>NC_052534.1:62709762-63312053 GCF_016699485.2 Gallus gallus | reverse complement strand
GGAGCAACCTGGCCTGCACAGGGGGCTCCCGCGCCTGCCTGCCCGCCTCTCAGCACCTGTAAAACAGGGAGCGGGCCTGAGCCACAGAAGGTTACGGGGCACCGGCGATCTTCCGGGCCCACCTGGCCTGGCTGCTACATGACAGAGGCTGGCATGAAGCTTGGCTTCTCCCAGAGGGCCGGCCCTGCCTGGCAATGTGCCAGGCTGACTCTCAGGGGACTCACCTGACTTCGATGCTTCCACCCACTGCCACCATCTCCACCATTGCCGGCGCCGCTCAGAACCCTACGGGCACACAAATGCGGCACAGTGACAGGACGTGCGAGGCAGCCCAAATTCCCCCGCCCCCCTACCCAAAGCCCCGAGTCACCTAGCCTCAAGTGACTCCCATCCTCAAATTTCCCTACCTGTCGGCACCAGGAAGTGGTGAGCAGAGACAGCCCAGCCACCAGGAGCAGGAGGCTGGGGATAAGGAGAACGCTGTCGACAACCATCGCTCAAAGCCGGTCACGACCGCACTGGGAGGGACAAAGTGCTGGCCGCTGGCTTACATGGGCAGAGCCATGACATCATAGTCCGGCGGGTGGGGAGAACTCTGTGAGGTCACAGCCCATATGGAAGCAGGCTGGCAGTAGCCCCCGGCATGGGGATGGGAGGAGTTACGGACATAACTTGAGTATCATCAAAAAATACATCACATTGGAGCTTTGGCAACAAGTGAACACATGTACCACTTTGGGGACCATCCCCGAGATGCGCTGCTGCCATCCTTACCTCACGTGCCTGAGCTGGGCACGAGTTAGGATGGGAAAACGGTTTTTGTTTGCTATTAGTTCTCACTACCCCAGTTCTTTTTTCATGGGTAATTAAACGAATCTTCTTCAAACTGAAACCGCTTTGTGCAGCACTGTACCTGGTGTGTGACCTCCCTCTCCTTAGCTGACTTCTTCCACCATATCATTCACCCCACCATAGCGAGGAGGGTAAGCAATAGAGCAGGTTGCGGGTGGGGGGGGGAAGCAGTCAAGGTCAGTGCCCCCACAGCTTCAGGATTCTGATAAGCTAGCATTCCAGGCACTGGTATAGTTGCTCCTTTCTGAGCAATGCAGACCTAGGCTCCTCAGGACAGCCTCCAGCAGTATGGACAGAGACAAAGGCGGCATTTAGTAACTCCGCCTTCTCTGTAGCTTCTCTTACCAGGGCACCCACCTCATTCATCAGTGGGCCTACATCGCCTCCAGTGTTAGTTTTGCCTGCAGTGTAGTTGAAGAAGCCCTTTCCGTTGTCCTTGACCGCTCTTGCCACGTTAAACTCTAAGGAGGCCTTAACCTTCCTAGTTCATAGAACCCTGGAATCACCAAGGTTGGAAAAGACCCACAGGATCACCCAGACCAACCGTCCACCCTTCCATCACCAATGGTTCTCACTAAGCCATGTCCCTCAACACAACTTCCAAACATTCCGTGAACACCTCCAGGGTCGGTGAGTCCTCCACCTCCCTGGGCAGCCCATTCCAGTGCCTGACCACCCTTTCAGGGAAGCGGTATTTCCCAACATCCAGCCTGAACCTCCCCTGGCGCAGCTTGAAGCCGTTCCCTCTAGTCCTGTATCTGGTTACACGAGAGAAGAGGCCGACCCCCAGCTCACTACAACCTCCCTTCAGGTAGTTACAGAGAGCAAGAAGGTCTCCCCTGAGCCTCCTCTTCTCCAGACTGAACGATCCCAGCTCCCTCAGCCGCTCCCCGTAGGCCTGTGCTCCAGACCCCTCACCAGCTTTGTTGCCCTTCTTTGAACACGCTCCAGGGCCTCAATGTCTTACTTGCAGTGAGGGGCCCAAAACCGGACACAGTACTCGAGGTGCGGCCTCACCAGGGCTGAGTACAGGGGGACAATTACTTCTCTGTTCCCGCTGGCAACACTGCATCTGATGCAAGCCAGGATGCCCTTGGCCTTCTTGGCCACCTGGGCACACTGCTGGCCCGTGTTCGGTCAAGCATCAACCAATACCCCCAGGTCCATTTCCTCTACGCAGTCTTCCAGCCACACTGCCCCAGGCCTGTAGCATTGGCCACAACAACCGCAGGCAAAGTGCAGGACCCGGCAAGTCTTATATTCCTCCCAGGTGGCCAGCCCCACCTTCCATGACCTGTAGGCTCTCCTCTTCCACTTGAGTCTGCCCAGCAGTTCCCTGTTTAACCGTGCAGGTCTCCTGGTTCCCTTTCTTGACTTCCTACCTGTTTGGGATGCTCTGATCGTGAGCTCAGAGGAGGCAGTCCTTGAATGCTAACCAACTATCTTGGGCCCCTTTACCTTCAAGTACCCTGTCCCATGGGATTTCCCCTAGCAATTGATAGAAAAGGACCGAGTTGGCCCTGCTGAAGTCCGGGCTTGCGATTCTGCTTGTTTTTCTCATCCTGCCACACGAGATCCTGAACTCCATCATCTCGTCACTGCAACCAAGGCTGCCCTCAACCTTCACCACTTCAACCGGACCCTCCTTGTTACTGAGAACAAGATCCAGCAGTGCTCCTCACCTACTTGCCTCATCCACCATTTGCAAGTTATCGTCAGTGCACTGGAGGAACCTCTTGGACGGCTTGCGGATGGCTGGCTGAGTAGACCTTCCGGCAAATATCAGAGTAGTCAAAATTGCCCAAGATAACCAGGGCCAGTCACTGCGAGGCTGCTATCAGCTGCCTGTAGAAGGCCTCGTCGGCTTCCCAGGGACCTGTAACAGACAACCACAACAGCGCCACGCGTGCCAGCCTGCCCCTTAGTTCCCACCCACAAACTCTCAACCCGCTCCTCCTCCACCCCTGGACAGTACTCTACACGTTCTAGTCGCTCTCTCACATGAAGAGCAACGCCACCACCTCACCTTGCTGGCCTGTCTTTCCTGAGAAGGACATAGCCATCCACGTCCACATCCCGGTCATGTGATCTGTCCCACCAGGTCTCCGTAATTGCCCCCAGATCTTTACCTCCTGCCTGAACACGGATTTCTAACTCCTCCTGCTTACTCCCCATGCTGCGTGCATTGGTGTACAGGCATTTCAGGGAGCAAGCTGAGCACACCCATTTCACCCTAGGGGGGTGGGAGGCCACCCGGCCTTCATCAGTACTTGAGCGCTGCCGCACCAGTGCAAGTCCAGCTACAACCCCATCCCCCTTCAAATCTACTGTAAAGCTCTCGGAATGAGCCCTGCTAATTCCTCTCCCAGAACCCTTTTGCCACTGTGAGATAAACGCTTCCCATGCATTACGCTCAGGTCTGGAGTCTTTCTTACAAGACCAGCCGCTAGCAAAGAACCCAAGGTCCTGCCTGTAGCACCAGTCTCATAGCCAGGCATCTGTGTATTGGCAGCGGCTCAACGCCCTGCCGGACAGGCTGCAGCCAGCAAGGTGCACACACCAGCACCGGGTGCTCACCCTGCGTGCTCTGTGGGTGGCAGCTAGCTGCTGCCCTCCCTGAGGCTACTTACGGCCCGCTAGCCTGGTCCAGGATGGGCAGTGTCGGCTGCGCCCAAGCTAGATCGGCAGCCCGCCCACAAGCTGCCAGCCCCCCGGCACAGGCAAAGCACTTTTGCCGGCTTCAAAAAGCCACCGGAAGAGCCTTTCATCGGCGCTTCTTGCTTCAGATGCCTTCCCCAGTGTAGCCTCACCTGCTCCAAAGCTCTTCTTCACAGAGAGAGCTTGCTCCTATTGCTAAGAGTCAAGAAATAAGGATAGCAACTCTCTGAAGACTAGCGTGACTTTTATTAAGTTATCTTCTTAACAATCTGAAAGACCTCAGGCTGAAACAGTACGATGCAAATGATGGTCTTAGGGCTGAGATTCAGTTCTCTGTTGGTACGTCAGCAACAAATCCATAACAATGACAGCAGCGTTTAGGTGCTGGCAGGTTTCGGTTCTGCTGTCCCCTCTTCTGCAGGCTTGAAGCTGGCCCTGGTGTTGGTCCTGCAGCTGCTCCAGCTTCCATCCAGACTCTGGGAAGAGCTGGGGAGGCTATGCAATACTCAGAAGGCCTCTTGGCCTTGCTCTTCCACCAGCATTTCCCCTCCTCTGTTGGAAAGATGGTCTCCTGCACGATCATCCCTTCCGCTGGTGGCTGCGTGCAGGAAGAGGTTACAGGAGGCCGCTCTTCAGTTCTTAGTCTTGGGCCGTTTGAGGGACACCAGGAGCTGCCGGTACAGCCTTTCCATAGTGAGCGCGTCCGATTTCTCTGCGCCTCTCTTGTCACTGACGCCAGAGGTGGAGGGCTGGCAGGTTTCAGTTTTGCCGTCTGCCTTGTTCTCCAGGCTCAAAGCCGGTCCACGTGATGGCCTTGCCGCAGCTCCTGCTTGCTTGGGCCCTCTGGGAGGTGCTGGGGGGCGCATAGGCCAAATAGGCCTCCTGGTCTTGTATTCCCACCAGCGTTTTCTCTCCTCGGTTTGAACGAGGCCCTCCTGAAAGACCATCCCTTTCACTGGTGGCTTTGTGCACTTGAAGATCTCAGGTGGCAGGTCTTGAACTCCACTGCCTAGCCTTGAACGCTGACCGAGCGTCCGGGGGGTCCCACGTGCCACCAGAACCTGCGGGCGCTGGTCCTGCCTGGGAAGCCTGCCGGGTTTCCCCGCAGAGCTGACGGTACCAGTGGCAGAGTCCACGTGGAGAGAGGGGCGCAGACTGCGCTGCAACAAAGGCCGGGTCTTTCCAGGCTGCATGAGACGGGGCAGGACTGGGACTGCCCTGCCACGGTGATGCTTGCTGCTGGGAGCAACCTGGCCTGCACAGGGGGCTCCCGCGCCTGCCTGCCCGCCTCTCAGCACCTGTAAAACAGGGAGCGGGCCTGAGCCACAGAAGGTTACGGGGCACCGGCGATCTTCCGGGCCCACCTGGCCTGGCTGCTACATGACAGAGGCTGGCATGAAGCTTGGCTTCTCCCAGAGGGCCGGCCCTGCCTGGCAATGTGCCAGGCTGACTCTCAGGGGACTCACCTGACTTCGATGCTTCCACCCACTGCCACCATCTCCACCATTGCCGGCGCCGCTCAGAACCCTACGGGCACACAAATGCGGCACAGTGACAGGACGTGCGAGGCAGCCCAAATTCCCCCGCCCCCCCTACCCAAAGCCCCGAGTCACCTAGCCTCAAGTGACTCCCATCCTCAAATTTCCCTACCTGTCGGCACCAGGAAGTGGTGAGCAGAGACAGCCCAGCCACCAGGAGCAGGAGGCTGGGGATAAGGAGAACGCTGTCGACAACCATCGCTCAAAGCCGGTCACGACCGCACTGGGAGGGACAAAGTGCTGGCCGCTGGCTTACATGGGCAGAGCCATGACATCATAGTCCGGCGGGTGGGGAGAACTCTGTGAGGTCACAGCCCATATGGAAGCAGGCTGGCAGTAGCCCCCGGCATGGGGATGGGAGGAGTTACGGACATAACTTGAGTATCATCAAAAAATACATCACATTGGAGCTTTGGCAACAAGTGAACACATGTACCACTTTGGGGACCATCCCTGAGATGCGCTGCTGCCATCCTTACCTCACGTGCCTGAGCTGGGCACGAGTTAGGATGGGAAAACGGTTTTTGTTTGCTATTAGTTCTCACTACCCCAGTTCTTTTTTCATGGGTAATTAAACGAATCTTCTTCAAACTGAAACCGCTTTGTGCAGCACTGTACCTGGTGTGTGACCTCCCTCTCCTTAGCTGACTTCTTCCACCATATCATTCACCCCACCATAGCGAGGAGGGTAAGCAATAGAGCAGGTTGCGGGTGGGGGGGGGAAGCAGTCAAGGTCAGTGCCCCCACAGCTTCAGGATTCTGATAAGCTAGCATTCCAGGCACTGGTATAGTTGCTCCTTTCTGAGCAATGCAGACCTAGGCTCCTCAGGACAGCCTCCAGCAGTATGGACAGAGACAAAGGCGGCATTTAGTAACTCCGCCTTCTCTGTAGCTTCTCTTACCAGGGCACCCACCTCATTCATCAGTGGGCCTACATCGCCTCCAGTGTTAGTTTTGCCTGCAGTGTAGTTGAAGAAGCCCTTTCCGTTGTCCTTGACCGCTCTTGCCACGTTAAACTCTAAGGAGGCCTTAACCTTCCTAGTTCATAGAACCCTGGAATCACCAAGGTTGGAAAAGACCCACAGGATCACCCAGACCAACCGTCCACCCTTCCATCACCAATGGTTCTCACTAAGCCATGTCCCTCAACACAACTTCCAAACATTCCGTGAACACCTCCAGGGTCGGTGAGTCCTCCACCTCCCTGGGCAGCCCATTCCAGTGCCTGACCACCCTTTCAGGGAAGCGGTATTTCCCAACATCCAGCCTGAACCTCCCCTGGCGCAGCTTGAAGCCGTTCCCTCTAGTCCTGTATCTGGTTACACGAGAGAAGAGGCCGACCCCCAGCTCACTACAACCTCCCTTCAGGTAGTTACAGAGAGCAAGAAGGTCTCCCCTGAGCCTCCTCTTCTCCAGACTGAACGATCCCAGCTCCCTCAGCCGCTCCCCGTAGGCCTGTGCTCCAGACCCCTCACCAGCTTTGTTGCCCTTCTTTGAACACGCTCCAGGGCCTCAACGTCTTACTTGCAGTGAGGGGCCCAAAACCGGACACAGTACTCGAGGTGCGGCCTCACCAGGGCTGAGTACAGGGGGACAATTACTTCTCTGTTCCCGCTGGCAACACTGCATCTGATGCAAGCCAGGATGCCCTTGGCCTTCTTGGCCACCTGGGCACACTGCTGGCCCGTGTTCGGTCAAGCATCAACCAATACCCCCAGGTCCATTTCCTCTACGCAGTCTTCCAGCCACACTGCCCCAGGCCTGTAGCATTGGCCACAACAACCGCAGGCAAAGTGCAGGACCCGGCAAGTCTTATATTCCTCCCAGGTGGCCAGCCCCACCTTCCATGACCTGTAGGCTCTCCTCTTCCACTTGAGTCTGCCCAGCAGTTCCCTGTTTAACCGTGCAGGTCTCCTGGTTCCCTTTCTTGACTTCCTACCTGTTTGGGATGCTCTGATCGTGAGCTCAGAGGAGGCAGTCCTTGAATGCTAACCAACTATCTTGGGCCCCTTTACCTTCAAGTACCCTGTCCCATGGGATTTCCCCTAGCAATTGATAGAAAAGGACCGAGTTGGCCCTGCTGAAGTCCGGGCTTGCGATTCTGCTTGTTTTTCTCATCCTGCCACACGAGATCCTGAACTCCATCATCTCGTCACTGCAACCAAGGCTGCCCTCAACCTTCACCACTTCAACCGGACCCTCCTTGTTACTGAGAACAAGATCCAGCAGTGCTCCTCACCTACTTGCCTCATCCACCATTTGCAAGTTATCGTCAGTGCACTGGAGGAACCTCTTGGACGGCTTGCGGATGGCTGGCTGAGTAGACCTTCCGGCAAATATCAGAGTAGTCAAAATTGCCCAAGATAACCAGGGCCAGTCACTGCGAGGCTGCTATCAGCTGCCTGTAGAAGGCCTCGTCGGCTTCCCAGGGACCTGTAACAGACAACCACAACAGCGCCACGCGTGCCAGCCTGCCCCTTAGTTCCCACCCACAAACTCTCAACCCGCTCCTCCTCCACCCCTGGACAGTACTCTACACGTTCTAGTCGCTCTCTCACATGAAGAGCAACGCCACCACCTCACCTTGCTGGCCTGTCTTTCCTGAGAAGGACATAGCCATCCACGTCCACATCCCGGTCATGTGATCTGTCCCACCAGGTCTCCGTAATTGCCCCCAGATCTTTACCTCCTGCCTGAACACGGATTTCTAACTCCTCCTGCTTACTCCCCACGCTGCGTGCATTGGTGTACAGGCATTTCAGGGAGCAAGCTGAGCACACCCATTTCACCCTAGGGGGGTGGGAGGCCACCCGGCCTTCATCAGTACTTGAGCGCTGCCGCACCAGTGCAAGTCCAGCTACAACCCCATCCCCCTTCAAATCTACTGTAAAGCTCTCGGAATGAGCCCTGCTAATTCCTCTCCCAGAACCCTTTTGCCACTGTGAGATAAACGCTTCCCATGCATTACGCTCAGGTCTGGAGTCTTTCTTACAAGACCAGCCGCTAGCAAAGAACCCAAGGTCCTGCCTGTAGCACCAGTCTCATAGCCAGGCATCTGTGTATTGGCAGCGGCTCAACGCCCTGCCGGACAGGCTGCAGCCAGCAAGGTGCACACACCAGCACCGGGTGCTCACCCTGCGTGCTCTGTGGGTGGCAGCTAGCTGCTGCCCTCCCTGAGGCTACTTACGGCCCGCTAGCCTGGTCCAGGATGGGCAGTGTCGGCTGCGCCCAAGCTAGATCGGCAGCCCGCCCACAAGCTGCCAGCCCCCCGGCACAGGCAAAGCACTTTTGCCGGCTTCAAAAAGCCACCGGAAGAGCCTTTCATCGGCGCTTCTTGCTTCAGATGCCTTCCCCAGTGTAGCCTCACCTGCTCCAAAGCTCTTCTTCACAGAGAGAGCTTGCTCCTATTGCTAAGAGTCAAGAAATAAGGATAGCAACTCTCTGAAGACTAGCGTGACTTTTATTAAGTTATCTTCTTAACAATCTGAAAGACCTCAGGCTGAAACAGTACGATGCAAATGATGGTCTTAGGGCTGAGATTCAGTTCTCTGTTGGTACGTCAGCAACAAATCCATAACAATGACAGCAGCGTTTAGGTGCTGGCAGGTTTCGGTTCTGCTGTCCCCTCTTCTGCAGGCTTGAAGCTGGCCCTGGTGTTGGTCCTGCAGCTGCTCCAGCTTCCATCCAGACTCTGGGAAGAGCTGGGGAGGCTATGCAATACTCAGAAGGCCTCTTGGCCTTGCTCTTCCACCAGCATTTCCCCTCCTCTGTTGGAAAGATGGTCTCCTGCACGATCATCCCTTCCGCTGGTGGCTGCGTGCAGGAAGAGGTTACAGGAGGCCGCTCTTCAGTTCTTAGTCTTGGGCCGTTTGAGGGACACCAGGAGCTGCCGGTACAGCCTTTCCATAGTGAGCGCGTCCGATTTCTCTGCGCCTCTCTTGTCACTGACGCCAGAGGTGGAGGGCTGGCAGGTTTCAGTTTTGCCGTCTGCCTTGTTCTCCAGGCTCAAAGCCGGTCCACGTGATGGCCTTGCCGCAGCTCCTGCTTGCTTGGGCCCTCTGGGAGGTGCTGGGGGGCGCATAGGCCAAATAGGCCTCCTGGTCTTGTATTCCCACCAGCGTTTTCTCTCCTCGGTTTGAACGAGGCCCTCCTGAAAGACCATCCCTTTCACTGGTGGCTTTGTGCACTTGAAGATCTCAGGTGGCAGGTCTTGAACTCCACTGCCTAGCCTTGAACGCTGACCGAGCGTCCGGGGGGTCCCACGTGCCACCAGAACCTGCGGGCGCTGGTCCTGCCTGGGAAGCCTGCCGGGTTTCCCCGCAGAGCTGACGGTACCAGTGGCAGAGTCCACGTGGAGAGAGGGGCGCAGACTGCGCTGCAACAAAGGCCGGGTCTTTCCAGGCTGCATGAGACGGGGCAGGATGGGACTGCCCTGCCACGGTGATGCTTGCTGCTGGGAGCAACCTGGCCTGCACAGGGGGCTCCCGCGCCTGCCTGCCCGCCTCTCAGCACCTGTAAAACAGGGAGCGGGCCTGAGCCACAGAAGGTTACGGGGCACCGGCGATCTTCCGGGCCCACCTGGCCTGGCTGCTACATGACAGAGGCTGGCATGAAGCTTGGCTTCTCCCAGAGGGCCGGCCCTGCCTGGCAATGTGCCAGGCTGACTCTCAGGGGACTCACCTGACTTCGATGCTTCCACCCACTGCCACCATCTCCACCATTGCCGGCGCCGCTCAGAACCCTACGGGCACACAAATGCGGCACAGTGACAGGACGTGCGAGGCAGCCCAAATTCCCCCGCCCCCCCTACCCAAAGCCCCGAGTCACCTAGCCTCAAGTGACTCCCATCCTCAAATTTCCCTACCTGTCGGCACCAGGAAGTGGTGAGCAGAGACAGCCCAGCCACCAGGAGCAGGAGGCTGGGGATAAGGAGAACGCTGTCGACAACCATCGCTCAAAGCCGGTCACGACCGCACTGGGAGGGACAAAGTGCTGGCCGCTGGCTTACATGGGCAGAGCCATGACATCATAGTCCGGCGGGTGGGGAGAACTCTGTGAGGTCACAGCCCATATGGAAGCAGGCTGGCAGTAGCCCCCGGCATGGGGATGGGAGGAGTTACGGACATAACTTGAGTATCATCAAAAAATACATCACATTGGAGCTTTGGCAACAAGTGAACACATGTACCACTTTGGGGACCATCCCTGAGATGCGCTGCTGCCATCCTTACCTCACGTGCCTGAGCTGGGCACGAGTTAGGATGGGAAAACGGTTTTTGTTTGCTATTAGTTCTCACTACCCCAGTTCTTTTTTCATGGGTAATTAAACGAATCTTCTTCAAACTGAAACCGCTTTGTGCAGCACTGTACCTGGTGTGTGACCTCCCTCTCCTTAGCTGACTTCTTCCACCATATCATTCACCCCACCATAGCGAGGAGGGTAAGCAATAGAGCAGGTTGCGGGTGGGGGGGGGAAGCAGTCAAGGTCAGTGCCCCCACAGCTTCAGGATTCTGATAAGCTAGCATTCCAGGCACTGGTATAGTTGCTCCTTTCTGAGCAATGCAGACCTAGGCTCCTCAGGACAGCCTCCAGCAGTATGGACAGAGACAAAGGCGGCATTTAGTAACTCCGCCTTCTCTGTAGCTTCTCTTACCAGGGCACCCACCTCATTCATCAGTGGGCCTACATCGCCTCCAGTGTTAGTTTTGCCTGCAGTGTAGTTGAAGAAGCCCTTTCCGTTGTCCTTGACCGCTCTTGCCACGTTAAACTCTAAGGAGGCCTTAACCTTCCTAGTTCATAGAACCCTGGAATCACCAAGGTTGGAAAAGACCCACAGGATCACCCAGACCAACCGTCCACCCTTCCATCACCAATGGTTCTCACTAAGCCATGTCCCTCAACACAACTTCCAAACATTCCGTGAACACCTCCAGGGTCGGTGAGTCCTCCACCTCCCTGGGCAGCCCATTCCAGTGCCTGACCACCCTTTCAGGGAAGCGGTATTTCCCAACATCCAGCCTGAACCTCCCCTGGCGCAGCTTGAAGCCGTTCCCTCTAGTCCTGTATCTGGTTACACGAGAGAAGAGGCCGACCCCCAGCTCACTACAACCTCCCTTCAGGTAGTTACAGAGAGCAAGAAGGTCTCCCCTGAGCCTCCTCTTCTCCAGACTGAACGATCCCAGCTCCCTCAGCCGCTCCCCGTAGGCCTGTGCTCCAGACCCCTCACCAGCTTTGTTGCCCTTCTTTGAACACGCTCCAGGGCCTCAACGTCTTACTTGCAGTGAGGGGCCCAAAACCGGACACAGTACTCGAGGTGCGGCCTCACCAGGGCTGAGTACAGGGGGACAATTACTTCTCTGTTCCCGCTGGCAACACTGCATCTGATGCAAGCCAGGATGCCCTTGGCCTTCTTGGCCACCTGGGCACACTGCTGGCCCGTGTTCGGTCAAGCATCAACCAATACCCCCAGGTCCATTTCCTCTACGCAGTCTTCCAGCCACACTGCCCCAGGCCTGTAGCATTGGCCACAACAACCGCAGGCAAAGTGCAGGACCCGGCAAGTCTTATATTCCTCCCAGGTGGCCAGCCCCACCTTCCATGACCTGTAGGCTCTCCTCTTCCACTTGAGTCTGCCCAGCAGTTCCCTGTTTAACCGTGCAGGTCTCCTGGTTCCCTTTCTTGACTTCCTACCTGTTTGGGATGCTCTGATCGTGAGCTCAGAGGAGGCAGTCCTTGAATGCTAACCAACTATCTTGGGCCCCTTTACCTTCAAGTACCCTGTCCCATGGGATTTCCCCTAGCAATTGATAGAAAAGGACCGAGTTGGCCCTGCTGAAGTCCGGGCTTGCGATTCTGCTTGTTTTTCTCATCCTGCCACACGAGATCCTGAACTCCATCATCTCGTCACTGCAACCAAGGCTGCCCTCAACCTTCACCACTTCAACCGGACCCTCCTTGTTACTGAGAACAAGATCCAGCAGTGCTCCTCACCTACTTGCCTCATCCACCATTTGCAAGTTATCGTCAGTGCACTGGAGGAACCTCTTGGACGGCTTGCGGATGGCTGGCTGAGTAGACCTTCCGGCAAATATCAGAGTAGTCAAAATTGCCCAAGATAACCAGGGCCAGTCACTGCGAGGCTGCTATCAGCTGCCTGTAGAAGGCCTCGACGGCTTCCCAGGGACCTGTAACAGACAACCACAACAGCGCCACGCGTGCCAGCCTGCCCCTTAGTTCCCACCCACAAACTCTCAACCCGCTCCTCCTCCACCCCTGGACAGTACTCTACACGTTCTAGTCGCTCTCTCACATGAAGAGCAACGCCACCACCTCACCTTGCTGGCCTGTCTTTCCTGAGAAGGACATAGCCATCCACGTCCACATCCCGGTCATGTGATCTGTCCCACCAGGTCTCCGTAATTGCCCCCAGATCTTTACCTCCTGCCTGAACACGGATTTCTAACTCCTCCTGCTTACTCCCCACGCTGCGTGCATTGGTGTACAGGCATTTCAGGGAGCAAGCTGAGCACACCCATTTCACCCTAGGGGGGTGGGAGGCCACCCGGCCTTCATCAGTACTTGAGCGCTGCCGCACCAGTGCAAGTCCAGCTACAACCCCATCCCCCTTCAAATCTACTGTAAAGCTCTCGGAATGAGCCCTGCTAATTCCTCTCCCAGAACCCTTTTGCCACTGTGAGATAAACGCTTCCCATGCATTACGCTCAGGTCTGGAGTCTTTCTTACAAGACCAGCCGCTAGCAAAGAACCCAAGGTCCTGCCTGTAGCACCAGTCTCATAGCCAGGCATCTGTGTATTGGCAGCGGCTCAACGCCCTGCCGGACAGGCTGCAGCCAGCAAGGTGCACACACCAGCACCGGGTGCTCACCCTGCGTGCTCTGTGGGTGGCAGCTAGCTGCTGCCCTCCCTGAGGCTACTTACGGCCCGCTAGCCTGGTCCAGGATGGGCAGTGTCGGCTGCGCCCAAGCTAGATCGGCAGCCCGCCCACAAGCTGCCAGCCCCCCGGCACAGGCAAAGCACTTTTGCCGGCTTCAAAAAGCCACCGGAAGAGCCTTTCATCGGCGCTTCTTGCTTCAGATGCCTTCCCCAGTGTAGCCTCACCTGCTCCAAAGCTCTTCTTCACAGAGAGAGCTTGCTCCTATTGCTAAGAGTCAAGAAATAAGGATAGCAACTCTCTGAAGACTAGCGTGACTTTTATTAAGTTATCTTCTTAACAATCTGAAAGACCTCAGGCTGAAACAGTACGATGCAAATGATGGTCTTAGGGCTGAGATTCAGTTCTCTGTTGGTACGTCAGCAACAAATCCATAACAATGACAGCAGCGTTTAGGTGCTGGCAGGTTTCGGTTCTGCTGTCCCCTCTTCTGCAGGCTTGAAGCTGGCCCTGGTGTTGGTCCTGCAGCTGCTCCAGCTTCCATCCAGACTCTGGGAAGAGCTGGGGAGGCTATGCAATACTCAGAAGGCCTCTTGGCCTTGCTCTTCCACCAGCATTTCCCCTCCTCTGTTGGAAAGATGGTCTCCTGCACGATCATCCCTTCCGCTGGTGGCTGCGTGCAGGAAGAGGTTACAGGAGGCCGCTCTTCAGTTCTTAGTCTTGGGCCGTTTGAGGGACACCAGGAGCTGCCGGTACAGCCTTTCCATAGTGAGCGCGTCCGATTTCTCTGCGCCTCTCTTGTCACTGACGCCAGAGGTGGAGGGCTGGCAGGTTTCAGTTTTGCCGTCTGCCTTGTTCTCCAGGCTCAAAGCCGGTCCACGTGATGGCCTTGCCGCAGCTCCTGCTTGCTTGGGCCCTCTGGGAGGTGCTGGGGGGCGCATAGGCCAAATAGGCCTCCTGGTCTTGTATTCCCACCAGCGTTTTCTCTCCTCGGTTTGAACGAGGCCCTCCTGAAAGACCATCCCTTTCACTGGTGGCTTTGTGCACTTGAAGATCTCAGGTGGCAGGTCTTGAACTCCACTGCCTAGCCTTGAACGCTGACCGAGCGTCCGGGGGGTCCCACGTGCCACCAGAACCTGCGGGCGCTGGTCCTGCCTGGGAAGCCTGCCGGGTTTCCCCGCAGAGCTGACGGTACCAGTGGCAGAGTCCACGTGGAGAGAGGGGCGCAGACTGCGCTGCAACAAAGGCCGGGTCTTTCCAGGCTGCATGAGACGGGGCAGGATGGGACTGCCCTGCCACGGTGATGCTTGCTGCTGGGAGCAACCTGGCCTGCACAGGGGGCTCCCGCGCCTGCCTGCCCGCCTCTCAGCACCTGTAAAACAGGGAGCGGGCCTGAGCCACAGAAGGTTACGGGGCACCGGCGATCTTCCGGGCCCACCTGGCCTGGCTGCTACATGACAGAGGCTGGCATGAAGCTTGGCTTCTCCCAGAGGGCCGGCCCTGCCTGGCAATGTGCCAGGCTGACTCTCAGGGGACTCACCTGACTTCGATGCTTCCACCCACTGCCACCATCTCCACCATTGCCGGCGCCGCTCAGAACCCTACGGGCACACAAATGCGGCACAGTGACAGGACGTGCGAGGCAGCCCAAATTCCCCCGCCCCCCTACCCAAAGCCCCGAGTCACCTAGCCTCAAGTGACTCCCATCCTCAAATTTCCCTACCTGTCGGCACCAGGAAGTGGTGAGCAGAGACAGCCCAGCCACCAGGAGCAGGAGGCTGGGGATAAGGAGAACGCTGTCGACAACCATCGCTCAAAGCCGGTCACGACCGCACTGGGAGGGACAAAGTGCTGGCCGCTGGCTTACATGGGCAGAGCCATGACATCATAGTCCGGCGGGTGGGGAGAACTCTGTGAGGTCACAGCCCATATGGAAGCAGGCTGGCAGTAGCCCCCGGCATGGGGATGGGAGGAGTTACGGACATAACTTGAGTATCATCAAAAAATACATCACATTGGAGCTTTGGCAACAAGTGAACACATGTACCACTTTGGGGACCATCCCTGAGATGCGCTGCTGCCATCCTTACCTCACGTGCCTGAGCTGGGCACGAGTTAGGATGGGAAAACGGTTTTTGTTTGCTATTAGTTCTCACTACCCCAGTTCTTTTTTCATGGGTAATTAAACGAATCTTCTTCAAACTGAAACCGCTTTGTGCAGCACTGTACCTGGTGTGTGACCTCCCTCTCCTTAGCTGACTTCTTCCACCATATCATTCACCCCACCATAGCGAGGAGGGTAAGCAATAGAGCAGGTTGCGGGTGGGGGGGGGAAGCAGTCAAGGTCAGTGCCCCCACAGCTTCAGGATTCTGATAAGCTAGCATTCCAGGCACTGGTATAGTTGCTCCTTTCTGAGCAATGCAGACCTAGGCTCCTCAGGACAGCCTCCAGCAGTATGGACAGAGACAAAGGCGGCATTTAGTAACTCCGCCTTCTCTGTAGCTTCTCTTACCAGGGCACCCACCTCATTCATCAGTGGGCCTACATCGCCTCCAGTGTTAGTTTTGCCTGCAGTGTAGTTGAAGAAGCCCTTTCCGTTGTCCTTGACCGCTCTTGCCACGTTAAACTCTAAGGAGGCCTTAACCTTCCTAGTTCATAGAACCCTGGAATCACCAAGGTTGGAAAAGACCCACAGGATCACCCAGACCAACCGTCCACCCTTCCATCACCAATGGTTCTCACTAAGCCATGTCCCTCAACACAACTTCCAAACATTCCGTGAACACCTCCAGGGTCGGTGAGTCCTCCACCTCCCTGGGCAGCCCATTCCAGTGCCTGACCACCCTTTCAGGGAAGCGGTATTTCCCAACATCCAGCCTGAACCTCCCCTGGCGCAGCTTGAAGCCGTTCCCTCTAGTCCTGTATCTGGTTACACGAGAGAAGAGGCCGACCCCCAGCTCACTACAACCTCCCTTCAGGTAGTTACAGAGAGCAAGAAGGTCTCCCCTGAGCCTCCTCTTCTCCAGACTGAACGATCCCAGCTCCCTCAGCCGCTCCCCGTAGGCCTGTGCTCCAGACCCCTCACCAGCTTTGTTGCCCTTCTTTGAACACGCTCCAGGGCCTCAACGTCTTACTTGCAGTGAGGGGCCCAAAACCGGACACAGTACTCGAGGTGCGGCCTCACCAGGGCTGAGTACAGGGGGACAATTACTTCTCTGTTCCCGCTGGCAACACTGCATCTGATGCAAGCCAGGATGCCCTTGGCCTTCTTGGCCACCTGGGCACACTGCTGGCCCGTGTTCGGTCAAGCATCAACCAATACCCCCAGGTCCATTTCCTCTACGCAGTCTTCCAGCCACACTGCCCCAGGCCTGTAGCATTGGCCACAACAACCGCAGGCAAAGTGCAGGACCCGGCAAGTCTTATATTCCTCCCAGGTGGCCAGCCCCACCTTCCATGACCTGTAGGCTCTCCTCTTCCACTTGAGTCTGCCCAGCAGTTCCCTGTTTAACCGTGCAGGTCTCCTGGTTCCCTTTCTTGACTTCCTACCTGTTTGGGATGCTCTGATCGTGAGCTCAGAGGAGGCAGTCCTTGAATGCTAACCAACTATCTTGGGCCCCTTTACCTTCAAGTACCCTGTCCCATGGGATTTCCCCTAGCAATTGATAGAAAAGGACCGAGTTGGCCCTGCTGAAGTCCGGGCTTGCGATTCTGCTTGTTTTTCTCATCCTGCCACACGAGATCCTGAACTCCATCATCTCGTCACTGCAACCAAGGCTGCCCTCAACCTTCACCACTTCAACCGGACCCTCCTTGTTACTGAGAACAAGATCCAGCAGTGCTCCTCACCTACTTGCCTCATCCACCATTTGCAAGTTATCGTCAGTGCACTGGAGGAACCTCTTGGACGGCTTGCGGATGGCTGGCTGAGTAGACCTTCCGGCAAATATCAGAGTAGTCAAAATTGCCCAAGATAACCAGGGCCAGTCACTGCGAGGCTGCTATCAGCTGCCTGTAGAAGGCCTCGTCGGCTTCCCAGGGACCTGTAACAGACAACCACAACAGCGCCACGCGTGCCAGCCTGCCCCTTAGTTCCCACCCACAAACTCTCAACCCGCTCCTCCTCCACCCCTGGACAGTACTCTACACGTTCTAGTCGCTCTCTCACATGAAGAGCAACGCCACCACCTCACCTTGCTGGCCTGTCTTTCCTGAGAAGGACATAGCCATCCACGTCCACATCCCGGTCATGTGATCTGTCCCACCAGGTCTCCGTAATTGCCCCCAGATCTTTACCTCCTGCCTGAACACGGATTTCTAACTCCTCCTGCTTACTCCCCACGCTGCGTGCATTGGTGTACAGGCATTTCAGGGAGCAAGCTGAGCACACCCATTTCACCCTAGGGGGGTGGGAGGCCACCCGGCCTTCATCAGTACTTGAGCGCTGCCTGCACCAGTGCAAGTCCAGCTACAACCCCATCCCCCTTCAAATCTACTGTAAAGCTCTCGGAATGAGCCCTGCTAATTCCTCTCCCAGAACCCTTTTGCCACTGTGAGATAAACGCTTCCCATGCATTACGCTCAGGTCTGGAGTCTTTCTTACAAGACCAGCCGCTAGCAAAGAACCCAAGGTCCTGCCTGTAGCACCAGTCTCATAGCCAGGCATCTGTGTATTGGCAGCGGCTCAACGCCCTGCCGGACAGGCTGCAGCCAGCAAGGTGCACACACCAGCACCGGGTGCTCACCCTGCGTGCTCTGTGGGTGGCAGCTAGCTGCTGCCCTCCCTGAGGCTACTTACGGCCCGCTAGCCTGGTCCAGGATGGGCAGTGTCGGCTGCGCCCAAGCTAGATCGGCAGCCCGCCCACAAGCTGCCAGCCCCCCGGCACAGGCAAAGCACTTTTGCCGGCTTCAAAAAGCCACCGGAAGAGCCTTTCATCGGCGCTTCTTGCTTCAGATGCCTTCCCCAGTGTAGCCTCACCTGCTCCAAAGCTCTTCTTCACAGAGAGAGCTTGCTCCTATTGCTAAGAGTCAAGAAATAAGGATAGCAACTCTCTGAAGACTAGCGTGACTTTTATTAAGTTATCTTCTTAACAATCTGAAAGACCTCAGGCTGAAACAGTACGATGCAAATGATGGTCTTAGGGCTGAGATTCAGTTCTCTGTTGGTACGTCAGCAACAAATCCATAACAATGACAGCAGCGTTTAGGTGCTGGCAGGTTTCGGTTCTGCTGTCCCCTCTTCTGCAGGCTTGAAGCTGGCCCTGGTGTTGGTCCTGCAGCTGCTCCAGCTTCCATCCAGACTCTGGGAAGAGCTGGGGAGGCTATGCAATACTCAGAAGGCCTCTTGGCCTTGCTCTTCCACCAGCATTTCCCCTCCTCTGTTGGAAAGATGGTCTCCTGCACGATCATCCCTTCCGCTGGTGGCTGCGTGCAGGAAGAGGTTACAGGAGGCCGCTCTTCAGTTCTTAGTCTTGGGCCGTTTGAGGGACACCAGGAGCTGCCGGTACAGCCTTTCCATAGTGAGCGCGTCCGATTTCTCTGCGCCTCTCTTGTCACTGACGCCAGAGGTGGAGGGCTGGCAGGTTTCAGTTTTGCCGTCTGCCTTGTTCTCCAGGCTCAAAGCCGGTCCACGTGATGGCCTTGCCGCAGCTCCTGCTTGCTTGGGCCCTCTGGGAGGTGCTGGGGGGCGCATAGGCCAAATAGGCCTCCTGGTCTTGTATTCCCACCAGCGTTTTCTCTCCTCGGTTTGAACGAGGCCCTCCTGAAAGACCATCCCTTTCACTGGTGGCTTTGTGCACTTGAAGATCTCAGGTGGCAGGTCTTGAACTCCACTGCCTAGCCTTGAACGCTGACCGAGCGTCCGGGGGGTCCCACGTGCCACCAGAACCTGCGGGCGCTGGTCCTGCCTGGGAAGCCTGCCGGGTTTCCCCGCAGAGCTGACGGTACCAGTGGCAGAGTCCACGTGGAGAGAGGGGCGCAGACTGCGCTGCAACAAAGGCCGGGTCTTTCCAGGCTGCATGAGACGGGGCAGGATGGGACTGCCCTGCCACGGTGATGCTTGCTGCTGGGAGCAACCTGGCCTGCACAGGGGGCTCCCGCGCCTGCCTGCCCGCCTCTCAGCACCTGTAAAACAGGGAGCGGGCCTGAGCCACAGAAGGTTACGGGGCACCGGCGATCTTCCGGGCCCACCTGGCCTGGCTGCTACATGACAGAGGCTGGCATGAAGCTTGGCTTCTCCCAGAGGGCCGGCCCTGCCTGGCAATGTGCCAGGCTGACTCTCAGGGGACTCACCTGACTTCGATGCTTCCACCCACTGCCACCATCTCCACCATTGCCGGCGCCGCTCAGAACCCTACGGGCACACAAATGCGGCACAGTGACAGGACGTGCGAGGCAGCCCAAATTCCCCCGCCCCCCTACCCAAAGCCCCGAGTCACCTAGCCTCAAGTGACTCCCATCCTCAAATTTCCCTACCTGTCGGCACCAGGAAGTGGTGAGCAGAGACAGCCCAGCCACCAGGAGCAGGAGGCTGGGGATAAGGAGAACGCTGTCGACAACCATCGCTCAAAGCCGGTCACGACCGCACTGGGAGGGACAAAGTGCTGGCCGCTGGCTTACATGGGCAGAGCCATGACATCATAGTCCGGCGGGTGGGGAGAACTCTGTGAGGTCACAGCCCATATGGAAGCAGGCTGGCAGTAGCCCCCGGCATGGGGATGGGAGGAGTTACGGACATAACTTGAGTATCATCAAAAAATACATCACATTGGAGCTTTGGCAACAAGTGAACACATGTACCACTTTGGGGACCATCCCTGAGATGCGCTGCTGCCATCCTTACCTCACGTGCCTGAGCTGGGCACGAGTTAGGATGGGAAAACGGTTTTTGTTTGCTATTAGTTCTCACTACCCCAGTTCTTTTTTCATGGGTAATTAAACGAATCTTCTTCAAACTGAAACCGCTTTGTGCAGCACTGTACCTGGTGTGTGACCTCCCTCTCCTTAGCTGACTTCTTCCACCATATCATTCACCCCACCATAGCGAGGAGGGTAAGCAATAGAGCAGGTTGCGGGTGGGGGGGGGAAGCAGTCAAGGTCAGTGCCCCCACAGCTTCAGGATTCTGATAAGCTAGCATTCCAGGCACTGGTATAGTTGCTCCTTTCTGAGCAATGCAGACCTAGGCTCCTCAGGACAGCCTCCAGCAGTATGGACAGAGACAAAGGCGGCATTTAGTAACTCCGCCTTCTCTGTAGCTTCTCTTACCAGGGCACCCACCTCATTCATCAGTGGGCCTACATCGCCTCCAGTGTTAGTTTTGCCTGCAGTGTAGTTGAAGAAGCCCTTTCCGTTGTCCTTGACCGCTCTTGCCACGTTAAACTCTAAGGAGGCCTTAACCTTCCTAGTTCATAGAACCCTGGAATCACCAAGGTTGGAAAAGACCCACAGGATCACCCAGACCAACCGTCCACCCTTCCATCACCAATGGTTCTCACTAAGCCATGTCCCTCAACACAACTTCCAAACATTCCGTGAACACCTCCAGGGTCGGTGAGTCCTCCACCTCCCTGGGCAGCCCATTCCAGTGCCTGACCACCCTTTCAGGGAAGCGGTATTTCCCAACATCCAGCCTGAACCTCCCCTGGCGCAGCTTGAAGCCGTTCCCTCTAGTCCTGTATCTGGTTACACGAGAGAAGAGGCCGACCCCCAGCTCACTACAACCTCCCTTCAGGTAGTTACAGAGAGCAAGAAGGTCTCCCCTGAGCCTCCTCTTCTCCAGACTGAACGATCCCAGCTCCCTCAGCCGCTCCCCGTAGGCCTGTGCTCCAGACCCCTCACCAGCTTTGTTGCCCTTCTTTGAACACGCTCCAGGGCCTCAACGTCTTACTTGCAGTGAGGGGCCCAAAACCGGACACAGTACTCGAGGTGCGGCCTCACCAGGGCTGAGTACAGGGGGACAATTACTTCTCTGTTCCCGCTGGCAACACTGCATCTGATGCAAGCCAGGATGCCCTTGGCCTTCTTGGCCACCTGGGCACACTGCTGGCCCGTGTTCGGTCAAGCATCAACCAATACCCCCAGGTCCATTTCCTCTACGCAGTCTTCCAGCCACACTGCCCCAGGCCTGTAGCATTGGCCACAACAACCGCAGGCAAAGTGCAGGACCCGGCAAGTCTTATATTCCTCCCAGGTGGCCAGCCCCACCTTCCATGACCTGTAGGCTCTCCTCTTCCACTTGAGTCTGCCCAGCAGTTCCCTGTTTAACCGTGCAGGTCTCCTGGTTCCCTTTCTTGACTTCCTACCTGTTTGGGATGCTCTGATCGTGAGCTCAGAGGAGGCAGTCCTTGAATGCTAACCAACTATCTTGGGCCCCTTTACCTTCAAGTACCCTGTCCCATGGGATTTCCCCTAGCAATTGATAGAAAAGGACCGAGTTGGCCCTGCTGAAGTCCGGGCTTGCGATTCTGCTTGTTTTTCTCATCCTGCCACACGAGATCCTGAACTCCATCATCTCGTCACTGCAACCAAGGCTGCCCTCAACCTTCACCACTTCAACCGGACCCTCCTTGTTACTGAGAACAAGATCCAGCAGTGCTCCTCACCTACTTGCCTCATCCACCATTTGCAAGTTATCGTCAGTGCACTGGAGGAACCTCTTGGACGGCTTGCGGATGGCTGGCTGAGTAGACCTTCCGGCAAATATCAGAGTAGTCAAAATTGCCCAAGATAACCAGGGCCAGTCACTGCGAGGCTGCTATCAGCTGCCTGTAGAAGGCCTCGTCGGCTTCCCAGGGACCTGTAACAGACAACCACAACAGCGCCACGCGTGCCAGCCTGCCCCTTAGTTCCCACCCACAAACTCTCAACCCGCTCCTCCTCCACCCCTGGACAGTACTCTACACGTTCTAGTCGCTCTCTCACATGAAGAGCAACGCCACCACCTCACCTTGCTGGCCTGTCTTTCCTGAGAAGGACATAGCCATCCACGTCCACATCCCGGTCATGTGATCTGTCCCACCAGGTCTCCGTAATTGCCCCCAGATCTTTACCTCCTGCCTGAACACGGATTTCTAACTCCTCCTGCTTACTCCCCACGCTGCGTGCATTGGTGTACAGGCATTTCAGGGAGCAAGCTGAGCACACCCATTTCACCCTAGGGGGGTGGGAGGCCACCCGGCCTTCATCAGTACTTGAGCGCTGCCGCACCAGTGCAAGTCCAGCTACAACCCCATCCCCCTTCAAATCTACTGTAAAGCTCTCGGAATGAGCCCTGCTAATTCCTCTCCCAGAACCCTTTTGCCACTGTGAGATAAACGCTTCCCATGCATTACGCTCAGGTCTGGAGTCTTTCTTACAAGACCAGCCGCTAGCAAAGAACCCAAGGTCCTGCCTGTAGCACCAGTCTCATAGCCAGGCATCTGTGTATTGGCAGCGGCTCAACGCCCTGCCGGACAGGCTGCAGCCAGCAAGGTGCACACACCAGCACCGGGTGCTCACCCTGCGTGCTCTGTGGGTGGCAGCTAGCTGCTGCCCTCCCTGAGGCTACTTACGGCCCGCTAGCCTGGTCCAGGATGGGCAGTGTCGGCTGCGCCCAAGCTAGATCGGCAGCCCGCCCACAAGCTGCCAGCCCCCCGGCACAGGCAAAGCACTTTTGCCGGCTTCAAAAAGCCACCGGAAGAGCCTTTCATCGGCGCTTCTTGCTTCAGATGCCTTCCCCAGTGTAGCCTCACCTGCTCCAAAGCTCTTCTTCACAGAGAGAGCTTGCTCCTATTGCTAAGAGTCAAGAAATAAGGATAGCAACTCTCTGAAGACTAGCGTGACTTTTATTAAGTTATCTTCTTAACAATCTGAAAGACCTCAGGCTGAAACAGTACGATGCAAATGATGGTCTTAGGGCTGAGATTCAGTTCTCTGTTGGTACGTCAGCAACAAATCCATAACAATGACAGCAGCGTTTAGGTGCTGGCAGGTTTCGGTTCTGCTGTCCCCTCTTCTGCAGGCTTGAAGCTGGCCCTGGTGTTGGTCCTGCAGCTGCTCCAGCTTCCATCCAGACTCTGGGAAGAGCTGGGGAGGCTATGCAATACTCAGAAGGCCTCTTGGCCTTGCTCTTCCACCAGCATTTCCCCTCCTCTGTTGGAAAGATGGTCTCCTGCACGATCATCCCTTCCGCTGGTGGCTGCGTGCAGGAAGAGGTTACAGGAGGCCGCTCTTCAGTTCTTAGTCTTGGGCCGTTTGAGGGACACCAGGAGCTGCCGGTACAGCCTTTCCATAGTGAGCGCGTCCGATTTCTCTGCGCCTCTCTTGTCACTGACGCCAGAGGTGGAGGGCTGGCAGGTTTCAGTTTTGCCGTCTGCCTTGTTCTCCAGGCTCAAAGCCGGTCCACGTGATGGCCTTGCCGCAGCTCCTGCTTGCTTGGGCCCTCTGGGAGGTGCTGGGGGGCGCATAGGCCAAATAGGCCTCCTGGTCTTGTATTCCCACCAGCGTTTTCTCTCCTCGGTTTGAACGAGGCCCTCCTGAAAGACCATCCCTTTCACTGGTGGCTTTGTGCACTTGAAGATCTCAGGTGGCAGGTCTTGAACTCCACTGCCTAGCCTTGAACGCTGACCGAGCGTCCGGGGGGTCCCACGTGCCACCAGAACCTGCGGGCGCTGGTCCTGCCTGGGAAGCCTGCCGGGTTTCCCCGCAGAGCTGACGGTACCAGTGGCAGAGTCCACGTGGAGAGAGGGGCGCAGACTGCGCTGCAACAAAGGCCGGGTCTTTCCAGGCTGCATGAGACGGGGCAGGATGGGACTGCCCTGCCACGGTGATGCTTGCTGCTGGGAGCAACCTGGCCTGCACAGGGGGCTCCCGCGCCTGCCTGCCCGCCTCTCAGCACCTGTAAAACAGGGAGCGGGCCTGAGCCACAGAAGGTTACGGGGCACCGGCGATCTTCCGGGCCCACCTGGCCTGGCTGCTACATGACAGAGGCTGGCATGAAGCTTGGCTTCTCCCAGAGGGCCGGCCCTGCCTGGCAATGTGCCAGGCTGACTCTCAGGGGACTCACCTGACTTCGATGCTTCCACCCACTGCCACCATCTCCACCATTGCCGGCGCCGCTCAGAACCCTACGGGCACACAAATGCGGCACAGTGACAGGACGTGCGAGGCAGCCCAAATTCCCCCGCCCCCCTACCCAAAGCCCCGAGTCACCTAGCCTCAAGTGACTCCCATCCTCAAATTTCCCTACCTGTCAGGCACCAGGAAGTGGTGAGCAGAGACAGCCCAGCCACCAGGAGCAGGAGGCTGGGGATAAGGAGAACGCTGTCGACAACCATCGCTCAAAGCCGGTCACGACCGCACTGGGAGGGACAAAGTGCTGGCCGCTGGCTTACATGGGCAGAGCCATGACATCATAGTCCGGCGGGTGGGGAGAACTCTGTGAGGTCACAGCCCATATGGAAGCAGGCTGGCAGTAGCCCCCGGCATGGGGATGGGAGGAGTTACGGACATAACTTGAGTATCATCAAAAAATACATCACATTGGAGCTTTGGCAACAAGTGAACACATGTACCACTTTGGGGACCATCCCTGAGATGCGCTGCTG
The DNA here is from genome assembly GCF_016699485.2 of Gallus gallus. Classification (NCBI taxonomy): domain Eukaryota; kingdom Metazoa; phylum Chordata; class Aves; order Galliformes; family Phasianidae; genus Gallus; species Gallus gallus. Next base: position 63,287,529 of record NC_052534.1, on the reverse strand, counting down.
CCATCCTTACCTCACGTGCCTGAGCTGGGCACGAGTTAGGATGGGAAAACGGTTTTTGTTTGCTATTAGTTCTCACTACCCCAGTTCTTTTTTCATGGGTAATTAAACGAATCTTCTTCAAACTGAAACCGCTTTGTGCAGCACTGTACCTGGTGTGTGACCTCCCTCTCCTTAGCTGACTTCTTCCACCATATCATTCACCCCACCATAGCGAGGAGGGTAAGCAATAGAGCAGGTTGCGGGTGGGGGGGGGAAGCAGTCAAGGTCAGTGCCCCCACAGCTTCAGGATTCTGATAAGCTAGCATTCCAGGCACTGGTATAGTTGCTCCTTTCTGAGCAATGCAGACCTAGGCTCCTCAGGACAGCCTCCAGCAGTATGGACAGAGACAAAGGCGGCATTTAGTAACTCCGCCTTCTCTGTAGCTTCTCTTACCAGGGCACCCACCTCATTCATCAGTGGGCCTACATCGCCTCCAGTGTTAGTTTTGCCTGCAGTGTAGTTGAAGAAGCCCTTTCCGTTGTCCTTGACCGCTCTTGCCACGTTAAACTCTAAGGAGGCCTTAACCTTCCTAGTTCATAGAACCCTGGAATCACCAAGGTTGGAAAAGACCCACAGGATCACCCAGACCAACCGTCCACCCTTCCATCACCAATGGTTCTCACTAAGCCATGTCCCTCAACACAACTTCCAAACATTCCGTGAACACCTCCAGGGTCGGTGAGTCCTCCACCTCCCTGGGCAGCCCATTCCAGTGCCTGACCACCCTTTCAGGGAAGCGGTATTTCCCAACATCCAGCCTGAACCTCCCCTGGCGCAGCTTGAAGCCGTTCCCTCTAGTCCTGTATCTGGTTACACGAGAGAAGAGGCCGACCCCCAGCTCACTACAACCTCCCTTCAGGTAGTTACAGAGAGCAAGAAGGTCTCCCCTGAGCCTCCTCTTCTCCAGACTGAACGATCCCAGCTCCCTCAGCCGCTCCCCGTAGGCCTGTGCTCCAGACCCCTCACCAGCTTTGTTGCCCTTCTTTGAACACGCTCCAGGGCCTCAACGTCTTACTTGCAGTGAGGGGCCCAAAACCGGACACAGTACTCGAGGTGCGGCCTCACCAGGGCTGAGTACAGGGGGACAATTACTTCTCTGTTCCCGCTGGCAACACTGCATCTGATGCAAGCCAGGATGCCCTTGGCCTTCTTGGCCACCTGGGCACACTGCTGGCCCGTGTTCATTCTAGCATCAATAAATAGAGGAAAATTGAAAATAGACTGAATTTTAAAAATTAATAGAGGAAAATTAGAACACCTTAACTTTCAGTAGTCAAGCAATGTTTCAGTAGTCAGCTCTTTGCAAGAGGACATCGTGAGTAAGCCAGATTACTTTGATTCAGCCCAAATCTCTTGTGTACCTGTAAAAAGTTGAAACAGAGTTCAAAGGACAGCCTGCCTTAACATAGGCAGAACAGTCAGCCTTAGTTTAGTATTCTGCATTGACACTTTCTACAAAGCTACCTAGTCACTGGCATCTCCAGACATTAGCTGTGAACAAAACTTCACTCTCATCACTCCCCAGTCTTGAATTCAGATCTGAGTTTTCTGCAGGTTTTTAAGTATGTCATCTAAATGAATCCTGGGCGTGAGTCAAGCAGGGTCATACTTTCCGGATGGAAACCTAAGTTTTTCCAGAATCTTCCAGAGGAGTGAAGTAGATGAGGCAAGATAACACCATTGTATAGTCAACAAATATACTGAGTAGTGTGGTCAGATTGCTATCCACAGATAGTATAACTAGAAAGATTATCGTTGGAAATAACTGGAAAATGCTCACCCATGTTGTAGGCTCACAGGAAAAACTCCAAGAATAGCAATCTCTAGAAAAAAACCCTTCCCCCATTGTACTCAGCCCTTCTATGGGAGGTCAAGGAGAGGTGCAGCCAGGCTCCACCCCTTCTGGTCACACAGGTGAATTGACTTCACCTGTGCTCCCATGGCTGACTCTGCTTGCCTCAGCTGATCAGTCAGATGTTCAGGCCGTGATTCAGGAGCTCCCATACAACCATCAATCTTTGCCCTCTTATACAGCTGCCACGTGCCCAAGCCATCAAGCCATCAACGTCCTCTGTGGTGATCACTACATGGGAGTTGTAACTCTTCTGCTTGGTGTGAGGATCTGGGAGAAAACCTAGAAACTTCAGAAAAATAAGTTTTTTTCTTCAACACTTCTTTTTCTGTGAATGTCTGTACAAAATAAATAAATAAATAAATAAATAAATACTCTGGAAAATTTTAAAGGGAAAATTTCCAGAGTGTTGAACATCAAGCAATCAGTTTTCCCTCCATAAACGTTAAGACTTTCACAGATTGTTACTTTGCTGAAAAGAATGCAGCTTTATGTTATTAAAATTCCTCTATTCTGTAGGTCAAATGACTTAATATTGTGCAGTGATAGCAATACAGAATTATCTCCAGAATTATCTCCAAATACATCTTCATGGAGTAAAAAAACATATTAGCTATTAGCCCTCTTTTCAATATACAAACCCGATGAATATACATATATAGTTCTTAGGAATGTGCAGTGTATTTTAATAGGCAATCAGATAGAAGAGATAACTTTCCTCACAAGATTTGTATCTCTTCTGTCTGTAAACCACCCAGGACTGAGCACTAGTAGTAGTACTATTCACAGTACATATCTGCATATGTTTTTTTCTAACTAAACAGTAAAACTCACATTATTAAAGTTAACAAAATTTAGTTTTGATAACAAGTTCATTTCTCACACTGAATTTTCAAAGCTCAGTTACTAGAAAATAAAAGAAAACCTGAGAAACCCTGGAAAGTAATGTGTCTTCCTAAGGCTTCAAAACTTCCAGAAATTCTGCATTTCTAGCTCTGAGTAGAAGTCAGAAGAACCTATTTCTGGAATGAAAATGCATGAAATAAAGTTCTTAACAAATAAAGTCTTTTGAGTGTTTGATTGAATCGTGTCATGGTTCAGTCTCATAATATTAGAACACATTTGGTTCACACAGGAAAGAGACATGCCTGATGTTATTAAGCAGAAACTATCTCAGAAGCTGAAAGGAAAGGGGAATCAAATATTGATCCTACCATGGAAGAAAATAAGACACAATCAGGATGATATAATTTACATATCTCACTCTTTTTCTTAACAGAAAAGAAGGACACATGAGCAAAATCACTGATGCTGAGAAATATTAGCTCCTAGCTGCTCTCATGATTCTCTACACAAGTCACTTCAAGGCATATGTCTGCAGGTCCCTGTGTTCCTGACAAACATCTAGTATATATCTTGTAAAATGGAAATCACGTTAAATGAAAATGTGAGCTTGTCATCATGGGCTCATTTATCCTACTAGGCCTTAAGAAAGTAGCATGAAATGTGAGCAAAGTCTGGGAAACATCCACTTTTGATTACTGCTTAAAATGAATAGTCATGAGCTGGTTGCCTGAGTTCATTTTATTTTTAACTTGCAGATGGTAGAATTGTATGAAGACTGAACAAGTTCATCATGAGCAACATTTGGTTAAGCTTTCAAAATGCTTAGGCAATATCCTTTGATTAAGCTGTCCATCATTGTACTTCTTCAAGACAACTTGTATGTAGAAGTTTACCTAGCATGTTGAATCTGTTGCATGTGTAGATGATCTGTGTTATATTTGTGTCCCACTCTTTGCTGTAGCATAGTAATGGATACTGATGAGGTGGTACAAGTTACAGGTAGGTGCACCTCAGAGCTCTGTGCTAAGGGTATTAGGTGGAATGTTGTTCAGTCACACAGAAAGAACTCATTTGCCTTATCATCCTGCCTGGTGAGGACACTGTCAGCTTTCAAAGATGGCTTTTTATGTTTTTGTGTCAACTGGTTGAGTTTTAGCTTCATTTCTATAGATCTAGCCAAGAACTTAAATATTTCTGTCTGCTCATCTTCAGTAGCAATCATACTTGTAGCCGTAACCTTAAGCCTCTGAGGAGCCACTGATCTTACTGTCCATGTTAGGTTCTCAAGTATGTCTAAAATGCAGGTTGCTGAAGCAACAAACTCATAGCATTTGAACTAAAACAGGATCTAACTAAATGTCCTGTTTTTATCTTATCTATGCATAAGTTGAAATGAGGCAGACAGCCAAAATCTTCAGGAGTCAATAAGACAGTTCTTTCCTAAAATCTGTCTATTGCTTTAAGAATATGATTTGGAATGTTTGGAGGAAGATTATTGGTAGAGGCTACAGGACTCAGCCTTTAAATACAGTAGGATTTTCAGCAATAATAGGAGTTAGGTCTTCCACAGGAGCCTACTTGTGCAACTGCAGAGCAACTCCCATCAGTAACCATCAACCAATACTAAGCGAAATAGTCACTGCTACTCATACACAGCCCATTTCATACATACTTGGCCATTCAGTAGTATGTCCCTCTGTGCATGCACACATATTTCTGAGTTATAAAAACAAAAGACATCAAAAGATATCTGCTGCACATATGCATCTGGGGAAAGATATCAGAAAACTACTATGTGTTAAGTATTAATTACATCACACAATGCAGTACTGCAAGATATTTGGGCAGTCCAATGATAAGCATGGTAACTAGATAAATGGGGAGCAGAAATGAATTTTGCATAGTATCTGTGAACTGGAATTTGTGTAATCAAACTCTGTAAACCATGTCTAGACTTGCTTGCTGCTAAGAATAGCATCAATCTGAACATAAACTATCTTAATTTCTGTGTGCACAGTAGTTGAGATCATGCTCACTGTTGGCTTTCTTAAAGGAAGATTTCTTCATTGTAGATGCAGCTTATCAAAGTATCTTTAAACACCTCTGATTTTGCTGAATCAAAGCCTACCGTAGCTGGTGCATGAAATGAGAGAGTTTCAGAAGCACAAGACAGACGTTTCTATAAAACTGCAGTCCTGCAGGACAGCAACAGGCAGCTCTCTACTTACATACACAGCTGCTGCAGAAATACTCCCTTGTTTACTGTCGGCAGCGTGTGCACAAGAAGCACGCCTCCATTCCCGCACCACAATTCAAAGGCACACGTAACAAGGGATTGCGTGCCTGTTGAATCCTCCTGTCAGCAGATCTCCTCAGTTTTCACCTCTTCTTCACTACTTTACAAACTCTCAGCTATTTTTTCCCAAGCTGTAACAAGGGGGCTCGTGGGGATTGTTGTCATTCTCCCCCTGCCTGTCATACACCTTGTTTCCAAGTATGGTCACTATGAGGAGACTGTCGCTTGGAGCCTTCATGGAAAATTAATGGCAGACAGGAAAGGGCAAAAAAGACAGGACAGATGGCTCTGTCACCACCACCATCCTGATGCCATGAGAGAGCTTCAGTGCCTTTGCAAATGCCACTCTGTTCCACAGACTTATTCTGAAGTTGATCCAATTGCACCCTTCGCAGCTGTCTTTCTTTTTCTTCATAAGATTTTTATTTGTCCTTCTGCTTATCCAAGTGGCAAATGCAAAAAAACAGTTTTTAAGTCAGTGACTGGACACTGGTTGTCTGAAATAATGTTTAACTGCAGGCATATTGGAATCTTGCTAGAAGTGGTGTTGAATAGTGTTGTTAATGGGACTTGTTTACTTGCTGGTTAAAATCCAGATCGGGTCAGCTGAGACATGAAGGCGAATGAGTAAACTTCTAATTTAGTAGGCGAATAGAATGATGTCACCTCTCTTTATTCTTTGAACAGCATTCTGTCTAGTTTCACTTTCACAGGGAAATACGCACCCTTAATACACTGGGTGCACATTGGAATCCTGAAGAGATATGTCTCCTTGGGTGAGCAGTGCCAGAAAAACTGTGGCTCACTTTATGTTCATACTCATGTAAAGATATTATTTTAGGTGTTTAAAACACGATGAACTTCAGTAGGGCTATTAAATTGTGATGTGACACTCAACTGTGCAACCAGAGTCTACAGAGAGAAAGCTAATACCCTGTCCTTTGAAGAAGTAGCACTATAATCTCTAGTTCTGTACTTTCAGCCCATACAGTTGTAATTATAGGAAAAGCTCTATATATACTGCATATATCTCAGACTGCACAAGAAAGTTTGCAGTTAGGAAAGAATAAATCATGCTTGCAAAGGCTGCGATATTTGTAGCAGTTCGTTAACTTAATGATGAGTGGTGCAGTCAATACATTGGAGGGAAGGAAAGCCATCCAGAGAGACCTGGACAGGCTGGAGAAGTGGGACCATGAGAACCTAATGAGGTTCAATAAGGCCAAGTGCAAGATGTTGCACTTCGGCGAGAGAAATCCCAGGTATTCATACAAACTGGGAGAAGAACCCCTTGAGAGCAGCCCTGCAAAGGACCTGGGGGTCCTGGTGGATGAGAAGTTTGACATAAGCCAGCAGTACGCGCTTGCAGCCTGGAAGGCCAACTATGTTCTGGGCTGCAGTAAAAAAGGAGTGGCCAGCAGGGAGAGGGAAGTGATTGTCCCCCTCTACTTAGCTCTTGTGAGGAACCATCTGGAGTGCTGTGTCCAGGTCTGGGGCCCCCAGCAAAAGAAAGATGTGGAACTCTTGGAACGGGTCCACAGGAGGGCCACTAAGGTGATCAGAGGGCTGGAGGTCTCACAGAGACCTTGCCTGTGAAGAAAGGTTGAGAGAACTGGGCTTATTTATCTTGAAGAGGAGAAGACTGTGGGGAGACCTCACTGTGGCCTTCCAGTACTTGAAGGGAGGGTATAAACAGGAGTGGGAATGACTGCTTACATGGGTTGATAGTGATAGGACAGGGGGAATGGTTTTAAACTGAGACAGGGGAGGTTTAGGTTAGATATTAGGAGGAAGTTTTTCACACAGAGGGTGGTGATGCACTGAAACAGGTTGCCCAAGGAGGTTGTGGATACCCCATCCCTGGAGGCATTCAAGTCCGGGCTGGATGTGGCTCTGGGCAACCTGGTCCAGTGTTTGGACACCCTGCGCACAGCAAGGGGATTGAAAGTAGATTATTATTATGGTCCTTTTCAATCTAGGCCATTCTATGATTCTATGATTATCAAAATGTCCTTTGAACACTGGTAGGCATGGGGAATCAACCTCCTTTCTAAAAAATTTGTTCAAGTATTTGACCACCCTCATATTAAGTAATTTTTTCCTAATATCTAATCTCCCCAAGAAGAGATCACTTGGTGATAATCTCCTGCAGGTATAATCTCTGAATTTGTGGGAACTGAAGCAGAGAAAACTATCTAGCAATAATTCTGGGGAACATCCAGGGTGCTTCCTATTACAAAGCAGAATTTTGTCTTTGGGATTTATAGAGCAAGGTGATATGCAGTGGCAATGTCACATACTAGGATAAACAGAGAGAGATGTAAGCCCCCGAATGCTGATATATCTGCTTAACAAAATGGTGGCCTAACTTTATTTGGCCTCCACTGATATATTGGTACTCCAAGCCATGACCAGTGAACACACTGCTCTGTTGCAAAGCATGCTGTAGACATCACTGTTCAGTCTGCTGCAATCAAAACAGGTACCCAGTGCTATTCACTTCTAGGCCTCGAAACACCTGTTTGCATATTCTCCACCCTGTTGTAACTTTCTCTGGGGCTGAAAGCAAAGAGAGAGATGAGAAGGTTGTAAAAATGTAAATACAGTCTAATATTCATTCTTGATACTGAGCAAGCTGTGTATGCGAGGTGCTGCGCTGTACTCCCTGGTGTAGGAGCTTTAAATTAACTGGTAGATGCAACTTCAGGTCTCAATTCCACAGACCACTTCCACACTCACTAAATTAAATCAAAGACACTTTCTTTACACTTTCCAAGATGAACCATGAATATCAACCTTCCTTTCCTGATATTTTTGCCTCATGATCTCTATTCCTCTCCCTTTTCATCTCTCTTGAAACTCTTTCTAACACATTACACTTACCCATTAAACTGGCCAAGTATTCTGTTCTTTGCCCAGTGAGAAGACTTGGCTTTCTCAGCACTGACCTAGATGTGACATTTCTACTTGTTGTCCTTGCAGAATATAAATAATAAAGGGTTGTCAATAGAAGACAAGTACAGGACTTCTGTTTTTGCAGATGGAAGATTTTGTTCATGTTTCCACCTGCTCAGTATCACTTAGACATATCAAAATGCGTCGGATAATTTCCTACTATTACATTTCATTGTCAACAAATGCTATAATCCCCACAGGAAAGTTATGTCATGATAAATGGAAAGGAAGTGTTTCCCATAATCTCCACATAAGGACAGGTATTACGCCACTCCTTCACTTTTCTGTCATATCACAGGGGCACAGCCCCCTTGGTGATGTCCAGCTCTTGTTCCATGCCCCCTTTTTATATGGCTCTAGGCATATGTCACTGCCATGAGATCTCCCTGGGACGGTTGCAGCAGGAGTTTAGGAATATCAGGTTCTTAGGCAATCCACAAAGCCTAACATGAGGTTACTTTTTCCAGGCTGCAAGCCTGAGTCAGGTGCTTAATGGAGGGTAACTAAATAACATTTGCCAGCTTAGAGCATGTGTTTGAAAAACAAAGGTGTTGTTAGAGTAAGCTTGGAGTTATGTGCGCAACTTGGACTGCAATTCCTCTCCTTGGCAATAAGCCTTGGTGCTTTCAAGAGTCTCCACGAGGCCCAATGAAGAAGCAGGGTTGAAATCACAGCACTTGAGAGTTTAGTTATTGCATTTACCAGATAGATGAGGAAATAACATTTTTCCAGAAAGAGTCTCAAATTTGAAGATGAGACTATATTGCAAGATGGAATCGTCATGGTAACTCCTCAATAGCCACATGCAGAAGATCATCAAGACTTTTAGGAATGGGCAAACTCTCTGCAGATGGGGAGATGGACGTCCCCAACTTTGCAGGTTCAGCTGGGAAGACAGGATGGGCACCCTGGACAGCAGGTAAGAAAGGAGAGCGTTGACTGGAGGTGTAGACACAGTGGACCAAGAAAGGCTCCAGAAGTAGCTGTGGAAAGACACTTCACCTCCCCCCATCAGCCATATCTCCTATTTTCTCCTTTTTCCTGCCCCATTTAGCCTTCTGAAATAACAACTCAAGTGCTGCTGTTTTCACTGCAAAAGAAAAGGAGGTGGAGTTTAACAAGCAGACAAAGTCTCTTCCTATCTACTTCTCCACAATTTACAAGCATTACTGATGAGGAGGTACTGCTAGTTTCAAGAGAGCGAGATAATTCCTTCCTCCTGAAGGAGCTGGGATTGTTCAGTCTAGAGAAGAGGAGGCTCAGGGGAGACCTTATTGCTCTCTGTAACTACCTAAAGGAAGGTTGTAGTGAGCTGGGAGTTGGCCTCTTCTCTCGTGTGACTAGTGATAGGACTAGAGGGAATGGCTTCAAGCTGCGCCAGGGAAGGTTCAGGCTGAACGTTAGGAAATACTGCTTCTCTGAAAGGGTGGTCAGGCACTGGAATGGGCTGCCCAGGGAGGTGGTGGACTCACCGACCCTGGAGGTGCTCAAGGAACACTTGGACATTGTGTTAAGGGACGTGGTTTAGTGAGAACCATTGGTGATGGGTGAATGGTTGGACTGCATGATCCTGTGGTTCTTTTCCGACCTTTGTGATTCTATGACTCTACGATTCTATGATTCTATGATTCCTCCCATTTTTTGCCTAATAGCAAGTCTGTTTTGATAAGCAATGACCAACTATGTTCTTCTACTGAGTGCAGAAGTTCTGTGGACTAGAAGTGTTGTAGAGGCATGGACAATCACATGACAGTGACAATGAACCTATTTCAGTTTCTAACAGACATAAATCTGTATTGTATTCATTGTTGTCTGGGGAATGCAGAAATACAAGTGCTGTACAAGTTTCTCATCAGACACACTGTGTTGCAGGCCTGGGGATACAAATGCCATGATAGAGACATCATTGCCAGTGTAAGCAATTAGTACAGAGGAGGGGGCAAGAATGGCAGTGCTGCACGGATCTGGTGGAGAAAACATTAGAAGTCAGGACTATATAAATGTGATATGCGCATGGTCTTAGTTATACAGAATACACTGAATAGACAGGATGCCTAGGAGGACACAAATAAGTTATTAAATGTCAAATGAATGAAAGTATGATGTAAACTGTGTCAGGTGAGTGCTAATTAATTATATCTGTGTCAGCCAAATGAATAAATACTTACAGTTTCTCTAAAAAAGTGTATCTCTATCACCTGAATGTTGAGGATAAGAGATGAGGTTTGCCTGATGTAGTGGTTGCCATGCCATTGTGAAGCACGTTTATTCATTATAAATGGCAAACAAAGAAAAACATGGATACTATCATTGGAATTGTAGAATAGATCAGAATATTGACTTGTATTACTTCTGTAGCAGAGAAAAATGAATCAAAAAGTAAAGCTTACGTGAAATGTAGTGTATGTGGGTTCATGGGTAGTGAGTAACCTAAGGGATAAGAGGTGAAGAAACACTGTAAACCCTAATAGAAAATATAGCCAAGGACATGATTTCCTTCAATGCTAACCTACCTACTCACCAGAATTTGGAACTTGCTCTTTCTTCATTCATCCTTATTTTCTCTCTAGCATGTATTGCTCTACTATTCTTTGAGGAAGTCTGTGTAACCCTGCTAAGTTTCTGGATATTTCACTCCTCTTACTCTACAAGCTAATTATGATTTCCCAAAGGAAAAGTTCTGAAGGGGAAGCCTGTTGGTCCTATTTTTTTCTTCAGTTCAGAAATACTTCCTAACTATCGATCTCTGAAGTTGATTTTGGAAGAGCTGAAGAATCAAAAAAGTGATGCTGGAAAGAGACTGGAAAAAGGGGCAGAGAAGGGTTCACCAACAGATCTGATCACAGAGAGGAAACTCCTCTGGTGAAACTGAACTGGAAACAGTTTCTGGTTGAGTAGGCAAAGTTAAGGATGGATTAGGAATATCCAACCTCCAGAAAATTTAGAAAGGATGTGAACTGTGATAATAAATCACAACAGTCTGAAAGATGCAAAATCAGGCCTCTTGCTTTTATTTTCTCCCCTCCACCATCTTCTTCTGTTAGGAAGAGTGTAGGGAAGTGTTGTTTTCAGGGAGGGCTACTATCAGCGTGTACAGAAGCAAACATAGCAAATGAGCACGTTTTGGGAACATTGTCTCCCTGATAAGTGAAAGGGTAGCTCTATCAAACCAACATAAATAGTTCTTTCATATTTCCAAGAGCCCTGGGAGTTCAAAGTGTCACTTAACCATCATTATTTGACCTGACTCTTAAAGCTTTGGCAGTAGCAATTAGTTGATATACGTGTTCAGAAAAACAAGCATCAATAATGTCAGCCAAAAGAGATACGTGAGTAGCTTCTGTATATAGATGACATTTGTTACTACTGTGGAGACTGAGATGAGTAGCCGTGTGTGACCAGGCACTGATCACAGGCTCTTCGTGTCTGAAAAAGATCTCCTTAATGACAATCCAGCCATCTACACTAATATGTATTTTTAAACTTTTTCAGAAATTCACAATCAGCATGCTGTTCCATTCATTGACATCAAAGGTGAGTTTAGTACTCTTTTTATAGCAAAGGAAGCATAAGCAACTCAGAAATGGCAGTTGGACCAACACTGCTAGGTTGGCAATAGCAAGTGGGGAAGTTCAGTGTTCAGAGAAAATAAATGATAATGTGTGTTTCAAGGCACTCAAACAACAGTTTAGACCCTGTATGTTTTAAATAAAGGTATTACTATTAAAAATGGATTTTACACACTTTTTGAAACTCTAGATTCTGCTATTAAAACATTTAGTAAAACTTTACTGAAAGATATCAAGCAGAAGATTTAAATCTGAAGAGTTAAAATCTCTCTAATGAGGATGTACGTATAATCGTTAACCAGATCTAAAATGAGCAGCTTCTCTCACCCCGATACTCTTGGTCACAGCCGTCTTGCCAGTTGGACAGGTTGGCTCTGCCTTGCCTGGAATTTTCTTGATCTTCTCTCTTGAGTGGCAGTTGCTGGCACACTGCGACTATGGGGAATGTGCTGGCAGATTGCAGGGCAGGCATAGCACATGACTGGACGCAGCAGAAAAACCTACTGAGATCCTGCTAGCAGAGGGCAAAAAGCACTGAAGGGAGAAAGGAAAGGGAGGAGTTTGTTGCACCAGATCTGAACCACTAGTGATGTTCTATCCAAACATCTACCAACACCGTGTGCCATCTTTTGCGTGCATCATATTGCTTGATTTGACTGCAGTGGCAGAGTGTTAAAACACTCACACGTGCAAATGTACGCACATACCCCATGACTGCTAGGTAGGGCTCAGAATGTGGTGCTGAAGCATTTGATATGGATCTGCCTCAGCCTCTTCTGCTCCAAGGGGCAGGTACCACACTTTGTTTCACCTGAGTTGGCACTTGGTGCTTCTCTGCTTCTGCAGCATCGCTCACACCCACAAAGATTTATCAGACCGCAAGTATCAGATGTATTTCCTTTGGCTTCAAAGCTTTCATTAGACTGGAAGCATTTAAAATACCAGACTGTTAGTACTGGCAGGCATTTACTAAAGCATATCAGGCACGTTTCTTATTACTCTTTTGTTTAGTATGTGTATTTCTTACTAACTTCAAGAATGTTGCTTTGTGCTGTAACTGAGGACCTCCTGGAAATTTCTGTTAGAACAACATATCTCAGGCTGTCTCCTTAACAGACTTTTCTGCAATGGATGTGCTGTTCCAGCCTATCTTACTTACCACATTTTTCTCTGTATAAAACTTAAGTCTTGTTTTTACCATGCACATTTAGGCACCTTGTGGACTAGTGAATTGTCTCTTTATGTGATCAGCAGACATCAGGTGGGCCTTTCCTGTCCTTATTGCCCCTGATGCTGGATGCCAAGAAAGCAGTCCCAGCCAGATGTGCTTGGAGCGGTTCTTGTGCTCCTCCTCACCAATATAGCTGGCAGAAACCATGCTGCAACTCTCAGAGTGTCAAGACAATTACAAGACCTAAAAGCTTACACAGAGAGGAGACAAGAGGATATACTAAATTCATATCCATTTTTAAAAGGTTTAAAAGACTGACTGGAACAGGTGGTTGTGCGATGCAATGGCTCATGATAAGAGATCAGTTTGATCTTCACAACATTTCTCAGTTTAGAGTTATAACACACAGATTAGCAGTGATGAGAAAGGGTGCAGAGCCTACATGGAAATGCATGTTCACTTCTTAAAGTTGCTGTAATTAAACAAAACATCTACAGCTACAAGAGCCAGCTTACCGAACCTGATATTCCCTAGCTGATTTCTTAGGTACATCTCAATATATGGAAAAAACTTAGGAAAGCGTTCCAAGGACAGACAGTGGTCTTTCTTGACTGGATTCAAGGAGAGAATTTTAAGCTATGGAAGTACGATGAAACCCAGAGAGCTGTGTGGGACCTTGCCCAACAGACTGCCATGACCAATGTCACTAGCCAAGCAAATGCTGCATCCAGTAAAATAGTCTGTATGTTCACAGTTTGACTCATTTGGTTTTGGCAAAGTGAATTTTCTGATTACTAAGCAATCCAAAATGTCTACTTTCCAACCAGTTAGTCAGCTGCTGTTTTAATTTGAAATAAATTTTCAGTTATAGTACAGCCATGTAGAAAGCAGATGTCCTGGTTCTTCATACTCAAGTCAGGAGAATTTGTCCAACGTATGACTAAATCGTGACAGGGTAAGAACCCAAGACAACGGATTTCTACCATGAAAAGCCTAATGACATGTTCTTGTCTTTAGCAATCATTATAGGAAATCTTTGGTCAGAGGGTAGTCAGAAAAGCCTACAAAGTCCTTTCCATGAAGTGGATCTACTGCTATTTGCATTATAGGAGTCCAAACTTGGATTATACATGGTGCGAACATTAAATCTTGGTGCATCTTGCTCTTTTTTGGTTTTAAATATGTCTACCCTCTGTTGGAGAGTCAGTATGTGTAGTCAGAGCTCGGCTGCCTAATTTTAACCACTAATGGGGCTCGCTTATCCCCAGGATCCAGATTTGGGCCAGAAATAGGAAGCCGAGTGATGGTCATGTGTTTGACAAGGAGCTGGGCATCAGGCCAAAACACATTTGAGCTGGATGGAATTTCTTGCCCCTGTGAAAATGCAGTGCTAAATCTTCCTCCCCCACTCGCCTCTTTACACACAAGTGGATGTCTCTAGTACAGTGAACTGTCACCCGAAACTAACAAGGAGGATGTGTCTCCCGGCAATCCGAGCTTCGGTCAAAAGTTCACCACTTGCCAGCCCTATGCCAACTTGGACCCAGATTTCTGGAATGGTTAGAAAAATATTTTAATGTAATTCACCTTGCTATGCTATTTCATTAATAACCTCTAAAAATGCAAAGAGTGCGGCCTTAAAATTCCTTGACATCCTCAGCATATGACTAATAATAATGAAACTTTTTCACTGTCAAGTGGAGCCACTCTATGAATACTCTGTTTTCCCTGGAGTTTCATGGAGTCTTAAGCAAATGCAGTACATTTGCCGTGTCCATTTCTTACAGCCTAGTAACTGCTGTTCAGCCAAGCTCATCTGAGCTGTCTCTTTGTCCACTCCACTCAATCGTGCTTTCCCTTTTCCCTGCACTGTGTTATTTTTCTCACAAAATAATTTGTCCAGGCATAATTTGAACGTGCGTGAAATGCTTCTTTACAATTACGTCTTTCATATTTACACTATATTTATTTTGAATACAGTCTCTCAGTGTCTTCCAAAATATGTTGTCCATGAGAAGAATGGAGTTGTTACCAGTTGAGGATTGTGTGTGCTCTGTACTGTGTTGAGTGAAAAGGGCTCAGCTCTCAGATAGAGCCAGAGCATGTCTGACATGCCATTATATAACATGAAACCAATGTATATAAGACCACTGTTAAAAGATTTTACAGAATTCTTATTTGTATATCTTGCTTTAAGCATTTCTTTTTAAAGTCTCTCTAAATCTTTTGGGGGTCAGTGGATGAGATTCTGATTGCTCAGAGTAAATTCAGCACCACAGATTTTTTCCTCGATGTCTGGATTCAGACTGCCAGAACTAGGTGTTTATGAACCACTGGAATGACTACACAGAGTGTAATGTCAAAGTGTTTGGTTCTCAACACCTCCAAAACTTGACCATCACACAAGCTTTTTAGATAAAATTTATTTCGCACCTGTCATTTGACATTGCTGGTAATAAACAAGAAATCCTCTCGTCCACAGATTCTTTGAAGCATATTACAATACCTGGTTATGGCCCACATAGTGTACCTCCTGTCTTTGAGTTATCAAAGGTAGGTCTCTCTCCACTGCGCACCCAAATCTAATGGACCGTAATCTGCAGCTGACATGCAAGTACTTGTCATGATAGTTTGTTGGATCACATCATTTTTCAACCAAAGACTCCTTTGTGCCTGGAAGATTTGCCAAAATGGAGGAGGTGATCTTCCCTCTGTAAGATGTTCTTGAGATCAAATAAAAAATGCTACTACAAATCTATAACACAAAGATGCTCTCTCTAGCAAGCTTAGCCACTGGAACCCTTCTCTATGGGTCATCCTACAGAATGCACCACTCCCCAGCTACCCTAGTTTGTAGTGGTGATATGTTGATACAGGGAGATATAAACTGGCAGATCCAGAAGAGCATGGAAAGGGGAAATGGCTTTGAACTACTTTTATAAACTGAGGAGCATCCACTGCATTTATTCTACGTTATCTCTTTCCTAATTAAACCCATTTTTTCCTAACTATTCCCTGTCCCTGCCTTAATTCACTTCTAGAATAGATTCTGATTCCGTAAGTTGTCCTATATGCACATTTTTTCTGAGAACTTCACTCACTAACACAGGCAATTTGGTACAGGTGACTTTTACCAGTGAAAGAGTTTTCCAGAGTCAAATGAGGATGGAATATTTTTTCCAAAATATTTCCCTGTTCGCTCAGTATTTTCCTATATGTTCACAAATTGGGACCAGGGAAAAATAGAACATTCTAACCAGCTAAAGAAGTAAGCACGTACTGGGGGAAAAGAAACAGAAAAATATATAGTTTTATAACATTTTAAAGTCCAGAATATCCGCAGAACTGGAAATATTCTGAGCCCCAGTCCCTGTGGATTTTCACTGTGGGTTTGAGAGTGCATTTTTGGTGATGTGGGCATTTGATCTACAGAAAACAGAAACCAGCATTCCTCCAAAGTATGGGCAGTTGTGACATACATTATATGCATGTATACATGTGTATGTGTGCATGTATATTTGCATATGTATATATGCATAGATTTTTTAACCACTTCTACTATCTTTTTCACAATAAACAATTCTACTCACTGTACATTTGTCACATTATGCCAGAATGTGTTTATTTGGGAGCACATCCCAAGTGACCAGTGGTACTCCATTCTGAGACGTCACAAACTCCATTTAATCAGTAAAGTCAAAAGTACATGTATTTATGTAAACTGATCAGTAGAAAGCAGTCAATGCATGTAAATTAACCAAGAAAATAGTTTTTGGAAAGAGTTGTGTTTATAACAAATATTTCTGCAGGCTCAGCCTCACTGCATTTGCTGTTGCCCATAGTGGCAATACTCATTTAGCATGTTTCAGAAAATTTCTGTTCTTCCTCCACACCTTCTTTTCCCCTTCCTAAAGGCCTCACTTATATCAATCTATTTTCTTGTTTATCCAGCTGTTGTTCTCTCTAGGTTAGCAAGCAGGTGGAGTGGGAAACCCCAGTGCAAGTGGAAGGTGCATTTTTTGCGTATCAACAGCACCTGCCCTGAGAAGGCTTACAGATCAAGGTGTACTGGGGTCTCCTGGAGCTGAAACACCAGCTGACTTTAGCAAAACGGGCTGACAGGAGGACTCTGACAGAGTGGGGTGTAAGGTGGATGTTCCCCCCATGACAACAGAACAAGCACCAGACAGCAATAACATCAGAGAATGCTGTCTCAAAATAATCAAACACTGGAGAATTAAATTGTCATCATCTGTAGTGTATATTATATAGCTGAACTCTAATTGATCTGTACCAGGATTTTTAAAGATGTTAATGTTCCCAAAGGATATCATTTTGCAGTTATTGAAAACTAAAAAAAAAAGCAGAGAGATGAGGGAAACAGAAAAATGTAAACCCAGTAGGGTTGTGGGAAATCAGTGGTTATGTGTTGGGCCAACTGTTTCTACAGAATACAACAGCAAACTGGAAATGGGTCAAAAGACAATAAACTGGAGTTGAATCTTACTGATGAATCTACTAAACTCTGGGAAACCAAAGTGCTCTTTACAACCATTGAATTAGGAGCTCTCGTGTCAGACATTTTTGATCTGAAGGCTGGACTTCCAGGTATTCAGAGGCATTGAATTTCCATGAAATTCCTTTCAAATTGTCTTTACTTATGTATTTGATCATTTTAAGAATATTAGTATAATAGGCTATTAGGTAGATAAGAAGTTAGGCGGATAGATAGGAAGGTAAATAGACAGGCAGATCTTCAGATAGGTAGACGAATAAGTAGGCAAATAATCTTGGTGGGAACAATTTAGCAGACATGCAACCTACAACTTCCAGTACATTTGGTGCTCTTCAATGTGAAAGACAATACATATTTTTTGTGTATGTTTTCACATGCATTGTAAATAATTTTTATTCTCTCTGAAAAGCAAAAGGATTCACTCTGTATTGGCAGATAAATTTAGAACTGATTTATATCTTTAGTACAGAAAAATGGCTGGTGAATACAAAGAAGCACTGCTGAAGAAAAAAAAGTGGATTGGCTTAGAAATAGTTGCCTTTCTACTAAATTAATTATAACATATAATATTTTTTTCTCCTCACTGTTTTTTGAATCTAGAGTCAATTCAGCACCATGCAATTGCCTAAATGCGGAAGAAAGCACATTTCTGACCTAAGCAATGTAACTACTTGGACGAAAACATGCGGTCTCGGGATGCCCTGAATACTCTTTGGAAAGTTTATTTTACCCTTGTGCCAGGTTTCTCTCATCTATGTAAAAGCCGTGAGGCAGCATCACTGATTTAGGAGATTAACACTGATACAATTCATGGAGTGGGAGTCATCTTGCTTTTCTCAAATAACAGAAGCATAGAATGGTGTCATGTGGCAGTCTCTTAGGATGCTGCTGGGAATGAAGGAAAAGTGTGCGTTTTTCAGAGAGCTTCAAGAGAAGTCCCAGGATAGGGCAAACTGAATAGTGCTGAACACATGAATGCTGCCCTATTTTTATGGGGTGACACTCTGTCAGGGTAATACACAAAAGTAACATGAAAAAAGATTTGTGGCCAACTTCTGAATCTCTGGTGAAGAGCATGAGGGGATTTTCTTTTATAAAGGAACACAGTACCCCTTAATCTGCTCTAGGTTTTCCCTGGAGCACATCAGCAAGCTGTGCTACCAACTGCAAGAGGTAAGAGCGGGGTGTCCAGTGCTGCGGGAATGTGAGGACTGTGGAGTTTGCATGGTGCTGGAAGGCGAGAGACTGAAGTATGGCTTGGCACGCACATGCTGGAAAGACACGGCATACTGAAAGACATGCTTCTGTCCTCGGGTGTGCAGGAGGCTGGAACGCAGCACAGGGCATGCGGGAAAGGAAGGAGATTCCTGGGGCTCCTGCTCTTCCTCTCAAGTGTGGAGCTGATGGCAGACATTTCCCAACAGCTTTTTCTTGCCCATTTCTGATTTCTCTGAAAACCACCCCCCACTTCTTCTGCTACCAGCTGCCCTGTAGGGGATCCCTGCACTGTGGAGCAACACCTTCCACAGTAATGCCATCTTTGGGGATAGAGGGGCACATCAGGACAAGGGCCATGTCAATTGTAAAATTGCTCCCCATGACCAAGAGTGTAACAAAAAGTAATGCCATGATGGAGGGCACGTCAGTTTATCTAATGCAGCAGTTGTACTATCTCAACAACCATGGACACATAAATGGTTCAGAATTCGTGCTCTCCTCTACAGTATGCCATCCTTCTACCCAGTCAGTGAACTGTTTGTGAGTTACAAAAAATTTCTTCAAACACTTGTCAAAAAGTAATGCCAAATTCTGAGCCTAAACAAGGCTCTGCCTATCCACTTCTTGTGAAACAGAAACTCGAAGCATGTTCTCCTGTGCATTTGGCTCTTAGCAGCTTACACCAGGAGTTTTAAAAGATTTCCCAAACTGGAATAACTCTCTGAATTGAGTTTTCATTCTCTGTTACGTAGTCTAAAAATATATATTTTTTTAAAGCTTGGTTTATAAATTGAATCTGCACCTCAAAAACTCGGTTTGTTATGATGCCATTTCCATCTCCACTCTATAGACCAGAAGTACTCCAACACATGCAAGTCATCTTTGGATGATTTCAGAAGGAAGCATTATCATGGGAG
Organism: Gallus gallus; assembly: GCF_016699485.2. Lineage (NCBI taxonomy): Eukaryota > Metazoa > Chordata > Aves > Galliformes > Phasianidae > Gallus > Gallus gallus. Next base: position 63,268,149 of record NC_052534.1, on the reverse strand, counting down.
AAGTATAAAACAGCATAGTGTCTATAAATTGCTGGCTCTTACCCTCTCTGCCACCCCACTGGTTGAATTATGTGTACATGTAAAACACCTCACAGTTCAGGAAAGTGTCTACCTCAGCATGAGAAAAGATCCTTTTCGAAAATGTATATCCATCCTGTGTGATCATCCCAGCACATGAAACCTGGTATGCACATTTCCCTTTGTTGATGTGCAATAAATATTATTTGGGATCTATAATTTTGTTCTTGTTCTAGAACCATTATTTATTTATTTATTTATTTATTTTTGTACAAGCAGGGGCATGGGGCACAAGTTACATATCTGGTGCATCATTACTTATTATAAATAATTCCTTGCATATTATTTTATTATCTTTCCATATTAAGTGAGATAAATCTACATCGGTACAAACAGGAAATTATGGCACAGCCTCTGGCTGGGCTACAATATGATTGTTTCCAGTGTGTTAGGCTTCAGTAGTAGGTATTACTAAGAAAATAAAATGATGTTTTAATTTGTCTCATCCCACCCTCCCTCATGTGTGCTGGGTGCATATCTGCTGTGGCAATACCTTCCTTTCTTATTGTCTTTCTCCCTCTTTCCTGTTCCAGGTTTACTTCTAAAGATGGGATTATCTTTTGCAACCATTAGGATTAAGAAATTCATTTTGTATGGCCATAAGAAATGTTAAAATGGGGATTTTGTTCAGTTTAAGGAAGTCAGGATATTTTTCAGCTTCTGAAATCACACCTATCTGCACTCAGCCCAGGAGCTACATTATTTGGGGCAATTCCAGGAGATGAGAACACAATTCCCTGTACCATGGCTCCACCTCCAGTATTTTGCTGAGAATTTTCTTTTTACTCTTTTACACTTATTTTGTTTAAAAAAATATTCTTGACATTTTCCCAGTGATATTTTCTTGAGGCTTAACCAAATACACATTGAAGAAAATTGAAATGAACCAGTGAGCCCCTCCAGTATGATAGACTGTTGCCTGTTCTGAACAATAGATGGTCCCACTCATGAAAGGCTTAATCATGGAAGCAAATGGGAATCTTTCTTTTTCCCTTCCTAGCTTTGTGTTGTCTTTATTACACAAAAGTAGGAGCAGACAAAAATAAAAGCATATACATTACCTGTTTATGCTCAGCTAAGAATCTGGCAGTCTTGTTGTTTCCTTGCATCTAGCTACTCACTTTCTCAAGCTGCAGTCTTCCTCTGCCACCTACCTCCCTCTGTCTGAAACTTTATCTGCAAAGGTGAAAAGGAAAACATTCCTAAAATGAAAACATTTATAGAAATTATAACACTTTTTTCTTTTCCTTTTTTTTTTTCCAAAGCAAAACCTGTGGATGTATGACTGTGTGCCATCAAAATCACAGTGTGTGGTTATTGCAAAGAAGTGGATATATTGTGTTAATAAGTCTGTGCTTAAGCAATTTCAATGGGGCTTGAGCATTGTCTGTTCCTACTTTCACCACTTAGTAATGAAAATATGCATAACAAATCAGGACAAAAAAATCTATTTTATGATTGGGGATCATTGTTAGGGAACATTTTGCCTGATACTGTCTCTTTGTCATGAGTGCCGATAAGGAAATATGCATTCTATGTATTATATATAAATACTAAAAAATACTAATAGAACATGTTGGTGAATGCATCTTGGAACAAGCCCAGTTTGGTGGTGGGGTGACTTGGGTGGTTCTGTGCCTTTGAAGCAGAAGCATGCAGTGATTCAGCTCAGATCCCAATGTGCTGAGGTGCATGCATCTCAAAAGCTGCTACTTCTGCCTCTGAGGACTAGACCAAGCCTATCCTCATACCAGTTCATTAAAAAGCTACCATGAGCCTTAACATTGTGAAAGCAAGCCCCATGTTGAATGTGCCTAGTGTCTTCTCACACGTTAATCTATTCCCTCATGACAGCTCTAGGCTTCCCTTCCAGCCCTGCACAATGATCTCTTCATCTGCCGCAATCAGCAGAGCAGGGACAGGTGATGCCACAGGCTGATGGGCAGAGAGGATTGGGCCAGAGGAGTGAGTGACATACACCAGATGCGGACCCGGCCCCTCTGCAGCTCTTTGAAATGCATCAGTGAGGGGAAATCACTGCATGCACTCCAGCTGCTGCAGAACCCGTTGCTGGAGCAGATGCATTATACAAACCGTTACCCAGTAGTAGCTGCACACGTCATGAAAAAACAGCCAGCAGTCAGTTTGGAGAGCAACGGGGAGAGGGGAAAAAAAAGAGAGAGAGAGAAAAACACTCCTTCAAAGAAAGATCAAAATTCACTACAAAATGGTGTAAGATTGAAAATTAAATGCGAAACAAAACTGAGTTCCTCGAGACAGTGAAGAAGAGAAGATCAGTGGTACATGTCCTTACCATGCTGAATTTTATCTGTAAGCTTCATGAATTCAGTGCCCATGAATGCAATCAAACCAGCAATTTCTGACCCTGAAATCTTCACCCACATGGACCCAGGGACTGCACCTCAGAAACAATGCTGAGAAAACCATGGTAACAGTTGCCGTGTCCTAAGAAGAAACAGAGATCTTTTAGGAAGACTGAACACAGGGACTACATGGATAAGAAACAAAAATGGAGGTGTTAATCTTCATTCATTTCAGCCAGATTTCACCCCTGAAAACCCACCAATTATATGTCTAACTTAAAGTTAGGTATGCACTGAACCCTTCAGACATTTGAGACTAAAATAAGAGCACAGAAACAGGAAGCCTGTTGAAACCGAAGTTAACATCTCATAGAGGAGACGTTACACACAAAAACGAAACACATAAAAAATGGACAAAAATGCATAAAACTGGAGCAGCAGAAAATCTTTATTATATAGGAGTATTTGTATTAGATAGTTTGTGGACTGTTCAAGATGCTCACGGACAATTTGAAAATTGATATAAAATCTGACCAATAAATTTTGTAGGTAATGTGCTGGCAAGAAGGCTGGTGAGTAAGATGGGAAATGGGACATATGGAAAGACCCGAGCCTGCTGGTAAGCCTGCGGGCACTTTCAAGCAAGCAGCATGTGAATGGAGCCAGTAGCAGTGCTGCACATCTAGGAACACAGCAGGTGGGCAGTGGAAAGGGTCCTGGAAAGAATGACACTATGGGCAGCACGAGCAGGTGTCATATGATTGCATGGCATCGCCAAAGCATTGAGTTGGTTGTGTGCAGTCTCAGTCAGCTATATGACGGCTCGGAAGAAGCATCAGAATTAACCCCCTACCATCTGTCCTCATCACAGTGTAGTCCATAGTTTGGACTTCTAATAGCGAAAATACATAGAGGTCCCAGTGGGAAAGCGGGGAAGCGTGCACTCCTTGTCTTTAAAATTCTGTTGTGGCAATAAACAAACAAACAAACAGATAAACAAACAGACAAATAAATAGATGCAATCCTCAAGCATAAACAGAAGTTGCTAAGAAGGTACTTTACTTCACACACACCTCTGGCAAAAGAGGGTAAAAGTAAGTAACGAGTTCTTGTTTCAAAATTCTACAATTGTAGTTGAAAAACTGCACAGAGCACAAGAAAAATGGTATAAAAAGGTATAAAAAGTCTTCGGAATATTAAGGAGGTGTATCTGTGTCTTCTCTCAGGAAAAAAGAAAAGATAAATATGTGGAATAAAAAAGGTTTCACAAAATATTACATCTGAAAGGACACTTCAGCTATGTGCAGTAAGGCATTACAGGAAGCAACAGCTGGAAGCTGGAGCCAGATCTACTCCAAGTGGAAGTGGGAAGCACTGAAGGCTGTTGAGCACAGCGACAGACTGCTAAGGCAGGGGCAGAATTCCCCTTGCAGCCCGCGGTCTCTCCCAGTTGGCAGATTGTGCCTCCCTGGAGTCAATATTAGTTTCCCCGAGCTTCTGAAAAAGTGTGTTATCAACAGCATAAGATATTCATTTGGGTTGATTCAAAACCAGAAGGATCTCTACTGGCTGATACATGTTTAATTCCTGAATCGTATGCTGGCTAGGGAGATCGCTGTGCACAGGGTGTGGTGCTGGTGCTGGATGCAGCACTCACAGAGATGGTGAGCAGCACATGCTGTCAGTCCTGTCACATTTCCCTTGCCTTTTTGTCCCCGTATTTCTGAGTGTTAATGCTTTGTTTGATGGGGCGTTTGCCTGTCCAGAGGACTGTTCACAGTAATGCCCCATTCTTTTGTGAAAGATTGCAGCTTAATTAGAAGATAACTTTGGATTGTGTTATAGGAATGCGCCCAAGGCATGTTGCAAGGCTCTGCAACTCCCTGTTTGTCAGAGCCCACCATTCTTCAGCCATAGCAAGAAGCTACAAAACGAGATTTCCTTTTCACATTACTGCAGTGGAACATTACCTGCCTATGAACACAGGCTGAGGCCCATGCCAGTGCTTTAATGGTACACAGCCAGCTCTAAGCCAATATCCTTTCTAAAAATGTTCTTTCCCTCATTGCTATCATTATTTTCTCTCTAGGATAACTCAGATGGTTTTATTTCAAGCCTTTGTTGTTCTTTATGTGAGTCAACTCACCTAAAGTCCTTTAGTTAGGACCAAGAAAAACCATTTATATATAATTATACTTAAGCAGTGAGATCATTATTGAATATAATGCTGACCCAAGAATTCCAGGATAATTTCCTACATGGAGACTGATTTCAGAGAGTGCTAAAACAATGCCGACACTTTTTCATGAATGCTCGCACTGCTCTGCCTTGAAGTACAACAGTTTGCTCATGTCTTACATGAGGCAGCTTTACAGTCAAGTAGCTGTGTACACACCAAGCCACATTAGCGCCGCTTCCAGTAACATGTACTTGGAGGTGAGGTAAACCCACTCAATTCAGCCCTCAGGGAGAGATACTCCAGGGGATGCAGCCTGGACTCTGCCACACCGTTGCACACAGTCGCCTGTTGCTGCTGCACTTTGCTTTTTCTCCTTGCACGAAGCACATGCTCAGCCATGGTGAGGGTCAGGTGTTACCTTTGCTATTGCACAGAGTCACCGGAGAAGAGCTTGTGCAACCAGCAGGGAAATGTGCTGTGCTTTCAGAGCGCATGTTCCAAGTGTACTCACTTGTAAATGTGTCACCCAGCAGACTGATACCTTTGAGACAGACCCCAACCTCCTCGGGATGGGGACGCTGCCTGGTGGGGGACACCAGGCTGGGAGAGGGGCCCTGTGGTCCCAGTGAGGTCCCTCAGGCTCCTGCTGCAGGGAGCTGGTGCATTCTTCCACTGAGCGCAGCCTTTTGGATGCCGGCCATGGGGCGAGTCCTTCCCTCTACTGCGGGTATTTGCTTCCTGAACAGAAGAAATGAAGCCATAGAGTGTTAGATACGGCTTTTTTTAAGGCCTGGTACCTGCAGTCCTTCCCTTCGTTCCCATCCCAGCCATGAGCACACAATTGATTTGGGTTGGCAGCACGGGGAGCAGTGCTGGGGCTGAGCCGTGCAGCCGGGGCTCTGAGCTGCTTTGCAGTACAGAAAACAAATTTACTGAATTAGAAGAGGGAGGAAAAAAAATGTTTAAATTATGAATTTTCTGCACCTGGTACAGAAAAAAAGCCCAAACAACTTATGTTCATGAGGCACTGATTTTTTTGGCAAAGGATGAGCATTTGCAACAGCTCCTAGGATCTGGATTATAAAAACTGCATTTTTGACAAACAAAACAGAGACAAATGCAAATCTTTTTAATTATAAAGATTTTCTTCTAAAACGTAATGAAAGAATTCCAGGCCTTCACAATTCAAAGTGCTCATTCTTTTCAGTTTTCCCCCTTATTATTTGAAAACCAGGTAACGTTCTTTCATCTCCCTCCCGTATTTTCGCCTTCATTTCGAAAGCCTTACAACTAAGTTCAATCGGGTCCCTTTCCTCAGTCGCTATGAGCCATGCTATGGATGCTTCAGGAGCTGGCACCGACATGAGAGCCTCCATCCGTGTGTTACAGACCGAGCTCTCCTGCACACCGCCGTCGAAGCTGCGTTGGGATGCGTTCACCTGTCCGTGTGCGTGCGCTCACCGGGAAGCCGTGGGGTAAGCCGCTTTACCTTCCCTACGGGTTGTTTTTACCACAGGAACCGTGCACAAGCATCCTCATTCATTCCCGGCATTTCCCATCCTACGTTTCTAGGAAGGTTCCTCCCGGTGAGATAACTTTTCTCCAGCTTCGGCTGATCCCGGAGCTCTGGTGGCAGCGTTCCCAGGCGCACTCTGGGTCTGGGGGCATTACCTTCCTTGCAGGACGGTCCCCGCTTCGTCCGGGGAAACCCGCCCCGGCACGGCGGGCGGAAGGGGGCTCTCCCCTCCCTGCCCTGGGTTGAGTCCCCCCGTCCCGCGGAGCCGCAGCGCGGTTGCGGGCGCCGGGAGGGAGCCGCGCTGCGTGGGGGGGAGGCAGAGCCGGGGGGGACCTCAGCGCGGCGCGGTCTCACCCCTCAATCACTCCTCCCACAGTGAGCCGTGCCTCTTAACCCCCGGGATCCTCCCTCCCGCCGAGCACTGCTCCGCTCTGCAGAACGCGAGTTGATGACCGAAAAACGAATTAGCGGCCGCGGACAGCCATGAGCTGTCTGGATGTTATGTACCAAGTGTATGGTCCCCCCAAGCCGTACTTCGCCGCAGCCTACAGCCCTTACCCGCAGGTACGTGGGGTGGGAGGGGTGGCGTCGGGAGGGTGGCCCCCGGGCCTCACCAAAAGGAAAAAGGGAAAAGGAGAAGGGGAGGGGGGGTGGGGGAGAAGAGCCGGAGTCTGCGATGGTGAGCGAAGCGGGGCTGCATCCCACCCTGGTGCGGGGCTTTGCACGGTACGTACCGCCGGGACTGAGGGAGAGAACGGGACTTCGGATCCGATACGGCACCGAAGGGATTTTTTTCCCCATTTTTTATTTTTTATTTTTCTCCTTTCCTGGGCCGGGCTCCGTCCGAGCTCGGCGGCTGCGGGCAGCGATGTCACCGGGTTGCAGCGGGCTACCGGGAAGGGCGAGGGAGGGCTGCCCGGGGTGCGTCCCGGCCGCCGCCGTGGGAGTAGCAGTGCACCGCTCTTCGCGGGGTTACCGGGGATGCTCCCGCTCCAGCCCCGCTCGGCGGCGGGACCCCCCGGGTTGTCCTGGGGACGCGCGTGTGCCGCGTGGTGAGATCGGTAAGGGGATGCCCGTGCGTGTGCAGCGCGGGCTGTATGCTGAGCCCCGCGTTCCTGTTCCCTCGGCAGCACCTGCCGCACCTCTCAGCTTCCCGTGTTTCTTTGGAGGTGTTTTCCTTCCTTTTTTTTTTTTTTTTTTAATGTATTTATTTTTTCTCCCTTTATCGCTTCGGAATAGGAAAGCGGCATTCCCCAGCAAACGAAAAAAAGGAGCGGTAGAGGCGGAAGCGCCCCGGGCCGCGGGCGGGCGGCAGCCCCGGACGTGCGGGGTTGGGGGCGGGCGGTCACGCTCCGCTCCGCTCCCTCTCCGCGCAGCCCCGGCGTGGCGGCTCGCGGGACACCTCCAGCCCTGGCAGCGAGGCCGGCATACCTGTTACAAATAGCAGATGATGTCTTCCCCCACCTTGACCCTCCCCCCTCCCGCCCGTCCGTACGCGGGTGACATTATTTAGGGGGCTAATTATTAGCTCAATGGCTGAGCCGGCAGCCAAGTGGAAAGGCGGCAGTCACGGAGCGACGTTATTAAATATCCCGCGCGGCTCGGTCCAGGGCTCCCGCCCGCCCGGCCCTCGTTCTTCCTCCGGCCCGGTCCGGCCCGGCGTCCCCGGCTCATCTTACGGAGCTCCCGGCGGCTGCGGGCAGAGAGACCTCGGGAAACATCCGGCGAACTTCTGAGCGCCCGCTCTTTATTTCTGCCGCCGGGATCCAGTAAAAATTGTGCAATCTTGTAGGAAATACCTGAGGCTTCCCGCTGGCCAGAGAAATGCTTTCTGCCCCGAGACGTGTTTGAAGCGGACGGGCTTTGGTTTTTTCCCCCTTCCTCCCGTTTTCCGCTTTGTTTTGTAGGTCGCTCTTCTGCCTTTCCCCCGGTGCCGGGATCCGGCCCGCAAAGCGCCTCTGCGTGCGGAACTTCGTGCCGGGAGCTGAGTCCCGGGCGTCACCCCGCTCCCGGCAGCGCCCGTCCCGCCCGGCACTTCCAGGCTCGGGCGCCCCGGGGGTGCGGCAGGACCGCAGCTCCCGCATGGAACTCGGAGCGGGCCCGGGCGCTGCATCCCGCCTGGCACGGGGACGGAGGGCCGGGACGGGGGCCAGCACGCCTCGTCGCTCCGTTTCCCGTCCTCCCTTTCCTCTCTCTCCCTCCAGAAACTCGCCTTGTACTCCAAAATGCAAGAAGCCCCGGAGAGCGGCAGCAGCGCCGGCGCCAGCAGCTCCTTCTCCAGCCACGCCGCCGCCAGCATCAAGGAGGAGGAGTGCAGCCCCGAGAAGGAGAGGCCCCCCGAGGCTGAGTACATCAGCTCCCGGTGCGTCCTCTTCACCTACTTCCAGGGGGACATCAGCGCCGTGGTGGACGAGCACTTCAGCCGGGCGCTCAGCCAGCCCAGCAGCTTCTCGCTCGGCAGCGCCAAGGCGGCGCGGAACGCCGGCTCCTGGCGGGGTGAGCAACCGAGGAGGGGTGCGGGTGCCGGGGTTCTGCAGGGGGTGTGGGGGTGCAGGGCTAGGAGCCACAGCAGGAATCCCCCGTGTCCCTTGGCTTCGAGTTTGGGGCTGTGATGAGCGAAGGCGGGAGCAATATGAGAAGCGGATGCAGGCAGGAATCTTTTGTACCTGTACCCAGTTTTACACCTCATAGGCTCATGGGGTGCCTGGGGTGGCAGGGAACACCTGACCTCAGGCGTTGTCACAGAGCAGCTCCAGGGACCATCCCTCACTTGCCACTGCCCCACTGAGAGCTGATTGCTCACTCTCTCCTTGAATTCCCATCAGTTTTCTAATAATGAAATACCGGTTAAAGTATTTCACAAGTGGAAGATGCTCAGCACTGAAAGCTGAAAGATTTCTTAGCTCCTCAGAAACTGCTTCCCTTTCTCCTGAGTAACACCAGAAGGTGCAGAGCTGACGTACCTCCCTGACAAATGTTTGTATCGGCAACACTGTTCACAATCAGTAATGCATAGCATCTACTTCTCCACTATTAGTTATCTCTATTACACTTTACACTGGGCAAGAAAAGCACAGGGTCCTCGTCCTTTGCCCTGTCAATCCTCAAAGAGCTGCAGAATACTTCCCAGACATGCTAACAAGAGCCCCAAGAAACAGGCATAAGTCCAGTGCAATAGACAGGGAAATCACCCCCACATAGATTTAGTGCATTTAAGCTGATTGCGCATCTCATGCTGTTCCTGACTGCTTTGAAACTACACTGAGGAAGCAGATGCTTTCCTGGCAGCGCTGGGTATCCTCTAAGGTGTTGAGCGTAAATGCTTCAAGAGGAAGATTAGTACCAAAAAAAAAAAAAAAAAAAAAGAGAGAGAGAGAGAGAGAAATCCAACCTTGACAATTGCTGTGGTTCATAATGGTTCTGACTCAGTTTCCAGTCTGAGAGAAAAAGGTGTTTCTCTCACCTTAGATAACAATCTTTTACCTAAAGAAGTACTGAAGAAGCCTGGAGCAAATTGCTCCAGCCCTGGGCTAATTGTGCTGGATGAGTGGGCTGGGGAGGGCTGCCGGGGAGCAGTTTTGTGGGTTTGGTTGTTGTTTGGAAGATAATCGCAGCATGAGAGTGAAGAGGAGCCCTAGGGAGTCAGATACCAGGATTGGGAGTGCTCATCCACCTTTCCTTTTTCTCTGCATCTAGATGGCTCCTTCCCGATGAGCCAGCGCAGCTTCCCCCCATCCTTTTGGAACAGCACCTACCAGCCCTCTTCGGTCCCTGTCACCCTTAGCAGCCCCCTGGCTGCCCACAGCGAGCTGCCCTTCACCACCGCGGACCCCTATGCCCCAGCCTCCCTGCACGGCCACCTACACCAGGGTGGTCCTGAGGCCTGGCATCACGCCCACCACCACCACCACCACCACCCCTACCTCGGGACGCAGAGCACGGCCTACCCCCGCCCCACGGCCATGCACGAGGTCTACGGCCCTCATTTTGACCCTCGCTACGGCTCCCTGCTGGTGCCCACCGCCTCCGTCCGCCCCCATCGCCTCACTCCTGCTGCTGTGCCCACACCGGTCAGCCCACCCTGCGAGCTGGGCAAGGGCGAGGCGGGCCCTGCTGCTGCCTGGACGACACCGGGACCCTTCCCCAATGCGGCAGGAGATGTGGCACAGAGCCTTGGCCTCAACGTGGACGCAGGTGAAGAGAGGTCCCTGGCCCCTCGGGGTCCCCCCAGCTCAGGGCTACCCCTGCCCTGAGGTGGTGGGAGGGGAGGGCTCTGTTTAGAGGGCAGCTAGAGGAAACGTATGGGTGTGTGAGCTCCCAACCCATCCTGTGTGTCCTTCTTTGCATTCCTTGGCCAGGCAAACAAGGGCAATGTGTCACCCACTCCACATTTCTGGCTCCCAAGACACGCTCTGAGGTACTGCTTGCTTTGGGTCTTGCTCTGTGCTGGAAGCCTGATGGAGCCCTGAGGGCTGTGGCTCAGCCCTGCCACAGGGCAGTCGCACAGCTCTGTGAATTTCTGCAGCTTTCTAAACAGTTTCCTCTGCTTACTTTTTTCTCCCAGTTTTCAAAAAATGCTATCGTATCTGCTGAGCATGTAAGGGCAACAGGTATCCCTGTAACCAGGGAGGCTAGTGCTGGTGGCCTGCCCCTGGCCAGGCACCAGAATGTAGAGCTGCATGCCCATAGTGGTGCTGCAGAGGGGACAGAGTCATGACCAGCAGTGCCAGCTCCTCGGGTGGTGTCTGTGGAAGCAAGGAAAGCCTTGCTCAGCTGCTTAGGTTCCTCATGATGAAGCCTGGTGACCGCAGTCACCGGTGGCTCCTTGCAACCTCACTTTAGGTTAAAAAGAGACATGTGTCTGTCCTCACTGCAGCCGGGGCTCTTCTCGCTTCACTGCTTTCTTCTAGCCCTAGGGAGCCCAGGCTTCAGCTGAGCCTCTGATCTCATGTGGCAGAAATGGAGTTTGTCTTTCTCTTTCCTTAAATGCCTGTACCTATTTTTTCTTCTTCCCTTTTTTCTTCTCTCCATTCTCAGGTTTGCAGCCTCAGGACAAAAGCAAGGATCTGTACTGGTTTTAGAGCTGTCCTTCACTCTTCCTCCCCTGGCTCTCTCCTGTAGATCTCTGCCTCTAGGCATGGTGGCATTCAGAGCTGAAGTCGGGTCAGTTTGTAACAGCTTCTGGTCTTGGTTTGCAGCTCGGCGTTACTCCTTCTGTGGTGGACCCCTTCTGAGCTGACGAGTTGACTCAGAGCCTCCCAGACCCCCTTGCCCTTTTCCAAGCCTACCATGGCCCTGCAGCTTGGGGACAGACAACGGGACTTAAAACAACCTGGCTTTGCAAGGATGATCCTTTAGACTTATTTTGGAGAGGAAAACCCTTCTGTTGAGAGAGGAGAGCCAAAGACCATGAACTATTTAAGCAAACTCCACAGCCAGAACTGCAGTTGGACTGTTTTAAAAGAGTCAAATGACGTCACGAATGGTGATGCAAAACCACTGGCCTTTTTACAAGGGACAGAGGAAATCGTGGTTATTTCAGTGGTGTGAATATTTTTTTATGGCAGTGAAAATTATTTCTTGATTTCAACATGGGAAAAACTATTTAGCAGTTTTGAACTGGATTCTTACATTGCAGAAAAGTAAAAGGAGAAGAAACTGGAACTCACTAGCATTTTTGGACTACTGAGGAGCTAGTCAGATTTTTCAGCATTGTGGTTATGAGTGGCAAGCGTCTAGCTTGGGCCACCTGCCTTGGGCTTACAGAAGTGCAGCTGTTCCATGGACAACTGTTCAAACTCCAGAAATATGAAAACCAAGGTGGCACTTGTCAGAATTTGACATAACATTTGCATTGAATATGTAATGGTTGTTTGTTTTCTTTTCTTCTTTTCTTTTTTTTTTTACGAGGAATATTTTATGGTGAAAACAAAGCCTTCTTAAAGAAGGGGGAGAAAGGAAACCCAGGAAAAACTGCTCGCCCTCAACCTGAGGGCCTTTAAGGGGAACACCAGAAGGAAAGGCACATGTGGGACAATAGGTCTGGGTTGCCTCTAACGCTTCCCTTTGTCTACTTGTTGCTGTCATTTTGTCACTTTAATAATTGTCTTGTTTTGGTTTGAAAGGGGGAATAAGATATCTATTTAACAGTAGGAAAGCTGCATTAAAGGTATTCCTTCTTTCACACTGCGTGCTTTTATAGGGGATTAAAACTGTAAAAGAGAAATGAGGCAGATTAGAAACTTCAGGATGAAAAAGGAGAATATAAATACCTGCAATGTGGATGGAGTGAGTTATTTTACTAGTCTGCATTAACGCTAACTAGAAATGCCAGCAGTCGAAAATATATTCTTCATGAGTAGAAAGTATGGTGATAAATACAAAAGACAAGAATAGGCAATGTTGTGGCAATGCTGCCTTTTAGCATAGGGTGTCTCTGTAGGATAGACTGCAGAAAGGGTGGCACCCCATAGAGGTGCTTCTTCATAAAGCTGATAGAAGAGGGGACTGTATTTTGCACTGTGCTATTCTGCACTGGTACATTAAAATGTTATTATAAAGGGTCAAATGACTAATTAAACAGTGCAGAAATAGCAAGTTCACCCTATGCTTGCAAGCTGACACTTTTACAGGCAAAGCATCAGATCCCAACACTACGGTGTTTCATTTTATTGTCTTTTCTTAATGCAATGTCTTTGAAGGCTGACAAAGTTCAGTGCGTGTGAGAGAAGAGTCCTGACGTCATCCCTCTGACACCAGGAGAAGCAGTAGGAAACAGACTTTTGTGATGTGATAGGGGATTTTACATTCTGACACTCTGGCAAAATGTTCACTGTGTTGGAAATGGAGAACTTGTTGCTCCTAAGTTCCATCTCAGCTAGAAGTACATTTATGGGGAAGAACAGAAACATTAACAGCAAGAAAACAACAAAGCAGGGAGAATAAATATTGTGTGAAGCTGGCAAGGAGCTGCTTTGAAATAAAAAGAGGGTAGAACATCCCTGGCCAGAGCTGGGCAAAGGGCAGGAGGCGGCTTGTGGTGGTGCTTCAGCCGGACAAACCCACAGGCATGTCGTCACAGCCCTCAGCTAGCTGGCAGGCTGGAAAGGGCAAGCAAACGGCTCCAGATTTTGTAGTGCTGGTTAAGCCACAAATGTTCTAAGGCTTCTATCATGAAGGAAGACAGCAGCACTCAGCAGGAGAAAAATAACTAAAAATGGCATTTAACTTAATTGCTGCAGAGGTTTGAAGATGGCAAGGTCACCCTGTGGACAGTCACCTGCATTTTCTTTAGGCTGTTTTTAAAGTTTTAGGGTTTTTTTTTTTTTCCTTTTTTATTTTATTTTTTTTAAGTTTAATTTGGCTCTTGTGTAGACTGTGCAATTGTTCCCTTTTTCTTCCATTTTTTTCCCCTCTTCTAATGAGGAGGACTGGGCAACACAGCCCATATATGTTTGTATACATTAATGTAAGCAGTCATTTACTGGACTGACATTTACCATTCTTTTTGGCTGGAAGCATTTCCAACCAAGAATACACGACTATTGCTAATGATATTTGTTCTCCAGATAATATATTTTTACTGCTGTACTGTGGAAGTACCTATACACAAAGGCAAGTCTTTGGCTTGTGGTGTTAGGTGCTATGCAAACCACTCTTAAAAAGGCTCCCACTTTGGGTGCGCTGCAGTCTGAGGGTGTTTTGATGAAACCCTGCAGCAGTGTTCTGCTCACTGGATTGCCCTGACTGTGGGAGGCTGCCCCCACCACTGCCTCTGAGGTTTGGGAGTGAAGCCGTGCAGGGTGAGGGCTGCAGTTTGTATTGCCAGAGCAGAAACTTCACCTTGAGCGTTATGCTGCCCAGCACAGGGTGAGTGAGTCTCCTAATGCAATAGCAGTGTAAATAAAACCTCGGTGCTATTTCATACATCTGTTTTGTTCCTCTTTGCATCATAGATTAATTGCTTAATCAGGAATGTGCACAAGAAATCTGTGAATGCAAAAGGTATGCTTTCTCTGCGTTACATGCATCTTACATGCCATTCGCAGACCCCTTTGGTCTCCCTTCTGCCTGCAGTTTTGTACTGGCTACTGCTCTCCAGCCATACTCAAGCAAACAGATTGTTTCAGTGGTGACATACAAACAGACATAACTTGTGACAGTCCATATGGGCTCTGGGGCAGGAGGCAAAGGGCTCAGAGCTGCTCCAGAGTGATGCTGAAGTGGGTGTAGGGGCAATCAGGCACAGAGTCTGCTTCATTTTAACAAAGATTTCCCTCTGGTATAGCTGCAGTTGCAAGGATGCAGTTCAGGGCTTCTTAAAGACAAATAAATATGTGCCTCTGCATGTGCAGTCTTCTGTCAGCTAGCCTTAGGGTGAATATTTCTTCCTTCCTACCACCTCTCCCAGTGGGTTTTGCATGAGAGCCCCTAGGGGAGGGGAAAGGAGGAGAGGAAGGGAGGAGAGAGCCTGAAATCTCTGCACCTCCCTTGGCTCCTGCCCTGCCTGTCCCCAGGGAAATGCATCTGCTGGGTCAGAAGCAGTCCCTTCTCACTTTGCCTTTGATGTCCTATTAAGGTTCACAACAAGTTCTAGCGAGGGCTTAAAGGTTGGTTCCTTTCTAAAAGGAAGGCAAGTGCTGTGGATGGCTTTAGATGCACCAAGGCCTCTGACTGGCAGTTCTCGTGCATCTTATTTCTGGGCAAGGAGTGTAATTAAGATGCCCTTTTGATTACAGAAAGGCGAGTCAGCTCCTTGGGGGGTTGTGGTGTCCTGGCTGGCTTCCCTGGCCTGCCACCCAGAGGAGCAGTTGCAAAAGGGAAAGAGACGAGGTGAGATTATTTGGAGCAGTGAGGTGCTTGCTTTGAGGGCTAAGCAATGCTGTGTAGGGAAGTGGGAATGAGAGATGGGGAAAGAAGAGAAAAGGGAAAAAAGGAAAAAGAAAAAGGAAAAATAAGAAGAAGGAGAAAGAAAAAGAAAGAGAAAAAGAAAGAAAAGGAAAAAAACCTTCCATTAAGATGTGGGGCTGCAGTCCTGGGAACTGAGCTATTGTTGACCTCCTTCCAGTCAGCCCACTTTCTGAACTGGCCATCCTGGTGAGCAGGTCAGACCAGATGAGTCCCACTGTTAGTGTCCATCTTTAATTATGCCTAAGGAGTTACTTTGCTTCACACTTCCTACTGCTTCCATGACCAGGGACAATGCATGAATGCTGTACAGCAGACCTACAGGCACTACCTGCAGTGAGGAGTTCTATGCCCTCTCCTCCTGCCTGACCTTCCTGGGTGCAGACCCACCTGACCACTGCAGGCATCTTCCCTCCTCTTTCACTTGGCATGATCAGGCTACAAGTTGTCTCCCCATTCCGCTTCCTCATTTCTCCTCTCGCTCCATCAGCTGACCCCTGCTCATGCCCTCCCTGCTTACCCAGCCCCTTCCCTCCTGCACCCACCACCAGTCCCATGCTGCAGCCACAAGGAGCAAAGGGGTGCCACAATGAGGAACATGAGCTTTGTCATCAGCACCTCTTGTCTGTGGTTGAAGCGTCAGTACTTGTACAAGAAGCAGAACTGAACCAGAAGAGCCAGCACATTGGTTTCCAGTCCTGCACTCTAGCAGTAGGAGCTGGGTCTGAATCCCTGGCCCAGCAGAATAAAACTCTTTTTCACAAGAAGAATCCTAAAGGGCTGTGACAGCCCCAGTTGCACACAGACACAAATGATTATTTTCTCTTGACAGACCTGCACAGCTCCCTCTGTGTATTTAACTGCGGTCACAGTGAGCTGGATCAGGAAAGGGACACTTGATATCTGCTGTTTCCGTGGTTGAAATATTTGTGAAGTTAGCGCATAATCTGAAAGCAGAAGCTAATAAATTATAGGGTGCTAATTGGGGCCGGAGTGGAGCTGTCAATCATATTATCCTAAACACACAGAGACCCTCATAACCTAAAAAGGCAAGAGAGGCTCCAGGAACAGCTCCCAGTTGTCACTAGCCATGACCTCCACTTCAGTGAGAGCGCAGGGAGCCAAGGCAGAGAGTTTGTTCTGCTAAGAAAATGCAAATCCTACCCTCACGAGGGCACTTGTACGTGTTTTTGTTTACCTTCTCTGGCAGTGCATTTCCCAGGACACTGTTATTTTGCTTTGCCACCTAACTTGTCGCTCTCATGATTCAAAAAAAGCACACATATCTGAAAAGAATTTGCAATGCTTATATTCGCATAGCCCCTAGAGTAACCTGCACAAACTTTTAGCCATGGCCCAGCCCCACTGCATATGAGCCTGTCTTCTAGAAGTTACTTTATTGCCCACATTTCTTTTTCCTGTTTCTCAGGACCTAGAAGCATACATGCTTCTGGGAGGCTGCAGGGGTCTACAATCTGAGTCAAAACACAACTGTGCAAACATAGCAATGGAGCACCTGCAGTTATTTTGTCACTCATTTTCTTGCATTGTTTCCGTCAGGATCTTTGCATTTTACTCAACATGTAGCATAAAATTGAATCAAAGACTGCTGAAGAGGATTTTAGTACACATTTACCACAGAAAAATCATGCCTGTATTAGGACAAGAGGCATTTCAGAAAGGCTTCCATGGAGAAAGGTCTCGAAATAGATTAGGACAACCCAAAAGTGGGAAACCTTGTTTTAGTGGCATCATCACTGCTACACACACACCTGAAAACTGTTCATTGGTGAGGTCAAACCCTGTTCCTTCCTGGTAACACCTCAGTGATTGCCTAGGGTTAAGTGCACAAAGACTCCTAAGGGTTTTTCTAAGCATGCTGTTTTTCCTACCATTTGTGATACCTGATTTAATTCAGGTAACCCTGAATGTTGATAAGCAGCAGAAATAGTGGCTCCTCTCCATTTCTGCAGTGAAAGTATAGCCTCTAACTTGAAGCCAGCAGCCAACTCTGGGTGGGGCAGGTGAGGGAATGTGTTTTACCCTGACTGGAGTTCATCATGGCCATCTCTCCCCTATGCAAATCAAGACAGCAGGACTGCCTGCATCATGTCAGTAGTTTGGTTTTAGTCAATTTAGGGAGAGGATAATTCTCTTATTATCTTTAGCAACAGACTCAAAAATTGTGGAGTGATGTCATTGTTAAGATGGCAAAGACTATGTCAGCAGATGAAGTGAGGAAAGAAAAAGGCTGGTGAGCTCATAAGGCTGGATCATGTGCGTTGGTTTCCATTGTGGGGTGTGTGGTGAGGTCATATAAAAGAGACAGGGAGTTGTAAGAGAAGATAATCTTATAAAAAGTTAATTCTGTGACTCCCAGAGTTTCTGTAGGAGAAAGCTAAATATATTTATGACTGGAAATTACTGAGAACTTAAGCATTTTCCTCCTGGAAAGTGTGAAAATTGGATACATAAAGAGAAATACACCAGATTAATCAGAGGAATAAGGTCTTGGTGCCATAAAACAATGTCGATACTCCACTGAATTTCCTGTGGAATGGAGAGAAAACCATAGTTGCTTACTATACTGCACAAGAGTACATAAGTATTTCAGTATCCTCACCTCTAATGATCACGGAATGGCCTACATAGTAGGTCATTATACCTACCATAGAAAGGTAGGATGGAAAAAAAAAACAGCAAAAAGAAAAGCCTGTTATGTGAACAGCATTGCAAAACAGACTGGTATTCAGAGAGGGGCTATTTTACATCTCACTTCTTACTGTAAAAGATAGAAGGCAGTGATGAACATCCTCCAAATGGAAAACGTCATCTGAAGAAGTTAACACATTATTATAGAGGTTATTTTATACGGTAGTATCATTCATGCCATTGGCAATAATGACAATATTTTGGTATCATTGTTTGCCTTTGAAGTACAAGGTTTCTGATAGTTTATTAGAGTTAAAACATAATGTCAGGTAGAGGTGCCAAGTGTCATTATAAGTAGAGCCTTGAGAAATCCACCTGATATGCAAGCCCCTGTAACTCACTCCAGCACACATGTGAAAGAAAAAGCTTTCATGAATCAATTAAAGAAATGAAGATGCATCAGAATTATTTTAACAGAACCATTAGTGCTGTTTTACTGACATTCTTCTCTATAATGACTATTTTCACATCTGTTGCAGATGAATTAAATCACCTTTGAGTAGAAAGAGGTAAATTTGAAGCTAGAAGGAAGTTTACCTTCTCAGTCATTCATGAAGTGCATAATGCTAAACCCGAATCAAAGAGAACCAGTTTCACTTTTTTTATCCTCAGTAGAGCCAAACCTGAGGACTGAAAATGTCATAAGCATCATATTATGGTTTAAATCAAAATAAAAATGAAACATCTGTTGATTCAAATAGATGGCAAAATTTTCTCTGTCGAAAACAGATGCAGGGTGTCATACAAGGGTGCAGTGGTTCTGCTAGAAGTGCTTTAATAAGGATCTTTTTGCCCTTCATAAAAGTAGTGAAGGAATCAAGTTTTGAAGGACATAGTGATGTAGGTGTTATCAGTCAGCTCTGTTATCACAGAATTATAGAATGGCTTGGGTTGGAAAGGACCCCAAGGATCGTCATGTTCCAACTCCCTACCACAGACAAGGTTGCCAACTGCGAGATCAAGTAGTAGATCAGGTGCAAAGGGCCCCATCCAATCTGGCCTTAAACATTTCTAGGGATGGGACAACCTTTCTGAGCAACCTGTTCCAGCACCTCACCACTCTCTCAGTAAAAAAATTTCCCCATGACATCTAATCTAAATCTCTCCTCCTTTAGTTTAAAACAATTCCCGCTTGTCCTATCACTATCTACCCTTGTTAAAAGTCGATTTCCCTCATGTTTATAGGCTCCCAGGAAAGCTGAGGAACCCCAACTCTTGATAAGGCACTTTCGCCTCACAGACTGATGGAATTCTATGAACTGAACAACAAACATGGATAAGAATTATCTATTTGATATAGTCTGTGTGGATTTCCAAAAGGCTTTCTACATGCCTTTTACAAAGCTGTCCAAAGAATGAAGGATCCTCACCTCGATATGTATCTTGTTAAAATCTTAGAGAAAAAGAATGGGAATAAATGGTCAGTTCCTGGAGGGAAAGGAGCTCACAAAGGGAGCGATATGTTCTTGGATATGTATCATTTGGCATAATCAGAAGGAACATGGTGGGAAGGCGTGAGCAATTAAATCAGGACTGTAAGGAAAGAGTACCAGCTCTGAGGAGCTGCAGAAGATCTCATGCAGCTCAAAGGCCTGACAATAAAACACCAGTCAAAATTCAAATATGATATGATTAAAATATGAAGTTAAATACATAATAAAGTTTTAATAATAACTTCGCAAATAAGCAGATGGATTCCAAGGTGGCCATTATTGCTTAGATACAACATATGCAGACTGTGAAAGGTAATCCCATAAAAATGTCATCTCAGTGCTTAGAGTGGACAAACAAACAAACAAGCAAATAAAATAGTAGCAGTGATCAAGAAAATAATAGAGAACTTGAAATGCTCTCTTATGAGCCTTGAATACTCTGTGTTTCTGATCTCCTGCTCTCAGAAAGGAGCTTGTAGAACTGAGAACGGTCTGGGGAAAAATGTGAGGGTGGCCAAAAGGATGGAAGAGATCCTGTAGGAGAAGTGACTCTACAGGTTAGGAGCCCTCAGTGTGGGGAACAGTCACCGCCTGTGGGTGAGTGTGGGAGTGACAGAGCTCTGCAGATTTGCAGTACCAAGAAATAGGAAGAGAGGGAGAAACCATTCCCTTCTTTCCTCTCTATAAGAACAAGGTAGTCTAAACCAAGTTAATTTTCTGGACTCTTTGTGTGATCCATGAGATAATCGCCTTCAAGGGGTGGCATTTGCCCAGACCTTGCTCCTCCAGAGTCCAAATAGTTCTTCAGAACCATCAGTCATTTGTAAGACGTAATGAGCCATGAAGTGGGTGAGAAAGGCTCTGCATTAGATAAGAATTTGCTTCACCAAGCGCTCCAGTGTCACTTTAGAGTAATGAAGGAAATGTGTGAAGAATCCTTAAAAAAAATGCCCCCTAACCACAAAATGCTGTGTGCCAGAAGAGATATGTACAGGAAAGAAAGTAGTCTGGATCCCCACGGAGTAGGAAAGGAGAGAACTGTGCAACCGCTCAAAAACATGATGCTGCCACATGAACAATGAAGGAAGAAGGAGTATTTAATACTCTGCAAAACTTCAATAAACCCAAACCTGACCTATGGGGTGGGGGAAAAAAAAGCATGTGCCAGATTTGTTCTTTAATGGACAGGAAAAATTAACTTTTCTGCTAAGTGTTCTTTTCTCGGATTGCAACAACAACATAAAACATCTCTTGGTGTTGAGTTTTCATAGAACTCATTCTTGGATCTTTACTTCTCAGTTTCTTAGATTGTTATTTTTGCACTCCTTCACATGCAAGTAATCAGAGTTGTTAACATGAACATTTCTAACTCTGCTGGGGGCAAGCACTACTTGATTTCAGTATTAAGTAGCAGTTTTTCCCACTCCCCTTTATTTCCAGTTCTTACATGAGCAGGTGCTTTTCGAGACCATTCAGGTAATACTTTCTAGAAGGTTGGTGATGCTGAGGCAAGACTATGGCTTTGAAATAATTAAATTTTTAATTATAACAACTAAAGTAGTACTTGCCAAAGTCACAACAAATCTTGAGAAGCTGCAGATTGAGACAGTTTCCTCACTAATGTACATCATCTTAACATATTTAAGCTGATGTACAGCGGGTGAAAACTGAGCCCATCTGCTTTCATACTAGCCTAAAAACTATGCATTTCTTAAGTAGTTGCCAGAATTGCCAGCAAAAATCTCTATACATTTTCACTTCAGAATCCAAAAAACACTTCCTACTTCCTCCAGATCTTGCAGAAATAATCTTCACAGGAGTGACTTTTCCTCTTAGGTAGCTTCTGCTGGCTTATATAAGTGGATTCAGGAAGAATTGCTCTTACTATATTAGATACCACACCCCATACTCATTATCAATGTATGCCTTAAACAAAGAAGGTAAAGATGCACAATATTGGCTGTACACTTTAGGTGAGTCTCTCAGCAGGATATCACACAACTGTTGTCATAACAACTGCTTCATTTGTATCTCGCATTTAATCTTTCTGATATATCAGGATTATTTTCTCCGCTAAATGTATATTTCCTTTAAAAGATATTCTCATCCTTAAGCCTATCTACATTAACTTAAAAAAACTATAGACTTGAAAGTCAAGACTCTTAAAGTCAAAGTTTTTTTGAATCTTTCCCTTTTCTGTCACAGGTGAAGTCAGCAACAGAGAGAGATAAACACAGGCCAGGTGATGCCCTTTTCCTTTCCTAAGAGTGTGTTAAAAGAGTCTTTCATGCCTGTTCATCTCTCCTACTGTCTCTGAAGGTAGCTATGAGAAATGTTGGCAAAAAAAAGCCAGCCAGATGCTGGCTGCTTGAAAGTGAGAGGTGTCCTTCAGAGTGTAAGGAAAATTGATGAGTAAAATGAGAATAAACATGAAGAGGCAAAGAGTAATTTCAGTGGGATAAAGAACGTGAAATGATGATGTGTAGAGAAAAGTGATATGGAAGTGTGAAAGATTAAGAAGCTTTTTGCAACTAGTGTTATGAGTGGATTCAGGTAAGGTAATGTTGAACTCCCAGTCAGTACAGCTTTTGTAAATGTACTTCTCAAAGACCAGACTCTATGAGCCAGCAGTGTGCCCAGGTGGCCAAGAAGGCCAATGGCATCCTAGCTTGTATCAGGAACGGTGTGGTGAGCAGGACTAGAGAAGTCATCCTGCCCCCATATTCAGCATTGGTGAGGCCTCACCTTGAGTACTGTGTTCAGTTTTGGACACCTCAGTACAAGAAGGATGTGGAGGTGCTGGAGCAGGTCCAGAGAAGGGCAACGAGGCTAGTGAAGGGCTTGGAAAATCAGCCCTATGAGGAGAGGCTGAGGGAGCTGGGGCTGTTTAGTCTGGGGAAGAGGAGGCTGAGGGGAGACCTTATTACTCTCTTCCAGTACCTGAAAGGTGTTTACAGTGAGAGCGGGGTAGGTCCCTTCTCACTGGTGACAGGTGACAAGACGAGGGGAAATGGCCTTAAGTTGCGCCAAGGCAAGTTTAGGTTGGATATTAGGAAACACTTATTTACAGAAAGGGTGGTTAAGCACTGGAATAGGCTCCCCAAGGAGGTGGTTGAGTCACCATCCCTGGATGTGTTTAAGAGCTGTTTGGATGTGGTGCTCAGAGATATGATTTAGCAGAGGGTTGTTAGAGTTAGGGTACTATGGTTAGACTGTGGTTGGACTTGATGATCTTTGAGGTCCTTTCCAACCTGAGTAATTCTATGATTCTATGATTCTAAGAAAGGAAGATAAGGAAGTGGGAGAAAGCAATGATGGGCAAGGTCAGACTTAGAGCTGAAAAATGTCATCATCAAGCATGCTTTCAACCACACTGTGTGTGTGGGGAAGGTTAAATAATATGTCTTCCACTGACTCCTGAAAGTTATATAAGAGAATTCTTAGATATGTACTTAGAGACTTGTGTCTTATTCAATCAATTTTTCATACTGTTGAGTGCAATAGTAGTCAGTATCCTGAGTTTTATTTGTAGGCAATGCATTGAACTTGACACTTTGTTCTTCATCTTCTTCTAATAAACCCTACATCAAAACTAGCTTTCCAAAGTGTGAATAAAACAACACTTACCTTCCCATCCTTTTTGTATCTTTGGGTATTTGTGACTAGTTCAAGGTGTCAAAGTTATTACTGCTGTTGTCACTGTTACTTGCCTTCCACACTAACTCAATTTACTTATGTTGGATAGGCTTTTGCATGATCATTTTCCGACTCAGACCTATGAAAGACTAAATTGATGTGGTTTATATCACAGACATAGTCATTGGGCCTGTGAACACTGCTGCCTAGAAAAGCTTCTTGGCAGGATTGAAGGCTTCTCCTGCTAATATCAGAATATCAGGTGAAAAAGATATCATATGAAGTCATGTTCATTCCCATACTTTTGTTTGCAGCTTGCTGACTGAGCAGTCTTCTTGAGTTAAGTGGAATTGCATATGCATGTGAAGTCATCCTGGTACTGTGACCACAGAACAGA
This sequence comes from Gallus gallus, assembly GCF_016699485.2. Taxonomy (NCBI): domain Eukaryota; kingdom Metazoa; phylum Chordata; class Aves; order Galliformes; family Phasianidae; genus Gallus; species Gallus gallus. The sequence continues at coordinate 63,244,967 of NC_052534.1, read as the reverse complement.
GATCTTTCTGGTTTCCAGTTAGCACGTGTTACTGGTTAGTAAATGTTACTCATGTATAAATTACTGAAATAAAAGGAATAGCTGTACAATTAATCAAACAGAAATTGAAGAGGGAGGAAACATTATACAGTACTTATTTATCCATCATTAATGGCCTGGTGAGTGTAATTTAAGAGAAAAAAAGATAGAAGTGTTTCAATTGTCGGTATTGGCAGCTGTGGCTTGCACATGTACAACTGTGGCTAAACTGTAAAAGGAAAAAATGGCATATGATAACAGCCAATTTGAATTGGTTGTTTGTTTGTTTGTTTTGGCCAACAATTTTTAAAGAGTACTAATTCCAAAATAACTCAATTTTTATTAAATTTGAAGCAAGACCTTCAAATAGTCAAATGTCAAACATCTTGTTTATCTTTATTGAATCTCCATTTAAGAAACTTTTGGAGCTTGATCTCAGTGGCAATGTTCCTTAAAAATATCTACATTTTAGCATTAAACAACGCATTTTTACTACTCTCCAGTATTTCCCACTATCAATAATTTGCATAGAAGCAGGATACGTTTCTAGCTTCCTGACAGACGTCAGTGAATAGCTCTGCAAAATATGCAAATTGCTATTCATGATGAAGCATTCCAAAGAGCTTATTTCTTCCTTTTACTCAGGAATGATTTATATATTGTTTTATTATATGTTTTGATTTGATCTCCAAGGACATCAAGGAAAAACATTTACCTTTATCCAATCAACTATGAAATGAAAGGTGATCAATGTTAAAAGGGAAAAGGAATGTGGATAGTAGATTCACAGATCAATCACTGTGCAACTTAAAATTTGAGATGATTCCAAGTGTGTGTTTAAATGAAATGATAAAATAGACCATCCCTGCAGTGAAGAACCCAGCCACCTTTCTTCAATTGCTTACAGATTTGGAGATCAGAAAAATACAACTAGCATTTGTTAGCTTTTCAATTTGTATAATCTCATGTGTGCTCAACGGAGCAATATTTGAACTGTTTTTCTTTTCATGATCAGGTTGTTCCCTTCTATGAGACAGGATGACAGAACTTCTCTTTTGGAAGGACTGCTTGTGTCCAAAGTTTACGTCTCTGCATTAAGTTAATGGGGATCACAGTAAAATCATTTTCTGTCTGATGGCCAGTTTTATTTCCCTAAACTATTTCTTGTAAAAAACATGAACCTTAGCACTTAGAAAATCATAAATATATGACTGTTGTCTTATTGTACACAAGTTTCAGTACCTTATGACATTCTCTGGAAGTTCTGGTGTTTTAGAATGTTATTGTTTCTTTTAAGAAATCTTTAAATGTATAATAAAGTGCATAATATTTTCTCTGTCTTACGTCTTATTTGTTAGAGTTCTCTCTTCTGTCCTCAAACAGATGGAATTAGACTGAAGTAAGTTCTGCAGAGCTGATGCTACCTTGATCCTGGTTGCTTTCTTTGACTACTACTAAATAATTCAGGCCTTCTTGATCCCTTGCTTCCATTAGAGTGGTTGAAAGAATGCTGTCTGAATCCGCAGGTGGAACATCAATATCTGCATTAAAAAAAAAAAAAAGTAAATAAATAAAAAGAAGAAAAAAGAAAGGTAACAACCCAGTGATATACAAGTAGTATTAGAAAAAGCACAAAGTCAGCTGGTAGAGAAAGTCTGTCTAGTGACTGCATAAAGAGTGACTGATGAGTCAAACCTATTTTCTACTACTGCTTGCGTGGATTATACCTTCCACCAAGCCACTTGAGGATGTTTGGTCATCACCATTAATACTTTTGCAGATGGCAATACATTTGTGAATACGTGGCTTATTTGGTAGGAAAGATAGCCTGCATAAAGCTAAAATGGCTTTAATCTGTAGCTTTTTGTAACCCTGCTAGTAATACAGTAATGGATTCCAGTAACGTGGGCAGTTTTCTACCTACTAAGTTGTAATATACTCTCTCTCTAGAAGAACTGTAATATTCTGTCTTCCAGGAAACATGAACTCAGCAGTACAATATCTTTTATCCGTTACTAAAAGCTTTACATTTTTTTCTTAATTTGATGCTGTTTGCATGTACATCATTGTCTGAAATCTATTACTGGTACTATAACGTTTTTTCAAGTGATTAACTAAAAGCTCATGTTACAATTGTTGCTAATCTGTGTATTTATTCCTAATAACATATTTTTATTTTTTTTATTATGCTCCCCCCTTATTTTACTTCGCAACTGGAAAATGAAATGTGACATTCACGATTATTGACTCATGAGAATCACAGGTGTTGTGCTGTTGCAATGGGACAACAAACAATTTCTTACGTCACTATAATGACACACACACATCAACTACAAAGTCAAAAGTCTTCTCCACATACTAGAGACCACTAGCAAATATTATGAGGAAAAAAGCATGAACAAGAGTTTTGAATTTAGAAACCTGTTAGTAAAGTGGAGACTGGGACAGAATGAACAGCCTTCATATACCATGCTGACTGACAGCTACAAAAAATCATTTGATACTCACTTTGTCACTTCAGGACTATTATGGCAATATTTAGTAATTCAATCCCAACCAAGTGTTCACCAACCAGTACAGCTCTTCTTTGTATGTGGTTTTTGTTTAATAAATACTTTAATGGAAACCCTCAGGCACAAGTTGCCTTGAAAAAGGCAAGCTGGCAAATGCTGCGACCATGTTTGCAGCAAACTCTTAAGAGAGAAACCTTAAAATAAGGACCCAAGTAAAACTCGGTATTTACAGACCAGACATATGCCGGCTGACCTGCCTAAGTATAGAACACTGGAGGAGCATTCAGATTTGTTTCCTGTATAAGTATCTGGAACTGATGAGGTGATGTTTACACAAATGTGAGTATGAGGTCACTGAGATATTTTTACCAGATATATAGATACATTACTAATTCTTTCCCCAACAGGTCTGAAGATCTACAGAATATATAAAATATTATAATCCATCTTTAGCTCATATGCCACTGTATTTCTCATTGCAGAGAAAAAGAGCTAAAAAACAAACACCGTAGTTTGGTTTTACTTTTTGTGCTTTTGAGACAAAACAAGCAAGAAAGACTTTTTTTGTGCGTGTATGTGGAATGCTCATACCCTGTAAAAAATAAGAGGAAGAAGATAAAGTTTATATTCTTTCTTCTATAACATGACACACATAAGCTGCACAGCCATTGCCATAATGAGATTTTTGACTACAAGAGTCCTTTCCTTTACCATTGTGTTGTCTTCTCTTAGCATAGTGTTCAGTGCCCAAGAAAGCTTAGCATCATTCTGCTGTACAAGCCAAAAACTCTATGCAAAGATGTCAGGTTATGCAGTACAATGCTTGCCTCTCAAATAAGTCAGCAAACAAGCAAATTTTTGCTCACTGAGTTATATGACAAACAGAGACAGAAGATGCTGAAAATTAACAGTTAGGAAAAAGAATCCTTATATGTTGTGAAATTCCCCCAGAAATGTGAGACCTAGAGGCACCACCAACATCCTGGGAAGCCATAAGACAATGTAGAGACATTCAAATAAAGTTAGGAAGCCCCTTACAAAGAACATCAAGAACTTGAAGAAAGATAAAAGCTGCAGATGGGAGACAGGTCAGTATATTCATGAGATATCTCTCTTTTCTTTTCAGTTTTAACTTTGCTAAAATTAGTTGATTGATGTATAGTCATGCTGGGTTATACGTGAGTAAATGCAGGATAAACCATGTGATGTGATCCCCTCACATTTCACAAGCAGAGCCTGGCTGAGCCAACAAACGTACCGAGAGGAGGCGTCCAAGGAACACCTTAATAGAATCTGGAGTTGTGCTAGGAAGTTAACTCCAAGCACTTAAATCCTGCTGGCTTGTCCATACCGTGGACTGCTGCACAGTGTAGAGTTACCCACATCCACTCCAAACAACCTACATCAAGGCATGAGGTAGGCTGGCTCTGGAAGGACAGTGATCAATACAAGAACTCTGCTGAGGAGTAGGTCCCCACCATGCTCCATGCTCCCTCAGGTAGACTGCTTCCAATAATTAAAATACTATGTTCAAAGCTCTGCACTGTAGCTGCGTAGATACCTGTGTCAGTTCCTAAATGCAGGACCTCTTGGGATGTTTTCCCAAGTACTATTTGTAAGTACAACATCTGAGCTGAACTGCAGGTAAACTAATTACAAGGCAGCTCTCTATGGGTAGGCAGAACTTTGGTCTAAAGAGCTCCACATTAAATGACACAAGACACTGTGATAGCCTGACTCATACTCATGACGGATGGAGTTTGCTTGCTTAAGCTCCTCTGAGGAGGCCAGTCCCAACCTGATAAAATCTGTGCTTCCCCCACTAAATCCCAGCATCCCAGCCTGCTGCTTCCTGCAGCAGGCAGTGGCCATGCAAGTGGGGTCATGTATCCCGCCTTTCCAGTGCAGAGTCCCTTTCCCTGCCTTCACTGCAAGCTGTGCAATCTCAAAGCATGTTTTGAAATCCTGCCTGGAAGGGCGCAAATTGTTGTGATGTCTTGATAAGCAGATGGTTTTGAGGTGTTTAATTTCAGAAGGTGACAATGTATAAGAGGAAAAGAAGCCCGTAGAAAAGCTGATCGGTAGATTCAGAACAAACTGATCTAGAGACGTTGATCTTCTGTTATAGCTATTTCAAGGCCAAATCCTCAGCCAGCGCAAATTAGCAAAGCTCCATAGAAACAAGTGGGACATCGGCAATTTACAACAGCTAAGTATCCAGCCTGAAACATAACTAAATCTGGGTAACACAGTGGCATACGATGCTTAGCACCTTCAATAGGTTAATGACCACATGTTTAGAAGTACAGTCACATTTTCTTCTTACCATTTGTATCTTGTTTTTTTCTTTTACGTATTCTGCCCCTTGCCCCTTCTGCACAGTTTGCATGGGAGTGAACAAGAGACTGGCTGGCATAACAGAAAGGTGCCCACAATGGGAACATCTGTAGAGGAAGTGCCTGGTAATGTACCTTTGTTAAGGGAGAAAAAGGTGGTTACGTAATGGTGACTGCTTCATCCCAACTGAGTCAATCAGCTCTAGGAGGCAGTTCCTGTGCTTGGAGTGTTTGGCCAATACCTGTTGGCCACCTGGAGCTGGAGGTACTGTGTTTCAGTTTCTACACATTGCCAGTAAGAATATAAATAGAACAAATATATATCCGTTTTAATACTCTGCTCTGTATTATGTATCAGTGGAGATATATCTGTGTTTCCTGTCTAACGAAGCGTATGATCTCGCATGGCTTGAGGGTGACTCACCGACCTTGCTATTCTGTCAGACACTGAAGATGCTACAAGCAAGGATTTTGTCCATCTTGCATTTTTACTGCACTAAACTGCTTGAAGCACAGACTGCTTATTTTTCCTCCACCTTTTGATAGTTTTTTTTTAGAGATTCGTGGACTGAAATGCCTGTATATAAGATGCTGTCTTGGGAAACATAGATATAAACTTTTTTATTAATTAGTTTATTATCACACTTAATAAAAGAGCACCAAAACCAGCCGGGCCCACACTTGTTTCAATACAATGTGTCTTGATACATAAGTGGGGAAGCACCTCCATTCTCCAGGTCACAAAGTAGGATTAGTTTTACCAAGTTTTAATTACTCAGATGTTACATATCTAGTTAAGGCTTTTTGCCCAGGCTCCCTTTACAGACAACTGAGAGAGAAGAGAGGGATGTGTTTTTGCAGAGATACTCATTTCTCACACTGACCTTTACACAGTAACATCCCCTGAACATGTGTACAACTCTCTGGTAACCATCCAATGGTCTAGACAGACAGCATAAGCGCAGCACCAAAATTTTAGCTGGTGATATCTGCACACTCATACAACACAAACGTCATTTATAAAATCAGATGATCTGCTGTTATAATACATTTTTTTCCACTCGTTGCAAGGCTAAGTTTCAGCATTACTTTCCGTGAAATGTCATACAGCTCGTGTGCACTCTCCGGAATCAAAAAGCATTTGTCTAGGGAACACAAACAAAATGATCACCCCATCAAGTTTGCCTTTTCCTGCAGTGTTGTAAGCACTCACTGTTTTGGAAGAAGCCTTTTTGTTGACCCCTCCTGGCTTTGGGTCAGGCACTCACTAAACTAAGTGGGGAAGAGGATTACTGAATTTCAGAAAAATACAAAGGAGGCTAGATACAAGGTTTAAAAAATGTCTCTTATCAACACATCTGCTTCAGAGAAGCTTCCATTTGTCCAAGTGATTACTTTAAGACTGGAGAGGTGTGCAGAATAGTTTCTAAAAGGCAGCTAATTTTAGGAAAATAAGCTAGTGACTTACATAGCAACCCAGTACTACTCAGTCGGCAGACATATAATTAACAATGAGAACACTGATCCCAGATTTTAATACCAAATCCCCTCAGTGAAAAGTTTTGCACTTAGTTAAAATAAAAAAAAGTGACATTTTTAGCACGTGCCATAATTGCTGAAAAAAAAACCTAAATACACTGAGTGTTTTAGCTTCCCACATTTTCCAAGAGGCATCTCCACTTTAGGGATTAAAACATGATCTTTTAAGGCTGAATGTGCTTCCATTCAGTCTTTTTTTTAAACAAAAACACTTACAACTCTTGAACAAAACAAAATACTGAGGGCAGATGCAGCCAACTTTTGAGGAGTTTTTTGCTGTAGTTGCTGCTTTTGTCTAGTCATGCCAGAATTCCTCTCCCCACATTATCATGCTCAAAGAAAGAGATGTATCAACTATGATCCGCATAGTTTCACCAAACTCAAATCACATTATCAGCCTTTTTAAATGTGTTTTTTTTTTTTTAATCATCTCAGAGTAAATGTTGTCAGCTGGTAGCTTTGATGGCAAAATTTGCCTCCTGTCTACAAAGTAACTGCAAGATAACTGTGGCAATTGTCACAACGATGGATTTCCTCAGGATCCCTCAAACAGCCTGCTATCTGCTCTCATCGGGACAGCCTCTTCCAGCAGTAATGGTGTCATGCTCTGACAAAGTTTTTGAGCAGTTCTACGTTTCTTCCTTATAGGTCCAGAATGCATTACTGGGAGCAGCACCGATAAGAATAGTCCTCCTGTGTCAAAAAGGCAAGGAGCTGCTCCAGCTGCTTAATGCCCAGTTGTCTGATGTCGACAAAGATGTTTGCCAAAACAGACAGGTGTTTCCATACCCATAAAGGGGAATGCTTGGGACTTGAAAAAATATAGGGCTGTACTGAATGCACAAATGTAAAAAGTTGTTTCTGAGAATAGATGGACTGGTTATTTTTACAGTAATGCAGGACCATCCTTTTAGCATGCTGATTCATGATATTTCTTTTGCACTTTTTGAAAAGGAGGGAAGAACAACCTATATTTCAGCCATGAGTGGGGCTCAATTCCAATTTGATTCAAAACCAGTAAGGTAGCCCACAAATATCAAGGTGCTACAAATGGAAAGCACTTCCCTCACTCAAAATGTTAGCATTTCTTGCCTGTCCACAATCAGTGCTCTGGGAAAGCCTGTAAGAGCAAGAAGAGTAAATGCTCAACTGGTAGATATAAGGAGCCTTTAAACTCTCTTGATACAGAGTCACTGTACTGGGGCTGGTATTGTGCTCATCTGCTGACATACAGCAGGAATGAGATAAAAGCAGATCTAGGTACATAACCCTCATTAATGCTACTTTCAGTTGAAATGAGTGAGAAATGGGTAAGGAAATACCCATAGAGATCCACAGATATACAGAAAATATTTAGTGAAACTGATGCTTTATATGTATTAACTGCAGCACTTATTCTGTAGACTGATATCCCAAAGGAACAAACTCATGTTCTCCTGCCTGTGACATTTTTTTCTGCAGGAAGGTTATTGGCTTTGGGCCATGCTGCCATAGCCTGAAAACTAACCTGTACTTCCCAGTGGACTGCTGCCTAGATATTTGGTGCTGGAAGAAGTACGGTTGCTTATAGCTGGCCATACTCACCATCCTTTGGTCAAGGAAGCAAAGTCAAACTCTGCTGAGGTTCCTTTACTCCCTTTCTAAACAGCAATGCCAGCAGCTGCTGGTGTTGTTTGGACATATTTATTGCTATTTGCTGCCTTCTTTACATGAGTAACTCTTGCAGCAGCAAAACCAGTGTCTCTTCTATCTTCCCCTCGGTATCCTGTTAGTGTGCTCTTCAGACCACTGGCATACTTTTTATATTAGTTCACCCATAATTGCAATCTGCCTGACATACTGCAGCAGTAATAACGTTGATAAGAAGGTCTAACATTTTTTCAGCACTTCTACCTATTAAGCAATGCTAATAGCATGTACAGACCTGCTAATGGCGTAGCTAACTACAAGCAGGTAAGGTTTAACAGAATTTGGAATATGTATTTTCCCATGTAAAGCTACATATTATAGTTATTTTGAGTTCTGTTATTACACTTTGCTTGACATTTGGCTCTTTCTTTTGAAGTCACTTCTCCTGGTGAGAGCAAGCATTTCTTGGCAGCAGGGTTGTGACAGGAGTTTCATTACACACAAAGGCCAATGACCACGTAACGTTTTTGGAAAACCTTGCCCAGGACAATCCATCATGGAATGCTATTTTGGATTACTTGTTCTGGCTGTCATCTTCCTACTACTACTGCAAACACAAGACGTGCTCCATTTAGTTCTAGCTAAAAATGAATGCAAACTTAGAGCTACTTTAAAAATCACTTACTTATACAGCATTTTATAAATCACAGACTGTGTATGGCAGGATCACGAAGGAGTGTGCATTTTATTCTTGAAGTTTGACTAGCACATGAATTGCCAGTTCTTGCAACACACTTCTAGAGCCAGCATTACTCTGAACTCCATTACAAAATGTTTACATTTCAGGCAAAAAAATAATTGAATGAGTTTAAGCTGGACATCTGCAGAAAACCTACAGGCATGGTTCCCTGATCAGATAATATAGCAACATTAAAACATCACCCGGACTCTAGGCCTTCAGTCACGTATGCAGTGTACAGTTTGAGTGGACTTGTACAGACTCTCTTGGGGAAAGAAGAAGATAACCAACAGATAAACTATGAATATATGGGGGAGAAAGTACATGTGTTATAGAGACATGTAAAGATTTTATCAAGTGTTTAGTAATTTAAAAGACGCTTACATGAAAGAATGATAAGTAGATGAAATAATTTCAAGTTATACTGTTTTCTGATGGGCACCTCTGTGTGAAAATCATTAAAAAGGCCTGAGGAGAAGCCAAGGAGGAATTTTGAGAACTGAAGCATGCCTAGAATCCTGGCCACAGAGATACCTAGTAGAGTATCTGAGATGAGATTGCTAGCTTCTAGACAGCTGCATTTAGGTGAGATAAAGTCCATATAAAATATAAGGCCTATTAGCTTGGGCAAGGTGCCTAATTAATTGGCTGTACTCATTTCCTGAGCTAATTCCAGGCCTAGATTTGTGCCAGATTAAATACTTTTTTTTCTGAACACCACTATTCAAAGCAAAGATGCCCTTAAACAAACTAGAAATTATATTACATGCATATGTACTAAGCATTTCATTATTGGGTAAGGGTGCAAAATCAGCTGTTTAAAAAAGCAGGAAATTATAGATTATCAGTGCTAGCTTACTTTGGTCCCAGTGCGTCTGTGATATAATCTTTGGCCTTGTATAGACATGTGAGCATGTCATACTGAGTGGAATTGATACAGAGAGAAATTATGATGGGGAAGGGGAGGCTGACATTTGTAAAACATCATTGAATGACAAAGAGTAGCAAAATATTGAATAGACTATCATTAATTGAGAATTCGACAATGTCAACCAATTGAATGTAGGTAGAATATGCTGAAAAACGACTTTGTAATTGCATAAGTGAATGCTGCATCATTCCTGGAATTGATCACAGTTTGTTTGAGGGTGGGGAAAATCACAAAATACTGACATGTTAAAACTGCTTATGAGACAGAGTGAGTTCCCAGTTCAAAAACATTTTGTGGGGAAAAAAGAAAAAACTTTTAGAAATTCTTTTTTAGAAACTTCTTTTAGCAGAGTTTTTTTGTTTTTGTTTTTTGTTTTAGTTTTTTCCCACCAGAAAGGCAAAATAAGGAAACAGGTTAAATTAAAAGTAATAGGGAAATAAAAGTGAGCTTTTTCAAGAGATGAAAATGTTCTTTTTGAAGACTTTCAAATCACACCATTTACTAAGACTCCACTTTTTTCCTAGATTTTGCCACTTGGGAATTACTGCAGGATTGGAAAATCTTGTTCTGGGTCAGTCAGGATGCTCATTTCAATATTTAGGTACTCTGAGTCACACTTGCTCAGATCTGACATCAGATTTGTCTTTTCTGATTTCTGTCTACTCAGTTTTAACATATTAAAAGTACATAAAAGTATTCTTTTGTAATTGGGCTTTGCTGTGCTCATTGTCTTGAGCATATCTTCCCTAACATCACCTCATTTTACTCATTCACGGTGTGCAAAACACAGGCATGCTGTGATTCCTGGCTGGATCTATCACAGTTCAGGCGAAGATAAAGTCTGCCTTCCTTAGGTACCTAATTTATACTCCATTTCAGGCAACCACTGAACGAGTACTCCTAAAGTAAGTGCCGAAGTGCCACCCTTAGCTAATGGGGAAATTGAAGTTAGATCTGAATTGGATGTGTTTTGCGATGCTTGCTCAGTCTCAACCTCATAGGTTTTTTGCTTGGTACTTATGTATGCTGTACCTAATGTATCATACCTAATGACGCTTAATACATCCTCACAAGTTCCCAAAGTGAGAGAAAAGTTGCGACTTTCCAGTACTTGAGGGGAGCTAATAAGCATATGAGAGATCAACTTTTTACATGGGCAGATAGTGATAGGACAAGGGGTAATGGCTTTAAAATTAAAAAGGAGAAATTTAGGTTAGATGTTAGAAGAAAAATTATTTGCTTAGAGGGTGTGAGGCACTGGCACATGCTGCCCAGAAAAGCTGTGGATACCCCATCCATCCCTGGAGGTGTTCAAGGCCAGGTTGGATTGGGCACTGGGCAGTCTGATGTGGTGGGTGGCAGCCCCGCCCATGACAGGAGCTGGAACTGAGTGGGGCTTTAGGGAGGTCCCTTCCAACCTAAGCCATTTTGTGAATCTACATTTACACTGTTGCAGCTTTGGGCGGAAGCTGTGAGGACAGCACTGCCCAGGCTTACCCTCAAAAGCTTGGTTGATGAACCCAGCCACTGACTCTTTGTCTCCAAGGAAGTAGCTGAAGCACAGTGGAGAGTGCCTTATCTCTTGCAGTTTGTGCTGAATATAAAAGAAAGTAGGTCTGTTGTGAGGATCTTGGGCCCAGCATCGTGTCATTAAATCACGTCTGGAAAAAAAGAATTATTAAAAGGTAAGTATTAAAGACAATAGAATCATCCATCTCATCATTTAATCCTCTGACAAGCAAGTTCAGCATAGATTTTCAACTTCAGAAGCCTTCATATATGGTGCAAAGATTACCACCAGTTTCTGAGGGAAGGAAAGCAGATTATGGGTCAGTTGTCAGGAATTCTCACCATGAATGCTTTCAGTTTTGCCAAAGATGGATATTTTTTGAGACTGGGAGCAGCTATAACATTGTAGGGCCAAATAAATAAATAAATAAATAAATAAATAAATAAAATTAAAAAAAAAATTAAAAAGCCCCTCCAAAACCCCACCAATATTTGCTCACAACTCTCACCACTCTCTCCTAAAAAGTGGCCAATATTTTCTGAGGAAGCAGACAAGAAAATAATTCTCTGACAGTAAAAAATGTAACTAAAACAAACAAACAAAAAAAGAACTTGAAGCTATCAGCTTATTTTATTATCCTTCAACTCATGCCACTTCAACTTCAGAGATGTTCAAAGCAAACCCTCCAGGACAGGGAAGGTTAATTTAGACTTCTGCTCCCAGACCAAAACAAATAGGAGTACATTTTCCCATCAAAGGCAAAAATGGTATCAGTTTCCCCAGGGTGCAGGGATCCTAGCCAGCCCTGCACAAACCTATTGGTATCATTCAGTGGAAAAACTGCCTTTCCTGTTTGTCTAAAGGATAGGGCGGATCTACACTGCCTACTCGAGGGCATGAATTGTGGCAAGCCCGAGACACACAAAAACAAATCCTACAAAGCCAGAAGGAGCCGGGTTGAAAACCAAACTGCAGCCAACACCTGGATATGTTAAGTGTTGGGAGAGGGGTCTTAGGGCCTCAAAACCGGAGCGCAGCATTTGAGCAGTCAGTGAAAGGGCGATTCAGGAAGCTCTTACAAGAATGCAGAGTATTCACTTCTAAGCCATAAGTTCAAATCCTCCCCTGACAAACAGCCTTGCTGTGAGATCTGAGTTATGTGAAATGAATTGGCTTGCTCAGAGGGTCCATGTTAAAAAGGAGGCTGCTGTCCTTCACCGCAACTCAGTATTTTACAGAACTCCTGATGACAACTGAGGGACATCTCTCTACTTCTGATTTTTCCATGATATTTTCTATTAAAATATTTTGTTTGGGTGAAAAACGTCAGTACATTTTTTTATGGGTGCATATATTATAGATATCTAACTTTCAAAGAATGTTGTGGCATCCAAAATTTTGAGTCACAAGGCATAAATTTTCACAGACCCAGAAATGTACCAGCATGACTTCAACCAAGAGGGTGAATGTGAGTCTAATATACTAAGTCATACATGAATTATCATTCGTGAGCTTGAGCACGTGCCTACATTTTCCTGGGTGACAAACATGGGTAATGTACTTCATGGGGAAAGCCTTCCAAGAGGAAATAAAAAACAACCAGCCGAAACACATCATTAGATAAACTTTAACATTAGAGTTAAGAATTAGCACCTAGATGTACACCTACACACCTACATTTCACCACAGTATCTTATGTGGACTGAACATGTAAGTAAATGTCTAAAGTAACAAAGAACTAATAGTGAGTAGCAAATTTTGGAGGTTGAAAGTGAACTGCTCCCGACTATTTCATTGGTATGTGAAGCAATTTTCTCACACACAAAATGAAAAGTACCGTTCGTGTGAGGATTTTCTTAGAAAAGGAGAAAAATTGTTGGAATAGAGTACTTGCCCTCATTTTGAGCAAGCCTTTTTTACCACCCAACCTCAAATCCCTCAGGGGGATTTTCCTAGAATCAAACCGCAAAAGCTTTTAGTTACCAAAGTTCCTTCAGCAAACTCAATTGTATAACTTTGTATGGGCATAAGCATTTGGTGAAACAACAGCTTCAGGCGAGCAAGTGGCATTGCCCTCGTACAAGTTCTCCTGTTTGCAACCCACAGCCTTTCAGGATGGACATTAAAAGATGTTCTGCCTGAACCTTGGCATGCTCTTGCATGCAAAACTAACACCCTGGTGGCTGTACCACATGTGGGTTTCTGACTGCACAGCTAGTGTCATTCATACATCTGATTCATATTTCAATAAACACAGCTCATCTACAGATCCCCAAGTCACTTTTTCAGTTCATTACCAAGCTTTATGTATCTGCACTTCTCTTGAGGAAAGCAGATAATTACTCTCTGGAACAACATCTTAAGGAGGCCAGGGGCAGAACTTCTCTTCCCCTGCCCCTAAAAAATGAAAACAATCCCACTTCCTAATGCTTTCACACCCAAGGTTTCTCTGTCAGCTCTCCTTGCCCTTGCAGTGCAAGCCTACCACAGATTCCTAAACACTTCTCAGCTGAAGTAGTTTGGCCTTTGAACTCTCTTCCTATCAATGATGGTTTGTTTTGTCAAATGACAATGAGCAAGCCAAAGCATCGGGAAGATGATCACCGACTGCTGATGTCCCTATGCAGGTTCAAAACCACACGGAGAGCAGCAGGAATGTCAAGAATCTCAGCATACCATTAATGACCGAACAAAGTAGCAAAAAAAAGCTATTTAGGCTACTGACAGAAGCTGCACGCAGGTGCTGAGTGTTCACCAAATGAGATAAAAAGACGATACAAGAATCTAAGAGCTCATTCAGCCCCTTGGCTTTCAAAAACCAGGCTGCTGCTATTAGGTACTGATCCTACAAGTCACAGCCTGTGGATGAGAGTTTAAGCTCTATCTGATGTGCTAATTTGTGAGACCTAGGACTTAAAAAAAAAAAAAAATACTTCAGTCAACTTTTTCTTGTTTCTTCTGAAGATCTTGCCGTTCACTTTAAAGGCAGCTTGTAAACCTCTGTGTGAGCTTGAACATCGAACTATTATACGGGTATACTTCATCTCCTATGCTTTTTTATTTGTGGGTCAGCTGCCAGCAATTTTTTAAGGAAACGTTTTTCAGTAGAAAATATTGAAACTGAAGTTGCTGTTGGGATCCCATTAGTGCTGTCATTTCACTTTCAGTTTGCACTCTGTTCTTAAAGTAAAATTCTTATGTCTTCAGTTCCTCCAAATGATAGTTTTTTCTCCCTCTTTTTTTTTTTTAATTGTTAACACAGTATTTCAGCTATATCCAGATAACAATAAGTAATCACCATATGGAACTGAAGAGCATTGTAATTGATGTGGGGCCTATCATGGAGATCCAGGACTGCCAAACACAGAATCAGTTTCAAACCATTTCCTCAGCCCCAGGAGTAAGAACTGTGTACCTTAAGTACCCTCTTCTTCCATTTGTAGGACCAGCTGTCAAACGCATTTCTGCAACTGTTTACGCAGAATGGTTGTATAGGAATTGAGACATGAAATTAGGCTATACTGAGTGATCATTGGGCTCAGATTCAATTTCCTCATTCATACACCTCTGTCTGGTGTGGGTTGGATCCATTATATGTATTCACTCTTTTTCTTTTAATTACAGCTGAATTTTGTACTCAAGATACAGTTTGGAACTGAAAGCTTTGTTAAAGTCCAGCTCAGTTAAAATCTAACCAGAAGTGCAGACTTCTCCTTTTTGCTCTGCTTCGGCTTCTCTTGTTGGCTTTTTTTACAGGGAGGTCTGCTAAGTCAGTATGCTATCAGTGAGAAAGCCTGTTATGTCTGCCATCAATGGCACATGTATATAGGACCAGGTTAATTCTTCGTTACAGTCATAATAACTTAGAACCAATTCTGAACTGGTGGACCAGGCATTCCCGGCCTGTTATAACATTACTACTGGATTCATGCCTAAGGCTTAATATATATTATCTCTAAAGCCTTGTTTAAAAGACAGCTATGTATCAGCCATTAAACTTTAAGACTTAATTTTCAGTTCTCACTGAAGTTCATGCTCACAGGCTGCACTACTGGGTGAGTTAGGAGCAAGTGGGCAGCTACAAGGGCAAGCTGCTTTATCTAAACAACAAAAAAAATGAGAGGATGTTAGATTTTGCAGGGATTTAAGTAGCCATTCAAAATGATAGGCACCTGACAATAAAGCTATTGCTGTTTTATAAGTATTATCAACAGTATATAAACAAAATTAACTTACATGTCATCAGGACAGTTATTCGGAGATTCCAGCCTTCCTCCTGATCGTACATGGTGTAAAACTTCTATATTGGAGAGACCCGGATATGGCTGTTGACCCAAAGTTAATGTTTCCCACACTAAGACTCCAAAAGCCCTAAGAAACACCAACAATAAGTTTTGATTACCATGGTGATGATAAGCAATCTCCCTGTCGTCAGTTAATTAAAATGGCTCCAGTCTAAGAATAAGACACGGAAAAATTAGGAGTAAGTTGTTTTAACTTTATGTAAAACACTGGGCACATCCTTAATCCTGGCTCTAGAATTGCTAAAATAAATATGTAGGACTGACACACTTTCCTAGACATGGTGAGATGTAGCACAGCGTCCCTAGGCACCACTCTCCATTTGAGTATGTCTTCACTTAAACAAGCATTTAGAAATAGCTGGAGGTGTCACTGGAAATGGAGAGAGTTACAAGTTCTCCTAAGTACCACTCATAAAGCAATCAGCACCTCATTGGATTTGGCACAGAGAACTAAGCGGGCTTTTTAGATAAAGGCAAGAGCGGCAGTTAAATGGATAGGCTGTAGGGCCTGAAGACTTGAACAAGATCTGTGGGCTATAGGCTGCCCATTATCACCCATAGCTATCCAATCTAAAACTCTGTGAATCTCAGGTTTAGTGGAACTGTATTGGTTTGATTTTTTCCAGGACTTCTGGCAGGGTCTGTGCTTCTTCACCATAAACTCGAGTCTGCCCAAATATACCTTGCAAGTAAACCACTGTAGCCAAGTATTGTGACTTTCTCATAGAGATGCTGAGAAATTTGGGCTTCAAAATAATGAAGTCACCACAACAGGGTGAAATGGAAAGGGGAAAGTATTTGCTTGTAGGAAGGAGATGTTTATTAACCTAATGGAAAACAAAATGGAAAGAACAGAATGTAGGCAGTCAATTCACTGCTCAAAAAGGAAATAAAAATAAAAAATAATTTAAAAAAAAGTGGGCCTAGTACAAAACTGTTTCATTGAGCAACACTAGTTTTTCCCATCCAGGATCCCAGGGCTAGAGCCCAAAACATTAAGTAAAGAAATACTTGCAAGCAGATACTGTTGTTGTGCCAAGTTTTTTACTAGTTCATGAAAACACCACATAGGAAGCAATCTACCTTAGCTTGTAAATTATTAGAGATGGAAATATTCAAGCTTATCATTGCTGCTGTAAATCAATATTTTCTTGCTGTGGGATTTACTGTTCTTTTCACACTGCTGTGTGCCTGCTATAGCTCACCAAACATCAGAGTGATTTGTAAAGACGCCATCAATGAGGCTTTCAGGAGCCATCCATCTGACAGGGAGTAGGCCTTCTCCTCTTTTCCTGTAGTAATCATTTTTATAGATATCTCTGGCAAGTCCAAAATCACCAATCTTTACCACTCGGGAGCAGCTCCCATATTGCTTCTCAGACACAAGGCAGTTGCGAGCAGCCAGGTCCCTGAATTTTATGGTAGAAACAAGAGGATGGAGTCAGCTTTGCAGAGCAACTCAGGTCAGAAGAGATCTCCAGAGGTCATATGGTTCAACCCTCTATACAGAACAGTGCCAATCATCAGGTTAGATCAGGTGGCTAGTGGTCTCATCTAGTTAAATTTTGTATATCTCCAAGGCTGGTGATGCCACAGCTTCCTTGGGCAACCTGTTCCAGTGATTGATCCTACTCATTACGAACAATATATTCTAGTTTCCCTTGGTTCCCTGGAATAAAATCTTAGAGTAGCCCATCATTTTTTTGAGACAATTGTAAGTAATATTAACAGAAAAGCATAACTTCATGTTTTAATCCAGTTCTCTTACCCATCCTGTTATATTGTGACATCTTTCCCAGCCATTTTGTCCCATGTAAGATAATTAGTCTTGGTACTGTGGGTAAAGCTTGAAAGGTGAAGGAAATAAATTCTGTACCTGTGTATGAAACGCATTTTCTCTAAATAGACACAACCTTTGCAAATATCCAAGCATATATCCAAGAGATCAGTCAATGTCAGTAAGGGACTCTGGAACTACAAGAAATAAAGACAATGTTAGCCACATCTCCTGGCTTTACAAACTCAGAATGACAGCCTCCCCATGCAAAGATGGTATTGTTTTCTCATCTGAAATTTACAGGATTTTTGCAAAACAGGTGCAAAGTATCTGTGTGCCAATCGAGCAAATGCTAATTAGTCGCAGGGTAAACTGCTAAATCATTACACTGCAAGGCAGGGTAACACATCCTGTTCTTTGATTTGGGACTAAGAATATCCTGGGACCTTCAGAATTACTTCTTTGCTGTAGTGGAAGAAATGGGACACCAAATACTTCCTCCTGCTATTTTATCAGGTTTGCCTGATGCTGTATTAGTCAGTAAAATATTTTATTTCTGTAGAATACATGTACATACTTTTCAGTAGGCTTCAACACTAACCGTGGATTTGATGTGATCATATAAATGAAATAGACAACTGCTACAGTGCTCTAAAATTCCCATGTCAAGTCCCTTTGACATAAACTTGTACCATTAATATTCTTCATCTTCATGCTAACTATGAAAATTAATTAACTTCTTAATTAAACAGGTTTATTCTTTATTCTTTTCTCCTCTTTCCTCTGAAGACTTCTGGGATATAGCCACAAGGACAACAACAACAACTGTGAGGCCTAGTGAACCAGACACATGACCACTGTTATGTGTGATAACCTTTCAAAGGGCTGTTCTCAGTGTTCATAGAGAAGGACTCAACAGACATATAATGACTGAAAAAAATCCCACTTTTAGTCAGTGATTTAATGGTATTCAACATAACATTCAATCTTCTTCACAGCAACTCTGAATGTCTGGTCAGCACTCAATGCTGAGATCCCAGGGCATTAGCCAGGTCAGAGCCTGCAGATGCAGAAGGAACTGGACATCAGCATGGCCTTTAAGGAAGATTAAAACTGAGAAACTGTGGGCAGACACATGTTAAAAATAGATCCCTTGCGGTCATCCTACCTTTTGCTTTCTGGCTCCTCGTAAATAGCTAAGCAGATCTCCTCCTTCCATCAGCTCCAGTATAAGGTACTGAGGTTCATTTAACAGACACACTCCAAGTAGCTTCAGAATGTGGGGATGATCAAATTTACTAAAGAGAAATAAATGACTGTAAAATTATATATGAAAAAATTCAATTGGTCATCAATAGTTTGCATATAGCTACAAGTAATGAATAGATTTATCCTTTATAGTCCCACCTCCACCAACATCATGATTTAGTAACTTAAATTGCCTTGACTTGCTTAGTCACAGGGCAATTCTGTGACATCCTTTCAAAGCATGAGTTTACACTGTGCTCTGACAGGCACTCTAAAGAATACATGCACATTAAAGGCACACTTCATCATGTTTGCACGACAAGATACCCAAAGGTAATCTCATCTTGAAATAACATGAATTGCCACCTGTACACCTGTACCTGGAAGTATCTATTATTTTAATAGAGATTCCTACTACAGTAGTCACAATAGAACTATTGATTTGGAGAAACGCGCAGAGAGAAATAGAAGCATAAGGTACAATATCTTCATCTTACAATCTAGAGAATCATTTTGTTCAACTGTTTTTATTTTTTCAAGAGCAACAAAATATGCATGAGAAGAACTAGCAGATATGAAAGTAATTGCTTGTGTGTGTCCAAAGTTTTGGGAATATGACAGAGCAGTCATCCCTCTGTAATCTTGCAGTTTACAAACAATGCAAAATATTCATTGACTCTTTCAGTGGCCATGTTTTTACAACCACATTTATTGTGTTTGAAAATAGTTTTCTCTTTGCACTGCTGTGTGAAAGGACTTGCACCATCAGCCCGAGAAACCTGACCCTGTTGGGAAAACTGAAGACATCACTGTTGGGTGGTGTCTAAAGTACTGTCAAATGCACCAGTATAAACAAACAAATACAACAGGGGAACATTTTCCTTCTAATCTCTTTCAATTCACTTAATCTGAGGTGTGGGCAAAAGCTCTTCAGCAAAAAGAGTGTGATTTTCAGTGTGATTTTGAATTTGACAGTTCCCCCCGCAGCACATACCCCTCAATCAGACAACGTTGTCACTCTCAAGAACAAAAACAGAGGAAGAAAGGAGTACCTGATCCTTTCCTTACAGTTCCTGCAGTCCTTCCTCTACTGAGCTGTCATTTCTTATTTCCAAAGTGATGAGATACACCCTGAAATTCGCTACATATATTTATACACAAATGACCCACCAATAACCAATATCAAATAACTGTTTGACATGCGGGTAGCTCAAAACTTTTCCCACTGCTGAATCGCAATAGTAGAAGAAACTTACAGTCCTTGCTTAGCTAGGACAGCAGAACACTACTACTGAATGTACTCCCAGAAAGCAAGCAACATTTAAACAAAGAATATCAGGGTTTTGTAAACAACCAGAGCCACCTATGTAACATTTTTGCCTTTGGCTTAATTTCAGACATCACTGATGAACATCAAGAAAAGACTCTAACCTCTCCATGAGGAAACTAAATCACTCTTTTTCACACTAAAAAATATTTAACGTATATAAAACATGCCTTTTTACTGTTATTATTTAATGACTACTGGAAATACGTAACACCTAACCTTTCCTATTCTCTTTGTCTCATTTAACTGGTATACATGTGGGCCCACAATAGTATTTAGATTTAAATCTAATAAATTCCAATAACATATTTTTCCAGGATTTCTCAGGGTTAGTAGCTAAAAAAAACCACAACGTGAAAAAGCAGAATTGGAGAAGCTCTGACTGTATATAATTTCCATACTATACAGAGAAGATATTTTAATTGGGTTAATTGACTGCCAAGTAGACATAGGAAGTTTGCACACAGGACTTACTCTTCATCATGAACTTACACCATCATTACATGATTTCATTTTAAATTTCATAAGCCTTTTACCTCTTTCAGTGTACAGGGCTTGGTAAAAGTTAGGCAAAGTAATGAAAGATAAAGATACATTTTAATTATAAACAAGCAAACAAACAAACAAAAAAGAACATTGTAAAATCAATGTCAAATTTAGTAATATTACATTTTCTGTCCAGGAGATAAAATATTTCATTTTTCAAAATATGATTCTAATCCTGCATTTATGTAATGGAAGTAGTCAAGGAAGTGTAGATCAACACATCTGAAAACCACATTGTACATCAAAATCAAACAAAACTTAATTTCAGTTTCTACTGGTCTCTGTGGAGACTCTGGAGAACAAGACTTTGGGCTAATGCACAGACGTTTCTGTGTGGGACATGTATTATCTTTTCTAGGTGCACCTCAGTAGAATAGGTATGTGGCAGCCTCTAGTGGTAAGTATGTATGTCTTTAAAAAACAATTTCCACACTAAATTGAAACTGCCAGGCATAAGCTTGTTTTGGTACATTTATTTTGATAAAATAATGTCAGCCAAATGTTGCTATTTACTGTTAACAACTTAGTTCTAGTTCAAAGATACTGAAATATCTCAGTCCAAAATGTAACAGATCCATTCTATCAATATATCAAATTTGCAATCCAAATCTTAAATTTTGCAAAAGAGTTTTATAGCTTTAGTTTCATGAGATTAATCAGTAACAATTTGAGGTTTTTTAGAAGAAACAGGAGACTACCCCAGAATGCCACAGCTGAGAAAAGTGCTGCTCTCATTCCTATCAAAGCCCACCACACTCACGAGAGCAGCTTTGAAGGATACCCAATGGCAAAGCTCTTCCTACCTCATTAAGTGTGCCTCCTTCAAGAATTCACTCTTCTCTTGGTCTGTTGCACCTCTCTTCAAAGTCTACTTGACAGAAAGCACAAGAGTATTTATGTCACCATCACTTTTAGCACATACTGGTGTCTTAGACACAGCCTTAAATATATGGTATTTTCCAGCAGTTGTTACAAAGTGATAGGCTCAGCTTTAAGTGACTTGCAAGAAGTCCAGCAACGAAATATTGATATCTCTCAGTGCTTGTTTCAGTGGTATAACCTCTGAGACAAATTTCTGCCTATTCCATTCTGTTTCCAGAGAGGTACACAGATGTGATTACCTTGACTGCTACTCTGGATTCTCCACTTCCATCTGCCAGGATATCTAATGCAGTCCCTTCATACACCTCTCCAAATGCTCCACTTCCTAACAACTTGTGTAAGTTCAGTTTGTCCCGAGGAAAAGCTGGCAATGACTCAATCTCTGCTTGAGAAGGAAGAGTGCTGCAAAAGAGCAATATTAGTCACTTGTTAATACTTAAAAATGCTTGAAATTATATTAAAATTCTTCCTTATATGAATCTGATACTGTTTGTCTCGTGAACTACATTTAAGGGGAGTTTGGGTGAAATCTGAATGTTTTGGAATCTCTTGGAAACCACCATGTCTCCTTCCCTCCCCCTTCACTTGTTTTTCTTGCCAAAGTGAGCACTCAGGGTGGGCTAGAGGAAATCCAGGCCAGGCTGTATACCAGGGAACCAGCTTGGCAGGACATATTTCAGAGCAGAACTGCCCTGCTGAGCAGATGCAGCCCCCAGCATCACATCAGGTTGTCAGGGATGAGAATGCTGATAAAAATCAATCCAGGGAAGCCCTCTTCCATGTTTTTGTCCCAAAAATGCGTTTCCTCCAAGGACATACCTGACAGCATAACAAGCATTGGCTAATCCCACTGTCTCAGCCATTCCCCTAAGTTGAGCTAATTCTTTATCTTCCTTGACAAGCACAATCTGCCCAGTTGAGGCTGGTTTTCTGGATTTCCATCTTTGGTGCCATACTGGAATAGAAAAGAAGACCATAAGATATCTTACTCTGAGAGCAGCCCAGAATGTGAGTAGGCTCTGAAAGCCTGCAAGTTTTTTTCTGTCATTCTGTACAGCATGACTCTTTGGCAGCTAGTGTGAACAAGACATTTCCTTTTGGCCACCACCTTTTCCCACAGAAGACAGAAAATTGAGAAATTAGGCAGGCATCCACTTCTGTATGTGACAAGACCAAAACCCTAAGGGCTGGTGCAATATCACATGGTGAAGATGAGGAGAGGACCATCATATCTAGATATTTATATTACAGAGTAATCTATGCATCCTTCCTTCAGGAAGAAAGTTGAAGGAGATAAAATGAGTTCTTTTGGTGAATAAACACAATACCTAACTTGAGGTTTACAAGTTTTCATAAGGATATGTGAGAATGCCAGAGCTCCTTCAGCATTTCTATGCTGTTTCTACAAAGAATCTACAGCAATAAATGCCTTAAGATAGAGTGAACTGTTTTCCTTTCCTAGATGTTGAAAAGATAACCATTCATCTCTAGGATCTCAAAGGATGAGAGCTCAGAAATTTCCTCCTGCTCCCATACTGCAGATTGTTCAGCATTTCTCCAAACCTGGATGCCCATCATCTCCTGCTATCTGAAATGGCTGGCAAACAAAGGATATGCAAAAAACAAAACCAAAACCCAAAAAACAAAACAAAAAATCAACCACATACCAAAACCAAACAGTATGATTATAGTCAAGCCCAGTACAACTGCTCCAATCACAGCAACAATAGCAGTGATATCTGGAGAGGTCACAGTATCTGTTAAATAGAAGGGGAAAATAGATAAACAAATGTATATATGAACTGTATCAACCTAACAGAGCTGAGCAAACTGGAAAGATCCCTTGAGTTGCCTGCAGTGTGTCTTTCTCTGCACAAAGCTCTCTTAGGCTATGTAGACACATCTACAGTTGGCCAAATTAGTTCTCTTCCTCTAGGTCTTGACTATTTACTCACTGATGACCTACAGTATGTATATAAAGAGAATGTGCCAACTGCTTGATGGAACGGGATTTTCAAAAATTACAGCAGTGCACAGACCTAGCATTTTGACTGACATCAAGTAGTAATTCTCACATCTTTATTCAGCACGGAAGCTTGCATTTACTTCAAGAATCACATCATGATGCGAAGTGCGGGACCATGGAGAAAAATCAGTATAAACAACCAAAATCAAAGTTCAGGCCCACTGTTCTGTGCAATGCAGTGGCAGTTGGGGTTACCATGTAAATGCTACCAGTGATTACCCTGCAGACACATTCTTCGTGCAACAACTTCATCATAAAATAGGCTTCTCTTCCTAAATGAGTATATTTATTCTGAAAAAAATTGATTAACAAAACATAAAAATGTAGGACATACCTTTAGCCAACACAATATCTTTGCTTGTGTCACTGTATTCACCAAGCCCCAGCATATTTGCAGCTGCTGCTCTGAACTGAAAAGTTCCTTCTAAGTTCTCGGCCTTCCATGTGCAAATGCTGTCACAAGAACCATTGTAAACCACCACCCATAAGGACTTCACTTTGTTGGTGTTGCCAGACTGCTTTCTACAACAGGCACAATGACATAACCCAGGTACATTACTAATGCAGTAAGTGTTGTTCACTACTTCTCCTCCATTCTTCGCTTTCACAGCTTTCTCAAAATCTGTCTGCCTGCATGAAAGCTCAATCTATCCATGGGGTTTTGACTCTGGAGCAGAAAATTGTACCATGCCATTTTAGCAATGTCAGGAATCACACATCCTCACTATGACATTGGAAATGGAATGCTAGAACATTATAGATGTACAAAGCTGCAGCACACTTTCATCCACTTCAGTGCACACCTTACAGCCAAGGTTTCAGAACTTCTTATTTAGCTTTCAGGAAAAAAAATAAAGAAAAAACAGTGTTTATTTGGTGTACTGTTAGAAGTTTTTACTTTCTTGGGCCTAGGGTAATTCAGTGGCTCTTGTGCATCAGGTTTCACAAGCTAAACAGGAAGCAAGTCATTGGCAGGGAAGACACAATTCTTTAGCTAGCCAGGTTCCCATAGTATCTGCTGACTGCTGCGTATATTTCTTCCATTCCCCATTGGACTGAGATTGATTGCTCACAATAAATCCAGAGCTGATTATTCACCAACCAAAGGAAGACCACACATAAAACTTGAAAGGCAATATGTGAAATATCATTTCGTGTCATACAGGACTGTAATATTTCATGTGAGATGACCTTCATGAGTATGTCAATCATTCTCCCAATATGCTTCAATTCAGAAAAAAGGCCAAACAGTTCTAAACCAAAAGACAAGTGAAAACCACACCTTCAAGTTCACATCCCTAACATAACTGTATGAAAAATGGATTATTTCCAAAGGGTATGCAAACTTTTTCTAGAATACTATGGGTCTGACTTTACACTTTTCTGAAGGGCATAGAAATACCTTGAGGATCAAAGTGCAGTTCAGTCAAAAACCTCTGCATATGTGCACTGAAGCTGCGGGAGAAAAAAAAATGCATTTCCTTAAACTAAAAAAAAAAACTCAGTGATGCAGTATGATTCCAGAGATGAATATGAAGCTGGAACCTAGAGAACACAGCAACTAAAAGACAGCCCTGACATGTGCCACAGCAACTCAGGCACAACGTGGCTGTTGGCACATCAAAATTATTGTGGTCTCATAGCATGAAAGTCAGTGCTTCTGTATACTCACAGAACTGTACAGAACCTTATAGCACCAGGAAAATATTTCTGAGTGAAAACTTACACAGTAAGGTATGCTCAACACCACAGTGCTGTGAGTCTTTAAATTTCATAAGCACTAAGTTAACTGAGGAAAAGGAAATATTAGATTCCCTCTATCACTGCTCATTTAAAATGCCATAGGACTATCTCAGGAAATGGAACATTCTTCAGTTTTAAATAATGCATTAATTAAACCTTTCACTGACTGCATTAAACAGACTTGGTCAAAGACTGGTCAAAATAATGAGAACTTTCAAAGTCATAGCTATCAGCAATATACTCTAACCTGTCCATTTAGCCCTAATACTGCTAGTGCAGGAATAAGTATGAATTAACACTCAGTGGAGCCTAATAAGTGTGACAAGTACAGTCCAAGTGATTTGTATTTGACAAATTACTATAAATATTATCTAATTTTCTCATTTTGGTGAGACTACCTCATGACTCTTTCTGGCAACATTACGTGAGCTTTCCTTATGTCTACTGAATGCTGTGATATTTCTACATATATCTTAGCTGAGTATATTTGCTAAATATTTAAAAATTCAGATTTGAAAGATTTCCAAATCTTTTAATGAACAATGCATATCCAAACATATTCCTATATTTCAAGGGTTGGTCTGGAAATGTTGTTAGTGTATATTTTCTTCAGTGTTTTCTAGGAATTAGTGACAAAAATAGCTGCTTATTTTACAGAAGGAGGAGATCTTTCGAGAAGGGCCATTTGCATCATTGACATTTCACTATTTCTATCAAAGATATATTGAAATCCCTTGAGATCTCGTATCTGTATTTCCAAAAATGACTAGTTCTATCAGGTGTACCTCAAATTGTCCAGAATCTAAACACAACCCCAATAATCTTCTGAAATCAGAACAAATGAAAATGTCTCAATCTGCATATTCAAAACAGAGAAAACAAAAATTGCTCATCAGTTCAGAAATTTCACACTTTATGTCCTTAAAATTCCTCAACAAATCCTAAGCCCTCTTATCTCTTAATTACAATTGCAAAAGCAATTACAGAGTAAGTGGAAGTTGCTCATAGGAATCCCTCTTGTGATAGCAAGACACAAGGCTGATTTACCCTCCTAGTCTGTACAAAAGCCCAAGCAGTGACAATTTCAGAGACAAATAACTAATTCTCAGCAATTTCCAAAACTTCCACATTGTTTTGGGCTCAAAGAGCAGCTCAAAATCATCAGAGATATTCCCTGACCTATGGATGCATAGCACCCCTGTGCTTCCTCAGAGGGAAGTGGTTGACTACAACATGCTTGACACCAGATTAGTCCACCTGTCCATGTATCTGAACAACCAGACAAAGCCCTTAGGAAAAGCTGTTCCTCCTCACCCAGTTGTTTTTTTTTCTTTTTTTTTCTTTTTTTTTTTTTTTCTGGGCTGCTTCGTTTGTGACAAGTACCTTCACACATCACTTACCTGCTTTCTAAGATGTAGTAGGTGAGGTTGCTTCCATTGTCTTCAGCCTTTTCCCACTGTACAGAGTTTTTAGAGTCTTCTGCTCTTTTGGGTGTTCCTGGCTTACTGGGAACACCAGCTTTGGCCACATGGGGAAGATACAAAACACTTAAAACATGTACAGCAAAACAAAAGGCTAACAGATAAGAAACAAAATTTAGACACATAGAAGAGTGGATATACAAAAGAAGCAGGGATCAGCATCAATAATCCCCCATGAAAAAATGAGTATTTGGCCTTCTCTTTGTGATGGACAGATTTCAAAATTTTCACTCCCATGCAGCTTTTCATGAGTAGTTATGAGTTAATATGGATATAGGCATTTCATCTCAATTTCCCTCAGTCTTTTCCCCATGTTCCACCTGAAGTGAATCTTAATTTTTTGACGTTTTGTTACTTATTTTCCAAAAGTATTAGGCCATGGCATAAGAAAATTACCTGCTAAATTTTACAAAATACATTTTGATTATTCATGTTCTGAAAATAGTTCTAAAATCTTGTTATCCTATGCTATGTGCTTACCTGTAGTTTTAAAGCTTGTTGGAGAGGAAGTGCTTTTCATTCCTGTAACATATACTACTGTTGCTCTTACAAGATAATTGGCAGAAGGAAGAGTTCCAGTGAGATTGCATGTGTAAACAGGGCCCACAGTGCATGTAGTGCTTGCAGGAGAAAACCAGTCACTTCTTGTTTGCCACTAGAAAAATAAAATATCATCGTGGTCAGCTTTCTTACTCTATTGAAACAATGTCACAGACCTATTTGTGGATATATAACCTTGGTATATTTAATATTGTAAGGGAGAGGTTATGCGTGTGTTTTTTCAGTCACAGGACTTTACCTTGTTAGAGACCAAGGACACAAAAACTAGCTTTTTTTTTTTCCTTTGCTTTCAGGAAACCTGCAAATCTTGGCAACCACAAAGGACAATAGATTAAGTGACCCCTTTGCACAGCCAAAAGGAGCCTTCCCCTTGCTTAGCTCTGTGGAGCTTGCATTTCTAGATCACTGTGACACAACCATGAGTTCAGTCTGCCATGATGCAGTTGAAAGGAGATGGATTAGTGGAGTTTGCGCTATGACACTTGATTTATGGCAAGTGGGAAACATCTGGTATAGGCCTCGTGGATCTGATTATCTGTATCAAGGAATCTATGGGATCCAGTTTAGCACAGGACATTTTCTGTGCCTGGTGATCTAAACATTACAACCTGAAGCTTCCATCCATGCTGCTGTCACTGCAGCACTTATCTCTGCAATCTGCACTACTGGACCTGTTCCGTCCAGCATTTTCTCCTAACTACTATCATAGGAAAATAAAATTCAGATACCAGGTTGTAGCTGACATTTAATGCCAAACATCCTTTTCTTTATTTTCTTTTGCAGAGTGGATGTACAGTTCACAGCTAGCAGACTGGGGGAGGGCAGTGAGGAAAGAGGGAGGGAACTATACTGAAACAGGAGACCCAGGAGGAATTCTGGTGGGGTCATCCAGGATGTCCTTTGGCACTGTGGAGTATTAAATGCTGCAGCTGCACTCCTCCTTGTTCCTGGCAAATGCTGCCTCCATCCTGCTCCTTCTGAGTCACTAAGACTGACATCACTGTGCCCAAATTAACCACTGAGATTCTTCATATGTGCCCTTCCACGCTGTCTTGCTCACCAGGATAGAACTGGGTTAAGTTTAATACGCTATGGAAAAAAAATTAAGTATTTTTACCTTACGCAGCTCAAACCAGAAGCTGGTTCCATTGATGTGCAGAGGAGCTCTCCATTCTAGCTGGAAACTAGTATTTCTGGGGATTATATTGGAAGGTGAAAGTGGAGTCTCAAAAGTTTTTGCAATAACAGGGACACTTTCAGAAAACCAGTTCTCATTGGGATGAAAAGCAAGAACCTAATAAGGAAACAGATGAACTGTACAGTACAAGATCAGGTGGAAAAGGTAGCTGTAGACACTCAGAGTGTTTGGAAGGATAGCCGTTTTAAAACAAGATAATATTCAGGCAAACTAGGATGAAACAGTTTGTTCCTCTCAGCTTCAATATTGCATATCTTTAGGATGGATGTCAGTGGTTTCTGCAGTCCCCCTACTCATAGAATCTTTTCAGTTTCATCTTTCTCACTAAAACTCTTCTCTTTTTAGACCCTTCCTAAATGCCACAGATTCTTACACCAGCATGCAGACATTACATCACATGCTGGATTGTGTTTCAAAATCACAAAAACGCCATATCAGATACTTTTTTTGTTGTTGTTTTATTGGACTTTTTTTTTAACTAAAGGAAAAGATATTTATTAAAGGGAAAAAAAGCAATAAAGCAATTTGTAAAGTGACTAAGCCCACTATTCATATAATATAGAGTTTCCTTGCATTTAAATTTTCAGAGCTTTTGTTCCTAAGATAAAACTTCATCTATTGGCTGTGACTCATTTCACTCACACAGCCCTGTTTATTACACCACATCAAGTGCTTCAGAGGTAGGTGGCCTCCTTGGAGAATGGAGGTTTCCCATCTGTTGATCCTCCTTCAAAACGTATCAGGGCAACCACAGCAAGACTGTAGCAGAAATTCCTATTTAGTCTTGATGTTGGTGATATGCTCCCACAGTAGAAAATATCTCAGTTTAAAGATTTCATCTGAAAAACTCATATGGGAATAAACTGTGATGTTTGATTTTCCTTACTCAGAAGACTAGAGGACTGAGGGAAATATGTCAAGTTTTGAACTTATATTTTCAAAATAAACATACAGATTTACAGAGGAGAGGTCTGAAAACTTACAGGTTAGTGAACAAACAGGTAGTGGTTATACTGCTTGTGATTATACCTTGAACAAATTGTTTGTTCCAGACTGGAGATCACTGACAGACCATGAAAGCGTCCCATTTGGAAATTCACTTTTTCGCAAGGGAGCTTCTGGGAACAAAGACAATAAATTGACAGAGATTTGATAGCGGATGGATTCTAGAGGTCCATTTGGCTCCAGAGGTTCACTCCAAGATATGTTGATAGTAGTGTCGGACAAAACCACTGTCTTAATGGAATCAACTCCCTCTGGTACTGGAAGAGAAATTAAAATAAATCTACTTTTGGTATGGATCTCACTGTTTTGTTCTTTTCTGTTTGACTGATTTTTAGACAAATAAACAAATGTCATGGAGGAAGGAAAAACAAGTTATGAATATGGTAGTATTCTTGGCTATTGTACTATGCAAGCAGGCAAAAACATAGCTGGTGTCCTGTAACTTTACAGACATATCACAGAACTCCTGCTCTCTCTTATCGGTTTCAGACTTGAATGTAGTAAGACGCTAAGTTGGATATGCACTAAAAAAATACCTATGCTCTATTCCAATTGAAAAGAAGAAATCCTCAAACTCAACCATGCATTGTAGTATTCTTTAAAAGATACATTCAAAGGTTTATTAAATCGTTCGGGTTGGGCTCTATGAATGGAGCAGTTCCAATACACTGTAAAACTGATTTATTTTTTCTCTGATCTCAAAGTTATATTTCTTTTATAAGGTTATTTTGAAACATTTCACACTTGAATCTCTGGAAAAATTAAGTTTCTGTATAGCTTCCATGTATTCTCCTTTCATTAAAAGAAATCATTAAACTCAGGATTTCTCTTGTAATACATGAGGCTGGCCTTTGACCTAAATTCACCTAAGGTGTCCCTCTGTTACTGGTAAGCAAAGAGAAGATAGTTATCAAGACAGTAAAACATCACATAGTCACTTAATGTATTAAGCTTTCTAAACTTGTGAGACGTACTACACCCAATTTCGGTGGTAAATAGAAATACTGTATTCTGGATTACCAGTCAAAGGGACCAGTAAGTAATTTACAAAAGAAAAAAATATTTGCAAACTCATCTTGTAAGCAGGATTGAATTGAAAGGGTTGTTAGATAAAACATAACCCCCTCAAGTTCATTTTTCCCTAAGTTCATATATTCTGTTCTTTGTCTTGTCCAGTTCGGAACCTCACAATTAAAGAGATTTATTTTGTTTACTTTGAGAGGTGTTTCTAGATTGCAAGAACAAAGTTAGATGTATTCACCAAGACAGCTTGTTATGTAGGCTCTGCAGAAGAGGAAGCTAGCTGAGGACTCCTAAGCATTTCTTGCTATCATTTACAATTATGTTCAGAAATACACTCTCTGTCTGAGCTATATAAGCAAGAAACTTGGTCTATTTTCCATGCCAGCAGATTTCTCACTAGCTCTTTTGTAAAAATAAACTCTTCCTTTGGACCTTTGTGAATTGGTATGTGGAATGCCCCAACTCTGCATTAAACATTCTTTCTTACCGATTGAACTGTCCAGGTACATAAGAAGTTAAAAGTTGTCACACTATCTAGATTCCCAACATTTCAGAATGAAGAGAATATGTTCTCTAATTTATGCCTTAGCAGCAAAGACTGCAGGTTATTTCAGTGAAATGTGCAGAAGCTAAGTTAGCAAGGAAGGCAAATGCCTTGTTTCACTAGATAAAAGATATGTGGAGGAAGAGTGACACTCTGTGGCAAGAGCAATGCATTTATTTTTCCAAGTTGTACTTTTTTTCATTCCTTCTATTTTCCTATTTGTTAGAAAGTAGAGATTAATCCAAGCTTCTTTCATTTCATTACAGAATTCAGGGAAAGAGAGGGAATGTACACAGCTTCTGAGGTGTGAAATAGCGTACACACTTCAAGAGGCTCTAGTAGCATCTGATTACAATTTAAACTAGCAGTTACATTCATGAAATTGAGAACACAAGTGCTGGGTCATGAACACATTCTAGTCACAGCTGGTTGGAAAATTTTCAACAAATTGTGAAAAGCTCTGAATTTTGATAAAAATACCTGTTAAACTGCTTTGGGTTTGGGATTTCTTTTTTCTTTTTCTTTTTTTTTTCATTATTATCGTTTATTTTCTTTTTTCTACTTTGTTTTTAGACTTCAGTTGTTTTGGTCACACTGTTTTGTATTGCCCAACTAAAGGAGTTTGTTTTGAGTTTCATGTTTCACTTGACTTGAGCCTGAAAAATTCCATTTCAGTGGAGCAACCCAGTCTCTCATTTCATATTCAACATTCAAGTTCCTCCACGGAAAGGGTGTACATTGCTGCAGGTTGGCTCAGATTACCACACAAAGAAACGAGAGTGTGAATTCCTGCCACATCCCAATCCGATCATACTCAATCAGCAAGTTGTATGAATTTTGCAGTACAGACATGGATTCCCATACAAAGAATTGAAACTGACTTCTTAAAGGTCAGCTTTTCTTACCTTCTGCAACAGACTCTTTAGGAATATGCTCAAAATATTCATAGATCTACATAGGATGAGAGCCTATTTGCTCAGTGCTGCAGACAGTGAGAAATGTGATTAAGTGGTAAAAAAAATAGCAGGACAGACAGAACCCAAATAGAGGTAAAGAGAGAGAAAGGGAAGCCTTTGGATTCTTGCCATGATATGCACAGATCTAGCTGCATGTCACAAGAATATACGTGTATTTGTGTAGTCTGTGCAACTACATGTCACCTATCACCAACCCTGCTACAGATGGGTTAAATGAGCTAATGCTTAAGAACCAAGTGCTGCTGTGCCTCTCCACTTCATTCACTTGCCCTCTGTTAGAGCAGAACTGCTCCAATCTTGTGGGAAGGATCCAGGCAGGAAAAGTAGTGAAGGTAGGTCTACAGCATGCCCATAACACAGTGAGTTCAGCAGCAAGTATACCTAGGTACTCTCTCCCAGTTCCTTTCAGTAAAATACAAATGGACTGCCATCCAGGCTTGGCTATAACTCTGCTTTTGTAACATAGACGTTATCAGAGGTGTCTGATGGGTCTTCAGGGGATGAGTTTTTGTGGGTTAAGCTGCTCCTGGGCAGTGACACCAACCACAATAAGTGGAGCAGAGCTGCAGAGCCAATCTGCCAGAACAGAAGAGCAATAAAGTGCTATGCTTACTACAGAGAATGGATAGATCTTTATTATTGTTTTCCCCGTTTTCATCAAATGAGGCCAGCAGTACCACTCCAATAACAACAAAATTATCTGAAGAGAAGTAAGAAGACAACTCCTCATGAAGAAGGATTTGAGACAGACATCCACACACATACATATGCATGCAAAACAAGAAATAACTACTAAACAAGGTACTTCTGTTGGGTCAGGCTGCAGTGTAAGACAACATATACAAAGGCATAGCATATATCTTCAATGCTGTGTTTCTTTCTGGGACTTGGTGAGAGCTTCAGGAAAACTGGGACTGTAGCTGTCCCACAGTGAAAACAGGGAGAGTGATGCAGGGAGTGGGCTGAAACATTTTTCTGTCCTAATTAAGGACAAGACTAGCTCAGACTAGTAGTTTTCTCAAAAAGTAAGGAAAGCTCAAACTCTATTTCCCTATAAATCCCAGTTGCCCTTTTGGCATTTGAGAAAAGCTTTTGGGTTGTTTTGGTTTCAAGGCAGATGGGGCCAAGATTTCCAAATACATTAAAGTGCAGCAGAGTTGAGTTTCCTCCCTATGGCATTTCATCAGTTTCATGAGCAGTTAGTAAGGAAGTTAGGGTACTCAGACGTATGTTCAGCAATGGGATCCCCAGAGTAAGATGGAAAAGACAACTGTGAAGGTAAAGGGCAGAGAATAAATGGAACAAGAAGACAAAGTAAGATATGTCCTAGTTGTGAGGCAAAATTGTCTCCTGTTACACACAGCTGAATACTTAGCATGTGCTCAGTAGTCATAGGTCCCCCATAATGTAACACTGTCCACAAGTCAACAGCAGAAGTGTTACAGAAATTCCTCATTTCCTGTTCTAGAAAGTGTGCCCCAAATAAAACAAGTGTATTTAATATGGCTGAGTAATCTAAGAGAGCACTGAAGAGACAGATGTTTTCTTTTTGCAGTTTAACATCAGAAAGGAAAACTTGCAAAACCACACACCCAAAACAGGAAGTGGAGATATTAACCTGGACAAATTTCCTGAGCATCATCTGGCAATATAACACACACACACATATGGTGTGAGATGAATACTGGCTTTATAAACCAGTCTTGCTATGGAAGCACAGGCCCAGCTCTGAAATAACAAAGAATCAGACTGAGTAATGATAAGCTAACTCCTAAGCAGTGATCTTTCTGTCTTAATTGACACAGTGAATGTTCAGGTCAAAAGCGCTATTCCTAGCCTTCTTGTTCTAATATGAAAGGGACTGAGAAGAATATATCAAGATTATTAAAACAAACAGAAAATACACTATTGGTACTCAGACAAAGAGAAATAAAAATGAAATGCTGTCTCTTCATTCATAGATAAGATTCATAATAAATCATATCTACGCTACCCTAAGAAACAGTAATTATGAGAACACTATCAGGTCAAGGGAAAAAAATCTTAACATTGCCTATATCACACACATTTAAACATATATAATCACACATCCATACTAACACAATTTATTTAAAACATGGTCCAAGGCAAAAACTGCAACTTCTTAGTCATTTTTATGCATAGTTTATCTTTCCTCAGGAGGCCAATGAGTGAAAATATTAAAGAACATACACATTTCTTATGACTCTTACAGATTCACCAGGTTCGGTCATCGGATTCTTGTGAACATCTACGCAGGTTACAATTTGAGCAGAAAATTTCACTACTTTCTGACTTGCTACCCAAACATTTCTTTAACTGAGATGAGAATTATGTTCAAAACCAGAACAAAATGTGAAACAAACCTCCATATAGAGTTGTGCTGATTGTCTCCCTTCCTACAGCCAGCTGGTTTTGATTTGAATAGTAGTTTTTCACAGCAACTTGTATGGCGTAGCTTGAAAATGGTTTTAGGTTGTTTATGACAGCAATAGGTTCCTGAATTTCCTGTAATTTGAAATCAGATAATAAACTTGTATTCTTAGAAAGTACTCACATGTAACACCAATCATCTGTCCATTGCATTAGTAATTAGGTGTAATTAGCATGGCTACAATAATGTTCTGTTCAGTGACTGGTGCTTGAATAGGAAATGGCAAAGTTTAAAAGAAAGTTACAGAACAAAAACTTTACTGAGGCAAGCAGAGCTACCACAAAGTACATAAAATCAAGACTTACTGTTGTTGAACATGCTGAAGATTTATTTAGACATTTAAAAGTATATTTATTTAATAACAACTACAACACCTCTTTTTTCAAGTAGAAACTGGAGATCCATTGCAACCAGATTTTGGCAAGGACATGTTGAAACATAGATGAGTACTTGCACAAGGAAAAGCTAAGGAATCCCCCACTTCACAAAACACCAATCACAAACAAGAATTAGTATGGGATTTGCAGAAGTAGAAAAATTCCCTGATGGAAAGTTACAGAACGGTTTATAAAATAATTAGAAGTAATATCACATTCCCTGTTATATATGGTAGCACATGCATTTTTGTTCCAAAATAGACATACCAAAGTTTTTTGCAGTAGAGTAGAGAAATGGTAGGTCGAGTTCTCATGGTTGCTAGTTATTTCTCTGAAAAATACCAGATATGTTGGTGTAGGCTGGGATATGCTGGGGCATAGCTGCTGTGTTGTGACAGATGGTAAGCTTAACGTAAAACTAGTGTTTGTTGTATCGAGGATAGTAGGTTTCTCAGTGTCTAGTAATGGAGTCAGGCACTTCTTATCTAGGAAAGACATTAACAAATGAAAAAAAAAAAGAAGCAATTACTGTTGGACCAATACAAATGGCCATGGGATTCTATCACTGTCCATATGAGAAAATAATATTCACAAAACCTCTCCCACACATAGAATAAAATACCTCTTGGATATAATATATATGGTTAGTTTCATAGATTAAAATAATAGCAGTAACCAAAGTAAAGGCTTGTTTATCTTTGATAAGATCAGAATTGCTAAAATATTTTGATGCTTCTTTAGGTGCCTAAATACCTTGGAAATTTGGATTTTAATTGCTGTGTTACTGAAAGTAGTACACACTGGTGAGTCCAAACTTGCTTGTCACAGGAAAGGCAAATACACAGAATAGAGACTAGCTTTCCCTAGCAATTAAATGTTATCTCATTTTCTTCCAAACAGTTTTTCACTTGTAAAGTTCACAGTAACTATAGGGAATGGGAGACAAGATTTGGAAGGGAAGAAGTAGTCTTTATGGAGAAAACAACAGAAGAATATAATGTAATAGCATAAAAGGAGTGACAAAATAAAAACCCTTGTCACTTGATGCACTTTTAAAAAACAACTTAAAAATTTACTAAATGGACTTGTTACCAGGAAGGAAATGAGAGTGCAAGATCAATTGTTTGCCCTTAGACAGGAACAATTGACCTCATTGTCAAGATCTTTTATCCCTAAATGAGCAACCCTGTCACTCCTACCAAAAGCAGGATCATGCTCATAAGGGAAGGAGAATAAGAAAGACTATTTGGTAGAAATAAATGTAAGGTTCATTCTTTGACAGTGTATAGTTTCTCAGAGTAGTAAAACTCTCATGGGAAAAATCCAAGGTGGAATAAAGAACTGAGTCATTTTCATAACTGAAGTTTCTGTCAGGCAATTCCATAGAAACATGCTTACACTGAGAAAAAAAATCCTTTGCTACATATTCAGTCCCCTTCCTCCTAACCCTGAAGAGAAATCATTCTCTCACAGAGCCTGTGACAGGACAATAATTTTCACTGAGTGCTTCTGATGTGTTAAATGATCAACTGACATTGTGTCTCTGGATGGCAATTAAATATGTTAGAATGAAAGGAAACTAGCTGTACTACCTGCACACATCACTAAGGCAATAAAAAGCTTGTCAGTCAATCCATACGGTCTTTGCAAACATCACTTTTTCAGTACCATGTAGAAAATAAAATTGTTTTTTCTTATTTTAAAACTTTGATTTCCTTTGCTCTTAAACTTGTGCAAATAATTCTGTCCAACGTTTTTCTCTTGTTTTGTTCCTTTTTTCGTCATCAAATGCCAAATCTTTCTATTCCACTATATATATTTTCAGAAGGCATTGTTAGTGGGAAGAGCTCTGTGGAGATCTCTGGGTAGAAACAGTCCCATTGAACCAAATACCAGCTGTTCCCTTTCTGCACCAGCCATGCCCGGGTTTCTTTAAATGAGCTGTATCTTTGGTTCAGTCTGTACCAGGGCCAAGCCAGGACCCTGTATCAATACCAAGCCCACGTAGACCTTATGGGATTAAATTTGCCCACAGTACTGATAAGAATAGCCTGGGCTCTGGTTAGAGCAGCTGTGGGCAGGAGAAACTGCCGGCTACCCCAAAACAGCAAAAAATTTTTCATTCCATAGAAATCCATCCCATTAAAATGTCCTCTTGTGTATTTGCTAAATTTTTATGTAAAAATTAAGAAATTATTTTTTAATATATGCTAATAGCTGTTCTAAACCTCTGTACTTACAAATATAATCCCTACATGTACCATGAATCCTAGAATTGCATTAAAAATAATTTTTCATTCATTCATTACTATTCTATCATTGTTTCTTTAAAACAAAACAAAAAATGGAGTAGTAAGTGAGGCCTGAGTCTACTAGCATGTAAGGTGGAATCGCCTCTCAGGCATTATTTTAGAAAACACTTCAATAAGCAGAGCTCTTATCTGTTCATCTTTGGAAGAATATACACATTTTTTTCCACTTTGCAAACTTGTGAACAACAGCAGAATTCTGTATCATGACAAAGATCATTTCTAAACTCTTGCAGCACCTCGTGAAAACTGATCATCTTCAGGACACAGTGCTCTTTTTCAGTGCTTCAAGGTTTACCACCTTTCTCAAATCTGCAGGTTCAACACAACCTTGAAAATAAGTATTCTTTCATTACTATCCTGAGTCATTAAACCACAGGCAATAATCACTATCATGTCCTTCCATGCAACACTTAGTTAATCTTTATTTCCATCTTTTTAAAAAGATAAATACACATAGCATGATCTACAAGTCAAATACATGTGCTGAAATAAACATACTGTATTTGCAGAACAACCCAAATTTCCACTACCTGGATATGATTGCATTGCTGAGCTGTAGGCTAAGATTTTCAGCTCATGATTTGCTTTCCTCTGAAGAGAGTGTCTTGTGCTTTCTTTATCTGCTAGACAAATTTCTGTGTATTCCTTCTTTTCAATGGTCCAATATATAAATTGTTTATCTACAGTCAAGCTTCCAATTTTTGTACCTGTAGGAAAATATTGTAGTTAAGCTTCAGCATAAACCTGAGTGAATAATTTTACAAGATCAGATGAGTGCTTCCTCACAGTCACTCAGTATGGGTTATTATCTTGACCACATCATATCTACGAAGACTTTCCCTGGGAAAGAGATTTCTGACATCTCACTAGAATACAGACTTGCATTTGTAAATACTCTCACACAGCTCTTTCTCCTGGTTTGTAACAACAGGGTACACAACTGGAAGCATGAAACACATAAGATTTTTGTCCATCTTGCCTAAAGATGAATCAGTTTTATAAATAAAGTACTTCATGGATGCTATTTTGCTGAAATGCACATTGCTGATGGTAGAGACAGAACTAATCACAAACTACCTAGAAATGTAACATAGCAATCAGACCTTGAAAACTTGGTATCTTGGTAATCCTCCAGCAGTGGCAACCATCCACATCTGAGGCCCATATTTCATCTCTTCCTCTGATAAAGAGCAGTTGGGGTTTCTTGATGTCAGTTACATCTATACTTATAGGTCTTCCTAGCTCTGCTTCTGCCACGTTACAGTTGCAGTAGTTCCTCATCTTTTCTTCTACTGATTCGTATCCCAAAATGTGGTACATGGTATTATTCAGTATATCATAATAAAACATGCGGCTGCCATAATCAAGCTCTTCAATCCAATACAAGCGGCTATCAAATAAAATACATTGCTTACAACAGAAAAATTTCAATCCAAACAGGGTGCCCTAAATACAGTTCTGAAAGGGACTTCAGTCAGAAACCTGCAATCATTTAAAACAAGGTAAGTAAAGCAGCATATTTCCAGAGTGAAATTTTCTGAATGGAAGGTCACAATAATGGAATACTCTGGATAAAATGGTTGCAGTGATGTTATGGTAATGGTTATGTGGTGTTGACTTCCATTTGCATCACTCGAACAGAAGAGCCTATCAGGACTTAAATATCATTTGAAACTTTTAATTAAACATAGACATCTTTTTTAAAACTAGATATGTCCAAGTTCAACTAGCATACAAGTAGAACAGCATCCAAAAATTTATGAGATGTACCCAATGTAGAAATCTCATATAAAAAGTCATTTTGTATCCTCATGAGTTAATTCTACATGTAAATCTTGCTACAAGTATACTTCAAAGAAATTTTTAGTAATATGTGTCTTACCTTAAAAAGGGATATGACAGTAGAGATGATATAGTTGAATTACGTTTACCCAACTGTATGTTCAATGCTTTTAAGGACTTTGTCTTGAGCTCCAGATCAATAAAAAATACTTGAGTTTCATTCCATGACGTTTTCATGGCAACAAAGAGATGTCTTGCAATCCAATCTACTGTGATGGCTGTGACATTGCGAAGAAATACATCTTCGAACAACTTTAAAAAAATAATAAATAAAATCTTAAGGGCAGAATTTTCCCACCCGATGTTAGGATACTGTGAAATCAAATTGGCTTCCCAAGTCATTTCTACTTGGAAAGTAGAGCTCAAAACATAAAGAGATGGGATGAGGTTTCCTGTATGTTCATACAAACAAAAACTGTTGTCTCACTAACATCAATCATTGCTTCCATGTTGCTTCAGTTTACTTAAAATTAGAAAGAAATCAAGTGAAATGAAATTATCTTTGGTACCAAAAAAAAAAAAAAATGTATTTTATGTAGTAGTGTGAATTTTAAATTAGATACTTGTTAAAATACCTTGTGAACAAAGCATATGTCAGTAAAGTCATGCATGTTTAATAGGAAGAATTTACCAATGGCATATTCAGGCCTGTTCCAATTTCTGTAGATGTCAAAAAAATTGGAAGTTCCAATTTTATTACATTATACATATTCTTGTTGTATAGTTAGAGAGGGTCAGTTGTATCTCTTCCATAGGAGCATCTCATATGAACTGATAGTCATTAAAAAAGTTGTATCTATCCACTTCAGCTTTTCCCAATGCATTTGTAGCCCAGAAGGCTAACTGTGTGTGATGAGCAGGTTGAGGTGTAACGAGCAGGTCAAGGGAGGTGATTCTGCCCCTTTACTCTGCTCTCATGAGACCCCACCTTAAGTACTGCATCCAGTTCTGGGGCCTCCA
This sequence comes from Gallus gallus, assembly GCF_016699485.2. Classification (NCBI taxonomy): domain Eukaryota; kingdom Metazoa; phylum Chordata; class Aves; order Galliformes; family Phasianidae; genus Gallus; species Gallus gallus. The sequence goes on along the minus strand of NC_052534.1, from coordinate 63,205,167 downwards.
ACACAAGAAGGACATTGAGCTGTTGGAGCAGGTCCAGAGGAGGACCATGAAGATGATCAGAGGGCTGGAGCAACTCCCCTACAAGGACAAGCTGAGAGAGTTGGGACTCTTCATCCTGGAGAAGAGGGGGCTCTGGGGGGGCCTTATAGCAGCATTCCAGTACCTGAAGGGGGCCTACAGGAAAGCTAAGGAGGGACTTTTTATAAGGGTATGCAGTGACAGGATGAGGGAAAGTGGCTTTAAACTGGAAGAGAGTAGATTTAGACTAGATATTAGGAAGAAATTCTTTACTGTGAGGGTGGGGAGGGTGGTGAGACACTGGAAAAAGTTGTCTGGAGATGTTGTGGATGCCCTTATCCTGGAGGCATTCAAAGCCAGACTGGATGGGGCTTTGAGCAACCTGGTCTAGAGGGAGGTGTCCCTGCCTATCACAGGGGGGTTGGAACTAGGTGATCTTAAAAGTCCCTCCCAACCCAATCCATTCTATGATTCTAGGATTTTGCCAATAAATGTAATTTGCTATCAAGATGCTTTTTCTTTCTGTTTTCAGTATTGTGTTTTGACTTCATCAGAAACGTGATTAGGCCCAAAATAATGACAATAATGACCACATTTTCCTAGATTCTATAAATCAAGGGAAGGGACAAAGTAATACCTGAGACTCTGAAGTACTCTGTACATTCAGAAGAAAAAGAGAGTCTTCTAGGATATAATACACTTTGTCATCATCAGCAGTATAACAGATGTCCTTTATATTTCTATTTGTCAAAACTTCCCATATGGTATGATTACTGTCTATGTCAGTAAGAAACAACTTGTTGGAAGAAAAAGTTATAAGAGTTGGGACAGGGAAAATATCTGGAAAGAAAAAGGCACAACAGAATTTACAACAAGCATTCTAGGCAACAGCAGTCATTCATAACATATAACATAAAGAAAGTACAAAATAAAGATGTCCCTGTACAAGGTGTATTTGATCATATGGCATAGTAAGTAAGTAAGTACATAAATAAATAAATAAAATAATCAGATGCACAGACTGATGTTGTGTTTCTGTCATCACATACAAACTTATAAATGTTTTTCAGTGGCGTTGTGGATGCTTACCTAAGAACTTTAAGCCAGGTAAGAATATATTTGCTCTCTTAATTACCTTTCACAGCCCAATTAGAAATAATCTATGATCCCTAATAGATCTCTAACTTTCTTGGATACCTTTCACAGCCCACTTATAAACAACCTATATTACTGTAGTATTATGCAGATAACAGATTGAAGACTACCATTCCATACTATCCTGACACTGCTTAGGAAAATTAATCAAGCATACTTCTGAGAAAAGACTTGCAATTCCCAAAATTTAAGCTAATGATAAGAAATATGTCAATAATTTTCCAGTAAAAGCTGCAACAACCTCCTCTGTGGTGTCTACCACAGTGTGGAACGAATGTCACCCCTGTTTAAGGGACTATTTATTATCAAATACCTGTATTGTTGAGTACACCAGCTATTACACATAAGCCATAAACCGGCATCTAAGTCATCCATACCTGATGAATTCCTCTGTGCTACATCAGACATAGGTCCTGGACCCACAGATGTAAAAGCTTGCACCTGTGAGACAGGAGATTGTTGTGTACGTTAAATAGCAGCATAAAATATTCCAGTATAGAGCCTACAGAGACACAATGACAAAAGTACAACCAGATCCCCTGACTGCTCAGCTAAGAATATATGTATGTGTTCTGCTTGACAAAGGCATTACTGATCAGTTCAAAGTCCACACTGAGATTCTGACCACGGCTATGAGGAAAATTTTAAGACATGGTGTCACGGTTTTATGATTTTTGGTTGTTGGTATTCCACATCATAACATCATGTAGTGCACTGGGAGCTAAAGAGTTAATGCTCCAGTTCCAGGCACCTGTCCAGAAGAGAAGAACTACGTTCCTCAGGGGGCTTTGCGTTCAGAGAGGAGATATAACCTCTGGCAAGGTCACCTGATGTTCTTTTTTTGGCTCTCCCTCTTTTCAGTTGTCAGGCTCTCTCACTTCTGCTCATCCCAACTGCACACCATTACTGTAAGGCCTTCAGCTTTTTCGGACACTCTCTCATTATATTTGATTTATTAGCTTCAATTCTAATTATATTGTATTATAGTGTGTTATCTTGCATTCCTATAACATATTTAATAAATTAGTTTGTTACTCCTCAGATCGTTGCTGCTGTTTTTAATTATTTTGGGGTCCCCTGTTTCCCTTTTCTAGGGGCACGGATTTGCAAACCCCTCCGCCTCGCTAGTCATGGAACCAGGCCAAACCAGCCCGTAAGCCGTTTGACACATGGGCTAGAGAGTGACAATTCATACTGCATTTATCAACCGTATACAAGGAAAGCCAGGCAGTCTTGTCTCCTTCCCCAGGTTGGAGTACTTTCCTACTGTTGATACTGCAAACAACACAGCATTCTTCCCAATCCATAGCCAGCCTATTACATACTTCCATGTTTCCAATTTGTCTTTCATTATGTTTTAAACCTTTTATCATAACAGAAATGTGACCTCCTAAAAGGATTTAATATTAAAATCTTTTATTACGGATATTAAGAAAGTCCTTGCATTTATAATGCAGTATTGCTTTCCACCTCTTCAGTCTTTTAACAAACAATACAACATAAAGGCTAAGCCAGCTGCCTGGGAGTAAGACAGTGAAGCAGCAGCTTCAAAAGCAAATGCCACAAATTCTTGCACCAAGCCTTACACCATTTCCTAGACAGGTACATCAAGATGCACTGATAACATCTGAGATAAGGTCAGTAATTTTTTCATACCTGAAACCTTACTGTGAGCCTAGGATGCACATCTCTGATTGAAAAGAGCAATGCAGTGGGTTTGACATCGCTCACATTCCACTCCATGAGAGTGTCAGCAGCACCACTCTCATACAACAGTTGATAGTAAACCCTGAATTGTGTTAATACTCCATTGTCCCTTTCAGGTTTGTCCCATCTGAGCTCCACAAGGACTTTCTCTTCACCTTCATGTGTGTTACTATGCAACACATATATTCTAGGGTTTGCAGGGGCTGAAGGAACTGCATAAAAAATAAAAAAACACAGTGAAGCGCTTATATGAAAACACAGCCTGTACCTTGTAATTAACACTTCTAGTTTTGCACCTGAGCTTGACAACCTTAATGTTGACAGATACAGACAGCAAGTGGTGAGGTGTTAGAGTATCTGAAACTTCACAGCAATTCCTTTCTGTCTTTCATCAACAATTATGTATCTGATTAAGACACATATAAATGCAGATGAAGATACGGGTAAATACACTCCTGCTCTCAGATTGGGAAGTATATATTTAGTAAAATCCTGTAGGTGACTGTGGAGCAGCAAGAATACCACAATAAAGAAATGCAGAATGAGCCCTATTCCTTCTCCTATCCTCTTCAAAACTTACTGCAGCTCACAAGCTTCCTCAGTGCAGCAGTTATTCAGCTTTATATGTTAGCTGTCTTAACTTTAACTACATGAGAGCAAAATGTTACGCAATTAAATAGTGTGTAACATTTATTAAAAGCTTAATAACTGGTTGATGTATCACATGCAGCCTTTGATGATCGTTATAATGGAGCTCAATTCCTTTGTATTACTCATAGCCATGTGCACATGGTGGATATATGGTCACACTCTAGCTCTTCCAAATTCTCTTACTGCAACAGTGTGCGTTTCTGTGTGCAACAGATAACTACCAAAGATCATAGAATCATAGAATGGCCTGGGTTGAAAAGGACCTCAAAGATCACCTAGTTTCAACCCCACTGCCATAGGCATGGTCTCCAACCTCTAGACCAGGCTGCCCAGAGACATGTCCAGCCTGTCCTTGAATGCCTCCAGGGATGGGGCATCCACAACCTCCTTGGGCAACTTGCTACAGTGCTTCAACACCCTCTGAGTGAAAAACTTCCTCCTAATATCTAACCTAAATCTCCCATCTCAGTTTAAAACTATTCCCCGTTGTCCTACCACTATCCACCCTTGTAAACAGCTGTTCATCCTCTTGTTTATAAGCTCCCTTCAAGTACTGGAAGGCCTCAATGAGATCTCCCCAGAGCCTTCTCTTCTCCAAGCAAAGATATTCAGGAATGTGTCCTTGCAACTCTGCCTATGGCTGACTAGCCCTGGAAGCTACTCATTCCTCTCTAGACAGAGTTCTACATCCTGACACAAAGCTGGTCCCAGTACCCATTGCAGGTTACGACTGGGATTTGAAATGCATGTACCTCCTTCAGGGGCTCGAAGATACACAGATGTTGTTGGTGCCTTGCCCCAGTATGTGTACGGAGTGACACTAAAATCAAAGAGTGTGAATGGTTCCAGCCAATCAACTTTGTAGGATGGAACTGTGAGGTCATGCGGATGGAGGCACCGTTCACTCTCCAAAGTCTGTGAACAAATAAAATAAAATAAAATAAAATAAAATAAAATAAACAAAAAAGGCCTTCTGTTTTCTAAATTCTCCTCTCCAAGTTGGTCAGCTAAACCAGGACAGAACTGTTCCTCCTGAGTGATCATTGCTTTATCAACTCTTGTCATGATGCACAGCAATCTGCTAGCAATCTGCCCTCTGAATTTAAAGTACAGCTTGCCAAATGTGCTGAAATGCAGTGTGGATGAAGGCTAGATCTCACATTCAGTCAAAGGCTTTCCCACTAGCATCTTGGAGGACATTTCTGTCTTTAAGATACTGTGAAAGTTTTTCTCACACAACTTTAGGCCCCGGTAACTCCTCGCCTGCCACTTCACACTCCAGCAGCTAGTCCAGTGCTACTGCTAAGCCCATGTTCCTCCAGTGCTGGCCTCAGTGGTGGAAGAACAGAACAGCTTGCTTTGTATTTGCTTTGTATTTAGTTTGGTTGCTTGATCAATTTCTAAATTCTGTAGAAGAAACAAACTGTGGATCTGTTTAAAAGTAGATGCAGCTAGAGCAAGTAATATATGTAGATAATAAGGAGGGATTGATTGAATACCCTCATTTGTAGAGCATTTGATCCCACGCAGTAAAAGACAGTTCCCCATTGCACATCTGTGGAGGCATTCCAAATGATGTGAAAACTTGAAGAATTTCCTTTAATCTTGAAAGAAGATTCTGGCACCGAACTTGGAATCACTTTTGGTGTAAAAGAGAAATTTCCTGCCCATGAAGAGAGGAGATAATAAAAGAAATTTAAAGAATATTATCAATAAGTAGAGTCTTAAACCTGACTTAAAAACTTTAAGGTACTACAAATAAACCCATAATTTGTCACCAAATAGAAACAGTGGTCTATGAGTAGTTACATTAGATATTCTTTTTAGCCATAGCCGTCATCTTTTCTAATTGCATATTATCCAGCTATATCGCGGTATATTTATTATCAAGCTGCTGTTGTTTGTATCTTTAGCTAAATGGATAAAGAATTTTAAGACAGGGGAATGAGAGGGAATACTTTTATTGAGGGGTTTAGATTAAGAAAATGAAGTACCTGGCAAAGGTTTAAGTGATGTGTGAACAAGGGTAAAGGCTGCAAACTCAGCTGGTTCTGAAAAGGGAATGCTAATGCTCTGGTTGAGTTCCTGAGTTGTAATGAATTTAAGCCTATTAATCCAGAACAGACGACCACTGTAATACTGCAGTGCATTCTGAGATACTTCCGAAACACTCCATGCTGAGATTTCTGTGACCATGATATTACCACAACTGCAAAAACATATATGAAATCAGCAAACACACAGAGTAATGAGAACAGCATTTATGCAGTGTTTGACACATTAATGAATTTCTCATCATTCAAATTTTTAATAATCATGTAGGAGGCGAGAAAACAAATCAAAAACTTTTCAAGTTCTCTACAGCACAACACTTTCTAGAATAGCACGTTGCAAGATCACCCACAAAGCAAGTCCCTCATTCCTTTGATTTCATTAAAAAACAATTCTAAAGTGGTTTAATATTCTGATATATGGATGTAGAAAATAGACAATTTTAAAAATCAGCCCATCATCTCTCAGCCATCCCACTGAAATCACTTCACAGCCTGAGATTCATTCTATTACATCAGAGCAGGTTCCTGGATGAATTTGACCCTGCTAGTTTCCTTGATAACTTTCCATTATTTATTAAAGTCTATTAACATTTTCCTCCATTGGTGTCACTGATGATTTGTCTAGCTACTTCTGTGCCAAAACTTACAGGTCCTTTTTGATCCCAATTTATCTTCTCAGTAAGAGATTAAATATATTGTAGGAGGTGTCATTTTACCATCTTAGAAATGTCTCTCGACTTAAGCATATGCTATCCAAAGCAAATTTGGAAAATCTTTGACACACCATCAGGTCTATTAGGATGGGTTACTTCTAATCTCTCTGCTCTGGCATGCCAGAGATGATGATTCAAAACTGCCAATTTGTTCCCAATGGAGCTGCATGTTCTAGTTAAAACTAATCAACACATTTTGATTCCTTATATGTTTATCATTAATCACAGTGAGTATAAAATCAGTCAGAAAGTTCAGTTGATTCCACTCAAAGCCAGCTTGCAACATCACAAACATATGTAAATACAGATACTGTTCAATTAAATCTAATAGGTACAATCTCATGCTTGTTAAAAGGTAACACTTTCCATATGAAAAGGAGCAAAAATCTGTTTTCATGAGCTACCACTAATCAACCCTGCTAAATAGTTTCTTAATGATGTGGGTGGTACATATGTAAAAAATATGATCTTTCTCAAGGTCTTATCAACACACACTTTAGTTCACATATAAACACAGTTTTGTTCTATTCTGTTTTGTTTTTTAAACTGCCTTTCAGGAATAATGAAGTTTTTTCACATTCAGGATGATCAAGAGAAAAGCCTACTGCACACTGATTGCTCAGGAGAGGAAGTAGTGTCAATTCAAACCTTAAACTCCATACTAGATGAACAAGTTGCAGCTCTAGTCACTTGCAAGCCATCAGGTGTTATAAACACCAAGGTAAATCGGACAATTAATACTGATTATTTCCTAAAGCTAAGTCTAAAAATCAATGAGCATGACCTCACTTCTGTTGAGCATCCCTATTGTGTTTCTCTTACTGTAAAACTGTGTTAACAACTATCTCAACATATAGTTTTCCATGATCTACGTGTGATCATCAGCTCTTCCTACAGTGTAATTAGAAACTAGAGCACTCAGCACTGGACAATCTTCTTTTAAAGAGAATACTATAAAGAAAAAAAAAGAGATAAAAATATATTTTAAAAAGTTTCTTACCTGTACTATTCACTTACCTTTCTTTGCAAATAGAAATTCTGTATAGGTTTAGGCATAGACCATCTTGCACAAGCCAGTAAAGAAAACCAGAGGTGAGATCCAAAGCTAAACCAACCACCTAAGAAACAAAAAGTTCAAAGAGCAATTTGTACACACTTCCACTTTTGTGTAGAAGCCTTTGGTCATCAATGTTGTGCAGACGGCATTATGTGTAGCTCTTTGTTGGCAAAAAATGACACTATTAACACGAGCATTTATTCTAATGTGAAAAGAAGTAACACTAGAAAACAACCACCTCCTTGGTGGGCACTTATTTATAGCAGCTGATGATTTCTAGATCGCATTTTATGAGCATCTGTCACAGCATTCATTCCTAGAGCATTTGAGTGCTTCAGATTTATGGCAATAGTGTATCAAGTGATTAGTGAAACAACCTATCAACATTTCCAAAACACCTCTGGTATTTTAAAATTCTTTGTCTGAAACAGATGGTTAATGTTCAGTCTAAAATCAGAACCACTTTTTGAAAGAAGTGTTTCAGCTCTTCTGTCTTTGTTTTCTAGCTTTGATTTTAGGCATAGAATATTTAATGTGCTGCACTTCTGTAAAATACATGCATTTTTTAATTGATGTATTCAGTTAAAAAGGAAATCCAAATGTTTATATTTTAGCAAATAATGTATTATTAAATGAAGTTCGGGGCAAAAATTAAGCAACCCTACTGTTCGTCATTTCAATTTTTCACCTTCGTTTAAATCAAGTGCAAGATTTTTTAAATCCATTTTAAATAGGATTTAATACTCAAAATAAACTTTCTAATTTTTGCAATAAAAAATAGACTCAACACTATGTGCAAAATAATAGAAATTAGTCATGTAGTAATCTGTTCGTAAGTGACAAAGAATTTGCTTCCACAAGTCTGTCTGCTAAATGTTATCAAGTTCAGCCCATGCTACATCATTAGCACAGCTTACGAGCGGTTAGAGGCCTTTCTGAGCTTGTTTTCCTGCAGCACCCAAACTTTGCATCCAAGAACTAGTTGTAGCTCATCTTTTATAAGGTTAGATTTTCATTATGAATGTAAATGGGGCACCTATTTTTTTTTTAACTCTTCATTAATAAACTGCAGAAGATGATGACAGGAAAGCAAATGCTATATCACTTCGTTGTCTGTTTGTCCTTATGTAATCACATTCTTGACATATTTCTGTTGACACTGTACGTCAAGAAATCAAGGTTTGAATGATTGCTCCTGTTGCTGTTAAAAATACCTCACAGTATGTATGTGCCCTAGTGCATATTTAACCAAGAGAGTTATATTTCATAACATATACCTATTCTTCCATCTGTGTGCAACACTGAATAACATATTCCTGAATCTACCACAGTTTTTGAAACATCTCGATCTTTTCTTTCTACAACTGTTAGATTTTCCCACAGGCAAGACCATATTCTTTCTTCTGGTCTCTGTATCACCATTAATAAAAGGGAAATAAATATTTGTACATACTATCCATATTCAGGGGTTAGGTGGTAATTTAACACCACTCTTCCCTTCTGCTTCAAAAACAGACAGACGTTGTCGATTTCATGGGAGTTACTGTCCATGATATGTAGTTGTGACCATGCAAAGAAATTTCACATCACAAGGTCCAAAATAAGTGTAGCTACTTAAAATGCCCCTTGACTAGCAACATCAAAAGGCAAGATCTAGAGGGTCCTGGCCCTCATGCATACAGTGATCTTTGCTACTCCCTATAAATTTATTTTGTCCCAGGCATATTGTACAGTGTAAACTACTTAAGTGCTTTGAATATTCTGAGCCAGATCCTAAATTGTAACAAGCCAGAGTAACTCTGCCAAGATCCATCAAACTATAGCAGTGCACACCAGCTAAGCAGAGAAACTGATTGCAAAATAAAATAATTGTCATAAAGAGATCTAGTTCCTGCCAAAGAACTTTCAAACTCTGCTTTCATACTTGGTCAGGACATCTATTGTCACCACAGTACTGATGTTCTCATCCCATTACTCACTTTTCATGCTAAAAGAGATGCAGATATATACTGCTGACAGTCCTGTACTGACCAGCTGAACAGCAATTCTTCATCAGAGAAGCAATGAGTAAGTTCCAGCAAGAAACACTTATGTAAAAAGCATGCTCCAACAGTTGCATAACAGCAATTATCTAGTACGCCTGTGTTTTAATATTAAGAAGGTACTCTTTTCATGATAAAGGGCTCCACTGCCTCAGGAAGATACACATTATTACTTGTAAAAACACATATTTGCATATTTATATGGGACAGTGACAACCAGCTCAGTAACTCCACCACTAAGCAATATTGTACTGCCTTTTTTGATGAGCTTAATCCAGGTTTCATTTTAACAAATAATCACCCATCAGTTACAATTGGTCACTGCTCCCTTTAGATATTTTTACTTGGCATTTTTCCTGTGTGTATCACAGCAGGAGGCTGAGTTCAGGAAGTCAGTGCACAGAGTAGGGGCAGCACAGAAGCAGGAGATATTTGTTTGTAGGAGGTGTGAATAAGTGGAGGGTTGAAGGCTGGTATCACTGACACAGAGAAAGGTGCAGAAAAAAATGACAGCTACAGACAGGCAGTCTTACTGCTGCCAAGGGCCCTGAAGATGAGAACAAGAATTCTGAGGTTAAAATGAGGTGATTCAGAGAAACAGGTCATAAGTCAAAAGAGAAGGAGGGGAAGGTGACTTTTGTCACTTAGGCTAAAATGCGAGCTGTCACAACAGATCAGCCAGAAGATACACGAGAAGTGTATGTGTGCTACTGAGGTTGTACAACATACATCTCCCCATGAAGATAGACCATACTAACCAGCCTCTGTGGAGAAGTGTGATCTTCTGCAGCACAGGTGTCTCTCTATACATGTGTGTTCAGATTTACACTTTAACCATGTGCCACATGAGAACTAGGTTCCCTCTCCTCATGAAATTCCCTCTCATATTGAATGCAGCAGAGACTCATGAGATCAGATGGCCTTTCCAAGCATTAATCACCTTTCAAAGACTAAATCAGATCTGGGTATAAGATGTTGTGGGTTTTTTTCTTTCGTACCTGCATTGTTGTGGGGCTTTTTTTTTTTTTTTTTAAATTATCTGGTTGTTTTGTTTTTTAAATCTAGGAAACACCAGTCTCTTCTCCTCTTACAGAAGGAGGTTTAATGTTGTTGGGAATAATAGGAGGCTAGTCAGGAGACACATATCTCCAGAGTTTCAGAAAGCTCTTTAATAGAGAACCTGTCTGGAGGTAAAAACAGGAACAAAACTTGTTGGACAAATGGGATTTTTTTAAAAAGGCTTATTTAGCAAAAGATGTGCTTTAAAGCTGTTGCAGCAATAATGGATCTGAGAAAATGTCTTCTGTAGCGGTCAAGTTATGCCTTACCCCAGTACCTCGGACAGAGTGAAACCCCACACAGCCTGTGGTTCGATGAGGGGATCATTCAACTTTTCTTTGAGAGAGACTCTAAAGATTAACAGAACTGCAGTAGAGAAGTTGGTCACTCATTCTGGCTTTCTGGGAGACACTCCAATGTTCAGCAAACCATGCACGCTTCACCAGTTCTGCAGTTACCATCATACTGTCTCCTAGACTTCTCCTGTCCCCACTGTAGCAATAAAAGGACTTTCTGCCTGGAAACTGGGTCATCTATCACTTATATCTCAGCTACACAAGGAAGAAAATGGAGGGAATGAAAGGAAAGAAGTATATATGTGCAACTGCAAAGACTCTGGCAGATCTTTTCTAAGGTAAACATTAAGTCTGAGTTCCTTGGCTGTACTGGCAACTCTGGATCCCACCTTGAAAGAATGAGGACAAGTCCCTGGCATGGCAAATCCCACATGGTTGCAGCATCAAGATGGGTCTAGAGAAAGCAAGGGTGGTCTGTGAGGAGCCAACAGTGAATTGAGCCCTTGAATGTCTTGATTTGACATCAGAGAAGGGTGAGTGAAGAAGAAAGATATGAAGAGGTCAGCAGGGAGACAGAAGCTGTCAGGAAAGAGCACAGAGCTCTCTTAGAGCACATCAGGAGGTATCCAGTTAGGAAAGGGGGGAGCGAATAGGCACCCACAATTTGCAAGGTCTTTTATGTGCTCTGAGTGTCTCTTCACTCCACCAGCTTATGTCTTCACTGAATGCATTATCCACCCAATATAGCTAAACAACTCCCATCCTTTTCTTCACCTTTATACTAGCTTTTCTTGCTCTTACAACAAGCCCTTTACCTCTTCCTAGAAGTGTCACTCTCCGCTGCAGCAGCCTCTTCTCAGCCACCTGGAGCTTCTCAAGAGGATGCAGCAAACGGAGGAGTGACAAGCTGGGGCCAGGCCTGCAGCTGAGTGGGGCAAAAGGAGAAAGGGAAGACTGGGAAAAGAAAGAGAAATTGAGGATACAGGGTCCCCAAAACACAGGTCTTGTTCTTGTGGTCATGCAAGGAGCAGGAGCAGTCAGGATGGGGACTGCCAGTGTGAGATTTGGCATCCTCACTGGCACAGCAGTAGCAGAAGCAACAGAATCATGGTATGGGTATTACATGATGCAATTCTTACCCTGCTCTCAAAATGACAAAACAATACTGCAAGAAAAGCGTGCCTTTCTTCTGATTTTAACATGGTGGTTGTAACAATTACAAACACTGGCTATACTCAAGGATAATCACTAAAACACATTAAAAGTAAAAAGAAATAAATAAAGCCAGTAGTCACCTGTTTTCCAGAAAACTGTAGATGCTCCTGTAATATAAGGTACTCTTCTCCATTCAGTCTTGCACTCTCCACTGTATACGTTGTGGCCCAATACAAATAGCCATTCACTGAATCCACCGCTAGATCCTTCACTACATATACAACATGGGCCACAACATCCATATGGTCTCCTAGCAGTGATTTTCTGTAGATCTAGGGGCAAAAGAATTGCTTTTGGCATCATACCTACATTATCAGCCATGATCAATTCAGTGACTTTCCCACAGCCATTTATTACAAGTTTATGCAAGCCTAAGGCTTCAAAGTCTAAGCTTTTGTAGTCAAAGTGCAAGAAGAGCAAGGCAAAATCATTAGTTAATGTTTGCCAGAAATTAACAAAAGAAAAAGCTGAAATATTTATACCCCTTGGCTTTCTGAGTTTCAACAGCCTTCTGTCTGACAGAGTTTCTCTCCCGCTTCTTATTCACTATTCACGAGTGTAAATGAGGGTGCAACACAGTGTGAAATCTGGCCTTCTAGCTCCAGTTTTTAAAACAGCTTCTGACTTTGCACTTACAAGAAATGAAAGGCATAATTTGACAGCACTGCATAAATTAGCACCGCAATTTTGAAGTCAGTTACCTTTTAAATAATTCACATGTCAATGTTCCTGATATGAGAGTGTACAAAGTACAATTGTAATTATTTTTTAACTGCAGTGTTCTACAAAATATCACAGTACAGAAGCCTAACTTGAAAATTTTTGTGTAAACAAATCATGCCAAATTTGCTACATATATAAAGTTTAAAATAAAGTCTACCCTTCCTAGATGGGATGGAGTTGGCAGCCTCCTTTTTCACTGTCTTCACTCATTTTTACAATGTTGAATCCTACAGAACTGTTGATAGCATATTTCATTTACTAATTTTGCACCAACAATTCAGTATCCTACATTAGTCAATATTTGTGAACGTTTTGCCTCAAACTTTTTGTAACTCTGGAAAATTACATAACAAAGGCCTCTTTACTGTATATTACAATAGCAAATACATCTCTGATTGCAATGATTTTCATATTGACTTCAATTTTTTATTTTTATTTTTTAAAGTGCAACTCTACCCTACCGTATTTGCTTTGCCAGCCCAATACAAGCATTGTCCCAGCCAGTCAAAGGCCAACATTCTTGCATTTTTGATGTCAGGTACATAACTGTTCTCAGTGGTACCCTCTTTCTTATTCATTGACCAGGTCTGAACTTTCCCCATGGAATTACTCCAATACAGAGTGTCATTATACCAGTCGAGGTCTTGAAGGAAAAAGGGAATATGTTTAGTATTTCACAAGCACATGAAATATATATATATACAGATAGGTAAAATGAAACCGGACACTCTACATTTTAAAAATGAATACAACAGTTAGGTTTAATTAACATGAAGGTAAGTACTTGTAGAAATCATCAATTTGTACATATATCACGGTAATGATTATAGATGTATAACATCTATCAGCATGCTGGAGGCACAACCATTTGGTTCAGAGAGTTGATTTCAGCTCTGCTGTAACCATGATGACATCAGCAGGTTTTCACTGAGGACTAATTTGACCCACAAAGCAGAAGAAAGAGGATGGACTCAGTGACTTGGCTCCAGTGAAGATGTTTCGCTGCACATTTAAGTCTGGACTGCTGCAATGAAAACTCTTGCCTTTCAGTTCTATTGATGAAATTTATAAAGATCTTATAACACTGGTGTGCAGCAGTGCCCAGTTTGGATAGTATTTACCTGAAATATTTCTAATATGAGGATAAAGGAATTCCCCTGGCCCGTAGCTATCCAGACGCTGCTTCCAGAGCCCTTCCGCCCCTACTGCCAATATGTAAGGTTCTTCTTCAGCTTGTAAAGAAAGAAAACTGAGGTTGTACACACAATAAACAATTATGTATATTTGTAATTTAAGATGGGGTTCCTGTTTCTGGAAAGTTACAGAAACACACAGTTAAAATTGTCTTGCACTATGGAATAATGGACAAAGAAGGCAGACATGAAAATACAATAATTTGAGAAAGTCGGAAATTCAGGGTACGTTTAGACCCAGAACAGCAAGATAATCTGAAACCCTATTAGATACCTAACCACTACTGCAAGTTTTGATGCTTCTGACTGAAATCGAGCAAAAATCATCCTAGATTTCAAGTGCCAGCCTACTCCCTTAAGTTGAAATCTTTTTCCACTCAGACACAGGTTTTTAGGGGGTGAACTAGGTTTCAAAGTGCATTCCAGAAATATACTAATCTCAAACATTGTACACACATTCATTTCCCTCCTTAACTGCACTAAACCCAAGAGTATTCAGCTTTTAGTGAGCCTACACTTTCCCATAAGCTGTCACTAACACCTAAAAAACTGCTCAAACTACTTTATTATGGAAAGTGTTTTACAAAGGACAGAGCACCCCTCATATGACTGTTTTTATCTTTCTTCCATGTATCAAGAAGCATGTTCAACAGTGTATTTGCATTAGAAAATACATACTTATACATAAATAAATATTAATGATAAATACATACTATATAATCCTGTGGCAGTTTGAGAATCTTTTTACTTTAACCAAATGTGAATTTAATTATCCTATAATTTTTAATAACTTCAAGATGGACCCTTTTTGTGCCCCTCATTTTGCAATCTTTGCCCAAAGCCAGGGCTTCATCAGGTGAAAAGATGTACTCATAACTCAGTCTTCATTCCTTCTGAGTAACAACGAAATTCTCACCTTCTTCAAATGTCATGCCTCTAAATGGCTCTGACCATGGTCCTTCACCAGCAGGAGACACGGCTCTGACTGACATCTCATACTCTGTGAAGCTGACCAGATTCTTCACGGCAAACCTGGTGTCAGTAATGTTTGAGACAACCCATTCCTCCTCAAAAGTACTTTGAGATGACACTTTCACATCATAGGTCCAGTTCTGCCAAGCAGACCGACCTGTAAGATGCAAACAATTGTGTTTACATTTACATCATAGAGAAGATACGCATTCTCTGAGAAAAGTGTAAGTTGGAGACTCATTTCAAAAATGCCAGTGTCAGAGGAATTACGAAACAAATAAATTGAAAATCTATATTCTCTACTCTGTGACAAAAAGTAGTGGCTCAATTCCCCATGAAGAATGAAGTTGGAAGAACCAAAATTTTCCCAAACGTAGTTTTCTGGTGTTAACCAGGAACCAGGACAGCTGATCTACTGTGGTCAAAGGAATATTCCATAATACATTACATCACACAAAAAAAGCCTGAAAAATCTGTGGGGAGTTGGCCAGGGTTGGGAGTTTCTGCTTGGTAGACTGGGCATTGGTCAGTGAGTACTGAGCAACTGCACTGTGCATCACTTGTTTTGTGTGTGTATATATATATGTATTATTGTTACTATTTTTTAATCTTCTTTTTCTGTCTTAATAAATAGTTTTTTATCTCAACCCACAAGTTCTACTTTGTTGTTTATTTCCCACTTCTCTCCTCCATCTCACTGAGAGTGGGAGAGTGAGACAACAGCTGTGCAGTGCTGAGCTGCCTGCCAGATTAAACCATAGCACTGTTTAAATACTCATGAACAGAGGATAGAGACCATAGCACTGATTAAAGCCACTGCATCACTAGCCTGCATTTCCTGTGTGATATCATCAACTAACATTACTGCCACTCCATATCATACTTAATATAGAACCTTGCTTAAAATCCCTTGTAAATGAAAGGGCAATCATTCACCAATATAACATTTTATTAATTTATGAAGATAATTCAGTTATTTTAATGACAAATGTTGAGTTAAATTCTTCAAACTGAGGTAAATCCACACTTACCAGCTTTTGAAATCACTAAAGCCCAGCATCAAAAACAGGAAAATCAGGAAGTTTTTTGCTCTAGAAAGAAAAGGATTGGACTTCCAGGAAATAACAGCTGAACTTACTGGTTCCAATTGTGTATTCAGGTGGACTCCAGCTGATCACAGCTTGATCCGATCCAAAGAGTACTGTCACAAGCCGAGGAAGAGTTGGTAAAGGATAAGGCTGAGTTGATGCTGCATAGAAAAGCAAATTGCCAAAGCCAAAATACTCTGGATATTCCAAACTGCAATCTACAACATACTCATTGAAGCTAGAACTTCCCACTTGTGAGATCTCCTCATGGAAAACTGCCCGGCCATCTGTGACAGTAAATATGTTATCCTCATAAACAAAGCTCTCCATGTCATCAAGTGGCACGTGTGCTCGCAGAGTGTGAAATTCTGAACCATCAAGAAAACCCGACACAAAGGCCTGTTCTGTTTTGTTGAAGAAAATGAGTCTCTTAGACTGGAAGTTGATCATGAAGTCTCTCAAAGTGTGGGATTTCACAACTAGTGAAGCTGCTGAGGCAGTGTCAGGAAAGAGTGGAAGGTTTGCTCTGTATATACCATCCTCCAGAAGACAGAAAATATACCTGGCCATGGAGCAAAACAGACCCAAATAACTACAGTGCAAGAGCTCTGAGATGAGCCACACATACTTTCACAGCTCAGGGATATGTCTCTCTTCACACAGAAAATAGGAAAATACTTTTGGTGCTATATACATTATATATATATATATATATATATAATATATTAAGAATATATATATTCTTCCTTAATAACTCAAGTATTAATCATGGGCATTTAAGACACAAAGAGCTTTGTATTTGTAAATACATTGAACTTCTAAAACCCAATTTTCTACATGGGACACACTTAATCTCTTCTAACAACCTAGTGAAGACAATGCAGAAACTATACTTCATAGTGTCACTCTTGGTCCAAAAGTTTTCTAGTTTGCTAGTTGTTGTAATTGCACTTTTGTTTAGGCAATGGAAGAGTTTGAAATGGGAATGAGATGACTAATGAACTGAAGAAAATTAGAGGAGTTTTATAGCACCATAGACACCAAAAGTCTCAAAGGAGGACACTTACCCATTATAGGGATCAGCTACAATCTTCCTAGGAGATGTCACATAAGGAGGAGTGATGTCTTCAGCTGCTGTGCAGTTCTCTAACTGACAAACATGTATCTGGGTAATGAGAAGAGAAACTGGAGATGCGTAGGGTATTTGCTAATTGAGCAAACAAGCTGACTTGAGATTCTTTCAGGTGAACCCTACAACAAAACACCACAAGCCTAGGTTCTTCTGAGCTTCTGTGTTGTCAGCCACCAAGAATATTTACTGCTCAGTGTAACAAGCACAAAAGCACCCATGACAGCTTACCCTGAAAGCTGTCTGTCAGTCATCTTCCCGGAGGGAAAAGCCTGAGTCTGGAGTACTAGAAAACTATGCTTTGAAAATGATCTAGTAGGGAAGGGAAAACAGGGAAGAAAATGTTTTTCCAATCCTAGGAGCAGGACTTCTGTAACAGAGACTTCTCTAAGCTGCAGCAACTTCAGAAAGCTCTGCTTTCAGTCTGTTTGTCTGCAGCTG
Source organism: Gallus gallus (assembly GCF_016699485.2). NCBI lineage: Eukaryota > Metazoa > Chordata > Aves > Galliformes > Phasianidae > Gallus > Gallus gallus. The sequence goes on along the minus strand of NC_052534.1, from coordinate 63,187,654 downwards.
CATTTGTAATGTTGTCTCACTGCTGCTCTTCCAGCTCCCCTCTCCATGAGCAGCAAGTGAAAGATTAGACAAATAAATAAAAAAATAAAATACCCCACTGACCACTTAGGGCAGCTTTCTAGTCCTTAGTGCATTAGAGAGACACAAAGGTACATGTAAAGTCTGGCCATTAATGTAACTGATACTTTACAAGTAGGGAATCAGGTGCAGGGCTGCCATCTATGCTTATATTTCAGATTGAAGCAGTTTTATCCTCAGCAGTTATCAGTAGTATGAAATACTTTCTCTCTTGAACTTCTTTTGCTATCTGTGAAGAGTGTTATAATCTCTGAGTAGTTATCACACGCCGCCTTCCTGAGGAAGAGCGTGAACTGAAGAAGGTAGATGGAGAAACAAGTAACAGGAACAAAGTCATTCATTTTGGGCACAAGCTGGCTATGAAGTCAGTCTCAAAAATAAAGCAGCTGAAATGAAAGCTTTTTCTGTCCTGAGGAGAAAAATTAGACAAGGAGTCAGAGTACTCTGTAGCCTGCTTGCTTTAAATATGACCTGATTCCTCTTTTTCTTTTCTTTTCTTTTTAGCATGTGGAATGTGTGGGTTGAAGTTTAAAATCTATTTCTATAATTATATTTTGTGCATGATACTTATAAATCAGAATTTCTCATTTAAAATAAATCATATGATTTATTTTAATGAAATAAGAAATTAATGATGACCCAGAGCATTACCTTTTCATTCATGACAAAGTACATCCTCTGGTAAAGCCAATCTACTGAGATTGATGTAATGTTCCCCCAGCCAGTATAAAAGAGTGTTAAGTCAGATACATCAGACATATCCACAACTCCTTTCACCCAGATGGAATTCCCCTCAGAAAAATAGACAACTTGCTGATAAACATTCACAGAAATTCCTAAAAGTAGAAAGATATGCATACTCAAATAATGTAAGAAATATGCCTCAATTTTTCAGTTACTTTTTCTTATCTGTATTTAAAAAAATAAGTACTTTTCAATCTGCAGCCCAGCCGTTGGAGAAAAGTTATCTTTTTCTCTCCTCCATTCCTAGCCTTTGTTCAGACAAGGAAACTTTCCCCTCTGCTTTGTAAGTGGCATTATTGTGAGAAACTGTCCTTCAGAAAGGTAATTCAGGCAAGAAGAGAATATACAAAATGCAAACCAATAGGCACTGATTCCTCCTCTATAAGGCAAAGAGATGCAGTTTGTATCTGCTCACAAAGCACCATACACTCTAATGTAAGTTAGATGTTATCTGTTCCAGTTCGGTACTATCAAAGAGTATTTAGTCTGGGGCAACATTCATGCTCTGGCGTCTTTGTGACTCTGTGAACTGCAAAAAATAAACTCAAATTTCCACACTGTCTCCAAGGACCACATACACACCAGTGTAGATAAGAGACATTACAGTGGCAAGTAATTTGAGATAACATGGTTGCCTGGTGAATTAGGCTACTTAAATGCCTTGTTACAGAGCTCTGTGCCCTAGGATTATTGATGCTGTAGGTTCAGCCAGTATCCTTTGCCAATTTGTATTAATTCTTCATTTTGAACCACTTTAGTTCCTCATATTCTTGTTGAGAAAACACAGCCATTAATCATAGGAAAACACCTGCTTTGGTTTCATCTTCCTTCAATTTATATACCTACTGTAAAAGTCCAGCTCTGAACTAGTTGCCTAGATTCAATGGAGAGGTAGCACTGGGGAAAACAATTTATCTCATCCTAAAATGTATCACTTTAAATAGATAATAGATCAAATCACATCTTGAAAGTTCCTATTTCTCACCACTGACTACAAAGGGAAGATAATACTCTCTCAGGCTGGGTTAGGTTCATTCTGCCCTTGGTGAACAGGGGTATAAGTTACACTTGAGAGAGGGAAAGAGAGATCCTGATGATATTTTACCTGTAATGTTGTGGTGTATTATACCATTTTGCAGACAGTGGGCTGCTTCAAGGAAATGTTCCATGTATCTTTTCCTTAAAGACTGGTTTCTGGATAGAAAGAGCCATTTTGCTTTTTCCTTAACTAACAAAAGGAGAAATTTGGAATTAAGACAGAAAAGTACAGCACAGAGTAATGTTGTTAACTCAGACACATTATTAACAGACATGTATATGCATGTGCACATATATATATATTCTGTATGTGTATATATACACACATGTATATTCTTACGTTAACAATGACTGACTGAAACTTTGAGTGTTGAAAGGGGATGGAGTTATTCACCATTACACCAGCACTTTCTGACTGCTTGTGTAGGGTGTGAGTCCATCACCTGAATTTCACAACATTGGTTTCTATAGCAGTTGTATTCTTAGTGAAAGAACTCTGAGGCAAAGAAAGCTCTGATGATTTCCAAGGAAATGAAGGTACTAAGATATCCACAACACCCTGAAATCCAATGGAAATTGGATAATTATGTCATCACCACCACCACCAGACTTCTTTGAAAACTATATAATATCATCTCACATAGACAGGAAAGAGCAAAGCTAGTATGTTTATTTCATGTGATTTGTTAGGCTGACCAGTGATTTTCTTCAAGGAAAAAATAATTTTCACAAGTAAAGAATGATAATGGGACAAAATTGTCTTCTTCAAAGGAGATTATACACATATATATAATACATATGCAATATATCATATGTATTCTTTTGTGTATATGTACATAAAGGTTAAGAAAGAGAGTTTTGGTCACATAAACTGACCTCTTGCTTATACAGGCCGAAGTATCCTACTTTTGGGATAAAAATCTCACAGCAAACCTATACCTTCTCTCTTGGCTATGTATAGCTGTGGAAAAGACAGCTAGCCTTGCTTCTAAATCTCAGGTCCCTGGAAGTTAAACACATTCCTTGCTAAACTAATTTACAAGGTAGTGCCTTCATTTTAAGAAGTAGTGCATAATTTCAAACCTGGATTTGGTTAATTTCAGCTTCCCAACAAACCTTTCCTTATCTTTTTCCTTCCAGTTTCAAAAACCTTCCTGCAATCAGATACCATTTCCTCATACGGTTATCACAGTACTGCGATCAAATGCTGTCTTAATGCATTCCTGGATAATCCAAACAGATTGAGTTGTACGCATGTCTCACATGATGCAGACACTATGAGTCATTTTGGTGATAGTCTCACTAGCAGAATAGAATAGTTCAGTTGAAAGGGACCTACAAAGACCATCAGTTTCAACTGCCTGATCCTTTCAGTGCTAACCAAAAGCTGTAGCCTGTTACTGAGGGCATTGTCCAAATGCATTCTGAATGATGGCAGACATGATGCTTACTAGAGTTTGGTTAAGAATTTCCAAGTATTTGACAACTGGATTTCTCCAGAAAGTGTAGAGTCTTATGTTGTTGTTGGGTTTGGGGTTGGGTTTTTTTGTTTGGTTGGTTGGTTTTTTTTTTTGGTTGGTTGGTTTGTTTTCTGAAGATGCATTTTCATAGCACTGAATTTGTTCTTACTTGTGGTTTGTCTGAACATCTGAACACAAGCTTTCCTCTGGCAACAACTTTTTTTTCTTTGATTGATACCTACAGAGTATCATTACTTTTATTGCTGATAAGTGAATGTAGCAAAAATAAATACTGCAATACAGCAATAAAAGCAACAAAAATAAATGCTTTCACATTTTTTGCATGAGGTAACCATGAACATTTTGATAAGAGAATATGATATGATATATTAAATGTTATTAAAATAAATGTTTGTTTGACAAGCATTGAGATTTAATATAGAAAATGAAAATATATCTTCTCATTCACTGCCTCTGACCACTGATGTATTTTTCATCTGTAATATAATTCAAGTTGAATTTGTATGGCCCTACCATCATCTCAGGTTATTACTGGGCTGTGTAGTACAGTAACGCCTACAGTCAAAGAACAGGGCTGTCTCTGATGTACTGTTGATTCCTCAGTGTGCAACTCCTTGTCATACATCATTTAGAGTCTAAGTATCATTCTCTTCTACTGGAGACACAACAACCCAGGAAACATGATTTTATCCCTAGGAACAGATGGTGATAAGAACTCTGCTACACCTGTACCTTTGGATTCCGGTGTTGTGATGTTGGCTTCTGCAGGGGGTCCAGCTCCAGCCTCATTAACAGCTACAATACTGAACCTTTGGTGAATCAAAGAGACAGGTTTTGGTTTGGGGGTTTCTTTTGAGAGATTGCTTGAGAAACATTTTTTCAAGCAGAGCAGCTGTAACAGAAGCGCTTTCCTTTTGGAAAAGATCCACTTACATAAAATACTCTTGGAAATCTATAAAAAAATATAACCAATCAGAATCTGATCTCCCCAGATTTGAAAGGTGGAGCAACAATAGCATTTTCTAAGTGTAAATTTCAAATGGGTTATTAGGCTCAGAAGAGTAACTCAATTTCATTTCTAAGGAAGGCCTGTATTTAACAGTGCAAGAAGAATGCAGGATGTCATATTTAACAAAAATGGAGGAAACTTTCCAGATGTTTAAAGAAATAGAGAGGGCTGTTCTACCATTTCCTGAATATACTGAAAACATACTATGCAGACTAAAAAGAAAAAAAAAAAAAAAAAGCAGCAAAACAACTAAGAAAATACACCCTATTGCCTTCCTCCCCATGTGGCTTCCATATAACTATAAGAAAGATAAGTAGCCTATCCATCTAGAATGACTCCATTATCTAAAGGAAAATACGTATGCTTTTGGCAAGACAGTAAGTAAAAAGCGCTACTGTCCAGATATGGCATTTAGACACACCCCGTTATACCTGAGCAAGATGTAGTATAGCACTCTTGGCTATGCTGATAATCTTTTCTTTTTGTACCTGTAAGTGCTGTTTGGGAAGGTAGAGTAGAACTGAAAGCTGTGCCCTCTCGATGCTCTCAACAGTTCATGATTCTCACTGGTCAGGACCAAGTTGTATCCAACAATCAATCCATTGGGAAAAAGTGGTGGAAACCAACTAACTTCAACAGTGTTTGGACTTGAACTCTGAATATCTTTAATGATGGGAGCTGTAGTAGGAACTGTAAAAGACAGAAATAATTTATTGTGGGATGGTATTTAAGACAGCAATTCTTTTCATTTTTCACATACTTTTTTAGATTTTATATCTGTTAATACTGTCTTCAGTCATATTTATTAGTATAAATAAATCAATACATACTACATAAGCTGTTAAGAAATTAGGTATTAGGACCCGGACTAAAGGATCATGAATAAAACTGGCCTCACTGCACACTGCTGAAGAAAAGTAATCTCTTATTTTGCATGTATAACCTCTCATCTCTTCTTTCCCATATCTCAATCTGCTCCATATGACAGCGGACAGAAAAGCAACAGTGTGCTCTGTGAGATGTTGTCCTCTAAATTGTGCCTCTTCAATGTTGTATCCATATCACATTTTTACTGAAGGTCATTTGTCATCTGTACAGTTCTCTTGTTGTAAAAAGAAGAGAAAGCAGACCAAGCCTTACAAGGTGACTTTTAACATCTTGCATAGTTGTGATCTCCATCACAGTATACTTGGGAATCTGCTGAAAGCTAAATCTCAGTTTTCATAGACCTTTCCCTGTCCTCTCTTCTCTGTTCAGATGGATTTTTCACAATCCATAAAATAGAAATCTTGAAGTTATACTTTCTTCTACTTTACATATTAAGAGTTCGTTGGTTCTGTTTTTCTAAACAAGAGATGCAAGATGAATGTGAAGAAAAAATATATGTCATATAGGGACATGAACAGGTGCTTTAGAGTTAGATTCTAAAGGAGCATTGTTTCAACATTAAGCTCAGTGAAGCTGGAAAGCAAAGTAATTTGAAATCATGAGAACTATCTTTTTTTTTTTTTTTTCTGTGGGATTATATTCTCTATACCATGGGATGCAAACTAAAAGTTTATGGCACCTTTCCTGATACTATATTCAAGGGTATGTATAGTTTTCAATATGAAAATGTGCATATATCACAAAAGGAAAGGAACTGGTATCTATGCAAGGTTCCTGATAGTTAAAATTTTTTTATCTCAGTTTCATACAACACTGATAGTGTACTATGACATCATGTACTGTCTATAAGACAATAATGTACCAGGAAGTTATATTCAAATATTACAGTATTATCTGCCTTCTCATATGAATGATGTCTTAACTAAGGAACATTTTAAATGTTCCTATTGTCTATTTCAAAATAGTGGAGTGTGGGGAGATTCCATATTTCTGTTGTAGACATACAGACTTTTTACATATAAGTGTTTATAATGCAGTCCTGAAAGACTGATTACCTCCAGAAGCATGGGTCCGGTAACTGGGACTTGGTGGAGAATGGAGCTGCAGCTGAGAGGTTATGATCCAAACTACTCGAAACTCATACTCTGTGAAGGCTTGAAGGTCCTTGACTGTATATGAAGTTTCAGATACGACCTATATTGATGCATAAACACACAATTTTCATTCTTCCTCCATCTGAAGTTACTACATAGGTTGCTATCTGATCAAAACATATTTCAGAGTACTGGGCTGCAGTATCCAAAAGTTTAAATGAAAACAAATTCTGGGAGCTATTTGCGGCACAAAAGTTGGTCTTTCTTTCCTTTCAAAAATTTTTACCTCCTCTTTTGTTCAGAATACACAAGCAAATCTAAACAATGAACAAATTTGTGGAAGGATGGATGCAATAGTAAAATCAAAGAATAAAGTTTAAAATCTAAAATAGTAAGACATTATAGGCACTACATTTTAAAATTTTGATATAATACGTACTATAGATGTAAGATCCAGTGCCTCCTAGATACCCTAAAATATTTATGGTCTGACGTTATTACTGCCTGTTATTCAACCTATGATTAATTCTAAAGGACTTCCTGCTTAACAGATGGTCATCATGCCTTCTTGTACAAACTGGCCATGCTCTGTAAATTGTTTCAAGAGAGATGATGGCAAGATAACAAGTGTGCAGTTGACGCAAAAGAACGTAGTACAAAAATGGCCATACTGAATCAGTATGAGATCCATCTACCTAGCCAACTACTTTTTCCCCTCAGGGAAAAAAAATTAGAAAGCTCTCAATTATATTTATCCAGAATAACCTCAGTCTTGACATTTTTAAAGCTGTATCAGTATTTATTTATTGGCATTATCAGTATTTAGTAGAACTACTTTTTTTTTCTACCGTTTTTTTTCTACAGTTGTTATTCCAATCACTTTTTTGAATTCTAGTAGTTTTAACATTTAGTGATTTAACATCCACATATGTGGGTGAACATCTTAATCACACATGCAGTGATGAAATACCTTCATGTGCTTGTTTTGAACTTGCTACCTGCAATTTTCCATCAAGATTCCTTTGTTGAAGGAAAAGGAATCATTGTTCATTTCTCAGCTTCTCACGCTATTCATGATTCTGGAAACTTTTTTTATGTGCCTAATGTATTATCAAATGTTTTTCTAAAATAAAGCAAAGAACAAATTATATACATAACCCGTGCCCTACGAGTACACTAAGAATCCTAACATGATTTACTGGTCTTAACAAATTGCTAGAAAACAATAAAGCAATCACCTAATTCACCAGTAAATTACAGCCACTTCTGTTCCAAAATCTGGCTATTGCTTTCTTTCCTCACATGTTTTTTGGCATGATTACACTCTGTTAATAAATGACCTTCTTCTTTAATCCCAGTGAAGTAGGACTGGATTATAAATCCAAGGAAAGCTTGCATAGTAAAAGGAATTGCCTTTCTTTACCTCTGTGTATCTCCAGTCTCCAGGGAGCTGATGAAACTTCCACTGGATAATATATTTAACCTCAGAGATATTAGCTGGCTTCCAACCCAGTGTGATATTGTGGCTTCCAATGGAGGATGCAAATGGTGCTCCAGGCTTGTTCAAACAGTCTGAGGGGAAAATACAACCTAAGAGTGAGAAGAATCCCTTCATGGCAATCTCTGGGCATATTACTTCACACACCTGACAGCAATGAAGCACAGAAAATAATTTATTTTAAATATTGATAAATAAATCACAAGATATTTTATACATAGTTTGATAAGTAAGCCTGAACTGGGCCAAGCTCACTGAAAGCCAAGGTAAGACCAATTCTGCACTTAGGTATATGCATATGTAGTTACAGGTACCTGGTAAATGTCTGCTGAACAGAAACCTAGAGAAGGTATGGGAGACTTCTGTAGAGAGGATTTTCAGGAGGTCTATTTCAACAGTGCTTACCCTAACTAGACTATTAGCCCAAATTTAACCATGTAAATCACATGAGCTTTTGGAAATGATTTCAACATAGAAGTCAAGGATGAGCACGCTATAAAGTATCACCTTAAATAGTTGAGATTGGATTCAGGAAGTCTCAGGTACATGAAAGGAAGGGGGGAAAATGGTGTTATTTCATTTCTATAAGAGAAATAGAAGGAAATGGTTGTCTTCTGATTAAACAAAAACATAGGATATCTATTTCTTTTTTTCCAAAGAAATTCAGACTGTGAAGCAAAGCAGTAATCTGAAAAAAGCATTTATCAGAATGTGAATCAGACACAGGACTACTCTCAGTCTTACTCTGTGCTTCAACACCATATGCATCCTCTGCACGACTACAGCCAAACTTGCAGGAAACTGTCTGTGTGGGAATACAAAACTTACTGGTTAGTTTTGTGGAAATACATACATTTCAAATGCATACAAATCCTGTGGGCATTTTGAACACATAAAAATCTTGTGGAAATAATTATGTGGTTTAAAAAAAAATAAAGTAACAGAACCATAATCTCATTCCAAAGAGTTTTCTGAAAGGTATTCTGTCAATTTCACTGAGCACTGAATTGGGGCTTTCATCCTTACACACTGTCCCTTTGTGGAAAGCACAAATATGGAGCTGTTTTAAAGCTGGAAGCAGAATGCAGTGAAGTTAGGAAATAAGGTTTTTTAACTTGTTAGTTATATATTTTACATTTTGTATTTCACTCTTTCCTGCTTCATTTATTTTTCATGAATGGAGCACCTTCATAGCAGGAATTTTCAAAATGGTTGAAATCAATAATTTGTCAGAGTAGCCCTGGCTAATTCACACTTACTTGATAGTATTTATGTCCTGGTTTTGGCTGGGATAAAGTTAGTTTTCTTCCTCGTATCTGCTATGGTGCTGTGTTTTGGATTTGGTATGGAAATAATGTTAACACATGATGTTTTAGTTGTTTCTGAGCAGTGTTTACACTAAGCTTCTGGTAGTGCCCTGCCTGTGAGGAGCTGGGGGTGAACAATGAGCTGGGAAGGGACAGAACCAGGACATCATATGGCATCATGCAGAACTACAAAACTGGAAGAGCTGGCTGTGGGGACAGTCCAGTTCTCAGGGTCTGCCTGGGCACTGGTCAGTGTGTGGCGGGCAATTTACATTGTGCATCACTTGTTTTGTATGTTCTTTTATCATCATTACTAATACTATTTTCCCTCCTTGTTCTGTCCTATTAAACTATCTGTACCTCAAGTTTTATCCTTTTTCCAATTCTCTCCCACATCCCAGTGTGGAGGTGAGTGAGCATACAGCTGCATAGCGCTGAACTGTCTGACAAATTTAACCACAGCCAGTTACTACTCCTGCTACAGCCGTGTCCAAGAACTATAATCATGGCATTACCCTGGAGCAGCGAGTTCATCACACTCACATCTTAAAAATACAAAACTCATAAGAGGTTTCAATTTAGGTAGGGAATCTAGTAGCATTACCATGCTTTATAGGTAGAGAAGTTAAGAAGAGATAGGAACATTTTCCAGATGCATCTCAGTAGATTAAAAATTACTTATAAGGCAGAGCCTCTGGAAAATTCAGAACTTTTGAGAAGTGATGAGTTCCATTTTTCTAGGCTAGTATTGTATTTGGACTCATTTGATTCTGTGAGTTTACACAGCCTATAAATCTTGAAGTTTGTTTCATACAGCAGCCATTTTTCAAGTGATAATTAACCTTTAGATCATTCAGAGGCACTTTCTATGATTCCAGGATATCCACTTCTGGCACCTTACAGGCACTGATAATACATGTTATTATAGACAACTCACAATTGCAGCTGAGATGGATATAAAAGCTTGTTCAGTAGTGTATCATACGCTATCTCACATCTAGGCAGTACATGCCATACGCAAGCATTTAAAAAGTATTCCCAAAGTTTTCATGTTCAGAAAACAAAAAATATTTCCAAACGAATTATCTTGATTATTAGCGGGCAAAGGTCTGGGTAATAGCAAACTTTAGTTATCAGCTGTAAGCTGCAACTTTACAACCAAGTACTGCCTGGTTAATGGGGGATCATGCCATCAGTTTTACAAGTTGATTCATAGTACTTTCAACTTCACTAATCGCAGACATTTTCAACAACTTGTATTTTGCATTGTTTTCCTTTCTTCTTCTGATCTTTGTCAGCACCATAAATCCAATTTTTGCTTGATGTAAGAGGATTACTGAAGCTCCAGCTCTTAGAAATTTTGAGGGAAATTTGCCATCTGCTCTGACTGAAAACAAGAATTTATTCTCTACCTATAGTAACTGCCCCTTCTTTGCATGTTACCACTAAATTCAGTGCCAGTTCTCTGTTCCTAGGTGAGAGACAATATTCAACAGGAGTAACACTGCAATTAGTAATGCCAATTGGACTTTAGTCTCGGCGTATAGTCACTTAACAGAGTTGAGTCAGTGCTAAAGGAGAAGTCCCACTCTTATTCCTCCTCCTTTCCCACAGACTGCAGTGATCTGATCCTCTGCATGCAGTACATGGTGTTCGCCTCACTACATGAGGAGTCAAATCAGCCAGCTGATCCAGCAGAAAGATAATCCCGAAAAGCCCTTGCAGTTTGTGAATTTAACTGGCACATTGTGTGGCCAGACAAGCAAAAGCATACAAATAAACAAACCAAAAACACCCCACACTGATGATGTATTTCTACAGAAGTAAGTTGGTTACTTATTGGGCGGTTGCTATGCTCCAAACCATCTTATTTGTAAACCACTTGGCTTATTTTTTTGCAGTTTCACAAATTAAAAAAACACACTACTACCCTCCAAAAAATCCGTCCTTCCAATTACATCTCCAGTCTTCCAGTTTATTCTCCAGCTCCTCTGCTGCCTGCTTACCTCCATCTGGATACAGCAACTGGCCTCAGCAGTCCCAGCTGCAGTCCTGCCATCATCAGTGTCACATCCCATTCTCTAATTGACACATTCTTGAATTACATTTTATTTAATTCATGTCCTCTATCCAGTCAGGAATGTATTTTGCCCATTCTTTCTTGTTTAGCCTCCCCTTCTGTCTCATTCAGGCTTTAGTAAGCATTCTCATGGGCTCATCCTTGATAGTATCGATGAAAAACTGAATAGAACAGAACTCCTGGGGGAGCCTAAAAAATAGCTTAAGTAGGTCTGTATTGTGTCTCATGCTGGTGGGATCAGACAGATTTCTTTAAAGCAGAATTCCTTGTTACAGAGCAGCCTTCAATGCAAACCTGTCTTTAGCAAATACGCTGGAAAGAAGGATTGTATATTCAAATACATAACTCATTCTTCAGCTTTAGGGAACACAGAACAATTAGAACTGGATTGATAGATATGTTTGTGTATTTACACTGTATTTTTTAGAAATGTATAAACATTGTAGGAGCTGAAATTATGATTATTTTAAGTCTGTGTCAGTGTGATAGCATTTAACTTACCTCACATTCTCTGGTGTATGTCTTGTTCTGACAAGAAACAAATAAGTGAAACATAGGATTAGCATAAATATAATCAGAGTATTTTTAACAGGTACCAATTAATCAGAAATTTCTGATTAATTAATTAATTTCTGTACAGTGAAAGTACACTACAGAGTCTTTGTATTGATGAATGGTGAAAAGGAAAAGCCACATTAAAAAAAAAAAAAAAAAGAACAACCACATACTAGGGAAGATATGTTCTACTTATACATCTGCATTTAAAAATGAGATAGGTCCCAGCAAAGTAAAATCCTTAGAAGTGCTAATTCTTCCTCAGTGCTTGAAAGCCTGGATAAGTGGTTGAGCTTGATGAATTGTAAAGTGTTCCAAATTTTTGACAAACAGAATTTAAACTTTTGATGTTACAGGTAATTGCTATGCCAAGAATTATTACTGATCCTATTGCGTCTCTTCCAACTTGTAATATTCTGTGATTTGTTTCTGAACAGAGAAATTATAAATGCACTGAAAAAAATATAGACTTCATATCTTTTTTTAGAAATGTTGCTCTGATTAGGTTTTGCACATCTGCCATTTGATAAGCAGGAGACAAGTCTTATAGAACCAACACTAAGGCAATACTCACACATTTCAGTGGGCAATTGACTTGCTCTGTTGCATTCCAAAACTGACATCCCTGTGTACACTGCAAAGATAGATGTTGGCTTAAAAAGACTTTGAAGTCACATTTTTAAAGAGAAGGAAAAGTCCAGTGCTAAAGAGGAAAATGGCTCAAAGCAACTTGTTCATGGGGAAGAAGTAACAGATAAGCACTATGTAACACAGCCAAGCACAGACACTCAATAAAAGCCTCCTGCTCTTCAACAGGAAGGGCACAGTCTTTAAAATGATATGTTTTCAAAGGTGTAATAAATACCACGTGATTTGAACTTGACTTTGGACTTGTCTTGTTTATTCTCTCCCATCCACCTCTTAATAGTTGTGTGCATTTTTTTTTAAGGGAAGATGGAGGGGAATGACTTTAGAAGCCGGAGCCTCTGACATCATGTACTACAAAGACTCATGAAAAAAAAATAACAAGACTTGATAACAATGAACAAATAGTCAAGTCAACTGTGCTATGTATTGTCATAACAACACAACCTTTTATGGTCCCAGCATCATAAAAGATCCAGCCTTGCTAGATACTCAGTGTTGAGAGACTGCTTCTCACTAATCTCTGCAGAAAATATTGATGACTGAATTCTCCGTAGCCCTTCTAAGAGTATATATAACTACCAGCTTGACTTGTGTTTGAAATTGGAAGTAGGAGAATATTGGATTACAAGAATGCTGGTACAGAAAGTTCATGTTAAGCTGAAGAGTCTCCTGGTATCAGTACAAACCTCTGAACTCATACAGAACTCTAAATTTTAAATAATTGTTTTAGGTTTTCTCCCATTAGACCACTGAGAAAACAAAATAAGCAAAATTGAACAGTACAAAACTAGCTGGTTTAAAGTTTTTAATGATTTATATTTGGGGGATAACACTGGTTTTGCCCCATTTTCTAAAGAACTACTGGTTATGAATCAGTGTGATTATGAATTTTGTAGACAAAATCCAGACACAGAGTCAGGCCCTATACAGAGTTTTCTTTAAGCGAAAAAACTGATAGTTGCCTCTTTAATCTAAGTACACATCTTATTTACATCTGGTCTTGGACAATATGGCCATTGTACTCATGTTATTCAAATAGCAGTAATGCCAACTGTCAGTAATTAACAAAGCAAACCATTACTCACTGCCACATTGATGTCACTAACATTGCAAAGGTTAGCAATTCCAAGTTCTCCTTCCTACAAGAGGAAAAAACATATACACTTTTACAGTCAAAATGTTCTCCCCCCCCCCCAATTGTTTTATTAAATTAAAACACTGATTTCTTGTAAAACAAAATTTCTTTGGCTCATGTTTAGTCATATGAATAAATGTATTGCTGACACACAGGTAGCTTCCCAGTTGAGACCAATTTCAGAGAACTGCAAGAAAGAAGATTTGGTAGAATCAAATAGCACACATTTATTATCTCAGGTAGGAATTTGGCCCTCATCCCCTCATTCTGGTTCACTGAGTTAATAACAAATGCTTCGTAAGTAAATAGGGCATAAATGACAAAGCCAAGTGTCTTTGACCTCTAGAGAGCAAAAAGACCTTCCTTCAAGCTAATTGCCTTTTGTCTGGCCTCCTTTTGACAGACTTTGTGCAGCCAAATGGTGACCAGCCTTCCTCTTTGGCCAGAAGTTCTTCCCAGCCTATTTTTCCACGTCACTCCAAGTGTGTAAAACCAGTCACCTCTTGTGAAGTACAAATGATTTGGGGGTGTATCTAAGAGCCTTTGAAAAGCTGAATGCTAGTTCTTAAGTTTGGTCCTGTGAGCAAGTAAGATCATTCTTAACAAAACAGTCTTCAGGAAGAGAAATTCTACATTCTGGGACACAGATAACGTGACAGTAAGTAGAACCCCAGACCCACACAAAGCTGTCACAAAGTAAATGTGAACACAACAAGTAGACTGAAGAAGAAAAATAAGATTTACAGCTCTCAGACTGAATCCCTAGCACAATATATTCACCGAACATGAATGCGATTTTCCTGTCTTTCAAAGCTGATAGGAAGAGCAACTCATTTCTTATTCTGAATTAATTTAAGCTTAAATTAAAGGATCCCCATTAAAGTCATCATTGCATTCTAGGCTTCCACAGGGGGAAATAATTAACTCTTTCACTGGTGCAGGAGTTAAGAAATAGTTCTAAAGGAACCATCAGGCAAATGTATGAAACAAAATGGAACAGGTGATAACCGCCTGCAGTAGGTTTACACAGCCAATTAGCCCAGAGGCACAAAATGTACTTTTTACAGAGCAAAGGTACATGGTCTTCTAAACACATCAACGTTTCAAGCAAATAGAAACAAGTAGGTAACTCCTGAGAGCCTGAGGTAGAATTATTGTTTGGATTTGTGAGCTTCTGCTTATCTTTGTTGTGCATCAGTAGAAGGAAAAGTACTGAATTCCCCTTGACTCAAAGGAATACTAAGAAAGGATCTAGCCACTTGCTTTACTTCTTAAAGATATACCTATTATTTAAGAAATTTAAGAAAGAAACTGAAACAAATTCAGGATAATTGTGGAAGCAGCTGGGTATTTACAGTTTCTCTAGGATTACGTAAGAAAAATCACAGACTAGACAGAAACCATTAAGTAAAGTGAATAAACTGAATGAAAAAAGTTTCTCTCCTCCACACTCCATGGTCTTTGGAATTTATAGTAATCTTGGGATCTGCTGAAACAAAAGCATAAAGTGAAAACTCATGCAGTCTGGCTAATGGGATATTTTCTTTACCAGGTTTTACCAGTTCAGTTGTAAAATATTAGTTCTCATACTCTGCTTTTACTCAAATATACTATTTAAAAATTAAAAACTTGATAGGCAACTGAAAATTCTCACAGTGCTAAAAACCAGATGTGTTTCAAAAGATTCAGTACAGTCTTTCAGAACTTACCAGGTTACTTGTACATAGGTCTTGACAATTTTTTGAGAAAGAACAATATGCAGCAGAAATCCAAATGAAGTAAAAAGCACCAAGTCTGTTCAGCAGCAGGCAAGCGTTCCTCATAACTTGAGAAATTTCATCTGGCAGTCTGATTCCTTCCTTGGCTTGGCCATACAAACTCCTTCAAGTCTAGGTGACAGAGACACGACTACGAAATTTCTACTTTAGTATTTATTAAATATTTTTAATTCTTTGTTTACAATCCATTCCTTGAACAACCTTTCTGCTCCCTGGAGCAGTTGCTTTGAAATTGCACAACACCTATTTCACAGTTTCTTATTAAACCACTGAAACAAAAGGGGTGACCAATGAAAGTCAGCGTATCTCCTTACATAAATATCATTAACGTCAAGAGGAAACTAAGCACAATGCTTTCAGTCAGGTGCTGCAAACAACACGGAAATGGAAAGATGGAGAAAAGTGCCCTAATCTTAACTTCTACCTACTGCCATGCATTTTCAAATGTCTACAACTGAGTGCATTTGTTCATGATTATGAGTGACTTTGTTAGAACACTACAGGTCGTATCAGTCAGTATAAAAATATTAATTAATTCTATTCAATATATTTATGCCTGTATGATGGAAAAAAAGTGGATAGATAAACCATGTATCTGATTTAGAGAGGGGTAAAGTGTCCTTCATCAGGTTGGACAGCAGTATTAAAGAAGTCAGTGGGAATTCAGGCTTGAGATACTTGAATCTTCCAGCCTGTGCATATCTCTATTGTACTAGCAGAGCTATCCACAAAGTAACTGTGGACTGGAATAAGAAATCAATCCAGCTCACATATTTGTATGTATAAATAGATGCTATGTTATTTCTGTACATGCATTTTGTGTGGTTTTGTATGCATGTATACACAAGCACAAAAGTAACATAGCATTTTAAAGACCAGTTCAAACTGTCACATCCCATCGATGTGATTATCCCCTCATACTCAAATGCTTCTCCACCTTCCCACACCCAACTCATTTGCCAAGCAAATGTCCATGCATTCATGCAATGAACTAGGCTGAGAATCTGGTTAACGCTAACCCAGCAACAAGAGAAACAAACTGGCTAGCATTAACCCAAAGTTGTTGTCTCTGAGTCAGATCACAGCACAGTTCCGTGTGCTGCTGTGCTCAAGTGTGGTGGGTGAAAGGAGCCAACTCTACTGAGGCAGGAGTAAGGAATAATCCAGGCTGGAGGGATCTGAGGGATACTGCCAAGCACCTGGCCTGGGGAAGAAAGGGCTTAGTGGAACAGGATCCTTCCTTTTCATCCATTTGCTCTGGAAAGCCCTGAGGGGCTTTCTCACTGCTGCCCAAGGGAACTCCTTGCAGACAGTAAGACTGTACGCTTCCAGCTATGCCAGTGGAGGGAGGGAAGTCAGTCCTTCAACATTTTGCCACCTCTCCACTCCAGACAGCTGCTGCCCCCCTCTAACCCACCAGCAAAGCTGCTCAAGAGGAAACTCCTTAGCTCCAGCCAAAATAAACGAGGTCAGTCTGATTGCTTAAAGAGTAGCTCTTTGCTAATCCAGCTCAGCCTGGTTGAAGAAGCTTTGTCAGTGTTCACAAGAACAGTATGTCTGAAGAGGGAGTTGGCAACACGCAGCTGTAGGCTGTAATGTCTTCCACAGGCAGAGAAGTATGTGTTGTGGGTAGAACTTCAGGAGATCCTAGGACTCTCAAGGTTTGGTCTTTAGGGCTAGTAGGTCTGCATGAGTAAATTAAATATACCCATGTCAGTATCCTAACATCTAGACCATTGATAACAATGATAACCCAAGAGTTATCATGATACAACTCTTATTCATGACTTAAAACTCTATCAAATTCCAGAAGGGGGGTTGCCAAAACATTGGGCCCCTACCTTTTACTAACTCCTAAACTATCCGTGGAATATATGATCACAAGGATTGCCTGTGCTGCTGCTTCCCAGATTTTCTCAACAGCATCTACTCCATTTACTGCCCATGGCAGGGGCTGGAAATGTCACAGATCAGCTTGTGCTGGGCTCCCACAAGAACAGCTGGTGACCATGCTTTTGAACTTCTAAGGTCTGGAGGATCATATTGTCCCCATGATAGCCCCACTGATCTCAGGCCCCCACTCTATAACATAACCTGCTAGATGCAGCTGGTTGGCAAGGCACAGGTCACACTGAATATAGGAGCTGAAGATGTTCTACAGCACAAGCTATAGCTCCTACTACCCTGATGGAAGCAAAGGTCTGACAGCAAAGGTCTGACACCTTAGGCTCTTCACAGATCTGAGGTTGTTGATGTCCAGGATACCAGGGACCTGAAGTGGATGCAGGTAAGGCTGGGCAATGTGTGAAGGGGAGGCTTGACTGATAGGAAGAACTAGTTTGAGGCAATGGAGGATCTGTCTTTGGTCTTGTTTGGGGCTGTATAAGGAGGAAAAGTGGGAGGCAGAAGGAAGGTTCAGGTTAAGATCCTGGTTAGTAATGTAGTAAAGGTGCACCCCCAAAAAAAACAAAAAACAAAAACAAAAACAAAAAAAAACAGAAGAAATTGGCAGCTACATAAAATGCTGGCATCTGACTCTCAGGGCAAGGAAATATGGTTATTATCAATTATATGTGACATTTTCCCTGTAACTAAAAAGATTTGTGTTTACTGATGCTGATAGTTCTTGGAAGCGAGCATTTGCACATCCTTATACATATATGCACGCCTTGTTCAAACCAGCCCCAACCATTACTGCAATGTAGTTAACAAAGTTGATATTAAGTACCTTGCAAATTATCTGCTCATTTTAAGAACCAGATTTTTCTTAGACTTCCAATACTTTTCCACCAGGTGTCACTGCAACATGCCGTAAACAAGGACCTTCCGGGGAAAAAAAAAATAGCACTGAAAGCTCTTCTTTCTTGTTTACTTTCCTTCTAACACACTGATCAAACACGAGCAGTCATCTGAGCCTCCGGATTTTTCACTTAAATATCAAGAAACTGCCTCCAGTGAGAGAGTGTTTATGGGTTTTAGAAGCCGAGACTTAAAATGAAGGTTTATAAAATCTTTAAATGATGGAATATTAACTGTTATTTTTAAGCGTACCTCTTCCATAGAGCTGCATCCTGGCACAGAACTAGGGATCCAAAATCTGTGAGAACACATGAATAGAACTTGTCAGTTTTCATTCTAGTTCTACTTATTGTACACTGTTCCCTTCACCACAAAGACCAGGAAAGGGGAAAAAAAGAGTTTTACGACCTGCAAAAGAGAACAGTATGAATGAGCAGTAAAATAAGTGTAGCAAATAAAAGAGAAAAACAAACTCTCATTATGATTCCACATTTGTACAGAAGTAAATATATCGGAGTATCTCTCCAACTGAGGATTCACCTTTTAAACTCCTTTGAAAGTGATAGATGCAGATGAATGATCAGCTTTGACATAATGAATAAGAGCTTGAGAAAAATACATATTATTATTGCCAGCAAGAGAAAAAACATCTTATTTATACTTGGAATGACCATGATAAGACAAATCCTTCTTGCATGTGAGCATGAACATGTTTGTTTGTATGTATACATGGATAGTATAATATATGCAGGGTAGTGATCTAAAAGTTTTAGGGATCCCATGCACTTACAAGAAGACTTGTAGAAGACTGAAATTGTTTGCTTCAGTGCTTCAGTTGGGTTGGCAGTCTCCTCTACTCTAACTCCCGTGTACAGACACGAGGTGTTACCCTCACAGTCAGGGCAATCAATTGGGAAGTATCTTGCAGACTACCAAAGGCAATAGCCCAATACATTAACAAAAGCTGATGCCACATTCAGATTGTTTTAATACTCCAGAGTGAAAGCTTCCAAATTTCAGGGCAGCTGCAGGCTAACCCAACACAGGAGCCATTCCATCACCCCTGTCCTGGTGGCAGTGACCTCCATTAAAAAGGCAGGGCAGCCAGAACAAGGTAATACCCACTGTAGATATCTAATTGTAATCTGCTCCCACACATGAGCCAGGCACCTAAAACCCCACCAAAGGAAACAGCCGTGACCACCATTTGAATATGCCTACACTTGGTTTCACAGAACTACAGTGCACAGCAGCAATTGGAAGGACCACAAAAACAAAAAAGGGGTTGGCTGAGGAGGCAGTCCAAAGCCCCCAAACATCTGTGTCAAGTCTGGACTGGTGGTCCCCAATTACATAACAATGAAAAGTCCCGGAAACTGGGATCACATTCATAGGTCTGGTCTTGGTAAGGAGATGGGGTGGGAGAGGTGAGAAAGGAGAGACTGTCATTCCCACAGCCAGTTGGCTTACAGGGCAGAGAAATAAAAAGAAAATCTCAGTTTTACTTATCAGTGTCTAACCCCTTTGTCTGTTGGGAATAGCCTTTTCAGATATGCAGATATGAAGCCCTCACTAATGGTGACTGATTTTCACTCTCTTCCAAATATTGTGGATTATTCTCATTTTCCCCCCAGCAATGGGACCTCATTAGCTTTTGAATTTCTCTGCAGAGTAAGTGAACCAGGACCCTACGGGCAAAGAGCTCCCTCCACTACCCCTGCCTTCCTCCTCTTCTGTTTGTTAGTGCAACTGCTCAGGCAGCTGTTTGTCTGGCAGTCACAGACAGTCCTTTGCACAAACAGAGGGAAAATCATACAAGAGAAGCCCCTTGGAGTCTGGCTCAAGATTTATATCTGTCTCTGCAGATTAGGGAAGGGGGGAAAGGGAAAAAAAAAAAAAAAAGCAGACTGTTAAACTGGATCGAATTGGAAAGACAGTCATGCGTGAGATACTTACCTAAACCAGTCAGGAGACAGGGATTTGTTTCTATTGATCTGCAGTAATGATGACTGGAGAAATGTCTCATTAAACGGAGCACAATGATGGATTTCAGACTAGGCAAGTTTGAGCTGTAGGGATTAACTACAGTGAGAGATCTGAAAGCTAGGCCAGGGCAGAAAATATAAGGAATGCTAAAGAATAACATGGATCTATGACAAGAGTATATTATGGTTAATCACAAACAAAATCAGCCTTAAAAAATACTCTTGCTTGCTAAAAAAAATAACAACAAAACAATATATCAAAGCTTACAAAGCTGTGTTTTTGTAATTACCCTATACAACTTCAGGGAGAAAGAGAGCTAACAAAGTGAGAATAAAAACCTTGCTGCTAAGTAGATAAAGCTTGCATTTCATTTAGTGTTGCTTTAAGTAGGATAGGCTGGCAATGTGTTTACAGAACTCTTCAGTGATTTGTTCAATTGTATTAGCTAATAGGTACCTTCCAATTGTTAGTTATAATTCTGAAATGTGGAGACGACTACGTTTCAACACACACAGGCAGCACACAAGGCAGCAGGGCAAGCGTAAGACAGTTATATGCAGCATATCTGAGGGGGATTGCATGGAAAAGACTTGTGAAGTTTTTTTGGAGAGGAACAGAACAAAAAGAAGATTGTGTACTACAGAGGGGGTGACTTGCTACTCTAAGCAAGTAGTTTAGCACATGACAAGATATAAAGCCAAGATTAGGAGAAGAAGGCAAAAGGAACAGCAGCAGTGGTACGGATTACATGGTATTTGTACAGGTTCCTGGAGCAGTCTTCACAAACATCTTCCACAGAAGGCTTTCACTCTAGTACTGCCTGGTTTCCATGGTGTTCTGAAATACCTGAACATTTCATCTCCCAGTAGTTTCATGAAAAGAAACTGCTCCGCCAGGAGTCTAGAAGTGAGTGTGGAGGCTGTGACAGCCTGAGAAACAGCAGAACCCACTTATGGGAAATGAATGAGGTTGGGTGTGACCATCCCTCTCACTTGCCTGCGGAAGGGTCTGGATACACTACACTAACCTGTCCATCTAGGGTTTCAAACTAAATGCACTGTGGGGGAAATGCTCAATAGGGAAAAACCTCCCGGACCTACTAATGCGAGGAACTGCTGGGGATGGTAACCCAGGGTGTAAGCTTCAAAGACATTAGCAGGTCAGAAGAGAGATGCTGTGGGAAAGACACTATTTTGCCTTGACTTGCTAACATGTGCTAACATCACAGACAGCCACGTTGACTCTTAAGGATTTATCCTCTAAAGGTTCAAAGCCCATCTGAAGAATCAGCAGTTGCCATGGCTGAAGAGGCTCCATCTCCTCAGAACAAAGCTGTCATGCTCCTGGGGACTGCTGCCCAGGTCCACGTGCAGAGAGAAAGGAATGAGTGCGTCTCTGGCAGCTCCAGACTTGGGTCAGTGCTGGGAGATAGCTGCACAATGTCAGTTCTGGCACCTGCTGGTTCTCAAGGTCCCTGTCCAGGCAGTGGGGACTGAGGCAGGGGCCCACAGAAATTCTGCTAATCCACAAGCAGTCTCTGGGTCTTGGCTTCATCAGCTAAGTACAGGTCACAGAGGAGACCCAAAGCTGCACCCAGGGCTGGGGCAGCATGCTCTGGGATTCCCCCAGGGCAGAGCCTGGCAGTCAGGAGAACCAGGCACCTCCCTAGGGACAGGGACACACCAAGGACCTGGAGCCCAGTCCTGTGTGGTATCACTGGGACACAGGCTGACAATCCAAGGGCTGATACAAGGTCCAAGTCTTGAGCATATGGAGGGGAGCCCCAGGGAACAGGTAGGGACAGGTTTGGGTGTGCCCTGGGTTCCAGGCAGGCTGCTGTCACCCCACACCAAGTCAAAGCCAGGGCCAGGCACACAAAAATGAAAACTAAAGATGAGGATACATGCGGAGGTTGAGGTGATTTATGGCTCTGTGAAAGAGAGTAGTGAAAGAGAAACTTTCTCTGTGAAAGAGAAATCCTGCTCCTCAAGTTTTCTCACCCCACTTCTACCTCACCATGTTCCAAAATTTCACTTGCCCAGCCCTAGCTGTGCATCTGTTTGCCCTTACACCAGCTCTGGTTCTTTTTTGATCCTACACTGAGATAATTCATGCTCCTTATACAGCAGAAAGCCATTCACCTTGTTGTCAAGAAAACATTCTGCAATTCAGCAAGTTGAATTGACTCAACACAAGTGAGTGAGTACCAGGAAGAAGGGAAGTAAGGCCAAGAAAGGGACACTTTGACCCTGCTGGTTTGAACCTTCATTATAACAGCTGCTATTGTTAGCTAAATTTAAATCTAAGACTACATCATTGTCCCTTAATAGAGAGAAGCCTGGCAAGCAGGGTCTGCTGCTTATGATGTATTTGAATGTGATCTTGCACAATAGAGCTTTGACCTCCTCTTTGAGTTACATTAATACAGATTATAAGGACTGGCTTTTAACTGTGAGCACATCTGGACTCCCAAACGATTTGCAAAAGAATGACAAATATTATGTCAAAGTAAAGCAGGATAAGAGAGAGGAAGCACTAAACAAGGGATGCCACACCTGTTCGTTAGTTAATGCTCCTAAGACTAGAGATATAAGCTGCCTTGTGAAAAGTATTTCATTATTCCAGTATTACATGCAGAAACACATGTGCACCCATACCTCTCTTGATGCTGAAAAGAGTCAAAGAAGAAAGTAGTACAGGAGGAAGCGAAAATCTCTAGATCATATCAGATACAACAGCATTGCTTATTTTACACCAAGTGATACTGCAGTAACTATTCCTGAGAAGATTCTACTTCATTTTCTTTTCTTTTCTAGCAGTGTGTAGGATATGGACTAAATTGCAAACCAGAGAAGGACTATTCTGTTCAAAAAGCTAATGCATCCTTTGGAAATCTACAGTAGAGACTGCTGGAGACCACATCTTAGGCCTCCAGAGACACTGGTGTTCACAGTCCTGCTGCTGCTGCACACCTACCATAACAGCAATTTAAGTGAATGTAAAATAAGTGAGGTGCAGGTATGTGCTCTCCTCTGCTAGTCTGAAAGCTGCAGAAGCTAAGCAGAGCAGAGCAGAGAGATACAGGCACAGTAATATATGAACCACTATACCAAGAGACATCAGAACCCAAAAAAATGAGGTGCTGATGTCAGCATAGACATCCTGGTATCCTCGGGATGCTTTGGATTAGGCCCAAAAATTAAGCTGAAGATAGAGACTGACAAGGAATTATTCTGAAAGAGAGATGCTTCCTTAGGTAGTTTCCAGGTTCAGAAAGACTATTCGGGCACATACTGCTTTTTTTTTTTCACGTG
This sequence comes from Gallus gallus, assembly GCF_016699485.2. NCBI lineage: Eukaryota > Metazoa > Chordata > Aves > Galliformes > Phasianidae > Gallus > Gallus gallus. The sequence goes on along the minus strand of NC_052534.1, from coordinate 63,164,222 downwards.
CTTTTCAGATAAAGATGGTACAGATGAGAAATAGTTGATGTGTGTATTTCTATAAAAACTGTGGAATAAAATAGATTTACATTCTTTTCTTGTGTAGCAACAAGTTAACCTTCACTTGGTAGAGCAATTGTCTGAAAATGTTATCACTATTTTCTGATTGTGGTATCTCTGACATGATGTTTTTCTTTCTTTTGCTTCAGTGTTTGCTATTGTATCGCATTAATGTAATTCCACGAATCAAAACAAAGAAGCCTCCAAGACAAGAAACATCAAGGAATTTTTAGGAAGCAAGAAAGTAAGTGAAAGTTCATGGTCCACCAATGCCAGCCCCTGCATCCAGAGGAAACCAGTGTGGGCTGACCTACCAACAGTGGTTTGTAACTAAGGAGAAGCTGAGGAGCAGCCTGGCTTCCTACTCCTGTATATTGAGAGGTACAAAGGATATTTGACCATTAATTATACTGGCTTTATCACACACTTAATCCCTAATAATGATGGTGTGTCAGTGGGACTGTAGGAGAGGGACAAGCTTACACCATGAGAACGAATCAAAATCCATTTGACCTCTTTCTTTTCTAAGTAAAAGCTTGGATTCTGTCTGACCCAGTGAAAACCTGGCCCTGGCCCTAGTTCTGCCATTATGCAGAACATAATGTGTTATGCAGGTGGGCAGTCCATGGGAGAGGAACTCCCACGTTGAATCCATGTGAAGCAGTGGACCTGACCCCACCACCCTGCAACTAAAATCATGGTGGACAAGTGCTTCAGTGGATATAGAGCAAACCAATAAAATATAGGCTGAATTCAAGCATAGGAAGACAATTTAACTGGGTCACATCTTCAGATATCACATTCTGAAAATCCACCACATCCTTTAAGACCAGTAGAGGACCCCCAGGCCAAAACAACCACCACCACGCATGTCTTGCGTAACTAAGAGTATAGTATCTTTAATGAAAAGGAGACAAAAGAATACCCGAAGCTCTTACTTTGACAAGACCTATTTGAGAAATGATAATGTCCACATAAAGCTAACTTCACATCATAAAAAATCTCACATTATTGGTCATTTATTATTCTATGAGGAATTAAGCTTTAAAATTGATCTGAGTATTGATAACCCTGATAGTTTTCCACCATATAGTTGTCTTTGTTGAGGAAACAAGGGGAGACTGTCTCTCTTTTTCTTGTTTTCCACACAGTCACAATAATAACATTGAATGCTGTAATTAAAATATGAGAAAATACCCCAACCTCTATTTTTTAAAAAATTATTTTAGAAATGGACACAATGACCAGTCTTTACAAGGACAGATGACATTTTATCTTTTTTTTTGTTGTTGTTAACATTTAATAAATAGCCTGGCCTTAAAGGCAATTGACAGTGAACCCTTAAACTATGTATACAGTTATAATCTACAGCTGTGGCGGTTGTGAATTACAAGAATTTGACCTTGTAATTCATTGGTGTAATGTGCCAGTGCTATGTGGAAAAGTTGCACAAGAAGCTTTTTCTCCTCACATAATGATTATTGCAGATTTATGACCCATGCCTCCACTATGCATAACTGGCTTACTTCTGTGAAGCTCCTGAGGAATGCCGACTTCCATAGGATCTGAAGTCAGCACGAGGAGGGAACACAGTCCCACCCATTACTAATTACTGAATTAATCCCTCTGTCAGGGAAATAAACTACATGAAAATAAGGGGGTCTCTGGACTTACTTTTCAGCCTATGAGACTTTCTGCCCAAGTTTACAACACCACTTGAAAAAAAGAAAAAAAAAAAACCTCAATGTATCGTGAATACTTGAAATTAGGAAGCAGGGCTAGATCTGGTGTAAAACAGCTAATTTCAGACAAATTAGTTAATCATTTAGGTTACCCCTGCATTTGCCTTCAGGTCTCTACGCTCTGACTTGTATAGCTGGAGGTGTAGTGGTCAGTAAAACAAAACGTAGACTGCCCTTTCTGGTTTGTGTGACAGAAAGAGTTGTGCACACAACATCAAAAGGTGTCAACCCTGCTCACTGTGCTCAGCTTCCAATACTCCACACTTCTGCTTGGAAGAATGTAACTAGACTAATTACTGTCTTTACTATTAAAAAAGCATGTGACTCAGACATAATTGGTTATCCCAGTAAGTGACCACTGGATTGCCTCATGTTTGGCAAAAGCCATTTCTTAGCCCTTGCTTTGTTGCAGCTTCATAAAGATGTGTAAACGATTAAGACTATTTGTTTTTCATGGGAAAAAAATGCAGAGTGTGGAAATCCAGCCGCAAACTCCCCCTTCAAAATCATGCTACGGTTAAAAATTACATACTACCTATGCATTAAAGGGGAAAAAGTACATATATATTTTTTTAAATGTATGAGAGCTACTACCTTACAGAGACAGGAAAATTGTTTAAAACATCTATAAAAAGCAAAGAGAGCTCTGTCACTGACAAATTGATCAAGGATACTGCCAGCTAGCAAGTTATAAAATAGTAGGCTCTGTTTTGACAAAGGATGTCATGAATCTTTAGATCATAATATTTTTCAAGGCAACCCTAAAACAATATGTTTAAATGAAAAGGAACATTCTGCCCCATATTTCTTGACAGAATTAAAAACGACAGCATGGCACGTTCGGTTGATTATCTCCAAACCCAAGATGATTAGAAACTTGATTTCATTCCACGTGACAGTAAGAAAAATGATGACACGAGGCTACCCAGCAGCTGTGAGAAACTGCAGAATGTGTGGCAGTGGGACAAGCGATCAGTCTTGAGCTGGATCGCATAATTACACCATGAAAGGTGACAAGATTGGATAGGTTACAGTAATTAAAGTGATGAAGGGTGCTCATTCATCCCCTACACGGCTCCCAGTAGAGTCATACCCAAGTGCCGTTGTTGCAGTGAATGAGGTCCCGTGTCCTCTTCAGAGTCCGAATGTCTCGTGCTTGTCCCGTGCTGGTGCTGCCAAGAGCTCTGTTGCTCCACCCACTCAGATGAGGTCTCTGCTGCTGAAAATAAGGACGGAAGTCTCAAAGCCTGCTGGAGACTGTTGCCTGCACTTATTTCCCACAGTTTCTCTTCTAATGTTCTCACTGTCAAAGAATGTTCATGCTCTCCCCTCATTCAGGGATGTATGCTCATCATTGCACAGTGCCAGACTGGCCAGGGTACAGGCAGCAGACTGAGTAGTTGAGCTGTTTATTCTCTCTGAATTATTTTTTTTTCTATTTTATTTTTACTTCATATTTCCCTTAAAGTAGTGAAAGACACCTTCTAAAGTTATTGCATCCTCTGAGTCACTTGCTCAGAAACACCTGAAAAGAGGAAAAGTTTTCCAAACATCCTTGCTCCTGCACTGGTTTGCATTTTCACACCTGGAGAGGTCTGCTTGCAGTAAGCAAGAAGGGGATTCTAGCATGAGCTTCAGCTGAACCAAGGCTTGGGCAGACATTGAGTCTTTACTTTTTGTGAATTCTCAGAAGCTCTCGGGAGCCCTGGAAGTCAGTCCATCTCCACCAAGTTCAGTGGTATGCAGACATTAATAGAAGATGGTGTTGTATAGGCTGAAATGTCTTTGTGCAGTATGCTGTGTTCATTAAGTGCTCTACACGATCAGAATAATCCAGTTGTCCCTCAAAGAGCTTGCTGGACTTCCTAAGCCATGCCATAGCTATGGCTTAGGCACATAGCACAGTGGCACTGACTTTGCTGTAGCCTAACAATTTTCAACACTGGGGGCTCCCCCTAAGTTATACACAGTGGCTAAACCTAGCCACATCTCAGGCTTCTACTCCATCTGTCTCCTTTTCCGATTTTGCCTGCAGCCACCAGGCACCCTTCTGGCAAAAGGCAGCACCTGGATACACAGGGATCAGTACCCTGCATATCTTGTTCTCGGTTTTATCCTGCATGTCTACGATACTGTGTGCCTCACACCAAAGCAAATGCAAAATGTATGTCCTATGTACAAAGACTGCTGGGAGGCTGCTGCATCTGCAAGCCGTTCTCCTGCTAAATTATGAGATTAACACACCTCTCAAAGTCTAGAACTGCTCTTGTGATTTGTGATCTGTGACCTCGGGTCCTCTCCCCTTCATTGTGCCTTGTGACTCCCCCCACATTCTCCTACACAGGCATCAAAGAAAGTGCTTCAAGCTCCTAAAGAACAGGAACTTTTCTGTCAGCCGTACAAAAGCAAGGCTGCTCCACTAAGCTCAAATTCAAACCTCTCAGTGTAAATTAGGATCCTTTCTTCTTTTTTTTTTAAATCCCTAGGTCAAATGTGTAAAACAAGATGCTTCTGAAAGACAGTATCCATACAGAGTCATGATTGCAAGATAAATTTACAGAAGCTCTCCATGTCCTTTCTTCACCTCTGGCCCTTCCCCCAAAACAACCCACCAGCTTCACTCCAGCCCAGGGTACACACAAGGTCTGATCATGCCTCCCCAGCTGTAGGACTCTACACTTGCCGTTGTTGGACCTCATTAAGTGTCTCTCTGCCAAACTCTCTCTCCAGCCTTCTGGTGTGTCAGCCACTCCTCCTAGCTTTGTATCATCAGCAAATTTGCCGACAGTGGACTCTAACCCTCACCCAGGTCATTGCTGAAGATGTTTATTTAAAAGCTGGACTTAATTCTCCTTCTTACAAAGGAAGATTTGAAATGGTATACATAAACCAACAGTTTAGTGATGCGATGGGAGTTACACAGGTCCTTGAATAATAGCTTTGAGAGCTATGGACCACTTCATTCATCTTAATGATTATTTAATCTTGGGAGCTGACAGTAAGTTCCTTGCCTATAGCACATTGAGAGCTGACAGAGAGAAGGGGCATGATAAAGTAATGTGAATTTAATAGCAAAATAAATAATACAGAAGCTTCTGCAATGATTGCATAATTCATTATCCTCCTCTGGAAGAGGTGCAGAATTTCCACCTGAGCACTTTACCTCCTTGCTGCAGGCACCACGTGCCCACGGAGCCCAGGGCCACGAGAAGACCGCAGATGGGCTGCAGATGGGCTGCATCACCACAGTACAGCAATCTCCTTCCGCAGTCATGAAAGGAAAGCAAACATCTCTCCCAGGTATTTTACAACCCCCCATTGTTATACTTGAAATTGCCGAAATAAAAATAACCGTGAAGCAAATTGTCCCTGGCTGTTGGTTCCGGAGGGTACTGCAGGGCTCCAGCTCCCAGAAGGGAGCTGGTACCTCCCTGGGAGCCTTCTGGAGGCCCGCAATGGGTGTGAGCCTCTTTAGCCTTCCAAGGGGACTCCAATTTAGCCAATTCCCCCAGCTCTGCTGAGAGACCAGCACCAGCACTGTTATCCATAAACACCGTGGCAAAGGTTTACCAGGTTTACCTGGTAAAATTGTACAAAACCACCAGATCTGGTGTATGGGAGCACTGCATCCAGAAGGTGACCGGCATTGGCCTGCAGGACTTCTTTGCCCTATCTTTTATCATGGTCTTTATCAAATAAAATTGCAACTAAAACTTGGACATATAATTAAGGAATATATTGCAGTCCTCAGCCAGTTGGTGCAAAGCAGAGTGATTCCCACTGCAGAGCAGCGCAGGGCTGCCTGGCGCCCACTGAACCAATGCAAAACAGCCATTATGTTGCTACATAGCTTTTCAATAACCACAACTCTTTCCAAAGTGATACGTTTTGCAACACTTCTATTGTGCTCTTTCTTTCCTCTCCCTCACACTTAGATGATGATGGGTCTCACTTGTAGGTTCTGAAACAATCTTTGCTGTTGGGGAATGTATTTTCTACGACCACATTTATATGTATTTATATATTTTTAACCAATTCTGTGTTGTTGTTAACTCAGTCTGGAAACTGTTGCTGAGTTCGACTTTCTCACCCCTTCCTCTCCACGATCCGCTCCACGCCTGCGGACCCATTCCTGGTAGTCTGAGTCTCCCAGACTCCCAGAGTGAGGCACTCCCAGGGACGGGCATCCCGAAACGCCGCCTAATCACCACGGCTTGTCTCCGGGACTCACGAGCTAATCACGCGCTCTGATTTACCGCACCAGTGACCCACCGGCTCTGGGCATCCCCGGGCCCGCGGCGCAGAGCCTGCATAATCCCGGGCGGGCCGCTCGGAGCGCCGGCGCCCCTCGGCGCACGGCTCCCCCCGCGCACCCCTGCCCCGACCCCGAGGTCCCGGCTCGGCGGCACCCGGCCCTGCCGGAGCTGAGCTGGGAGCGGCGGGCCGGGAGGGAGTGGCGGGGGGAGGAGGCGCCGGGCGCGGCAGCCCAATGGGAGCAGCGGCGCTTCCAGTCCTCCCGCTTCCTCTCCCCACCCCCGGGCCGGGCGGGCGGCAGCGCTGCACCCGGCGGGCAGAGCGCGGCCCCTTCGCCTCCGCGGCAACACCTGCGGGGAGGGGGATGCCGTTGGGCGGCCGCCCCCCTGGGCTGGCAGGCGGGCCGGGCCCGGGGCCGCCCCTTCGAGGACGAGAGGAAGAGAAAGGAGCTGGAGAGAAGCGGGGAAGTTGTGTCTCGCCGGGAGCCGGAGCCATGAGCCCCGCCGGGGGGGCGCGGGCCGCCCCCTCTCTGCTGTTCTCTCTGCTGTTGGCGGCCTCGGCCCCTCTCTGGCTGCGGGCGGAGAAGATGGGTGAGCGCGGGCGGAGCGGGCGGGCGGCTTGGGGGAGTCCTTGTGACCGCGGCTCGGAGCTCGAGCTGCTCCGGGGCTGCGCGGAGCCGACCTGGCTAATCCCCGACGGGTTTATCCGCGTGTCTGAGTAGCTGCGGGATTACAGCGGTACCCGGCCTTACGATGAGCGTATCCCACCGCTTTCTTAATCTTTAGTTAATTAGGGCGGTGGGGTCGCTTGGTTGGTTTGAAGTCACTTAAGTGGAGGAAAGTCCCCGGCAAGTTGGAGGCACGGGGCTGCAAGCGGCTCCTGCCGACACCTGGGCGCCCTCTGCCGCCCCGGCGCCGCTCCGCTCCGCCCCGCCCCGGTCGGCGGCGTGGGGCCGCGGGGTGCCCGGGGCAGTCGCCCCTTCCCGCAGCTGGATGCGGGCAGCGCCGCTCGCTGCTGCCCCGCTGGGAGCAGCAGCCCGCTCTGGCTGAATCGAAGTTCCTTAGGAGTTTTAGGGGGACCTTGTTATCGCTTTGGTGAAACGAGGGTCTGCGCGCTATGCTGCTTACCCTGTGCTATATGCATCTCGCTGTTGAGCTTCCTGTGTGAATTACAGCTGAATTCTGCTGAGGAATTGCGACCTTATGGCCGTGGAATTGCCCTGCCTGATGCATCCATCCTAGAGGCGTTCACGGGCAGCTCCCGCTAATGCAGTGCTGGAAGTTGGGTACCGTGGTAGTCTTGACGGTGCTTTTTGGGTCATTGGATAGTCCCCATATCCATGTTCTGGATGGGCTGTGAGTTCCCAGCCCCAAAGCTGTGGATTAGTGTCATAGGCAGGCAGAAGTACTTTGGCAGATCTATCATCATCTTTTTCATAACCTCGTAGTAACGGAGATTTGTGGTATGGATCTCTATTGAGGGGAAGATCTGGTATGAGTTGCGTGGCCTTGCTAAGCAGCTTCACTCGAGCTTTTATTCCCTTTTTCTTGAAACTTTGCTTTTCTCTCTCCCCCGTGTTTCCCAGTTTTGAGACTCCAACTTGATGTGCTCCATGGAAAAGATGAAACATATTACTTCCTTCAAATCCCCTCTTTCCATCGCTGTTTATTTTGTCACTTTTTTTTCACCAATATTTCGTTGTCATGATCTCACAAAGCTGATGGAAGTGGTGACTTGTGCAGGGATTTCTGTGTGTTTCAACAGCACGCAGTGGTGCTAAGTTTAATTAAACATGACTCCAATTCCTTGTCTGTATTCGGCAGAACAGCGCAGAAGCACAAGAAATAATATATTTTCCTTGTTTGTCTTTGAGACGAACTCAAATTCACAGGAAAGCCAGCCCAGCATTTAGAACAGGGAGGGTTTGGTTGAAATCTCTTCCCTTCCTCCCCAGGGGGTGGTTATTTTATTTGTTTGTTTATTGATATTGTCCCATAAATTCAGAGCTAAGTGTCCTGCAGGAACACCGGTGGAGAAAGGAGATAAGGATAAGTAGATACAAACTTCCTGTCACACAAGCTCCTTGACTTAAAAGTTGTGATGGATTGAGAAGTGATGGAGTGAATGGGGCTCAAGCTGCAGCTAATTCTGAGTCTTGTCGCCACTGGCGTGTCCTACCAGCTGGCTCACAGGAAGATGCACAGGTTTAAATATATTGATTTTAAAATACTTAAAAGGTAGTGTGGCCTTCTGTCTTCTTACGAGCTGGTTGTGCAGTCTGCTTTTCTCATGACCAGCTTGCCTTCTTTTCAGCCTATCCCAAGGGATGCTACAGAACAAGGATGACAAGGATGAGGCTGCCATTGTAACTTCTATCAAATCAGGGAAAGGCCATTTTTCTCACTGTGCTATTTGTTGAGTCATAGCATGGCTCATATTGAGGTGACTGTGCAAAGCCTGGGTAAGAGTTCTTGAAAGTTTGCTGAGGACGTGTTGTCTGAGGGCATCTACGAAACACGGCGTTTGGTCGCTCATCAAATGATGACAGGGAAGTCTGAATGGTTGGGGAACTGATCTAAATCAGAACATATCATAAGCTTAGTGGTCTCTCCTAGGGACAAATACCACATCTGTGACTGTGCACTGAGTGATAAATAACTTGGAGATGTATATTAAAGGGGAAAAGAAGAACCTTTTAATTCTGCTGTACGCTTAACTCCTGTAATTTCAGTGGCAAGTTCTGAGCTGACCACGGCAGCATAGGCCTCATCCCCCACCCGCCCAGCCTCACACAGCCTTGGCTGTCCTGGTGGTCTTTCCCAAGGTGTCTTTCCAGCAGGTTAAGGCCAAGGCAGACCTGAATGCATTACTTTTGCTTCTCACAGGTTTCCGGTTCTTCTAGTCTCACCGAGCAGGACGCTGAGCGATGTAATTTTAGGTGGTGGATATCTAAATCAGAGTTGAATCTGAGTCTTCCTCGTCTGGGGCTTTGAGTAATCTTCCATTGCTTTTCTTAACCAGATTCTGGTCAGTAAGACTTCAGTCTGTTATTCAGTTGGTTATTTGTAGGAAGGAGTATGAGGAATGGGGATTTCACCCCATTAAGTGCGAGACTGAATTTGCCACTCTCGTTATAACTCATTTTCTTTTCACTTCAGATAAAGCACAGCAGTGAAACAAATTAGATTTGCAGATCAGCATCCAAATGTGAACTTCAACTACGTTTTATCTGGGTCTGGTGACAGTTGCACCCAACGCCCAGATTTTTCTCTTAAGTAGGAAGAATTTATGAGCAGTAGACCCTTAAACATTTTGGGGCAAGGCTGTTGTTTAGTGTGAGAACAGCATATGCAGTAATTATGAGAGAACGTGCTTGTACTCAGGGGCTTGCACAGAACACATTCTGGAGAATATTGGTGCGATAATGCTAATCCAGCCTGTGTACCCATTCCCAGCAGTTTGCAATGCAGATAGAGATGAATCTTGCACGCACACTCCACATCCTCCACAGTTTCTGAATATAACCAATCGGTAGTTTTTTCAGTTTGTTTGCATTTTGTCCTTATGTCTGCTTCCTTCCTTGGCTCTCTTAGCGTTGTGTTGTGAGTGCTGACTGGAATTGCTAAAGACAGAGGCAACAGTTTTCCAGTTGCACTTGATAAGCACAGTGTATACCCACCACATGAGAACTGCCATGTTTTCAGTTGCACAGACTTTGCTATAAATAGCTCTAAGCCCTTTATATGTACTTCTCTTTAGGTTAGCAGAGGACGTATTTCAAATGAAATCAGTGACAGGGAGGCCGCTGGGAGCCTCACTGACAAAGGAGGGAGAAAAAGATGCCTTGGGAAAGATCTTTCCTGAGTTATCTGCACATGCATGTTATGTGAATGATATTTCATACAAATTATTTGTTGATTTGCTTATGTAAAAATACGTTCACTTGTATTTGCCCAAAGCTTGTCACCCTTAGTCCCCTGGATTACACATAGAAATACCTAAAATGTCCTCTCAAAGCTGTTTTGGGTACCAGAAGGGCTATAGCATGGAAGGCCCATCTGAGATACCCCACCGTGCAGGGAAGTGTGATCCTGAGCAATGGAGGTGTGTGCTGAGGAGCTCAGCACAGACAGAGCCGAGGTGTGGGGCTGGCTGTACAATATCCGAGGCGTGCTCCTGTGGCATGTACTCATCAACACACGGGTTTGCACCATCTGTTAAGAATAAAACAAGCCAGATAGAATCAAAATAAAATCCTTCTGACTGGATTTGGTGGAATGGTGTTGTATCCCATCTATCTGCAGTTTAAAAAAAAAAAGAAAGAAAAAAGAAAAGAAAAAAAAAGTGAACATCAATGCATAGGAATAACCACACAGCTTCCCCAGGAGGTTTAATTAGTGTTACCACAGCGATTAGGGAACTCTAAACTGGGACAATATACTGGTGAAGCTAAATAAATAATAATAAGGAAAACAGTGTCTTGACTAGTTCTAAGAGCACATAGATATCTCTGGCTTTGCTTTCAGAATAAGTTATGAACTAATTAAATTTCATTTTTGTCTGTGAAAATTTTGCGAGCTGAAGCCGCGTTTCCAAAGTTGGCTGGATGCAGGGAGGCTGCTGCTAGTTACAGATTTTTTTACACTGTCTAGTTAAGCCTGGGGGCTGAGAGCGTTATACGAAGGAAATATTTTGGTCCTCTGTTCCCTCTCTGCCCGTCAGTTCTTCGGGCAGAACCAGGACGTGTCTCTCAGGAGTTCCCCTCCAAGAAGTGGAGGCTCAGTTTGGTGATGGTGAGGCTTTCTCCCTGGGCAGCATTTCCAGCCCCACAGTGTCTTCACTCGTTATTCCCACTTCCCTGTTGGGCCACGGTTGCTGCCAGTGCAGGCCATGCTTTCTCTCAGTGTGGAAGGAAAAGGACGATTGTGTTCAGCCCATCCTCTCATTACTCATCTCCATGGGGCTCTGATAAAGGTGTTTTCAAACCTGAAGAATGACAGGGGAAAAAAATGGAGAAGGAAGGGCAGGGTAAGGGAAGAAACACAAATCCATGGCATCCTCCTTAAGCAGGAGCTTCATTTTTGTATTTTCTGTCACATTTGGGCCCAAGCTACCACTATGGTTGCAGTGACTTCATGGTGCAGTTACAAGTTTGTTGTGTTATTCCTCCACCCCAGGTTTAGGAGAGCTCCAAACCATTGTTTCTTCCCTCAGCTGCTGCAGAAACTTTGTTTCCATCACAGCTTTGATCTGTGATGTTCAAGTTTCTGGCACTCCCACCACAAACGTTCAACAGTATTGGATTTCAGTCTAACACTTCGACATTAAAGCTGAAGTCATGTGGATGTCATCTTCCAGATGTTCATGTCTACAGAATTTAAATTGCTTGTTTGTTTTATTTCATATTGCAAAAACACATGGGAAATTCTGGATGCAATCCCTCTTGCCATACAAAGGCCTGTGTGTCCTGTGAGAAATCAAACAAGCTTTTTCTTTGTGGTGCCATGAGGAGAGACCTAAAACACTGGAAGCATAGGTGGGCTTCTTCACCTCTCCAAACAGAATGGCTTTGTTATGCAGCTGAGCCTTGTTGTTGCAGCTGGGGTAGCTGTGCAGAGTAGGGATGTGTAACCTCTCCTTGAAATAGCTTATATCTATTTTACTCTGATGCATTCCCTTTCTGTGTTGGTGGATTGCTTTCACTTAACAGTCAGCTATGCTTCCTGTGCAAAATGAGATTGGAACATAAATAAGTCCACTGCATCCTTCAACTATGGGAAAATGTATTTTAACCTGTAAAGTACATTCAAAGATCCTGAGAGTTCTCCGCCACTGGGAGGACTTGGCAGCAAGGTCCATGGCTAACACCAAGTCATTGCCCTCCCTGCCATCTCAGCTTGCTTCCAAAGCCAGGGTTTTGTTTTATCCTAGATTTCCTGTGTCAGGGAAGGGGAAATTGCAGTTGAAATGCTGGGGAGACAAAGGCTTTGTGCTCCCGCTGAAAGCTTTAAAACAGAATTTCAGCAGATAAGCTGTAATGCAAAGTGTTGTGTCACATGCGATGAGAACCTGGGTGGTAATAATGTTTTCCAACCTGAGTGAGTAGTCAGCATTTGCTGATCAATTAGCATTTCATCACGGGTGGAAGGAGCTTAGTTAAACGTGTATCTGAGAACATACTGATTTTTCAAGAAGTGCTAATGCTTGTGCTTTCAAAGTAAATCTCCTGGTTTTCAGGAGAAATTCAGTCTTTGCGTTCTCTAGGTAGAAAGTAGAATTATATTCTACCAAAATAAATCAGTAGCTGAGCAGCTGTGCTGAAGAATTCACTCTTAAGATGAGTGAGAAACTGTGCAGACCTTTCTACCACACCGCTTCAAAATGTGAGAACAAGACTGCTATTAATAAAAAATCCAGTAAAAGAAAAGGAAAATGTGGCTTTGCGGTATAAGTAGCGTACATAGGGTGGTATTTATGCATTGCTTTTCACTTCTATTTGCAAATATATTTTACACAGACTCATAATATCATATCGCGGAAGATAAAGAGGTAGAAACAATGCTGTGGCTCATGCTCAGCATCACAACCAATGATGTAGTACTTAAGTTAAATTGTGGCTCATTACATTTTTATTTTTTGATTTGAAATATCCCTCAGCAAACCACAGCGACCACAATATTTCATGTTTTTCTGAGACTGTGTGTGTGTATCTCTCTGGTCAGTGCTGCGGTAATGAGTACCAGGCAGGCTGATGGCACGGGAATACTGAAGGAAGGCATTTTTTACCTTCAGTGCTCCAGGTTAGAAGCCTGCTGGTGTGCATCTTTGACTGCATGGGTGTCTCTTAGTTCAGTTCATTTTTGCTTCCATTACTATAGGAAGCAGAGAGAACTGCTTGTTGTTAAGACTGCAGTATTTATGATAGAGCTGGTTTCCTAGAAGTTAGGTTGGGTGAGTCAAAAAGGAAAGCAGAAAATTGAGTCTTGTGAATTAAGGACAATTCGTGTTTCCTTCACAGAACAATTAGTTGTCTCGAGAAATATTTAACTTATGGATAACATAGGGCTTGCATAATTCGCTTCAACAAAAAGAGTGTTTTCTGTTGTCTTTTCAATTACATCTCACAACAAATCACATACTCAATTCAGTCATACAGGGAGGGGGGGGAAAAAAAGCAAATGTGTGATTTGCTGGTAATCCAGGACAGATTTGATTTCAAGAAAAGAGACCAGCCTTAACCGTTGGTAACTGACAGTCTTTCCTGGCTTGTGTCACACTAACCAGGGAATTACATGATAAAAACACAAGGCAAGGGGGTTCATCCTATCGTATTCAGACGTTTCCGAAATTAAAGCTGTTTTGAAATCTTGCCTTCCCACCTGCTACCTTAACAGGAACTGCTTCAGCCTCTCCTTAAACTTAAGTCTCCAAATTTCTTGTCCCTGTGGGTTTGCCAGTCCTTTCCATGGCTGTGAATATTCCTATTCCTGTGCCGCCCAATAATCGAGTTTGGCCCTGAGCTTGCAGCATATGTTTCCCACACAGTGCCGATTCAGTGCAATATACTGTAAGTTAATCTCCAGTAAAGCATAGCGAAGAGAAAACCTGGGGAAAAAAAAAAAAAAAAAAAAACAGATGGAGAAAGTAGAGCAAGCAATTTGCATATATATATGATATGTCTCTCAGTTAAGATTAGCATTTCCTACTTTGCCTGAAAAGCTCTTGATAGAAATCCCACTACATGTTTGTCCCATATAAGGGGAACCGCTGGAGGTGCCCTAATAGGAGAATGAACCATCAAGCCCATGAGGCTCCATTTCACACTGCTGAGATGCTCTGGACAGGACACTCCCACCATCATCTTTATGGCACTGGAGCTCCACCAAGGCCTTCCCAGTAGTATGACCCCCTTCCCCTTACTGACTGCCCTCTAAGGTTCCTCCCAGGGGTGCAGCTACAGCCAGCAAACCAAGTGCTTGTGCATTCACAGTGCCTTCTCAGCACCTCTGCAATTGAGGATGTACACTTTGATGTGGATTTGAAAGGAGGCAGATATCTGATGGGGAAAACAAATTCAACCTCCATTTTTTGCAGAATGGAGATATTGTACTTACAGTTCCTCTGGAATGTCCATATATTTGTAAATCCATTCTCACATCTGTTCCCAAAACCATGCAGGCTTATAAATGTTGAGGTGACAAGTCACAGCAATATGTCACATAGTAAGCGAATGGCATTGATAAATATTAAATGCAGCTACACAGTGAATAAATAAATAAGTAAATTCTTTATTGTAGTAGCAGTTAGAAAGGCATAGAGAAGTTTTCTCACACCCACAGCCTCAAGATTGCTGTATTTAGAATGCTGAAAAGCAAATTCCAGTGCTGAAGCTCGCTTCTCTGTAGGACTACATTTGGATATTCTGCCTAAGTCCTGGAAGCAGTGCCTCAAGCCTGCTTATTTTTGACATGTACTCCAGTACTGTCTGTCTTTCACAGATTGTGATGAAACCAGATAGCTATCATGAAAAGAAAAGACAAACTTAGTTTGCTACTACTTCTGAGTATTCAACAGAAGCAAAGTGAGAGAACTGTGTGATGCTATTTAAAGCCTTGTATAAAGCTTGCCCCTTACACGTTGCAGGATCTTGTTCTTTCCAGAATTCAGCAACTTCTTAATTCTGTGCCCTCATAAATAATTCAGAGGAAAGGGACTACCAAGGCTGTACCTGCTGTTCTCTTTCTGGCTTTGTGATTTCTATGGCAATCTGAATGGTCTTATCACTCTTTCTCATACTGATGTACTCAGGTGTTGCTAGGCTTCATCGTGACACCATTCCCCAAGATGTATATACAGAGAAGATGGTTGGTCTCCAGAAGGTTAAATGATGGGAGTGGCAAAATTAATCAAATCTGTATGGACACAGAGAAACTGGAAGAGTTTCAGTGTGTGGTGTTTGTGTTCATATTTGTGCTGCTTTAACTGAAACTTGTTCTACACCTTGTTAAGTTTGTAATCCTGAATGCAGAGTGTAAAGTTGACTCCAGTGAAACATGGATTCCTGTTGGTGGAAGAAGTTGCTCAGAGGGAGGTTTCTGCCTTCCTTTTTACATTTTAGCAGTTAAATAAATGAGAACTCAGAGCTTACGAGATTTTCATCTTTGCAAACTTCTGCAAAAGTACAGTAAAATCTTCCAGAGTTGTTTGTGGCATTCCAGTGATGTAAATGTCTTTGAGGTCAGTGCAGTTATAAGGATTTCCCTAGCTTTTGTCATATATGTGCATCTCTTAGGTATCGCTAAAAACCCCTTTGATTTTGAAAAATGGTAATACGGTTAGAAGCTACTTTGCTAGATAAGGAACATAAAAAGGACTGCATATGTTTGTTTTTTCTTAATACGTGTACTTGATGGTGGAAACCCTACTGGTTACCACATGCTCAAGGCAGGGCATTCCTAGAGGTTGCTTCAGGCAAGCGCTGGGGAAAGCCAACCCCCAACCCTGTCAAATGGCTGGGGAGGTGGTCGCAACTGAGCATGGGGTAGAAATCTGGGATTTATAGAATCTCTGTGGAACCAATTTGAGATCATTTGTTGCATTCCCCTTGCTACTTTAAGAGAGATGTTACAGTAAATAACGGCTATGAGGAAGAGGAAAAAACACGTTGTTTGGCCTCCTACTCCTTTCACATCCCTTTGAAGTTGGTAAGTAAATAATTTGGGCTACGAAATCAGCACTCTACAATGTCCCTTTGTTTCTTTCACTGATCTACCTTCCCTTCCTGCCCTCTGCCCCCTCCCAGCACTCCCCACCTCCTGCATGTTTGGCTTTGGCAGCAAATCAGGTGTTGCGAGAGACAGCTGCAGTGCAGGAGTTTAAATGTTTCCTGGGGACCCTATGGAGTCACACAAATGAGAGTTCAGTTCAAAGACAAGGTTTATATCATCATTTATTTTTTCATTTGCAGTAGGGCATACTGCAAAGTGGGGGACTTGTTTCCTTGAAAATGTATTAATACTAATTTAGAAAAAAATGTAGTCTTTTTTTATTTTTATTTTTTTGTATTTTGGATTATGGACTTGCATTAATTTCCAGTATAGAATCATAGAGTCACCAAGATTGGAAAAGACCCACAGGATCATCCAGTCCAACCATTCACCCATCACCAATGGTTCTCACTAAACCATGTCCCTCAACACAACATCCAAACGCTCTTTGAACACCACCAGGCTCGGTGACTCCACCACCTCCCTGGGCAGCCCATTCCAGTGCCTGACCACCCTTTCAGAGAAGTAGTATTTCCTAACGTCCAGCCTGAACCTTCCCTGGCGCAGCTTGAAGCCATTCCCTCTAGTCCTAATCACTAGTCACCCGAGAGAAGAGGCTGACCCCCAGCTCACTACAACCTTCTTTCAGGTCGTTACAGAGAGCAATAAGGTCTCTCCTGAGCCTCCTCTTCTCCAGACTGAACAATCCCAGCTCCTTCAGCCGCTCCTCATAAGGTCTGTGCTCCAGACCCCTCACCAGCTTTGTTGCCCTCCTCTGGACACGTTCCAGGGCCTCGATGTCTTTCTTACAGTGAGGGGCCCAAAACTGGACACAGTACTCAAGGTGTGGCCTCACCAGTGCTGAGTACAGGGAGATAATTACTTTCCTGTTCCTGCTGGCCACGCTATTTCTGATACAACTCTTTGCAGTCTCCACAAAATGCTGTAAAGAACTGAAAGCTGGACCTTCGAAAAACACTGCTGTGAGTTTATATACTTCCTCACACAAAGGGCCTGGCCAGATGCTCAGCTAATGTGAACAGCATCTGGGCACCAATACTACCAGGAATATGGTGTGGAGGACTGGTGAGACACTGCCCTTCATTTTTATTAGCCACTTGAGCCCATTGCCAGGAAAAGCAAAAAGGTTTCAGATTTGGTCATGCTCTGGAAAAGTGATGGTTTTAGGTCATGATCACTTGGTGACTTCTCTCTTTCATGACAATGGTGCAGCAAAGACCTGGTGCTCCTGGCCAGGTTAGCAGGTGGGGAGGTTAGAGGTGAGCCACTGAACGCTGAGTTTTAATCGCTCACAAAGCAGTGGAAGCGCAAACCCGCTTAGTGTGCATCCAACAGTCTTCTGTTGGTGACAGAGGTCGTAGAAACTGTATGAAGACCTAAATTTAGAGTTGTCAGACTGCAACAGTGGATTTGGGTGGAACCTGTAAAAAAACATCTTGGTTTTCCCCAGGTATTTTCTCCTATCCTATGTGATCAAGGGAGGCACAGGTCTGATTGGAAAAGTCAGATTTATTTGTTTGGTATTCATCTGTTTTTATGCATAACTCTTCTTACAGAAATGGGTGCAGAGCTCTTTCGCAACAGTTATTACTGTATCTTTGAATGAGCTGGAGTTACTACTTTGGGGGAGAGACATGGATGATGAGATGAATTCATGTTTTTGCTGGGGATTATTAGCAAAACTTTTTTGCTCAATCCAGTGGCATTTTCTTTGCTTTGTCCACATCCTCCTGCAGCTGTAGCTCTTCAGAGAACACTCAACTTTTGGCTGAATCCAGAACATAGGATCTGGTAGACAAGCTCTGTGCTCTCAGGAGTAGGAGGACGGCAGGCTGGCAGCTCTCTGCTCAGGCCTCTGTGCAAGCAGAGAAATGTCGGGGGATGGTGGTCACCTTGTCCCAATTACCTCCATGCAGGCAGGCTGTCATCTGGACAGGAGGAGTGGGGCAGAGAGGGAAATACGGCTCTGGGGGGCTTCATGGTTCTGGAAGGCAGCGGTGGCTGAGGGCGGAGTGGCAGTGGGAGCTGTAACCAGCTGAGAAATGCTCTCACCCAGAGGGTACTGGAGTGTGCGGGACTGGCTGTGTGCCTGAGCATGCTTGGGTATAACACGTATTTAGCACTGGAGCGTGGCCAAGCCTGATATTAATTGCTTAGCGAACGTGAGTCAGAAGGATGAAAAAGGCAGCTGCTTTCTGCCAGGATACTGTAGCAGTGCTTTTGAAAACACACTTTGATATCATGCCTTGTAACCATTTTGTAGTTGGCAATATAAACATCGTTCAGTAAAAGCTGCGGTACGTGAGATATTCTGTAGCAGTTTTGTGAGAACAGCCTCTTCCCTAGGGCAGAGCACTCTGCTGTGTAGCCAGGGGTGGGTGAGCCCGGGGGTGCAGACCTGGGGCTCGGCCTGTGAGCTGGCTGTGGGAGGATGCAGGAGCAATGAGGCAGCCACCCAGGTAGTACTGCATGGCAGGAGGGCCCTGTGAGGAACTGGAGCTATTTCCAGAGAGATCCAACTCTGCTGCTTCTGAGACCACCACTGTTTTGTGAAAGCTGTCCCGTTCTGAGCCACAGTATGTGTGTGTGGGGATACTCCTGTGGGCAGCTCATGTGCTTCTTTGTGGGAACAGGTTTTATCATCTGTGTCCTACCATGTGCCAGCCACTGTGGCCTGACCAAGTTCATGGCTGCTCAGGGATACCTCCTTTAACTTGCCCTGCACAAATCAACCACACGGGCATCCAAGTGATGGCAGTAGCACCACCCACCCCTTGCCCTTTCCACATGGGCAGTTACATGATCCATACCCTGGCATCCTCTGGTGAGACCCAGGCTGGGCATTACACATATGCATTGCTCTCAGCAAAGACAAGGGGCGAGCAGGGAGCTCAGCTTCTGCTGCAGAGGAGCTGGTTGTGGCTCAGTCTAGATATTTCCAACCTATCCCACAGGAAACTGTTTATATCTTAGTGGTAAACAATCTTATTTCCGGTGTTGTGTGATCCCCCATGAAACCTGACTGTAGGCCAATGGGCCCTCAATGCAGTGGATGCAATCTTGATCTTCATTCAAATACCCATGAGTATGCAGTTTACAAAACATGCTTGACGTGCTTTTAGTAGCTCCTGGTGATGAGGGGAGATGTTGTGAAATCTAAGTGTGTTTTGGTTTTCTGGCTGGTGAACACCTTCTGCTTAAATATTTTGCTTAGCTTCAGTCCGGTGGGAAGCCATGAAACTGGGATGTCTGTGGCAAGGCCATTAACTGCTTCCCAATAGGGTGCTAGAAAGCAGCTCCTAAAAGCAATGCTAAATAAAAACTTTGTGTTAGCAAGAAACCCTGCATTGAATTGACTGGTTAAATACACTTATTTCCATTCACAAGAACTCTGCTTATAGGAAAGAAGAATGTGATAGTAGGAACTATTGCATGTAAGACTCGATGTATTTGAGGTTTGGTCAATGCATTTCTATTGAAAAACAAAATTTCATGTAGAAAATAACAATAAAACCTAAACTAATAAGAGATTTGTTCTCATTTTTTTATTATTATTATTTGAAAAGATGAAGAAAGGATATATTTTCAATTTCTTTCAATTTCCTCAATTTTTGGGCCTTTGATAAACAGTAAGCTATATATATAATTTTTTTTTTCCCTAAATGTAGTCATTAAATGTCTTTGAATGAATAATCTGAAGAGTTTTATTCTGCCTTCCCTCTGTGACTTCAGACTCCTTCCCTAGGGTGCATTTTCAAGCATATTTCAGTGTAACGTTTTTCTTTGCTCTGGTAATCCTGCTGAGAAAGTCAAAATGTAGAGCTGGAGTCAGAAGCAATAGTTACTAGGGCTTGGCCTGACTTGCAGCGTTGCTTCAGCTCCTGTGACAGATGCACTTTTGCCATGACCTTTTCCTTTGAGGCAGACAGGCAGAGCAGGGGCAGTGAGGGACTTCACAGGTTCAGAACAACGCTGCTCTTGCCTCTCATCAGCTGTAGTGCCTGAATGACTGTCCTTCCCACATTACACAAGTGAAAAGCTGGAAAATAACACTTGCACTGTCTTAGTTCTAAAGATGTTCTGGACTTATTACATTTCAGTGCTGCCTCAAAGACAGATTTTTAAAAAAGGAGTTTCTCTGGGGACAAGACCTTATATAACTTGCAAAGAGGAGGACGGGGGGCTGAGGTGTCTGCAGTTGTGCTTGTACACTTTTTGCAGAAATGTAGTGCTCTGTGATGTTGTCAGCATCTCACTATGATAGCGATGTCTTTTCAGCATCGTGAGAAGAGTTGTACCACAGAGAATCCTTGAGGTTTTACTGAGGTGACGCAGGCCAGAACAAACCCACTGAGATGAAAGCCAGGCAAACTCTAAGACTTTTGGTTTTAAGGAGTTCATCCCCATGATGTCTTGTTGTGGCTGTGTAACTTTTCCTTTTATTTTCCCTTTTTGCTCTCCAGTGAGGACAAGTTGCAAACCAAACTCCAGACTGCAGTCACTTGGTTTTCAGCAGCCCAACTAAAATAAATGCTTACTGGTAGAAACACGAGGATTAAATAAGGACCGTAGGTAGCTCTTTTTTGCTACACAGACCACAGAATTGTCCTGTATCCCGTTGGAAGTGATCTGGTTTCACACTGCCTGCACTTCCCTGGGTCAAGAAAGCTGACAGCATATGTACTATATCCCTCCTTATACTTTAATTCCCACTGAAGAAAGTTTCCATTAGAAGGATGATTTTTCTCAAGGGACCGGTTCACCTTTTGTTTTTAGCATTTTCCTATGCATCTTAAAATCAAAAGAGCTAGGAAAACAACCTTTAACAACGGGTATTTTTTTAAATATATCAAGAAAAAGATCTGAGAAACCTTTTTTAGTGTGTTTCTTGGTGATACAATTTTGGATTAGTGTCTCTTATTCACCTCTATTCCAAGCATGAACCTGTGACAGAATTAAATAACAGGCAACAAAGCCAGAAAAAATGATAACGCTTCAAAATAAATGCTGTTGCCTGTGAATAAGCAGCTGAGTGAGATTCATGAAATGGCAGTGTAATTATATAGTTGCAAGGCAACGTTTGATACCTTGGATCTTACCTTCGCACAGCATGCCACCTTCACCCCAGGTCCCAGAATGGTACACGTTTTTATCAGTAACTCCTTTCTAGCTTTTCACCCTTCAACAGTCTTATCAAATCTGAAGCCTGTTCTTTTGAGTATTTGTGAAAGAAAACTCAGGTAGTAATTAAAACAGCCAGATCAAAAAGACTTAACCAAAACATCCTCAAAAGTGGAATTCTAAGTAAACATGAATTCCCAGCTCTTCAGGATTCTGTTCTATTAATGCCTCTAGAATTAGTTTTGATTTTGTAGTGGTAAAGGGCAACAGTGTACAGCACCCCTATAGGAAGACTTGCTGTGTTCCACTTGACCTAAAACTGAGGGCTGCTACACATACACAGATGTGGCACCAGTTTCTCTAATGTAATAGTTTCCATTTTTTTCAAGATTCAGCCTAATGAAAGAAGTCAGGCTTTAACACATACATTTTACATTACTGGTACACTTTTAAATAGTTTACTAAGAATTTCTTCCTCTAGTAGTCAAGGTCTCCTATCTGTCACCTGCTTCCTTCCCCTCTGTAGATGCATCCTGTTTTCCATGTCAGTCCCCGCGTCCCCCCTGTCTTTCCATGGACCTTTTCCTGTTGTCCTATGCTTCTGCAGCTGCTCCAAACCTGTGCTCACCCCTTGCCATGAAAATCCACTTTGCCACAGTACCAACTCTCTGCCCATGCTGGGCTGGGCTGGGCAAGCACCTATTTTCTCCCTGCTAGCAGTGAAAAGCAGTGCTGACTGCTCCGGGCACAGTGCCGTGAAGTAGCCTGCACGTTTTGCTGAGGACACCCATCGCACCATTTGTGTTTACCTTGTCCCCAGTGCTTTTTGCATTGTGCAAGCAGAGCAAGAAAACCAACAGGAAAGTAAGGTGAGTCAGGGCTGTGACAGTATGTGGTTAGGTCATGTCTGTGCTTCCACGCATGATTCAGTTGCTCTCTGCCTGATGGCTCCTTACGTGGAAGTAAAGCGTGGAATGATAATTGGGAGAAAACTGTTTGAGGAAGGATCCTACCTATTACATGTGAAATTGCATCCTTAAGGTTTCAGTAGGGTTTGGCTGTAAATCAAAACCGGAGTCTCTGTTTATACAGAACTGTCAAATACTCTTTAATTCATGAGTGTTTCCAACCCTTTTTGCTACTGCTTTGCAAGATAAATATGACCCCATTTATTTTAATTACCTGTTTTCCAACAACTGTAAAACTGAGGTGGAGAATTACAAAATACTTTTTAAGAAGGTGGAATGCGTTTTAGATGGTTTTGTGGTCAGCATTTTCTTACATTTTTTTTTATTTATTGAGGAATATGCTTTGTTTTTCTTCCTTGGTTCTCCTTCTGCTGCAGGAGATGGATGTGGGCATGTGGTGATGTATCAGGACAGCGGGACCCTGGCTTCCAAGAACTATCCCGGGACATATCCAAACTACACACTTTGTGAAAAGAAAATCCAAGTACCTCAGGGAAAACGCCTGATCTTAAAAATTGGAGACCTGGATATTGAATCACAGAAGTGTGAATCCAGCTACCTTACCATCCTGAGTTCTTCAACGCTGCATGGTAAGTCAGTCATCTCTCCTGCGTCTATTTCATAATCAGCCTGGGTCTCAGATGAGATAACCTCTGCTATTGCTACCTGTTTGTCACCGATAACCTTTCCTAACATGCAGTCTTTAATACTTTAGATATTAAATGTGCGCAGCCAGGCTGCACTTGAGTAAGCAATTTACACAAGAGGATAAGTGTATAAACATGCTATAACTGTGCACTTAAAACAATAGAAGAACAAAGTCCTCCCAAGGGGAACTGAGGCTTTCCTCAAATCAGTTCAGCCAGCCAGCTGCTGCTGGGGCTTTTGATCTGCTCTGTAAAGGAGTCAAACTGATGTTCAGGTCAGTGAGCCCTTTTTCTGAAGTCAGATTGAAATCCAGGCAAAGCTGTGGAGCTGTGAGGAGTATGGACAATACAGGTAAAACAGATTCAGAGGAAAAAGAAAATGAAGAGTCAAGCACACCAAGCTGTCAAGGTGACCCAGCTCCTTGCTTGTCTCAGTGCAGTATGTGGTTCACCCAAGCTCAGGTCTCATAATAGTAAGGATAGATGATTGCCTTTAATTCATGAACATGGTAGACCTATAATTCATCTGGTAAGATAAGATCAGGTGAAGTATTAAAGCCTCTCTCACAAATGAAGGTAAAGGTAATTATTGCTCATCACAAGGGATGTATTACATTTTGAAGCAGCCTTCAACAAGAGTGAACACTGACATGTTCATATGTAAGCCTTGCATGTAGCTTTATCTGAGGTATGAGGAGTGTTTCTGTTTGTGCACTTGGATTTATTTGTTTATGTTTACGTTCATATACCTGTAAGAAAGGAATTCTGTTCACTTGAAGCACACTGTCTGTACTTGGCAGTGATATGGGTTTAGTAGTGCATTATCATAACTTTGAATCCTTAACATTTCAAATCAAAAGCTTATCTAAGAAGCAAGGATAAATCAGTATATTGCTTTTTTGAAGTAAAAAATGAAGCTTGAATTCTAATTCAAATTTTGGCTCCTTGCACAGCAGCCCCAAGGCGTCTTCACATAGTTCAGTCTTGCAGCTAATCAGCCAACTAACACAGAATGCTAGTGTATTATGCAATCAAACCCATGTAATGAATTTTTAAAGTGTTCCCACACCCATTTTCATACCTGATTAGTAATATCTGATGCATGTGGACTATAATTTGCATCCTCTGTAATGAACTGCACAATTAGCAGATTTTGGTTCTATCTGATTAAACAGGTTTTACAGCTTAAGCAGACATGCTATCTGTAATGGTTTTTGTGGTCTACAGCTTGCTGTAGACTTTCCTGTATACAGAGTCCTTTCTTTATGTTCAGGTAGATCCATGCAGTGAGGAAATAGCACTATACGCAAAAATTCACAGTATCACTTGTGTTTTAAAAGCCATGGGAATTCACAGATGAGATTAAGACTTTTCCAAGTGTGTTGTTTCAACAGTTTTGCTATAGTTCTAGAGTTTAATAAGTGTTTATGTAAGCAAAAGGAGCCCTGTGATTGGGCACTGCTAAGCACATTCGGTCCTGTGAGGTGTCCTTTCAGGTGGCTGCTTCTCAGCCCAGGTTTCCTCTCTACAGCTCTCCTCTCTTCCAAGAAGCAGGTTGGTATCTTCATTCAGGAAGATGTTGACCTTTGCCACTGAATTTTTTAATAGGATGATGGAGATCTGAAAATACTTTACAGGCATTCGAACTTCCGAGCAGTTAAAAATTAATGTTTGACTGTTTGGGGATGTCTGTACCTGACCAGGGCTTAAAAAGGAAAATCTAAAAAGCTAAGTGTGAAACCTGGCAGTGTGAACATTACTAATACTTCAAATTAGCCAGACAGCTTCTGCTCTTTGAGGTATGCAGTTATCAGGAAATAAGGTCCAAAGGGAAATGTGTTTTAAATACTACTCTGATCTCTTCAATTCCACAGAATACAAGACAGGCAATATCAGTATGCATGCAACGTTTTATTGGGGAGTGCATCTGAAGCCTAGAAAATTGGTCAGAGGCAAAGCACCACACCATGTGCATGTAAATACATTAGCGTAAGCAAGTCTTCTGATGACAAAATATTCTGTCCTTTCACGTTTGTCCCACAGGTCTTTATGTATAACTGTGATTCATTCATTGTAATAACCACCTGCTGGGATTCATGGAATACACAAGGAGTAACTCAGTTCATGTCTGGAGTATTTTTGTCCCACGCACCAAAGGGAAACTGTTACAAACAAGTGGATTTATGTTAGCCAGGTGATTTCTTTGCTTTAGCAATCCTGTGACTACAGATTAGGCAAAAGAACACTGATATATGAGATGTGTTTAAGTTCAAGGCATTCATCCCATCTTGTACACTGGCCCAGGAATACCCTGGATTTAATTCCTTCCTAGAACAATGTGTAGCACTGAGTATGCTGATCTACTAAGCCTCCACACTCAGATGGAACACAAACTTTACACTACAGTTCTCACTTTTAGTACTCCTCAGCTTTGATGAACCTACGAAGGCAGCCATTGCATTTACATTTCCAAATATTGCCATCAAAAGATGGTCATTAAATAATCTTAACGATGCTCTAAAACTGGAGCCATAAAGTGGCTGAACATTCTGTCTCGAGGTTATTATTCTTCCCACTGTTTTTTTTGAGGTTAACTGGAGGAACGACACTGTAGTAAGCCTTTTCTTTTCAACTGCTGGCTTTCCATCCAGACTTAGATGTGAGAACATTCATCATCAGTCAGTAGAGGTAGAGTAACACCAGTTTCGGTGAAACTGAGTCACCTTTTTCTGGTAAATCTTCAGATGGTAACACAACTCTGCACGTTGTCTCTGAAAGAAATAAATAATGTCCCTTTTCAAAGGCACAGCTTTTCACTGAGTGAAAGCAGGGTGGATTCTTTTTGTTTGCCTTGTCTGTTTTCAACACAGAAGGGATCTAGGATAGAAAATAACGTAAAGCACGTTTCATAGTGTGGACGGGGTGCAGCCTTCTCTGAAATGCTTTTCTTCTAGAGTTAATTGTATTAGCTGAGCATATTAAAAATACCAAGCTCTGAAAAGAGCTTCTGAATTTTTTTAATTAGTTAAAGGGATATGTGAAAACAAGATTAACCATGTGGTCCCTGTAGTTCCCAGGAACACAACAGCCATTGCTGTACCACTTATGAACATATTGACAGAAATGTTTTTAAGGCTTGACAGAAATGGCTTTTGCCCAGCTACTTTTCATGGCTATCAAATTTCTGTGTCTTTTGACCCTTTTTGCTTGCCTTTTTCACTCCTTCCTGGCTTAGTATTTTTTTCCCTTAATTTTTGTGAGATGATCACAAGTCTGTGACTGGAGAGAGAATCAAGAACAGATAAGTGCCTACTTCCATTCACTTACAGTCAGTAGGAGGCTGATGTGTTCCTCTGGGGTGGTTGTCAGATCTGCTGAGTGACTAGTAATAATTTGGAGAGTTAACGCAGTTAACTTCTTGCATAATTTGCACTCAGTAGCTAGTGTGAACTAGCAAAAGATATTACTGGAAATGCTCTTTTCTCCCCGCAGCCAGTCACTGATGGTTGTTAGGAAAACTGAGCATTCACTGATGTGTGAGAGTCTGGTGGCTGCTGAGAGTGAAGCGTTCAGGTGTGTGTATGTAGGAGAACCAAATGCCTTCCAGTGCCTCACACCTGTCATCATGGCAATAGGGTATTCATCGCACCACCCTTCCTTACTATAGACTGAAGTAAGTGTCTTTCTTGAACAGAGGGTGCGCCCAGGCTTCTTTTTCACTCCTCAAAGGAAACTTGTTATTGCAGTATTGTTTCTGGTATTTCAGGAAATCCAGTGAAATGCCCAGACAAGTTCTCATTGAAGATGAAGTTGAGCGATTTCTTAACAGTCAAAACTCTGTTAACAGTTGGGTTTCGCCTGAATGGTTACAGCAGCTTTCAAAGGATTTAGCTGTAAAACGACGACTTCACTTTTCTTTTATCAAATGACCTCATATTCATTTTAGATTCATAAACTGTACTGTGCTTTTTTCTGAGTCTTTTGTTAAACAGGTACATCTCTTTGCTAGGGATTCCTAACTGTGGCTGGGCTTCTGTCCTTGGGTTTAGCTAACACCACAGGCACAGTGTTAGGTGAGGCTGGACAGACAGACCTACAGGCTGGAGAACAGGTGGCCCGGGCTCTCCATTTTTAAACTGTAATTAATTACTTCTTTTACCTGACTGCGTGGTGGCCTTTTTCTCTCCTTCATCGCCATCTTTGGCAAACCTTTGGAAGAATTAATGGAAAGTTTTATTTGTTTTTCCTAAAACAAGTAACTCTTAGACTGATTCAGAAGTCAGACTGTGTTGTGCAGAGTCAAATGCTGAATAATCAGACTGTCTCACCCTGAGTAACAGATGTGACTTCCCTGTCAACTCCTATCTATTGAGCATTAAACACCACTTCATTGCGTCCTGCACACAGGAGGCTTCTCTTCTCTCTTTCTTGGTGGCAGGAGAAGTTACCAGCTATGCTCAGTCATTGCTTATGAAAGTGAAGCATGTGTGTGAATGTGGGATGGAGACAAATTTCAAAAATGCACATTTTCATACAAGAAATCCTTGCAGTTTTTGTGAGCTGTTTGTGCAAATCTTTTACACACTGGCTGAGTTTTTAGCTCTGAAATGATGCAGGTATAATCCGTCTTCAGCATATCCCCTGTCCTTCTCCAGCTATTGAGGTACCTCAAAGCCTGCAGAAACAAGCAGCATGTAGGCCTTGCTGCTTGCCATGAGAGAAGCGAGCCCTCTGGCAGAGCACTTCTTAAGGGAAGTAGAAAGAATAAAGGAGCACAACTCTACAGAATGACCTCAGGAAGTGTTCCAGAGTCTGGCTGACAGCAGAAGTAAACTAGACTGCATAAAAACAGACAATGCTGTAAAGATCATCAGATTTGCAAAACAATGCTATTATCAAAAAGACAAAAGTGGTAGAGTATTGCTAACATTTTAAAAACAAACAAAGCATAAAATAACTTCTTTGGTCTCTGGAGGAGGCAGCCAAAGGATATACATGAGACCATTTACTGTGTATTTCCCAGGACATTAATACTGCTTGGAGACAATAATTTCAGAATAAGAGTATTTCATTTAAGCCACCTAAACCATATCAACAGATTAGGAGTTCTAGAAGAAAGGCATTAAATGTTAATTTAATTATAGGGAATATTAAATTAGGAACATTCAAAATCCATAAGCCCCTAATAGCTCTCCTGCAGAATTTAAAAAACACGTATCTATTAATGAATCCGGAGCGAACAGACGGAACCACAGTTGTGTCAGCTCTTCAGCAAGACACCAAAAAAAGAAAGGCCCTGATATGTAGATACACTAATACTGAAGTACAGAGAACACCTACTCAATTTCATGACGTATAACACATCTGTTTATTAAATCAAAATCATTCCTTTGTTCTTAGTAAACAAACCAAACAACCCTGCCTTCTCCTTACCCTAGCAGACATCCAGCAGAGTCACTGAAAGAGGAAGCGAGGAGGGAGATCAGCATTTATGACTTGTTTTTCAAGCTGAGTATGCAAAGCAACCCACCTCACAACTAACTTTAGAAGATGAAAATCTGATAAAGTGATCTGGCAGTTTTCAAAAGGAATCTTAAAAACTTCTGGCATAGTCCCAAGTTTAGAAATTAAACGCTTATCCAGAGTCAAGTCCAAATGCTGCAATAAAAGTTAACAAGACCTTTAAATGAGTTTCTCCCTTTTAAACTGGGCACAAACCAAAGATTTCTCCTTCATCCCTCTTCTCCACTGAGGTTGCTCAGTATTCATGTAGACAGGCTGTCAACAGATTCTATGTGGAATACTCAGAGAAAAGAGGGAGAGTATGTGAGTCTTAGAAGTAGGTGATAAAGATCCATGATCTTGTCACCTCGATTGCAAGTGGAAAATACTGCCTAGGAAATACAGCTTTCAGTTTAAGTAGGATTGCTACAGGTGCTGGTGGGTTTTAATCTACTAATGTCTATAAAATCTCCTAATGTGTATATTCAAAGGGACACTAGGTATGTCAGTGGAGAGCAAATATGCTGGGTGCTACTGTGTGTAGAGAATGTGCATCTCACTCAGGCGCAGCATGAACCAAAATGTCAGAAGGCTGGAAGAGTATGATTTCTCTAGATTTATAATATTGAAACAAATGGAGAGCTGCTGTGCTGCAAGTGCATAGGAAAGAGTGCGTTTAGTTTAAAAGTCTCATTATTTTTCTGAAGGAAATTAGAAAACAGAAACATAAAATTCTCCAAACTGAGAATTCAGTCCAAACTGAACCTAAAGAGCTGTCTTGACCCCAAATCCATTTTATTTAGTAAGAATTACCAATTTTCACGTGGGGAATTTCTTGAAAGACTGTTGATGTAAAATGAATTGATTGCAGGGAAAATGAGAATCAGAGGTCAAAAGGTCACTGCAAAACCAGGCAAAATGGAGAGTTTAGGTGCTAAACAGAAAACTATGTTACTCAGTAAATCAGGTGTGCTTGCATTGCTCACTATTAAACACTGAAGAGAGATGAATGACACTTTTTCAAAAACTTGGCCGCATGCTTGTAGTTCTTTCACATAAAAAAGCAAAAAAAGTATATCAAATAACAGCAGTAGGGATGTGAGGTGGTGCTTGTACCCTTTTCTAAACCATAGTTCTTGGTGCAAATTTCTGTATCTGATGGCATGCATGCAATTAAGCTTTACTAGATATCATGGAAGTTTGATGACCTGGCTGTGTATTGCTGATATTACCTTAATTATTGGGAAGAACTGTGTTGAAATACTTTGCAAGGCTTCATCTGTTTGCAATGAGGGAACAAGTGAATGTTTTCTGGTATTAATATCTGCTTTTTTGTTGTTGTTGTTTTTTAAATCTATGCAGATAGGTAATTCATACAATTTTGGAAAGCATTGATTTTTTCAGTGGTTACTGTTTCTTGCTTTTATATCCTTTATGATAAACTAAATTGATCCTAGTTCTCCTTAGATTAGGGCCACACACTTGTCTCTGGGTACACCAGAACTACCCTTGACAGAAGTAGGAGATAACCACAGATTTGTAACCCTCATTGGATTTATTACTTAAAAGTGTAAACTCGTCTTCAGGCATTGCGTGCTGATTTCTTAATCTGTTTCTGAATTATTGGCTTTCATATTATACAACTCTATGAGTCTAGACTTATTTTATTTTATCACTTTTACTTATGTCATGTGATTTGTTTGTATAATTACCTCGAACACATGTAGACTTGCTACTGGAGGAGACAGCTAATCCTGACCCAGCCAGTGTGTGGTTGAGTGAGTCAGAGATCAAAATTATACCTACAGAGTAGGTATGTCACTGCTAATCGCTGTCAGGGAAAAAGCAGAAGAGCATTGGTGAGAAAAAATACAGTCAGTCCTTGAGACAAGAAAAGGACTAATGCTTTCTCAGGTGTTTCAATTTGAAGAAGCACAACGCCTTCCTGTCTTCTCCCCTTTCTCTCTTTCTCTCTTCCTGTACTTCGGAAGAAAAATAAAGTTCTAAGTTAGCACTTCTCCCACTGCATTCTGACACAAAAGACCTTCTCAAATAAACCACTCGTGCAGTTGTCTGATATGACACAGTGTCAAATGCTGTCTTTTTGATAAGTTCATTTCCTAAGCAATTTGTTTAACCTTTTTTGTAGATATTGTTTTCTCTGACTAAGTCGTGACTCATTTTCGACACAGGAGTACTCGAGGGAGATGTCACAATTGTTGCTTGTTTCTCTGCCTGCCTGGCTTTGTTATAATTTTACAAGTCAAAGTCCTTTAATTTGTCCCCTTCTGCTGACAGCTGGCTGTCATTGCCTCTGACTGGGCTACTCTACAGGATGATCTCCTAGCTGCTATAAGGCTGATTAAGTATTTGGGAAAGGCCCCCCTATCAAGAGTATCAAACAAAATGAAGGGGCTTTTAGACACCTGTTCAGAAGGCTCATCAAATTTGTGCTGTACTTTGATTGCAATTTCTTGTAATCTCAGTTCCAAGGTACCATAAAGTATCCACCACCAAGAAAATGAGATTGTTCTGGAAAAAATCAAAGGGATCATTTTCCATCCCAAGGTCTTGCTTTATTATACAAAAGCTGTTATAATTCTCAACATAATAGATGGTCTGAGGGCTTCTAAGTAGGAAAGTGTTTGCCATTTTACAAAACCTCTTATTAGCAGTTTATATTGTAAGCATCCCCTTAAATTCAAAGTGTATCTAAACTGCTTTTGATTTCCTGTGTCCTCTGTGCTTGAGGGCAGGCAGAGAAAAGTGTTTGCACCCAGGTGTGGTGATGGAAGGCAAGACTATGGCAGTTTCAAAAGAAAGCTCCCCTCAGGAAGTGACTTCTGAAGAAGCAAATGTAATTGTGAGAGTCCCGGACGTGCCTGCTGGGACAAGAAAGGAGTGTCCTGAGGAGTGCTCCAAGATACTGCAGTTGGTAGCTATAAAACCATTATCTAATTCAGTGCAGGCACAAGACTCGTGTCTCCTTTTCCTACTCCCTTCCTGTCCCTCTTTACTTCGTCTTAAAATCAGGAAATTTGAATTATATATTTCAATGGTCTGGTGATGTTTTTAAAACGCAAATAAATGCAGAAATTTTCTAAGTAGTTCTTGCTCATAAACTTGACACGTGGCACACACATCCTTTAAGACCAGGTGTGCTGTTTGTGATCCTAAGCTTTTCAGAACAGCTGCTATGCTGAAGCAGCTATAGCAGATCCTGTGTAGATCCCTTGGATTGCCTTTCAACATTCATTCCATTCTTTCCTCTCCTGGGTTACTGCTGTATTTAAGAACACTTTACTTCAAAGGTGGAAGAGTATTAATCATTTTCTTGAAGCTTATGCGATGAGAGATGTTAATGCTAGAAATCATGCCATGAAGGGACAATTGGATTCTTGCCATTCTTTGTCAAAGTAACTTTGGAGCTCATACTCATAAAGGACTGAAGCTACAACCCTTTTGTCAACATGTGGATTGGTACTGAAGGAGAATGAGCATGTTATGAAATTCCTTGTTTATCATGAGAATATTCCAGCCTAACTATCTCATCTAAACTCTGAAATCTTCATTCTGTCTGTAGGACCCTACTGTGGCAACATGATGCCTGTCCCCAAAGAAATCATTCTGGACAGCAATGAAGCAACTATCCACTTTGAGAGTGGATCCCATGTATCAGGACGAGGCTTTCTGTTGTCTTATGCCAGCAGTGATCATCCAGGTAAAGCACTTTATCTAAGGACAAACAGCATAGTCCTCCCTAATTCATTATCTTCTCTACACACAGACTTTGGCTCATATATTTGGTCCTAAATATTTTCAGGTGTCTTATTGGCATGAAATATCATCTTTTTGACAGCATGTATGTGAGAAGCAATAATAATATTAAGCAGATACAAAAGCTGCTGAAATCTTACCTAGATAATTTGCAGAACAGGCTCAGTGAAACAGAAAACGAGAACCGTCTGTATTCAGGGCTTTTACCACACAGTGATAGGATAAAGAGATCAGAGAGGTGAAGAGACAAAATCTACATTTAATACTGTAGGGTGTGTTCCTATGCATCTTTGTTGAAAGTATGTAAAACATGAGCAGAAGAGGGAGATGAAAAGAATGAGGGAAAACCATAGCTGTTGTTTTATCTCTAAGTATTATACAGAGAAGTCTTCAAACACAATTTCATGTTTAACCAAACATTTTTCTGCGTTTCTGTCTTGCAACTTGGATTGACATTTGTAAACTTTCCACAGACCTAATCACATGTCTGGAACGAGCAAACCACTACACAAAGACTGAATACAGGTAAAGAAGGTCTATATCTTTCTTCACTGCTTCTTACTTTTCTGTGTCACCCGGTCCAACTGCCGTAAAATGTCACATAAGACATGTACGGTATTAGTTTTTTGGAAAAGTAAATGTTTTTGAGCTACAATACTGCAGTAGCGTCAGGCCTCGTTGTGTGAAGCACTAGTGCAGAATGGAAATCTGCAGCCCAGGAAAACAAGAGGATATTGTTACAGAGCTCT
The DNA here is from genome assembly GCF_016699485.2 of Gallus gallus. NCBI lineage: Eukaryota > Metazoa > Chordata > Aves > Galliformes > Phasianidae > Gallus > Gallus gallus. The sequence goes on along the minus strand of NC_052534.1, from coordinate 63,131,623 downwards.
CAGCAATCCTCATTTGGGAATGTATGCATATGGTATGTGTAAAAAGAATTTCCACTTTGAAATTCAAAGTAGCCTTGAATACTATGGCATCTCCTGAGAGCAGATCATGCCTCAGCTGATAAAAGATCATCTGAGGACAAGCTATAATTTCTGGGCTCCTCGATAGGATTTGAAATGGTAATTAATTGTACTTTGCTGGTTACTTGCTTGGATGTGCATGCAGACTTCTTATCTGGGCTGAAAGCTTGAGTAATAACATTCCTAGAACAACAGGATTGGACAAAATACACTTGAAGAACTGCTATTGCAGTCCTTTGTGTGCTGCCATGTGCAGTCCACTCAAGGGCACTTCTGTTTACCTTCTGTAATCACTAATGAACAGTCAGCCAGAACATATTGCTGAAATATCTATGGGTCTGAGAGTATTTATTTTGCATGGGCTTGTTTCTGTGTATCATCATGACAGTCCAGGTTTTAAATAAGCCTTATTCTTTTACTACAGCAGATACTGTCCTGCTGGCTGCAGAGACATAGCAGGTGACATTTCTGGGAACATAGAAGAAGGATACAGAGATGTAAGTACCCAATATAAAGAGAGGAACTTAATAAAAACAGAAAAGACAATCCATTGCTCCGTTACATAGCACAGTTTGGTTTCAGTTTTTGCTGCTCGGCTTTTGTAAATAGTTCTTCCCAGCTGTGTTACATTCTACTATCAGTATATAATGTTATCAGCATACATCGAACAGGTACTGAAATACTGTTCAAACAGACTAATCAGTTATGTGAGAACAAAGTCCACTGATTGTCAAACTAACCTACCAACTCCAGGTCTTTCGGATGCATAGGATTTCTCCTTCTAAAGGCAGTGCTCTTCGATGTCCTAAATATTCCTACAAATTCACGTTATACTTGTTTAAAATCCACGTGCATTTCTTTTCTAATGTTATCTCTTATAGGAATAAAATGCATTTCTGTTACTTGTGGGTTTTCTTTAAGATTCTGCCTTCAGTATTGCAGGAACATGCTCTGAGATGAAATTAATATTTTACACTGTCCAATCACATCCCACCAATAACTAAAAACCTTTTGGATCGGTTTTTAACTGTTCACTCTTTAAAACAAAGCTGCCTGAGTACTTACATTTATCCATGGTTCCTATCACACATTGCCCTGCCTTTCCTGTGCCCCTCACCTTGGTCTCACCTCCCTCTACGCCTCTGAAATCTTGACATCTTTTGGAGTGAAGATTAATCCTACCACTGAAGTAAAACCCCACCGTATCACAAATAAAGCAGTTGCTGAGTCTCCAGAAAGTCCATGCATAACCTGTTCATCCAGTTACTCAAGCACACCACCCCATCCAGGAGAATGGCAGAGCTGAAAAAACAAAGAAATGCCACATTGCATTCTAATTAGGAGTTATTCCTGCTGTCCAGGGTGACTGGGAAAGAAAAGCAGCAAACGACATGACCTCATGCAGATGTTATCTAGGTGGAGGAGTTTTTGAAGGAAATCTTCCCTCCACCATTAACACAGATTCAGCTTTTCTGATGGGAGAGACCTCCAGGACTCCCTGGAGGCCTACTACCCCAAAATCCCAGCACATCAGTCCTCCCTGGAAGGGGCAGGCAGACAGCCCTGCTTGCCAGGTGCTAGAGGTGCCCAAGCTGGCCCCATGTGAATGACAAACAGCCACATTTCCCAATGCATGCCATGCCTCAAATCTTAAGGCACTATGCAGTAACAGGTAGGTCTGGCTTCAGGTAAGTCCACAAGAGCCATTATTGTTTTCTCTTTGCAAAGAAGAGTGGTTGCTTTGCCTTTACCTTTGTTTTCCTGAGGTGGGCCAAATATTTATCAAGTGAAAACTTCAACACATTTTCCTAGAACCAGATGATTACATTCCTCATTTGAGAAAAACTTGACTTTTGGAAGCATATATTTTTTTTCAAAGATAACTATTCTTTCTCTTTAAGTCTCTCCCTATTGCTCTCATTCCTTTGCAGAACTTTATGAGCTCTAACACTTCTGTAGCGGTGGCTTGGAAGTGAGAGCACTACCACTTTGTCAGATTTGCCCTCTCAGTTTGGGGTTTTGATGGCTTCTACTTTTCAGACCTCACTGCTGTGCAAGTCAGCGATACATGCAGGTGTTATTGCAGATGAACTGGGCGGTCAGATCAGTGTCACCCAGCAGAAGGGTATCAGCCGCTATGAAGGTGTTGTCGCCAATGGTATTTCCTCACATGAGTGAGTATTGCTGGGGCACGGGGATTTGGGAAGGAACTTAACTTACCCACCACTGGCTCTGAGTGCAGTCCCAGAGCCCAGTGTACTGGCCAGGTCATCAAATGGAGGGGAGACACCACACCAGTGCTTTTTGGGGAAGGATGTGTCAGCTGCCGGTTTTGGGGGTTTGTGGGTTTGTCTATATGGCTTTATTAACATAGTGTTGGCAGAGATTGTAGGCAAATGTTTTTAGTTTATGTGGCTTTATAAAGTTTAGGACTGTATCTTCTCTCTCTTTTCTTCCTTTCCTTCCAAAATACATTTGCAAATTAGTTTTTTAGCAGATACGTGAAAGTATGATGTTCTGCAACAAACATCTTAAATAGATGTACTAATAAATCATGCTAAATTCATGTTAAAGTGGAAAAAAAAAACCACCTAGGAATAATAAATAAATAGAAAGTGCCGTTGAGCCACAGGGGATTTAGTGAATACCTTCTTAAACATTGTGCTTTTGACATGTTCAGAATTTTTCTCTTTTAGAATATTTATGGCAAGGGTGTTATATTTAACACTTATTTTCTGATTTATAATTGCACTGTTGTTGAAGTAGAAATAAATCCTCTAATCTCTATCCAGTGCAGTAAGCCCTTCCAGCAACTGCCTCTGTCATCTCTGTTGGTTCGTATTTTGAATTTCTAAATGTTATCTGGGTTTTGCAATAAGCATTTGTTCTTATGGGAAGGAAAATCTCCTCACTCCCATTGACTATAAGAGCCAAGGGAATATGACTTTTCAATTTTTTCCTATTTCCCCCATGTTTGCTCGTCGTCCTCCCGACAATTTAACAATAATTGTTTCATATGTTAAAAAAAAAAAAAGGAACAAGAAATCCTACAGAGCCATATCAGCCATTCTGTAAACATTTGGCTTCTCCCTTCTCTTAGTGAAGCAGAACAAGCAGACCAATTATGAAATCACTGTGAAACATGCCGGTACCAAAATCAAAGCTAATTTTAAGCTATCTGTATATGCATCTCACTCCTGCAGGCGATAAGCAAAATATGTAATCAAATGTTTAATTTTTAAGCCTTGTTCCCAATGACCCTGGCCACATTCACTTTGTGAACCCAACAGAAGACATAGGCATTCATTCTGTCTATAGCTGTGCTTAATCTTAGGTACAGGTAGAAAGTCTTTGTATATCGGCACTGTGGGTAGCTGAATACAAAGTGAGTAGCATACAGACAACTAGCAGAAGGCCTCTAAAGCCTAAATATTTTCTATTTTTCTTAAGTATGTTGCTTCACAGCTAAAATATATGGAAAAATGATACGATCTTGTATCAAGGAAAGCAGGACTGAGGGCTCAGCTCAGCAGTGAGCCTTTGCGTAAAGCAAGCAATACAAATTATTTCCATCACACATGCCAGCCTTATGAAACCCTAAGAAATTAAATATTTTGTGCCTTAACTACAGAGGTTGTAGAACCGTTTACATACATTTGTATGCTTGAGAATCTCAGGAGTAACTCAGACAGTAGCACATGAAATGGTATAATGAAAGACAGCTGGGATTCCCACTTGTATTTTTTCACAGTACAAGAGTTAGTGAGCAACGAATGAAGCGTAGAAGACAGCAAATGTAGATGTGCTGGGGGAAAACACTGTTTGCATAATTAACCCATGAACTTCACTGCCAAGCATCCTTTTATTGTTGCTACTCAGAATGAGTTATCTACTTCGTGTGAGTAATCAAAGTGCCCACAGAGGTGGAAAAAACTGTTACATCAAGTGACAGAACTCCTACTGACTCAAACAAGAGCCAAGGTGTGTACTCCTGTGCTGAAACAGGCCTCCTGGCTTGGATTCATCCCAGTTAGTGCGAGGCTCCACAGAGAGCACCCCAGTGAGGAGTGCCATCACCTTCCGCACATGCGGGTGGACAGAGGTACTCCTCAAGGACAGTGCTGTCCCGAAGGAATGGGTTTGCCCTGAGAGATCAACCAATGCTTTCTGCAGATCATACAGAGAGACAAAGGTACATGGGCTCCTAGCGTATCAGATGCCTACAAGTGAGATGCGTAATTTGTAGAAACACAGGAAGGTGAGAACAGCGATTCTTGGAATACTGCTGCTGCCCCTGGTGGCTGGGACGGTCCCTGGAGCAGATGAACTGCTGCTGTGACCTCATTGTTCCAAGGGAGGTAAACTGGGGGGGATGCAGGGACATCATTTTATTTCAAAACATGGAAATGTGTACCTGGAAGCAGATGGCCTATTTACTGTGAAAATGAAAAAGGGCACATCATGCTTTAAAAAAGTTTTTACTACATGTATTCCCAAAGCTGCCCAGCTTCCCTGTCCTTGGGACACCTCCGCACTGCAATACATTCCTAGGAATGTTTTTTCCTTGCCAGCACCAGCAAGGAAAAACAAGTGTGAGGATAGCAGTGTTGTACCAGCTTCTTCTCCTGCCTTAAGTGAAAGCTTACTCGAGTTTTTAAAAATCTCATTTATAGCGGATTTCGGTATTAAAGATTTAAATTATTTAGTGACTTGAGCTGAAACTGACCTCGTCAAAGCTGCTGCTTGTGTGCACCGAGCTGTTAAATATCTATGTTATAAAGTACCAGCAGAGCTATGAATTGTTCACTTGCCAGCCCTTAAGACCTGACCTTGGCCTCCCCGATTCCATTTTTCAACGAGCTTGTTATGCTCTGTTATCTATGAGATTGCTAACTCTCACGCCCCGTGTGCAGACCTGAACCCACAAATGATATAATGAATATCAAGTGGCGGGATTTACTGAGCATTTCTGCTACCTGAGGACAAATATATGGGGTTTAACTTTGTAATGTGAGCTGCCTGTCGAGGCCTGTAACTGTACATCTGCACATGTGAAGTCATTTGCCTGTGAAAATGGAAGAGCCCGCATGCCTGTGAACTATGAATATGAGATTTAGGTTAACCTGTGCTGCTTATAAAAAGCTTCCTTGGGACAGATGCTGGAATAAAGGATTTGAGGTTTACATAAGTTTATAATGTGAAGCAGCATTCTTTTCTTTTTTTTCTCAGAGGCACCAGCACAGGTCTGCCATGCAGTCCTGACAGCGGTGCTGCTGGCTAAGCAGGAAAACGAAGAGCATGAGATGATGCCATCCCTTAGAGGACAAAGTGAAATTTGTATGACAAATGCCACCTGTCACATTATGAAACTGATGAATTGCCACTTAGTGAATTAGTTTGTCTTCTTCAGTGACTTGCAGAATTATTGCAGAAATATTTCAGCCCAATTTTATAGCTTTACAGGTATTAGAAGTGCCTAACTTCCTCCCTCTGGTTGCTAAAATTGCAGTCCTGTAGTTTGAAAGGGAGCTCAGTGATTTTTTTTTATTACAGAGGGATAGCACATAAATACATATTCGAGAAATGCTTCTGTTTTGAGTAGGTTTTACTGATCACAGTCAGTTTTTCTTTTCTTCTCTTGAAGCGCATTGTTTTGTGTTCCCTAAGCAAGCAAAAATGGTTTTGGCTGTGGTTCCGAGCTGGCTGGAAGCAAGCAGAACACATCTGATGGCCCATGAGGATCGCCTCAGGGAGGATGTGGGAGGGAGGGGCTGAATTTATCATCCCAGTGACTCCACAGCCTACGTGCCCAAATAGATCTGCTCCCTCCCAGTGCTCTCCCTCACCCCAAAGGGCCTCTTTTGCCTGCAGGCATTGGCTTTCCCTCAGTAACAAAAAGAAGCAGTGTTCTTATTGACCTTGACACCAGACCGCTTTCCACTTCCTGATTTGCAGCACTTAAAAACCATATGGCTGCATGCACCGCTCCCAGGCTGTAGGCTGTTAGACTCTATAGGGTAACCTCTGAGGAAATCATAGAATTATTTGAATTGAAAGGGACCCTGAAAGACCATCTAGTCCAGCTCCCTCGCAATGAACAGGGACATCTACAGCTAGATCAGGCTGCTCAGAACCTTAGCCAGTCTGGCCTCAAATGTCTCCGTGGATGGGACACCTATCACCTCTCTGGGCAACCTGAAATGTTCCTGGCTGACAGCAAAGGGCAGCCTGATGGAGCTGGCTCAGTGCTGGAGTACTCCACTCAATCACACTGACCAAGAGCTTTCAGAGGGGCACCTGATGCATGAGGCCACATGGAGCAGCACAGAAGGGGCAAGATTTTCAGAAAATCTGAATTTCAAGTTGAAACCCAAGCTTCTATTTTTGTTGTGAAGACAACTGAAGGAATCATTTTGGGATCTCAGTGAGAATCAGAAGGGAAAGTGACTCCATGAGGAGGCTGAGAGCACAGTTTTCCATGCTATAGTCATTGGGTGATGTTCTGTGTTGTGCAGGGTTGTGGAGGGTGGCCCAAGAAATGTTTTTTCTCCAGAAGTAGCCCGTGGTACAGGGAAGAATAGGAAAACCACAGATGTGTTAACAGAGCAAAAAGAAGAACTCCTAAGAAGACCTGTTGAATGTGGTTATAACAGAACCAAACTGTTAATCTGAATGTAATCTGTTTAATCTGAGCCAGATTAAAGCAATGGGCAGTTTTCATTGCCTGACTGAGGCACATTTAGCCAAAAGGAATGGCCGGAGCTAATGTGCATTAGTCATAGTCATGCATAACTCTTTCACTGGTCCTAAGGCAATTTTCTTACACCTGTGTGGTCTTACACCAATGAGAATTTACACCAATGTGAATTTATATCAGTGTGGGCTTACACCAATAGAAATTCACTGATTTCAGTAAAGTTCCTCTAATTTAAACTGACGTGAGAAGAACCTGGCCTTATGCTGGAGCAGTGCTTTCCTGGCTTCTTCAGCATGCTTTGATTTTGCTGGTCTGAGGACCGGGAGGCAGAAGATTTTGCAGCGGTGTTTAAGATCCTGTGCAGAGGAGCGAAGCAAAAGTGCACGGAAAGAGTTACAGGGTGGGGAGATGGGCAGTCATCCTAGGTCAGAGCAAATGCTGTAAGCCGCTAGAACTGCACTGGATTCTGTCACAGCATGGCAGGCACGAGAGTGCTCAGAGGGATAGATAGTCCAAAGCACTGCAAACAGTTACCTGGCCAGAGATACTTTGCTGAATAAAAAGTTATTCTGTACAGCACCAAAGCCACCCATTTCTTAGCATTCCTATGGCTGTTTCCTCAAAGGCTGAATTACCTTTTTTTTCTTACAGTGGTTCGCTGTCAGATAAGCGGTTTATGTTTACTTCAAATGGTAAGAATAATGGCCTTATTTTTGCCTGTTTATTTAAGTATTTCCTCAAAACTTTTGAAAAGCAGTCAGAAGAACATTAGGCTGTGTCTAGAAAAGGTATTTTAGGACAGTTATTTTTTTTTAAATTGGCAGGTTGAATAAAAAATAGAAGGGAGGTGAAGTGAGCTGGAAAAAAAACAGAATAGGAATAAGTCGTCTGCACATAGATGAGAAACAGGAATAGCATTCTTGATATTACGTTTCTGGTGCTAGCATATGAAAAAATGGCAATCAGATAATTCCATTTTTATGTACTTTAGGTGGCAGAAAATGAAAGCAGTTTTTCTTCAGACACTTATAAGTTCCATCTTCATTATACAAGAACTAAAACATACAGAGGGATGGAGGTATATTTACACTGAACTTATACAGAACTAGCTTTTGTTTATGACTTTCAAAGATGCAGAATGTCTTTAATCTGTCGAGCTGTTAATTTGCATAAAACATATAAAAGCAGGGGAAAAAGTTCATGCTCATTCATTTGAATTATATTTCAGTCATCTTAGATAAAATCACTTACTATTCACTGAAAACTTCAGAACACGTAGAGGCCTTTGTAATTGTCAGGAAATTATTTTTAACTCATTGAAACCATATTGCACTGGCCTGTTCTCTCTGAAGAACCTTGATGTGCAGATATTTTGTGGGTTCTTTGGTGGATTTTGTAATGCTTACCTGAAGCTATTACCTTCATGATATCACCTCTTGGCAGTGGTATCAAGGAGTTTCATTAATGAGGAACTTTCCTAGCTCTAATTGCAGGTAAAAAACATGAAATATTTACAGTAAAGCATTCCTTCCAGTAAAGTGCCTTCATTTTAGAAATGTTTTGTACAGCGAAATTAATTAATGCCAAACTCTAAACATAAATATTATGATTCAGAAGGAGAAAAATAAAATATAAGAAGTCTTCACATAAACAAAACAATACTGCAGAGATTGAAAACCAAAATGACAAATTAAAAATAACAGATCCAGTAGTCAGAAAGCGTGTATGTAGGAGCCAACTTGTGAAGGAGAGGGACTGCAGCATTCTGGTACTGGATTATCCACTATAAATTGACTGGCAAACACTAACGGATAGCATCAGGTTAGCACCAGATTAGGCAGTGTCTGGCTTGGCTGTTGTGAATGGTCTTCATATGTTGTCTGCCTAATATGAAAATAGACTGTTAAAATGCAAAATAACTGCTTACGCGTGTCTGTGTTGGGACTCCTAGGCTGCAATAGATCTCTCAGTCTGGAAGAGGGATTCCTCTCCAAGAGCCAGATCACTGCATCTTCCTACTGGGAGGAGACCAATGAATTTGGACAGCTATTCCAGTGGACTCCTGACAAGGCGTGGCTTCAAGTCCTGGGACTGGCTTGGGCCTCTAACCACAGCAGTAGTCGTGAATGGTTGGAGATAGACTTGGGAGAGAAGAAGAGAATAACAGGTAAAGTGCTCTGATTATTAGCAGCTGGGCTTTCCACTGGAGAAAGAAACTAAATGCGGTTGAAAAGTTAATAGTGCACTAATTAAACCTCTCTTTCATTGAATGTAAGTAAATATTCTGTATTGAGAAATGTTATTTTTATATATTTTCAGACTGCGGATGTGGACCATAATATTAAAAAGCAATTAGCATTTCTGGAGTCATTAACTTAGGCTATGCTTAAAGCTCTTTGAAATTCACAGCTTAACGCTGATTTCTGTTCTTGACCCCACATTTAAACTCAGTGGCCACTCTTGAATTCCATACATGGTTTGAAAAATAATTTAAGGCTTCAAACACAAAGGTCTCTGAATTGGTTGTGCTGTGTATTTGCATTTGAAAATCTCACATTGAAAAAAGAAACCTAATATGAAAATATATTCTGCATTTCATTCAAAGGGATCAAAACCACTGGTTCTGGATCCACTCTGCAGAATTTTAATTTCTATGTAAAGACGTTTATATTGAACTACAGAAATAACAACTCGAAATGGAGAACATACAGAGGAATTCTAAGCAATGAAGAAAAGGTAAGGGAAACTGGGAGTGGTAGCAAAGCACAGAGAAAAAAATCTATGTGCTGCCTTGACATTGAAGGACAGACTTTCACTGACAAGAAAGATCAGGAGCTTCAGACTTGTCCAGACTTGGGTTGTCTTCACCAGCGTAATTTACAGCTGTGGCGTAGATAGCGAGCTTGTTGAAACAAGGGAGATATCCAGGGCTTTCTGAAGTTGTGAGATATACATACGGAGGCTTGTGCATGTGCATATACTATTTGTATGAAAAAGGGTGATTAAAAAAAGCTGTACAAGAGGCTATTTGGAGAAGTATTTAGCTCAGCTAAATATCAGTGCTGCTTATCTACGCTTGCAGACTGAGCTCCTCTTTGGACAACATTCTAGGGACTGCACCACTTCCAACACCACACTGGCATGACCCTTCTGACTGCCCAAGTCTGTTAGGAATCAATGTATCTGCACTTAAAGTAAATGCTCTTAAAGAAACAAAAGAAATCCCACAATTGTCCGCACAACAGCTATCATAAATTCTGAACTCAACAATGATCTGATAAAAGCAGCGCAGCCGGCTCCTGCAGGCAAAGGGTGTGCTGCACAAGTTTGTGTGCTAACATTTTTCTGGGAAAAACCCTTGTTTCCTTTTAAACGGAAATACAAAAGCCTTTCTGCTCCCACAGCGTTCTTAGTTAGATCATCTTCACTAATCCTTTATGAGGGAGCTTGGTAATGCTCTACCTGGTGCTGTCTTGACTATGGTTTTAAAAACTTGTTAGACGTGGGGAAAGATTTCCTTCTGGCTGTGATTTCCATTTCCTCAGCTTGTACAGAAAGGAATTTCACAGTGTTAATTGCTTTAAGCTTTTTAAATGCTAAATGCTAGACATAGGGGATGTTGTCCCAAGAAGTAAAAACTCAGTTTCATAACAGGTGAATTTTGTGAAGGCTAGCCACTTAAAATCTTCTGGTTTGCAGTTTTCCACAGTTATTTGTTATTTACAAATAATCCTATGAAAATATTACTAGATATAATCTGTTTCAACCAAAAAACATGACAAAACTTGTCCTATCTGAACTCTGTGTAGCCTGGTGTCTTATCTCAGATATGTTGAGCTCACTTTCTCATCTAATTGGGCTCATACATTCTCCTAGGCCACGCTGAAGCATCTCCAAGAACTAATATTGCAAGGGTTACCTGTTCTGTACACAGGCTGATCTGATCCTGGCAAAGAAGTACAGAACAAAGGACATGCAGCTGCAGGGTTAATGGTCATTTTTTCTTAAATGCTTGGAAATATTTCACTTTAAATAAATAAATAAGTGCTTTGGTTGGGTTATTTTTCTTTTTATACTTATATTCCCTGTTGCACAATTAAGGGCCTTGCAGCACTACTAAGTCAAAAGTGTTGCATTATACCAGCATACCTTAACTAGAAATCACAGAGAATAGAAACAGAATGATAATCTTTCCCCTCTAAGCTAACAGTGAAAGGTAATCGTCTACCAGAATTAAAAAGACTGATTCTTTTCAGAGCTCCCATTTCCCAGAATCTTGTGGCTATGTCCCAGATGACTGATACATTAGTTTTCGGATAGTAAAAATATTTGAAGTTGGAAGTCAGGAGCACTTTTGAGAAGCAGATTCTTGAAACGCAGCAAATAACACAATTTTTGTTTTGTTGCAGGTATTCCAAGGCAACTCCGACTCTGGTGACATCGTACGTAATAATTTCATCCCCCCAATAGTGGCCCGTTACGTGCGAATTATTCCTCAGTCTTGGAACCAACGGATAGCATTGAAGCTTGAGCTGATTGGTTGTCGAATAATGCAAGGTATGGGGTAAGCAGTGCTTCCAAGGCACGGTGCTCCAAAGGAGTGCTGTGTCACCACAGAATAACTCATTCCCCGCTCTCTTTTGCAGTGAATAGTTCATTTACACATTCAATGTGGCAAAAAACAAGTCAGAGCACAGAAACCTCCCTTGGAAAAGAAGACAGAACTGTTACAGAGCCCATCCCATCAGAAGAAACCAATTTAGGTAACACTGCTGATCACTGATTTTTTTCTATGATACATCACATCTTCACCCCAGCCTGAGTAAACTTTCTCACAAATCAGAACTTTTGTTTTCCCTTCAGACATTTTTAAAGGTTAGCTACAGAGAGAGGAGGGAGGAGCTTGGCTTCTTTTTGTCTTGAGGCACAGAAAGAAATTGAAAGCCTTAATTTTTCTTGATGGGTGTAACACCAGGCTTTCTTCTCCCTGACATATTGGTTATTTGCCATGCTTTGTAGGCTCAACTGACCGCCCCGAGCATCAGTAGCATTTTTGGAAGAGCTCTTTTCTTCCTCACCCTCTCCCTCTATTTCCTAACTTTTGTAATACATGGAGCAGTGGTCTCACAAAAGCATTACCTCCCCTCTAAGCAACCACAACTCCTCTCAGAGCAGATCCCCAGCACTAAGCAATATACTGTAGTGCATGATTGTGTAATTAAACATTTTTTTCATAATACTTACGTTCATGGGGCTTCGGACAACCTTAATTCTCATACTTCTCCCTCAATGCCTTAATTTGCAATCTTCATCCTTTAAGTGGAGGTAAATTCTCAGATCTTAAAAAAGCGAACAAATAAAATTTGTAGTATATACTACCTGACTGGCGGATCCATAGCCAGGCAGGAATGATGGACCCATCACACCAAACACTGCTACCTGCTGGGGAGCTGATAGCTGTAGCACTGTCTCTGTGAACAAAGAGTTTCTAAGAAGTGATCATTATTTAAAAAAAAAAAAACAATAATAAATTATTCTGAAACTGCATTATTCTTGCCAAGAGCAAACTCTGTTCATCTGTGCAGTGGTATGGGTAAATTGTATCCATCTTCACTGAAAATGAAATATTTTGAAATTTTATCTGCTAAATTGTAAATATCCCATGGACATGTGCACTACCTTACTCTCAAAGTGTCTGCAGGAATAGTGAAATGCATGCCCCTGACACAAAAGCCACCTCATGGCTAATTTCCAAATCCCGGTTCTAAATCATTTTTAACCCAGGCAAAACATTCTTCCTTAGCTCAAATCTTGGAAATCTTTGAATTATTTTCACTAAAATGCTTCAGCCAGATCAGCAGGAGCCAGATACTCAGCATGGAAAATTGCAGCTTCATTTAGCGCTTCAAAAGTAACTGAAAACAGCATTGCTGTAAGTGGCTTTTTATAAAAAGTTACCCAGTATGTAATAAGAAAACTGCTCAGTGTAAGGATGCTTATAGACACTGTGCCAAGCGTCCGCCTTGAGACCGAGAGTATTTCTCAACACCGTTCCACTCGTGTACACGGCAAGCAGCTGCGTATGGCTGAGGAGCAGTTCTGCTGTTGTATAGTTTTCTATTTTCATGCTCTCCCACGAGGAGTGTTCCTGCAAGATCATCTGTAGGAATAGATATCCGTCTTCAGAGTAATCTGCCTTTTTAACTTTTATCCATTTATTTTTTCCATGCAGGCTTAAAGCTTACAGCTATAATTGTCCCAGTCCTCATAGTGCTGTGTCTGTTCCTGTTCTCTGGAATTTGTATCTGTGCAGCCCTACGAAAGTAAGATACTGTCTTTTGTCATGGGAGATATTTGTGGCATCCTAGCTGGCACAATCAAATATGTGCCCTCTTTCCAGAGTCTCTTTATCAGGAAACTGGAAATAGATGATCTTTTTTTAAGTCTTCCTTCCAAATAGAACTCGTGCTGCTGTAAATTGTCTGTCTTAATCATCCCCTAGTCAGAGGAAAACAAAGGTGAAGCAGGTTCAGAACCACACACCCCAATTTGCAGTCCAGTGCAACCGGCTGCTCTGTTCAGCCTACACATACCCACAAATGTGAAAATGTAATGCAGTTGAAGATGGAACAGTTTGCACACCAAAGCTGAGCAAAAATTCAGGGAAGGAAACATTTGAGCTATCTGAAGCATTTTATTTCATTTCCCTCCTGTTGTCTTTCTGCTTCCTCACCACTTAGGGCAATTAAAGACACGGACTAAAGTCACACCTCATCTATAAGGAGTTACACACATACATTGTTAAGTAGATAAAACTAAGCCACTCTATTTCACAAGTCAGAATTGGAAGAAGCATTGCTAACTTTGGGTCGAAGTAGGTGTCCATTCCTGTGAGCTTGCCCTTGAATGAACAGGAAAATGCATCTATCAGCATCCAGGGATCTAGAAGCATAAACAAAGCTCTGGTGATCTTGTTTCATCATGAGCAGTACTTGCCTCCGCCCTGGATTTCCAGTAAAATCCTTAAAGGTTCAGAAGAACAGGCCCAAAACATTACCTAGAGTGACATATAACGACATGCACACATCAAGTCCATGAAGGAATTCCTTCAGACAGAAGGAATTCGCACAGCGGCACTCAGAACATGCACACAGATGGGGAAACAACCGAGTGTGGAAATACGGGTTTGTGTGCCTTACAGTCTGATAAATGTGTCCTCCAGGAGCTAAAAGGGAGCAGTTGTTTTCAGCTGCTAAACACGTAGACTCTCTGCTGAAGTGAAGGAGTGAAGACGATGAAATGCTATGAGCGCAGAAGTTTATAAATGCTTTCCTCTCCTCACAGGCAAGAAGCCAAAGGACTTTCTTATGGATTATCCAATGCTCAGAAATCAGGTTAGTGGAGAATGGTGGGCTTTGTGCTGTCCTGTCACCTGGGCCAATGGGCAGGATTTTCTGCACTACGTGTGAAAGAGCAGCCATGTTTCCTCATTCAAATGCACTATTTCATACAAGGGAAATGGCAAACGATAGTCCCACTTGTGTCATCCCAGCACAGTGCCCAGAGAAACAAAGTAATTTGGTTTCTATGACAGAAAGGCAATTAGCAAAAGATCTATTACACCAAATTCATAAATGATCATGTAAGAATGCTCCCAGGTGCCTTTCCTTTCCTTCCCTCCTCCAAAACACCTATTTTGCAGAAAATTGCTACTTTCCTTTTTTTTTTCCCCCACAGCAGAGAGGATTGCCATTCTCCAAGACAGCAAATGCTATTTTTTTATGGCTTCAGTGTCTCCATTTTGCTGCCCTCCCTAATTGAGACTATATTAATAAAGCCTAACAAAACTGAATTGTACTTCACATGTAAAATCAGAATAGAGGATTGCCTTGAGGTCTCTGCTGTAGAAGATGCCGGCAAACCCTGGTGCAGTAACATACCTTCTTGTGCTTAATTATGCTTTCTAGAGCAGCCTCCTCTCAGCCTGGAAGTTGGAGCTCAGCTGCTTTTTCCTGGCTTGCTAATTCTGCAGAGGAATAGTCTTCTGAAACTCAGCTTTCCATTAAAAAGAAATCACTAATTCACACGTCTCTTGCAACAGCTCAGCTCCAAAATTTCATCCCTCAGCAGGTGCTGGCATCAGGGAAAGGAACTTTGTTACCCATTTCAGCTCACCCTCATTAGAAAATTAATTTGTACTCAACATCATAGTTGCTAATATGATTTTTCAAGGTCACATCAAAATCCTTTCTCACTTGCTAATGAGGACAAATCCCATGAAATTGGAGATAGCCTCTTATCCACTCTGTTCATTTGTAGTGTATGCTTCACAAATTAAGCTTCTAAACACTGTGAACCCTCAATAAGTTTAAAGATGACACTAAGTTCAGAAGAAATGCTGACCTGCTTGAAAGTAGGAAGGCCCTGCAGGGGGATCTGGACAGGCTGGATTGGTGGCTCAAGGCCAGTTGTGTAAGCCTCTACAAGACCAAGCGCTGGGTCCTGCACAAAAACCCTGTGCAACACTACAGGTTTGGGACAGTGGCTGGGGGGCTGCACAGAGGAAAAGGACCTGGGGCTGTTAGCTGAAAGCCAGCTGAACATGAACCAGCAGTGTGCCCAGGTAGCCAAGAAGGCCAATGACACCCTGGCTTGTATCAGAAATAGTGCAGCCAGCAGGAGCAGTGAGTTGTTTGTCCCTGTGTACTCAGTACTTGTGAGGCTGCACCTTGAGTAGTGCATTCAGTTTTGGGCTCCTCACTACCAGGAAGACACTGAGACCCCAGTGTGCATCCAGACAAAGGCAACAAAGCTGGTAAGCGGTCTGGAACACCTAAGGAGCAGTTGAGGGAACAATTAATTATCTTGGAGGAGGCTCAGGGGAGATGATATTGCTCTCTACCACCACCTGGAAGGAGGCTATAGTGAGGTGGAGCTCGGCCTCTTCTCCCAGGTAACAGTGACAGGACAAGAGGGAATGGCCTCAAGTTGCACCAGGGGAGGTTCAGTTTGGATATCAGGACAAATTTCTTCTCAGAAGGAGCGGTGATGCATTGGAACAGGCTGGCCAGGGAGATGGTGGAGTCACTGTCCCTGGAGGTATTCAAGAAATGTGCACGTGTGGCATTTAGGGGCATGATGGGGGTTGGGCTGACAGTTGGACTATGTGATCTTAGTAGTCTTTTCCATCCTTAATGACTCTGAATCTAACCAGGTTTGGGACTTAGCAAGCTGAGAGTTGAACCCACCTTTCAACAGACCACATGTTACAGGTGCCAGAGAAGGAACTGACACTGGATTTTCTCTCTTCTGTCTCACAGGGATGTTGTGAGAACAAATAAGTGCAGGTGCTCACATAACCAAGGACATGGAAGCTATACTCAGCTACTGAAAGAAAAATTCAAAGAAAAGAAATTGCAAGCACTATCATTGCTACAAAAATGGTGGCAAAAATTGTTGCTGACTTAAAGCTTATATTTTACCAATAGGCCTTAAGATATAACTTAAGCCATTCTTTCCAAGAAAAACAAAGAAGAAAACCTTCCCTATGGCTTAGTTTCTACTTGGAGAATCTCAGAGATTCCTTGTTTTTGTGGGGTTTGTTGTTGTTTTTTTTTTTTTAACAGCCTGTTTTAATCTTCCTTTCTAAGTAGTTAAGTATATTGACAGCAATCAGTACACTAAATTAACTTAACATTCTGATAAGCCTTCTAATTTTAAGCATTTAACTTTCTGACATCTTCTATTCTTATTTCTTTATCATAGGTTGTTGGAAACAGATCAAGCAGCCCTTCACCAGACATCAGTCAACTGAATTTACCATTAGCTATAATAATGAGAAGGAGACACCACAAAAACTAGATCTGGTCACAAGCGACATGGCAGGTAACAATTGCTCCCACTCTGATGCACTCATTTTATTCTGTGCAGAAAGTAGTTAGCAGGAAGGACAGGCCAGCAATATTAGAAGTCCCAACTCTTGTGAAAGCTCAGGCCCAAGGACAGATTTATCTGTGTTCATCCCAGACATACCAAGGGGCAAAAACACTAGATGAACCTTCACTTTTTAACTGTTTGATTTTTTTTTTTTCTTGGAGTTATTTGGCAAGATTTTTTTTCCTTGCTCTGAACTAGTTACAATTGAAGGCAGGCACAGCACTCAGGAAGGGATGCAGCAAAAGAATTCAGAACAGACTGCCCAGAGAAGTGGTGGAGTCACCATCTCTGGAGGTATTTAAGGGAAGGGTAGATGTAGTAGTACTTAAGGACATGGTTTAGTGGGTAATGGTGGTGGTAGGTGGACAGTTGGACTAGATTTCTTAAAGACCTTTTCCAACCTTAATGATTCTGTGATCTTCTATAATGCTATGAATGTACCTAAGGTATTGCTGACATATTTCTATTTAAATTCAAATGTCTCTGGCACTGGAACAAAATATGATGTCCCTTGCTGCTGATCAAATAGAAAAATTGCTTATTCAGTTTGTGGTTGGATTCCATGCCCAGCTGGAAGTCGTGCTGAGATCTGTGTACAGTATTCCTGGTGCCTGGACTGTTTTGGAGATGAGGTCTCCTGAAGTGACAGATGAGGGAAAAGAGAAAAAACACCTCAATGTGTCTCTTCTGTGCTATCTTGGCTTCAGGTCACTGTCTGGAGAGAGCAAATCCCTGCATCAGTACTGCTTGTATTCCAAAGGGATGTTTTTTTAATTCATCCTCTTAGTGCATCTTATCCCTGCCTGGTTTTCTCTGTCTGGAAAGGCCAGACAGAGCAGCCATTTTATGAGATCAGTGATCAGCAACCTTCCAGAAAAATTTATTTGCCCTTCCCAGGCTTCAAACCTTAGAAATTCCTAAAGATTTATCCAATATGTTTGCTAAAGAAATACACTTTAAAAGTCTGTCAGAGATGGCTTCGGTGCTTTACAGAAACTTGCAGTATAAATATGCAGTCTTTCAATATAAAGCAGTTTTATTTCCTGAAGGAAAGGGAGCCAGTATAGGTTCCTTACCACTGTGGTTACCCAGCTACCCTGGCTGCGTGCGGGGGCCTCTGCTCTGCCCATCCTCTCCTCCTGCAGCGTATGAGAATTGACACCTCTCATCCTGGCCAGACAGCTCCCAAAGTTTTGCGTTTCACCTGCAGTCTCCTTCGAAATAAGAAACACGAAATAAAAACTGGGACTGCAGCCAAGAAATGTGCAGCAAATGCCATTATGTAATTCAATTGCGGTGGGCATGCAGCTTGCATATAGGTTACCATGCTACATGAAATTCCTCCCCTTTGAATTCCTTGCTACTTGCTGGTTCTCACGGCAGCCCCTGGAGCAAGTGGAGAGACTTCTTTCTGAGCAAGTGAGATTCCTCAGTGTAGCAGCAGCAGTGCTGGTGAGAGCTGCATCACTTATGACATATCATAACACCTTCACCCTACATGCTACGTTTGGGAAGTAGCCAGGAACTGCCAGAAAGATTCACAGGACATATGGGATTGAATTCCAAGCTCGTGTCAGATGAACTACAATGCTAAAACAGAATCTGAGCTAACTTCTTCACGCCTGTGCCAGAATACAATATTTTATCAGTGTCACTTACTAGAGCTGTTCGGGTCACTATATATATCAGTAAGCAATCTTCACAAGCACCAAAGCAAAGAAGTTAAAATGCTGAATTTCAGCATGGTAATTTTCTGGAATTTTTGAAAAGCCCATTAGTTCAGATTGCTTTCTAATACAGCAGCTTGGCATCCTCTCTGACTAGAACTGCAAATATCCACTTTGTGAGGCTGTGTCCCCTGGATCTTACCTCGTGCTCCCGCTGGGGTCATTTCTCCATTCCCAATTCAGCTCCTGCCCCCTCCTCAATGGGGCGAACTGTTCTCCAGCAGCACCGCTCCTGCTGCTCGCCTTATGGCTCGTCCCCCTCGCACACACGCTTCAGTTGGAAGCTGACTTCACACATCTCACACTTCCCTTGACTCTCTTGGCTGCCTTTCCGCCTAACTTTATCCTTCCTGTCAGTCAGCCACCGAGATTCCTTTTAAATAGAGCCTGCACTTGGGCTCGTTAAGAATCCTTCAGGCATCTTAATTATTGCCAAAGTGGAACACTTGTTTTGAGAACTTTTTTCCTTTGTGGCACTTCACGTCAAGTCCCCTCTCGGGTTTTCTTGCTAATATTTTGTTGTCCTCCCTCTTTTTATTTTCATAGGGTTTTGGGGTATTCTCCAGAAATGATGTTAATGCATTTGGGTGTGTAGGCGGGGAAAGGCAGGGGGGGAAGGAGGAAAGGCGTGACAGATTGAAGCTCCTCTGCAGAGCAGCTCTGCTAAGCTCTGCAGCACCTGGGCAGTGAAGGAGGATACGAAATAGGAGACAGGGCAGCGTTTCCTGACATCCCTGACAATCACGGGTTTGATATACTAAGCAAATCATTTTCTGCCACTTACTACCTAAAATAACGTGGCTATGTGTTGTTGAGTAGTTTGTACTTCCTTTTAGATTATCAGCAGCCTCTCATGATTGGAACTGGGACGGTAACACGGAAAGGATCTACTTTCAGACCCATGGACACAGAAGAAGAGGGAAGAAGGGGGAGCGCAGAGTTTGAAAACCACTACCACTGCCCACACAGAGCCAACCGGCACGAATACGCTCTGCCCCTGACCAGCCAGGAGCCCGAATATGCCACCCCCATCATCGAGCGGCACGTCACCAGAGAAAACAACTTCCCCTCTGAAAATGGCTACAACGTACCTGTAATCTCCTCACAGAAACATTCCCTTTCTGCCGGCAGTTTCTCTGGCTCGTGCAAGACTGATACCAGGAATGGAGACTATCAGACACCCCAGAGCGTAATAAACTACGACAAACCTAAAGCCAATGGTATTCTGACCTCTGTGAGCTATAGTACGGAATACCAGAAACCTCAGGCGAACGCGCTAGGGAGTGAGGGTTACTCAACACCCAGAGACTGCCTGAACCCAATAAGCCAGACAGCAATGACAGCTCTCCTGTGATCTGCTAAGCAAGAGAGACGTGGTGCACAGGAATGTCGCTGCGCAGCTTCCAAAGTGAAAACAGAGTTTTAAAGGATTCTGCTGCAGAAGGCAGAAGGCAAACAAACCCTGTGTACATAATATTGCAGTCTTGCTGGGTTCTGACATCTGAAGAAAGCATATGCTGTTTATCACTGTTTATATCAGAAGAGATGTTATCAGTGAAGACTGTATATCTTATTTTCTGTAACTGATCTCAGTGCTCCATTTGCAACGTGTGCAATTTGTACATAGCTTTTATTTAAGGAGAGTTTCTTAAGTTTCCTTTTCACCTGTGGAATTCAAAGGACAGAAAAAAAACAACAAAACAAAACCAACCAAAACAGCTTCTGCAGAAATAGCTCTCTCTCTCTTCCACCTGCTGTTGTACTGCAGCTGTAAATTGTGTATCTTACAGCTGTCGTGGTTCAGTTCCTTTCTTATGAAAACTGAAGATCATCACTATAGTTCCCCTTGGGAGGGCAGAAGTAAAACTGCTTGAAGCGTGAAGCGAACAAGAGAAGGCAGCCGAGCATTTAAATACCACGCTCCATCTCACCTGCCCAGCTGCCTTCCAGCAGCAATCTGTAGATGCTTGAATTTGATCTAATGTATGAGCTGAGCCTAACTTGCTATTCATATCAAGTACAGGTAGAAAAGGTGGAACAAGCTTTGGATTCAAGCCATAGTGATCACCTTGCAGACACATCTGCAACAGAAACATGCCAGTCTGCTTTTTCATTGAATGTGTGTGGAACTATAATGTGAACTTGCAGCTAAGAATTGAATCCTGTTCAGGCCCTACCTGATGCTATTAATGCTAAGCTGTAAGGAAATTTGTTCCTTGACACAAAACAGCTCTTCATTGCTCCAGTGGGTGTTTTCCTGTCTGACTAAATACTTCAAGTGGAAATACTACACAAAACTTGTAAAACTAGAAGAGAACATGGGTATGGTTCGGTGTTGCGTTTAAATGCAAGACAGTGGGTCAGCACAGTTGTGCTCAAATAGTTTTTCTTTTGCAGCAGATGTTACTCAATTCTATTTTCAGACAAACTTGAAAAAGCTTGGGGCTGGCTGCAGTGCACAGCTGTTGGCTCCTCTTTCAGCTGAGGTGTCATTGAAGCTACACAGCTTCAGGTTGGGACTGCAACCATCCTTTGCCCTGCTACCTGCAGCGCCTGGCGCCTTATCTTGAATTCGAAAGTGTCTCAGAATATCAAGAAGTGATATTCTTCCGAGAGGGAATAATGGTGCTACATCTAAGGCACAAGGTTGGGAAATCAGACTGGTAAAATGTGAGCTCTTGGAAAGTCAGTATTTCAAGGCCTTGTGTGTTTCCTTGTGTGTAAGCTGGGGATCATTTGCAAAGGATGTGGCAAAGATTTCTTGTTTGTTCACAAAGTGCTTTCGGATCCTGGGGTGGAAAGTGCTTTAAGAGTACAGAACAGCTGTAGTGATACTAGGTACAAATATTGCTAACTCGAGCCATATCTTACCTTGAGAACAGCTCTCAGTGGGTTCTTCGCATTTGCTTGTTTCGTGGCCTCAGTGGTGCAGTTCTGTCACGCCGATGCACAGTGCATGCAACTTCCGTGCAAAGAAGAAAGAGTTGAGCTAACCTTGTAGTCCTCCCGTGTTTGCTGTCAGTACAGTTTCTGTGAATTGTATAAAACACCTCAGGTTCTGAAGCGAAGCAGCAGCAGCTTGTTTGTTAGACCGAGCTGGGTGGTGTTGTTTACCTTCTGTTGTTTACATGTCTATGTAAATAAAGAACACTGGTATTTGTAAATCAGTCACACAGGCCTGGTACTTAACTTGGTGACTTTATCATCGCTGCACACCCACTCTTGTCACATATCCCGCAGAGTGAGAAGGAACTGTTCCTTATTCCGTGCAAAAGTGCCAGTTGCGCGGCTGCAATTTGCACTCCCAGTATGACAGGCTAAAAAAAGCTTATCCCGGTGCCCCACTTAGCCTGGCTTCTGTGTCCGTAATCTCTAGAGAAGAAGCGCCCACGAACAAACTTCTGCGCCCAGCCCTGCTGCTGGATGCACATAATTGAGGGGAGGATGAGGCTACCCCCCTGGTGAGACTGAATCCAATACTCCACCCACACAGCTAATTAGCTTGACTTGTCACTTTGCAAACAAGCGGAGCTCAGTAATCAGAGCTATTCCCCACAAAGATAATGCAGCACTGCAACAGCAGCAGGCAGCTGATGACACGGCTTGTGTTATAACAACCTTTTGGCATGCCTCAGCCACACGCTTTTTGCATCTGCAGTGTCAAACTGTTCTTCATTGCACATGCCCATTTTTTGCTGCCATTCAAACCCATCTCAGAACAGCTATTTTAGCTGAAAAAGATGCTTGGTTTCAATTTGCAACTCGCCTTCATCCTCCGCTTCTCAAAAAGAACCCACAGAACTGTAAAAAGATGGCTTGGAATCAATCCCCAGATGTCTTCCTTATTTCGGAGTTACAGTGGTGGCTCTGTCATCACACCGACTGCCGGCCACTGCACAGTGCTTCATGGCTCCAGTCTGAGTGAATGCTGAGGGCAGCCAACACAAACAGCTTGGGGCTTCTTCCCCTCAGCCTGGGAAACTAGGAGTTCTTAGCGACCTAGCAGCAGATATGCAGAGGAACTTCTAGTCTATAGGAGCATCTCTATCCTGATGGTGGCAGAGATACTAAATCCTGATGTAGGAAGGAAAGGGGATGCCTGATCTTGCTGCTGATGGGGACTCCCTCATGCTCCTCCCTCCTCAGCATGGTTTCTCACAAGCTGCTCTAGCTCATTTGCTTCAGTCTAATTTCCACAGTCAAAACCAGTTGCAGGTGTAACACAGTCAGACTTAGCAAACGTGGTGTATTTAAAAATCTTTCTTCTACAACAAAGATTCAAACAGGCCCTACTTCAAAACATTAACACGCTTATAAAGGCTGCATTTGCACTGGATCTCCCTCCAGTATGTCTTGAGATTATGGCAGAACAGCGCCTAACATCTTTAGGAGACTGACCATCTGGTTAACAGAGACTTTCAATAGCGATTCAATATCAAGCTTCTTCCCTGAGCAGGCACTCCCAGTAGTCTGGAACAGTATAAATGTAGCAGAGTTCACAAGGAGGTTGAACATTAACAGGCCACAGCCCTAAGGGACTACCTGTTCCAGCTGCAGTTGATGGCAAGCCTCTGACAGTGCTGTGAATGGAGTCACACACTGTAACTATACACCTCTAACCAAATGGAATCGTAGAAAATACAGTGCCTTCTATTAAAAAAAAAAAAAAAAAAACACAAAAAATCCTTCCCACCCACCACCAAAAGTGTTCCCCAAATACCACAACAAAAACACAAATGTTCATCACTTTCATCTCCTTGGACTGGAAAAGGTGGCAAACTCCCCAAAAGAGAAGAGATGTACGTTAGGAGGAAATTCTTTACTTAGAGGCAGTGAGGCACTGGCACAGCTGCCCAGAGAAGCTGTGGGTGCCCCATCCCTGCATCCCTGAGGTGCTCAAGGCCAGGTTGGAGGGGGCCCTGGGCAGCTGAGCCAGGGAGTGGCAGCCCTGCCAACAGTAGGGGGTGGGACTGGGTGGGCTTTAAGGTCTCTGCCAACCCAAACTGTTCTGAGATTCTACAATTAATACTCTTTGACCTTAAAAGTAGCACTGCATTGCAGCAACGCCTTCAGAACTGTGCATACAAAGTCACCACTCAGGTGGCTATTAAACAAAATGCAGTTATTTGTCTGTGCCTCAGCTATTCCCAAAGCTAGGCATTTTCTTTTATTTTTTTCTTTTGCCAAAGCCAATCATTTTTCTCCAGGCAGTTCCAATTCATTTCAGGAGGGTAAGTAAGAAAAAGCAATTAGCTATGAACAGGAGTTTTGTGACCACTGATTCATTTCTTAGAAGTCAGGCATTCTCTGAAAATAAACCTTGTACAAATCTGTCAGTATTCTTTCATTCACTCTCTCCAAAACCAGGTTCAATTTGCTCAGTGTGCATGTGTCCTAAGGGTTCCCTTTAGCCTGCAATCAGTCTGGACTCTAGGAATGACAAGGTTATATTACCGCATTCCTTTTTTCTTTATTATTTTCCATAATAAACGTTCCACACAGGTCTCTTCTTTCCAATATCAGTGATGATGTAAAGCTTGTGCTGACCTCCAACCTCCCCCGCAGTAGCAAAGTATGGGGTAGACAAGCAGAATTTATCTTTTCCTTTGAATCTCATCAGTGTTGTTGAACATGACATCTATACTGAAAATTATCCTACTGCAGCTGTGTGGGGCTAACGAGACAAACAACATTATAAAGGAACAGCAGCAATGCCTATGAATTACTGAAGACTGATTAAGTTTCAAAGAACATGCTTATTTAAAGGTAAGATACCACTTCTGCATGATCACTTAGGAACTCCAAATAGAAACCTCTCCAGATAAAGTATTTCTGAACTAGATGAAGACAAGAAGGAAGACATCCTTAGTTGGGAAAAACTCATGTTATAAAAGATAAGGAGGGCGCCTAACATCTGCTGTACTACGTTATCTCATTGTATAGTCTGGACACGAAAATTTGGAGGCTTTTTCACTCTAACTTCACCATATTTGTTCAAGTTTGGCCTCAAGTGGGCAGCTCTAAGGCCTGATAAATATTAGCCACCTACTGTATGCAGAGGTTATTCAGTAAGTTAGTGTCTTAAATGGAGTCAATCAATCATCATTTATTTTGACACAGTTACAGAGCAGCCATGCAACATCTGTGAAATTATCATCCCATTTACTTTTATACAGTCATAGGTATCAGAAGGAGAAATCCGGGAAGGAGGCAACTTGATAAATGCATAGCACAACATCATTTTTCAGCATAGCAAAATATATAAGCCAATACATGTGACACTACTGTAACAAAAGCTCTTGCATCCTGATCACCATCCCGAACTGAGCTCAGAAATCTGTAATTTTGGGTAGACACAAAATTTTTAACAGACCTGATTTGAAAAGCTGCCTTAAACATCCACATCATATCGTCGCCTGAAGAAGAACAATAACACTGAATATCCAACACTTCCTATCATGAGTCTGAGCCAGTAAAAGGAATGAGAAAACTTGCAAAATAACACATTATTCAAAACTGAAAGGTTCTATCAGTCAGATCAGGTAACAACAGACAATAACAGACCTTAAAAAAATACACACATCGTTTAGAAGGTAGCCAAAAATCAATGCCAAAATTTAGCCTTCAAAGAACACCCGAAATAATTTAACACAAACAATACAGAAACAAACAGCAGTGGCCGAAGACTGACATGCCTCAGGGAGCTTATCAGAAGCTTCCTGAAGAACTACATGAGGAGTGACAGGGAGCAGAGATGATGGTGATACTGGCCATGAAGGAAGAGGAACATATACTGTAGAAAGACAGTAAGTTACATTAGCTACTACTGAGCCATCAGTCTGAATGATTCGTTGCCTTGAGCATGCAAGAGAAGCCATTGCCTTTACAAATGTATTTTACACATCTTAACTTCTGTGGCCCAGGCAACCGTTTCATAGATGGACAAACAGAGAGACAGAAAGGTCATATATGACCAGAGTTGTTTCAACAAATCAAACCCATCCAAAAACATACAGGCCTTTGAAAACATCAGTCACAAACCTGTGAAAAACTTCTGTCATGCAGGGAGAGAAGACAGGTGATAAAGACTAAGATGTGCTAGCAGGCCTTACTTGAAGAGGCAAGTTTTCTTCACATCTATGGCTAAGCTTTTTATCCTTAAGTGACACCATCTGTTCTGACAGACAGTTTTATAAAATTTGAATAAGGTGACCTCGATAGAGGATTCTCGTGATGTGGAAGAATGAGAGTCATACGTGGATGTGAAAAGGTTGTGGACAGCTCATGTATATTTCTCTTCCATGGGTACCCAAGCGCATACAGCGCTGTCACAAAACACAGAACTCACCCCTCTCGACACTCACAACACACACCTACCCGTGATTTCTGTAACAATGCTGCCATAACTTTTCTACTATCTTATAAACGCCTGGCACGTGGCATTCAGAAAAATGACCCTTTAGAGTCTGTAGTTCACTTGTATAGTTAACTTCTGACAGATTAGCACACAGTATCCCCTCCAATTATAGCATTGTCACATCACCGTATGAGGATCAGCATCAAGGACTGTTTTATGCAACAGAACATTCAGCTGATAAGTTCACTAATCACCTGGTTAATGACAACAGACACCATTTGGCGAACATCGGAAACAACAGCATTAGGAAAAAGATTACAGAAGGTCAGTGTGAACTGATCTTCCTGTTTCCCCTGACAAAAAGCCTTCAGTATCGAGGCCCTGGAGCGTGTTCAAAGAAGGGCAACAAAGCTGGCAAGGGGTCTGGAGCACAGGCCTTATGAGGAGCAGCTGAGGGAGCTGGGATTGTTCAGTCTAGAGAAGAGGAGGCTCAGGGGAGACCTTATTGCTCTCTATAACTACCTGAAGGGAGGTTGTAGTGAGCTAGGGGTCAGCCTCCTCTCTCATGTAACCATATACAGGACTAGAGGGAATGGCTTGACAGGCTTCAAGCTGTGCCAGGGAAGGTTCAGGCTGGACGTTAGGAAATCCTACTTCTCTGAAAGGGTGGTCAGGCACTGGAATGGGCTGCCCAGGGAGGTGGTGGACTCACCAACTCTGGAGGTGTTCACGGAACGTTTGGATGTTGTGTTGAGGGACATGGCTTAGTAAGAACTATTGGTGATGGGTGGATGGTCAGACTGGGTGATCCTGTGGGTCTTTTCCAACCTTGGTGATTCTATGATTCTATGAGTATAAAACTAGACAAGAGCAAAATGTTATGTTTATCACTTTTTTTTTCTTTTTTCTTTTTCTTTTTTTTTTACTACTCCTCATCATCAATTCTCAACACAGTTGGACACACAAAAATGTCAGAAACGTGACAAGGCCAGTTGTAGAGCATGATTGAAGGGCACTTGCAAAACACAAGCAAGGGAGTCTGCAAACCTACCCAATAACTCATTTTGTGTGTTATCAGTGCTCTTGGCCTATTCTTTCAGAAGCATTTATCTGCCCATGGAGATCAAAAATTATACCATGAGTGTTTAAGAGAACACTCATTTTTTAAAGTAACTGACGGAGAAATTAAAGCATTCATGTGTGTGTGTGTTCATGTGTTCCTGTACGTATGCTGCACAGATACAGAGAAGAATGTTAGGTTTACATTATTTCACCAGGAAAGCACTTGCTGCAGGACACTAACTAGACTGGATGTTTGTTCTTTTAAGAGTAAACATGACTAGAAATAGTTTTAAAGAATAAAGCTTTTCTATTTTTAAAGTACAAAGCTTTTCTATTTTTAAAGTTTTTTAAACACACACACACACACACACACTCACAAAGCCAACAACAACAAAAAGAATCTGCAAACAACAAAGAATAGGGCCTTTCCCTGTCCAGTTAATGCCGAAGATTTGAAGGAAGCTGCTGCCCCCTTTTGGCTCTAAATACAAGTGCAAATATCGTGCACTAAAATATTTAGGATTCTGATTACAAATCGGATTCAACAAGAAACAGACAAGTTTTGGTTTTGTAAATAGCATAAAAGTGAGGTATCACAAATTAAACTTGACTACTTAATAAGGTCACTCGAGATGACTACTTTAACTTACTATACTAAAGCTACTAAGATCTCATAAATGCAAAAGGAGAGAAAGCCAGGCAATATAAAGAACATATGAAATCTCACGAGAAGCCTGATACATAAAAACAGCTCACAAGCCATCTTAGTATTCCTTGCTTTAGTAGGAAAAAGATCAGGATATATTTTTTTCTGAAGAAAAACACCATTTAATAACTAAACAAATTCATCATATACAACATCACAGCCTAATGGTTCTTGAGTAATATTCCCTAAGGGATACTACTGTGAAAGAAGTGATTCCCATGTCCTCCCATGTCCCAACTTGTTCACTCCAGAGATCTCACACTTTGCCAGCCAGCCTGCAGACCCACCTGAATTCAGAAACTTCAGAAGGCTGGCAGCTCATGCAACCACTAGGTAGACCAGGAAGAAGCCGGTACGAAGCCCAGGAGAACACAAAAGCTTTAACTGCTGCTTAGCAAAAGAAGGGTTAACAGCAGTACTCACCACAGGTTGGTCCCAGAGGGAGTGAATTGCAACAGCCCACTTCTTGTTGGAAGGAAAAGCATCCAGGGCAAACACACCTCCAGAAGTGTAAATCCAGTACAGAGGACATGGAACTGCTCTGGTCCAGCAGCTGGAACATCAATGCTTCCATTCCCCTAAATAAATTAACAATAAATACTTGGACAGTAACAAATACCAGTAGATAAAATTATTATCATGCTACTCTGTTCTACTCCGTTTTGCAGAAGCATTACTCATTTAGGCATTAAGACAGTTAAGAGGAAAAATGGGATTTCATCAACAGGACTGTAGTTAACAATTTGATGACTTAAAACTTAACTGAAAAGTTACCAGATGTCATAAATCAAGGATGCTTGGTAGACATTTTCTTATTGATAATAAAAACATGTCTGTTACTGCCTCTCATTTAGCTTTGCTTGTTTTTACATCTTCCTATTCTTCTACTTGAGCCCAAGCCATTGAAAACCACTCAGGGAAGAGCTGATGGGTACATTGCTGGTGGAGAAAAATGCTGGGGAGATGGATCAGGCTGTGTTTCAAGGGAAGAAGGCAGCAAAGATCAGGAGCACTGCTTTCACATTTCAGAAAGAGAACGTGAAAAAAAGGGAAGGCAGCCAGACCTATGAATGTGGGAGATACAATCACAATTTCCAGTAATAAAGTGAAAAGCAAACAATCAAAAATTCCACCCTTAACAAACAAACAAACAAAAAAAAAAAAACGTACAATTTTAACCATCTTTCCTGGATTATTTTTTAGGGACCAATGCATTCCCAATACAGGTCTCAAGGGGGATGAGGACAGCAGCATCCTGCTAAAGAGCTTTCAGAACACCAGCAGTTCTACTGCTTCTCTTCAGCACAGCTGTGCAAAACAAGTCACAGGACACTAGGCAGAAAGCTGTCAAGACAGGCACCAAACAGCATCTACAGCTGATCCACCTAAAAGCGTGAGGGAAAAAGAAAAAAAAAAAGAAAGAAAGGAAAAAGAAAAAAAAAAAAAAAAGTATGTGAAAAATTTACTCAGGTAAATTAAGTTTTCGTTAAGTTTTCCATTAAAAAGGGAGAATTTGTGAAAAATATTCCTTGGATTTATTCAGCCATTTGGCCTCAAAGCCCAGTTCATGACCAGCACAGCACAGGTGTGGGCATTGGAAGCAGATACCAAACTACTCCTGCAGCAGAGTGCACAAGCAAATACGGGTAAGGCAAGGCTACTCTTAACAACATGAAGCAATTGCCTTGGGGGGGGGGGGGGGGGGGGGGGGGGAAGGGTGAAAGATATTTTTCCTTCAAACTTTTCCACTTCTTCCACTTCTTAACACCTGGAATCCACTCAAACCATGAATGATCTAGTTTCAAAAGAACAGGAAATAAAACCACTTTGGAGAAGACACATTCTGGACAACAGGTAAGTAGGCAAGTAATTTGCTCTTCAAGTCATTGGGCTGAGGTTCTACACAACAAAATTGACTTCACAGTTGCATCCAAGATCAGGATGAGCTTCTCTTCTGCTACATAGCAATCTCTGGTCAAAAATACATGGAAACTATTCAGTGACTACAGGCCCTGGCAGCAGTCTCTAGAGTCATTCAGCTGGGCACTGAGACACCATGAAAGTTTGCACAATCCTTCTTGACTCTAACTGGCATAAAGGAAGTTATTTTACTCCTTTTACCATCTGTTTCTGTCTTCGTTCTCAGTTCCCATTAATTCTCCAATTGTTTTATTACACCTCAGCCACATGTAAGTCTTCTCTCCTTACTCTATTTTTTTCCATCTACTCGAACCCATGTATAAACCCTTCTAAAAATGACAGAGCTAAAAAATAAATAGTGCAGTTCTAGCCCTCACCAATTGAGGGCCAGACGCATATTTTCATCCAACATGAGTCAGCCTTGTCTATTCATACAGTTCCTACGCCTACAACCATTGTACTCACATACACTCAAGAAATCTGTAAGCACTACCACTATTAAACAATTACTTACCACAATGACTATACCATTACTTTTATCTGAGCTCTCTGTATGGCATCCAGTTCTGGGTGAACTTGCTGCTCTAGGGAGGGAAGACCACTTAAATACACATCAGAGATTTTTTTTTAAATGCACATTGTTAATCTGAACAAACAAAACAAAAAAAAGCAATTTCCTCACTTTTAAGCCATGGAATATTTATGGTATTATTGTACAGCCAGAAAAACATTGCAAATTTTGCCCTTTTTTCTTCTGGTGAAAAAAATTCTGCAGGAAATGCTGCCCATGTAAAGATATTTGAGACATTCTCTTTAAAAATGTGATTTGCTATCAACCACTGCTGGCCAAGACAAGATTATCATCAAACTTCACGCTATGAAGTTTTGTTTTTCCTCACAATAATCAGCTTTTTACCTGGGTGTTGATTACGTGTTTAACAAAAAGATGACACACAGGAGTAGGTATCTATATTTTATATATAAAAACAGAAGAAAATGAAGTATCAGTCTGAATTAGGTACAGAAATCACTGAAGTACAGAAGAGTATTTACAGGCTAATAAAAATATATTCAGCTTAACTAGATATGATACATTTGTTGTTAAATGTTATACCTCCTACAGGAATGACTTTATAGATGTTTGGACACATACAATAAATACTTGGATTTCATTTGATATAATGGTCGATTAACATATATTGAGATGGATACAAACCATCTTCACTGCCACAAATACACTTCTACAAAGGAAATACTACATACAGTCTTTGATCAGAGTTAAATTTATTGCCATTTAGCACTTCCCTTAACTAACATGCTCTTAATTAACATTGGTCCCAGATGCCAACAAGCACTGTCTACCTTTAGCTTAAAATACAGTTGTCTCAATCAAGTTTGTTGGTTTTTTTTTTTTAATAGGCAAGGAATTATCTACTAGAAAAAAAATGCACAGTTTTCTTTAGAATACTATTTTATTCTTGAAGTAAAAATATATATACATGCCAGTAAACGGTTTTACACTTTAAAAAATAAAGATGAAGTCTGAATACTGCCTTTCCTCGGAAATTCTTCCAAGTCTATTTCTTTCAACCTCTGGGGATCAGCAGGACTGAGTCTTCCAGTTACTGACAAAGGGAAAAATACACATTCGTCTACTGAATCTGGAAATCTCAACTTGCAAAAGTTTTCTCAATTTAAATATTAATCTCAAAGCATCTCAGTATGACTACGGCACATGAGTATGTTAAATCAGATGGTACTAAGTATGGGGTACAGTCATGCTGTAGTGTCTGTGCAAATTCCTCCCATTCAGGGCTTTCTAAACAAAGATTATAAAAACTGCAGGGAAAGAAACACAGTGATGATTTACTGATACCTGATTTGTCTGCTCCTAGTCATTTTCCTCAGCCATTGCTCCTTCTGTTGATCTCATCCATAGATTACATATAGACAGAATAACAGAGAAAGGGTCCAGCAACTTCCAGATGATAAAGAAAAGCGTACAGGATCTTAACAAACAGGTGGACAAGGAATGTCAGGAAAATAACTCCAGAAATATTCTCCCACCTCAGGCTGAAATGGCTCAATGGACTAAATGGAAAATGAGCTAAGCCAGAAAGTAAGGAAAAACAAATAAATAAAAAAATTAATCTTTCCCTCAGATACAGGGAAACTGTGCAGGCAAATTCAGTGCTTTTAAAAAGCTATTAGACTAGTTGGACCAGCCTCACTTCTTAGAACTGCAGCAATATTTGATACAGCTATGATTTTCAAAGACAGTAAAATTACTACTTGGCTTTAAATTACACTCTCTACCAGAGAGCATAGAACGTTCTAGGCCACTGACCATTTCAGAGTGCACTCTACTTTACTAACTGTGAGGGAAAAAAAATATAAAAAATAATAATTAAAAAAAACACAGAAATCTGAATGTGAAGTTATAGCAGTGGATTTATCTGCTAATATGTACCCAACATGCCTGTAATTCCTGATGCGTAAGAAAAAGAAACATGTCTGGTGACCTGTTTCTTCTTTACACAGATTCATTTTTAAGTACTAGTGCCTGTGTGGTGAAAACTGTACAACTCTGACTATTCTAAAAGCCTTCAAACAGTATGCCATATGACAAGGGCTATTACAAAAAATGAACCAAATAACTCCACGGAGTGAATGGAACTCATGCGTACAAGCACATACACAAAACAATCTTGTAAATAGCAAAGTTAAGGGATTTATAAATAGAAAAATCTTTGAATAAAGTATATACATTTTTAGGATTTTTCTATTAACATATATATAGTGCTCCTAGGAGAAACAAGCAACCGTGTTCTACATCACAATCTTGAAGGTAAAAGTAATTGATGTTACTCTAAAGGCCATCCAGGTTTTTTCTTAGGTACGTAATATCCTACATACTAACACTTCCAAAAATGTCTTTTCACATTAGTTCCACTGTCAAATAATAAAATCTTTTCACATTACAGTCCAAAAGCCTGCAAAGCAGTGAATAGGAAAGCTATCTTAGCAGGCTGAAATAATAAATGTGATTACAAAGAGAGTCTGTATATGGAAAAAAGTTGCATTTCACCTAAAGATCTACAAGGTCAGTTCTTGTATAACTACAGTTATACAAGAAACTAGCCAAGAAGCCACCCCGAACATTTCCATTTGCAACCGTGCCATGGGCCTTTAGATGTACACTAATTAAAAACTAGTTTCAGATACACTGCTGTTACAAAAACAGTATCTTTTCTCTTTCAACAGTAAGACAATTACAGGTTAATACACCTGCCCAAAAGTAACAGATAGGGCCAGACACTGTACAATTCTGAGCACCTCCTATAAAGTACTGTGCACCTTATTTTCACTTCTTTAAAGATTATCTTAATCTGAAATATGTTCAGTACCTATTGAGAGTACTCAGCATCTCTTAAGCTCAAGCTAATAATGACAAACTCAGATGGCTCCGCACAGGTAGTAACCAAATCCATTCAGGAAAGCACACTGAACTGATAATGTTCAGAAAAAAATACCAAAGGGCACACATAAATGTGGATGTCTTTTTAAGCTAATTTTGTTTGTAAAACCCCATAATACCCTGTTTAAATACGCTCGGAGCAGTTTTCATATGGAACAATTAGCAGTGAATTAATTAAAAGAATAATATCAAAAAGTTCACCCATAGAACTATCATGGATCATAACTAACAAGTATTCCATTGCAGAATTTGGGTTTTGATAGCCTTGTTTAAGTAACAAGGTTTTACTGTTCTGTGAAAAAAACAAAACAAAACAAAACAAAAACCACATTATCTTTGAAAGTTACAAATCAAAATCTCCAAGTGGAAAATTCAGGTATGCAACAGTACAATTCCCCCTCACCTTCCAGAGTCAAAGCTTGTTTCACAACAAACTGAAGCTGGTTGTCCCTTTTATACATCGAGGGGTTAAAATGAAGCTGGTCACATCTTACTTTCCTTCCTTGGGGATATAAAAGAAATTAAAAGCTGAAGGTATTGAGGTTATCGTTTTTAGAAATCCCATGCTTTGGTGCTTATTATTAAAAGAAAATTCATTTCACATGTTATGTGTTAAGTAACCACTGTGTGTCAAGCAAAAGACAGTTTTCCACACTTAGAACTGCTCGCAATGAAGCCCTGAGGTAACTGCCTTTTTTCTAGGCAACAATAACAGTTCCCTTTGACTTTTAACTACCATTTCACAACCTACATTTGTATACACGAACTCGGAGCAGTCAATATTGATTATCAATTGTTCCCAAAGATGGGATCTGTCCAGTTGTTTTTGTTTGTTTGTTTCTTTCTTTCTTTAGGATAAAGACTCAGCAGAACGGGTTAATTTGGGTGCAGCATCTTCTAAGGAAGGTTCAACTGAATTCCCCAGGTCTCCATTTTCATGTCCATCAATACTTGGTTTCTTATCAAACACTGCAAGTTAAAAAGAAATTTTATTTAAGGAGGAGAAGTAATCTTGGGAATCGTAGATTAGTGGGATTTATTTCAGAAACTAGAAAATGTCTTGAAAAGACTGCTAAAAATACAGGCTAATGCTTTCAGTAAAACATTACGGAAAGAAAGAACTCTTGACACGCATCTCTGATCTAAAAAACATTCTTGAAGAAGTGAACAAAATAAAATAATGGCTTACAGGGAATTAACTGCACCTAGACTAGTCAGGAAAAAATAAGAACAATTGGGAAGAAGTGATCAGGAAAAAAACAATACACAAAACCCACACGAATTAGTTCAGTTAATTCAGTTCTATCTAAGTAAACCAGGCCAATGAGTAAGGGACCGACCAAATGAGCTGACAACTTACCAGTAGGTTAATTGAATTAACAGGAGATAAATGTTACAATTAATACAAGAACAGTGTTCTTCAGAAACTGGTTTGCACAATGAGATCTCAGAATTAAATACAACACTTTTTAGAAAGCTTACCTTGTGAAGGTTTGACGTCCACATTTACTTCTTTCCTATTGGAACCTGAATTTGCTCCTTCTTCCAATTCATCAAGATACAAACGATAACGGTGTCCACTCTCATCCTCATATTCTACGTTTTCATCATCCGAATCAACTTCTGGAGCAACATACACTACTTCAAATTCAATCTCGCCTCTCTAGAATAAAACCAAAATAAGAATAAATTCAAGGGGATACATTAATTGTCTGAAAATGAGAAGCAATGCAGCAACGAGATTCTAGACCACAAAGCATATCAGAAACATTGTTTAGCTGGGGCTGTCCACTCATAAAATAACAGAACAGGCATCACTAAATAATTATTTCTATGGGGAGATTTAACAAGAAGATTTCCAACAGCTTTACTAAAGAATCATTGGCCAAGACAAAGGTTTAACTGAACAAGTATTGGCCCAGCCTTTTTCTCATAAATTATAAGTCACAAGAGCACTTAGTGTAAGGTGATGGAGCTTCAGGAATTGCCATAGCTTAGCATAATACTCTGACTGAAAACATTAAAAGTCAAGGTAATTCAGTAGGCAGAATAAAGGAAGTGCATAAATTTGCCTGTGGATAACACATCCCAACTGACCTGTTGGGAGAGAATAGTTACAGCTTCTTTATGTTTGGCATCTCTTAGATTAACTCCATTTACTGCCAGAATAGCATCACCAACATGTAGTCCTCCACATCGATCAGCAGGTTGCCCAGGATGGATTTCAGAGATCAGTATTGGAACACCGTGCTCCTTCCCACCCTACAGAAAATGAGAATTTTAATCAGCTGAAACATGCATCGGCAGAAAATCAGCATTTTAGCAGAAGTTATTAATGTGCCTATTTCAACTTTTATCATAGAAAATAAGAAAGAACGTTTTGGACAAAAAGAATACTTAAGTAGGTGGTATGAGATGTTTCTCTTAATTCTTCTCCCCAGAGAAGAATGGCCAAATTTCAAATTTAGGGCCTAAGCCCAAAACAAAAATTGAAATTCTAAGTTTTACATAAATTTAAGGATTTCACCATCTATCAAAATGAGTTGGATTCTTCAAGTCATACAACTATAGCTACAAATTTACATAACTCAACCTTATGCTTTTTGTTTGTTGTGGTCTAACGACATATTCACACTGTTCAATATTTTATGAAGTACAAATTTAAATTGCTTCTTCTTTGTAACAGAAAATAAATGCAAGCATTTACTGTGATTGAAATTCCTAGTCCTTCATGGTCTTCTTTGACTAGCAAAACTTTTCTGATTGGACCAACACCTTGACTCTTCTTTAAGGCATCTGGATCCTAGTTTGATATAAAAACAAAACAAAACACATAAAAACTCAATAAACTGTAGATACAAATGCGTGAACCAAAAAGTGACACATTCCTGATTTTTTTTTTAATTATTTGTAGAAGGACAGTGTATCAGCAACAGACCAGCACCAGCAATGACAAACCTGAGTGCTCCCTTACATATAGGCTACGAAATCAGAAAAGGTTTCTCACTGTAC
Organism: Gallus gallus; assembly: GCF_016699485.2. Lineage (NCBI taxonomy): Eukaryota > Metazoa > Chordata > Aves > Galliformes > Phasianidae > Gallus > Gallus gallus. The sequence goes on along the minus strand of NC_052534.1, from coordinate 63,095,650 downwards.
ACTTCTGACAAGAGTAATTATTTCAATTATTTCAGTGATGAGTGTTGCACAATGCATGCAACTTCCAAAAGCAGGAAATGCAGACATATATTAAAAATATAAAGGGACTACACATAGGAATGCTGATCACTGTTGAAATGTTGTACGACAAACTGTAACTTAAACCTAGCCAAACGATAGATGTAATACAGTCCCACAAAAGGGTTTGCTCACTTTATAACATTAAAATAAATATGAAAATATTACAAACCACATTAATAACATGGTTTATTTCTGTTATATTAAAAACAAACTACATCATAAGCCGTTCAACTCAAGACTAGACAAGAAGCTAATTTAATCCAGGTATTTATTTTGCTGTTGCCATTATGCATATCCTTAAAATTGTACACATGCATAAAGCATATTTTATATGCCATTAAGAGCATAAGTAGTAAGGTCCATCTGAACAACTAAGATAGTTAAAACACATCAATCAAAGTAACGCCCTTTCCTGGAAGTGTTTGGTTTCGTGCACTGAATGCTGGGGGTTATTAACAGTTCATGTGCTAGGCTAGGTAAGAGAACATCTACCAAGGCCATATACATTAAATTCATATTACTACACACACACACAGCAGAGACTCAGTTTTCAAAAGGACTGAGTATTCCTAGGTAAGGCAGCAGAATTGTCTTTCACATGGTCATTTCTGTTGACATGCTACTCAGGATGGATCTGTCCTTTAAGATATCCAGCTCTGGGTTCCCCAGAATAATAGAGACATGGACCTGTCAAGAGTGGGTCAAAAGAAGGGCCACAAAAATTATCAGAGGGTTGAAACACCTCTCCTGTGAAGAAAGGCTGAGAGCATTGATGTTATTTATGCTGGAGAAGAGATTAAATGGGTACGGGAATAGATGATCTTTAACAGTCCCTTCTAACACAAACCACTTTATGACATAGAATAATTACACCTATATAAAAGTGACAGTTAAAAGAACTCAAAAGTAAAGTGAAGACAAGTACAAAAATCAAAGAAGTAACTCCTATCTTTTTTTCCTCAAATGTCAGAAATCACAGAGGAATAAGTTGCCCTTTTAACTTACATGTCCTGGTGGTGCTTGCATTGGTCGTTTTAGATCATTCCTACCTCGACAAGCTCTAATAACAGTTTTGTGACGGTGAAGGTGTATTTCTGCTTCAAGCTGATTCCAGAGCTTGTCATGAGCAGGTCCCTTCATATCTCGACCCAGTAACTGAATCTGTTGAACTCTACAAACAACAAAGAGAATAAACAACACACTATAACTTAAAATCAGTGCACTGTACAACTCACACTCCATCTGACTACTAAACAGAGTTGCAGAAGTAACCATTTGTGTGACTGGCGGAACACGTTAGACACAAAGTACACACAAAATTGCAAATAACAGAAGTGGCTGGGCTTTCCCCATGATCAGGGGGACCAAAAACTGTTTTTCATTTTAAAAAAAAGCATAATATACGGAAAAAGTAATGCAAATTTTAAAGAGGAAATTTTAATCTAGGTGTAAGGGCAGCAGACCAACAAGAAAAGATTCAAACTGCCAGCTCAGTACAATGTATTTAATGGTGCTTATAGCAAGATAAGAACTAATTAATTGTTACACAAATATAACTAGCAAATTAATGGGCAATTAGATGGACAATGCAAGAACATACTAATTAAGATAGATACTGAACAGAGATAAAGTGACCGATTACTTTCAGTCAGATCAGAACTGCCTCATCATGAACCATCTCTGTCTCCATAAAAAAGAGTAAGTACAGAAGGCAATTTCTGTACAGCTTTCTGTGGTGCGTCTGCAGGGATAAAAAGACAACTTAGATGCTATAGAGTGGGACGAGTAAAACAGGATCAATGCTGCAAAGCCAGGTGTCTGAGAATAATGATTATCTCCAGCTCACCTCAACACACAGGCCTGGGCACCCCCAGCGCTAAGTGTGGGCTCTAAGGATCCTTGCAGACGTCAATGGGACTGGAGAGCTCAGGAATATGAGCATAATTGTAACAGCATGCTGTTAACATTGACGAGAATTGTATGCAGCTAAGTTTAACACAGTTATCTACTACCAGTTATCACAGTTATGTTGTAGAAATGTCATACTCATATGCTGCCAAATTTAAACCAGCATAACTGACATTATTTTATCTGCATTGCCATGCTCGAGCTATCACATTTATATGTTAAAGTTATTAGAGACCATTACACGTATACTTCAGATATACATGTCATAGAATCTTTTCTTGCAAGAGCATACCTTGCACTTGCAGCACTTATCCTACCTGCTAACAATTTAAAAAGTTAAGGAAATGAAGGTTTATAAATAAACCAAGAATAACATATTCTTAAAAATGTACTAATGAAGGCTTTGTAACAGCTATTTACCAAAAAAAGGAAAACATAAATATTTTAAATTAAATTTCTGGAGTATAATATCATTTTTGGCTGGCTTCATTGTGGTCATTCTACTGCATTAATCCCTAATACTTATGAACATAGTACAAAACACAGGAAAAGAGAAGTCAACAAATGCTACTGGTTGCAGTGGAAAAGATAGTGAATAAGGAAAAGACTAATTTCTATTTGATAGTAGAATAATAGAAGGTCAAGAAACCTACAGCATTTCTTTATTTCTCTCTAACCCTTTAAAAACTCTGACTTTATATATACACATTTGTTGATATTGTCATGGTATTAAGAAATGTCAGGCACAGATCAAGCTCATTGTGTTAGATGCTCTTCAGTATTAAACAACTCTTGTAATACAACAAGAACTAAAACTCATGCTAAGGACATGGATTGATTTTACATGCCTTCCAGCTAGTTCCTTATCTAAGTACTTGGCTGCCAGTCTTGCTCCATAAACCTCAGCCTGAAGAACAGCAATGTGTCGACGAAGAGCTTCATTCTCCTTCCTCAGCAACTTCACCTCAGCTTCCAGCTGAGCTTCCTTCACTTTTTCCTTCTTGTTAGCTTCAAGTTCTCTCTCCTTAAAAAATAAAAATAATAAAAAAAGAATTTAGAAAGCTTTTATCGAAGTTAATAAAAAAAGAGCACTTACTGTTTCTGAACATCAATGTGTGTGAAACAATGCTATTTCTAGGACTTGCAGGAAACAAAAGTGACTCTGTCACTGTAGCTACTGCAGCTATCTCTGAGGAAACGTGGCCCTGAACTCAACTTTGTACTCCCAACACTATTTTTATTCTGCTTACAACTCCTGCATATTACGCATGTACTATCTTAAAGTCTAAGGACTGAAATAAGCAACAGCGCTTCTCCTTGCCACAAGTAGGTGGCAAAATGTAGAGTCTGAGTATCATTGCTTTTTCTTATGTTAAGAAAAGAGATATATTCAATGAGAGGGAACAGATTATTTTTAAAATAAAAAAGTTAATACAAAACCACAAAATATTTCAAGTGGATAATATTCTTTAAGTATTTTAATGAGCTTTTAAGATGCTTAGATATTCTGTAAGTTCTTAAAATGACCATTATTATCATGCAAACAACCAAGAAATGTCCAGCCAGGGATATTCCTGAGATCATAAAAGCAAAGCCAGAGATTTTATATATGATGGTACCCACCCTGACAAAATTACAAGAGATATAAATACAAATTAACTTCAATACAAAAAAGGAAATGAAGAAATAAAGAAAGAAATCTATCATCCTTCGCTACCTTTCCCCTCCCTGTGAGAAAAGAATTATGGAAATAAGTTACTCCCATAATGCTCCACCACAAACGTACAGATAATGCATAGCTGTCATCTTTTCTAAAACCCAGATCACTGGAACTAAAAGGAATTAGTATGCTCAAGTCAGGTTATTATCCTACTAACTCAGGATATCTAACTCCTACTACAGGAGGAGTGTATTTGATTATTTGTATCTTTTGTATCATGTTTTATATCTCTTTTACAAAGCTGCAAGAAAAAAACTCAGCAAACAGCAAACTATGAAAACAGTAGAGGCAGTAGATTTATTACTGTTCCCTTTTAACTATGGTTGCCAACTGAAAAAAAGCAATAAGAACTACGTTCACTAAAATGTATTTTAAAAGACATTTAGAGTACCTAAAAAGTGTTTTTTGTGCTTACATCAACTACACTATTAAAGAAATAGAACCATGAGGTGCTACTAAGGAAGCAATAGGACAGAAACAAAATTCTACAGAACTGGCAAGAGAAATCTGTTAAGAAATGGTGAATATATTTATTCACTATTCCAAGAGTGGATAACATAACAACAGATATGGATCGTGATACCACATTTTGAACAATTAAGCTAGGTTGCCATATAGAAACCAAAAAGAGGTATTATCACAACAGGTATATAGGCATTTGTAGCTCTTTGCCAGAAAGACAACTGTGGATTTGATGGACTCTGCTTCTCTCTCATCTGTTAAACACCTGTATCCGGTTAGATGAATTGAGTACGCTACACACCTGTATGTACTGGCCAAGAACTGCCTGGCACGTTGCTCAGAAAGTATCAAACAGACATTGCTTGAAAGTGCAGTAATTCTCATACTGACCCAGTTTCACACCCGGTCTGACTTGATACATACATTAGAAAACCTGCCACACAAAGACCCATCTGGTCTCTGTCTTTGGTTTGGAGCTGCCTTGTGAGATGACTACAAGTACTTTTCAACAAATCTCTTTATGACCTGCAGAATACACTCATAAATGAAGAATTCTGGCTGATGTACATTTGAAAAACAGTGGTTTCTAAAACTATTCCGGTTCTCTCTGCTGGGCTATTTTAATATATGTCTACTGCCTGCTGCTGGAGGGCAATTACAGGAATTCAAGGGTGCCAAAACACTGTGTGGCATCTGACACATACTTTAGCTGTAAGAAGTGTCGCAGTTCAGACACAATACTAGTTTTACAGTAGCTGGAGAGTTTGTCTGCAGCTAGCATTTACTTCAGTTATATACATATTGCCAAGACTGCGTCCAGGTGATCAAACAGTACAGGCCCACTGCCTGTGTAAGCATTCTCTTTTAGGACTCCTTTTATTTGAAAATTTGAAAAAGGACTAGGATTTGAAGCAACCATATGAAGGTACAGTATTTACACGCAACACTTTCTCATTAGATATTATGAAGTAGTCAGTTTAACAACTGAGTTTTTCCACTGATTTTCTCTGAATTTGATTCATATCTAAATTAAATTTAAAAGAAAATCATCTGTTATTTTCCTATGTGGAATAACTTTTAATTGTGCATTTTAAATGGTGTATCTAAAATAGGAGGAACGATGTAATCCCAGTTTGCTTCCTATTTCTCCATTACTGTGACTGCTGTTCTGTGACCCAGAAGCCACTGGATTCTCTCCAATCAAACACTACATGAAGAAAAGCTGAAGGTCTGCAGTACAGAATCACTGAGGATGCACTGAAAGGACACGTCTTGCTCTGGGCAGCTGCTGTGAAATGTGATAAAAGACTCCAAATATGTTTTTTAAAAATGAGCAAGTTAAAGAATCGTGTTTCTTGCTTTCTGGTGCTCATAGCATTGCACAGGTCTTGGTAAATAGAAAGAACTGCACTTTCTGTTGCTGATATAACAACAAGTAAGAAAACAAAACCACAACTGCCACGTTGACGATCAAAGCTTACAGCTATCAGATGTTCAGTGGCTTTCAAGAAAAAACAAAAGGAGCAATGATACTGAGGTTGAGGTATATTGTAATAAAAGAGGAAAAGCTGTCTGAAAATTCTCAAGTCTATCACTAGGAAGGACTGAAAAGGAGAAGTCAACTTTGCATCACTTTTTCTATCTACAGGTTGTTAAACAGGTAAGTATATGACGTACATTAAATCACACTCATAAAAAGAACTGCAAAAAGAGAAAATAAGGAAAAACTATCAGAATTTTTTTGAAAAATATCCTATATCAAACACAGCACATCACATGATGCCTCATGCTTTGCTTTAAATATTGTATAACACCTTAAAGACTTTTGGACATGTTGCCAAAATAATTTGTAAGAATACCACATTGTGAGATGTCATCTTAAATTACCTGTGAAAATAATAAATATATACATACAGACATAGGAAATTGGCACCAAAGTTAGAAAAGACAAACCGAAAGTGCAAATAAAATTCTTTCACAGCACTTTGCCAACTGACAGGAAGATGGAACAAGACACATCTGCCTTGCCAGTTTCTGAGGCCAATATATATAAGCTGTCACAGAAAACAAAAGCACTTAATCGTTTAAAAAAAGGGGAGGGAGCAATCAGTTTACTTACCAATTCATCCACAGAAAGGACAGACTTAAGACAGAAGAAAAGAGTTCCATAATTAGAGAAACAGGTAATTGGAACTTTAAGAAAATGCATTAGAGTAAAAGACCTCTTACAAAAGAAATCTACCAGCAGACTGTGCATTTTATTACAGGGAATTTTTAAAAACCAAACCGCTGTAATTGTTCTTAGTGGCAATTTTGGTATTTTGTTGTAATTATCATTAAAACACCTTAACTTTATTAGAGCTTTGAAAACAATACTTTCTCCTAAAATACCGAGAATTATAAAGAACAGCACAATAACATGAAAAGCACTGTAATATTTGAGAGGGATAAAGCAGAAGAAGGTAATTTACTTCCTGGCTGTTCTGACGTTTAAGAAGCCATTTAACTGATAGGTAAATAAGCTATATGGCAGTTTTCTGACAGTATCACAGAAAAATACATCCTCTATAATACAGTACTTGATACTGACGATGGATTTTTTCCTTTCAGAAAGCATAACAAAATACATTTTCCAATAGTGACTTACAGGATGGTGAGAGATAACAAAAAAAAAGATACATTAACTGCTAAGCACAAGAAAATAAATCTGTTATGTGACTCCATTCTCATACTGAAAAAGTTATCATGCTTAGACTAAGCAAATATATCAACCCTAAAAGCTACAGCTTGTAGTGCCTATATTTATACTAAGAGTCTACATATAAAACAAGAGTGGTTGTAGTTAATAAAGGAGGCAGTAAATTAACTGCTACAAAACTTTATTCTCCCATCACATGTACTGTTGACACAGCCTCTCTTTGGCGTAGAGACTTCTAAGTGTCAGAAGGACAGCATGACAGTTTTTATTTACCTAAAAATCAGACTTCTCATTTTTATTGTCATTTAAGAAAGATCAATTTTGCTTGCTCAAGCTACATGAAGCTTCATAGTTTTCTGTATCTATAAGAGTTTAAAAGTGAGCTTCTCTCCACTGAAACTATAAAATCCCTAAAGGTGAAGTAAAAAAACCCCTCAAAACATCTGCCCCCATGTCTATAAAAAAAGGAGGAACTACACAGAAATAAGGAGAAAATATCAGCTTGGACTGTTAGCAAATTCAACTTCAACGTGGATAAAATCTGAAGCAATACAAGAAAAAACGTACTTATTGTTTGCTGTCTGAAACAGACTGAGGACACTTGCATGGAGATTTAATATATCTTTAGAAATTGCCTCTAACAAAGTAAGGAGAAAGAAATACGTTACAAGTATGACTATGTCACTCAGCAGTTAAGTCTCACTGATTAAATTTAGGAATGAAAATCACACATAATTTGGGTTGGCTAAAAATTTTGCTTCATGTAAACCTGAAGCCTAACACTTAGAATATGTGGGTGGTACTTAACTAATTCTTATTCACATGTCCAGTTAATAATGGCTTTAAAAAACCTTTATCATGCATAAGCTATAATTCACTACAGAATAAATTATGTGTGGATAATTCAGAAAATGTTATTCTTTATACTGAACATGCAAGTATGTAGATCTAAGAATATAGCAGTAACTCAGTTACACCCTTTGGATCTGAAACCAGAAGAATTTGGGATAGTCTTATTTAGTGAACAGCCTAGATGGCCTCTGAGCCTGAGAGCCTATTACTGTGTTTTATTTTACATTAATTAGCGGGACAAAATAGCAGAGACTAATTTAACGTTTCACAGATGGTGAGACTTGCTATTTGGAAGGAACATGTGAAGCAGTTTTAAAAACAGCTAGATGGGTAATCTTTGAATTATGCAAAGAGTTAGAAACCAGAACCTAGACAGCATTACACCACTTCCTAATTTTAAAAGTATCGGTATTAGAGTATGAATCTGTGCTGCAGATAGTAACTAAGCATCCTATACTCTGCATATCAGTCAGTGCTAACTAGTTCCACAGCTAAATTCTATCTTTCTGGTTTATCTGATTAAATGCTATCTTCTGGTATACATTTGAAAGGTCTAAGATTCTCAGAACCATACTTGACAAAATTATCAGCTGTCTATTGATCTTTTTATGACAGTACATTGAATATAACAATGGATAGCATCTGTAGCATTCTGAAAGAAAAAGTACAACAGAGAGGACTGTGACACCATCTGCTATCTCCTTCTATGGCAAATCAACCCCATTCCTACATTCTTACTACAGCAAGAACAGAAGATTTTTTTTCTTCTAAACTGTTTTATAACATGTGAAGATTTGGTTGTGTTTTTACATTGGAAGCTAGCATCTTTCACCACTTCTGCTGCCATAAAAGCAATATAATTCATCACAATATTTACTTACTTTGCTTTAATAAACTGCTCAGAAAAGTTCTATGTAAAAATTACTTACATTCTTACTTATTATTTTTAATGGTTCCTAACCACTAACAATAAATTTTATTTAAAAAAGTTAACTCTCTCCAACATCTTTAGCAGTAAAATTTATAATCAGCTTATTCATAACATGCAAGGAAGAGCTTCAGACAGGAGAGGGGAAAGCACAATCCTCCATTCAAGCCCTCGTACTCACCAGCTTTGCCTTAATAGCCCCCGAATCCACATTCTGACCAGTTTGGGCATGTAGCTGAAGTTGGACAGCATGAAGCTGCAGAAGCTGATCATGGACTTCCTTTTCCAGTACTGCTTTCTCTGCCTGGGTTTCTGTCAGTTCAGATTTCAGATCAACTAACTGTGCCTGGAAGATAGAAACCATTGTACTAATTAGAACAATGATTATATCAGAACTGACATATATGAATATATCTTTTGCCGGCACATTTTACAGCTAAATGCCATAATACAAATAACAGTACATGCTGTCATGCCTCTGTCATTCCTCTGTAGCCCTACTCAAGCACTTCATCATCTGCAGGCCTTTTTCCCCCTGCAGTTCCCACTGCATCCATTCATCCACAGATCAAGCATCACACCACTGCACTTCTGAAAATTACAGGAGCTGGATTTTTCTGACAGAGGCCACGGCATCTGGTGCTGATGTCCACTCTGACACAGGATACTGTCATTAAAACTACAACAGGATTTACAGTCGTAACAAAGTAAGCGCTATTCATACTTTAATACAACTACATCTTACCAGAAAAACAAAAACAAAAATGTATTGACCAAAGTTTTAATGCAATTATTAAAGCACTGATAAAATCAAAGAACGCAATTCACAACAGATCTGTTATCAACAACTTAACTGAAACTGCCAATTAAGTAGGCAAACCAGAAGCCATGAATTAATATGGCCCTAAAATGTTTGTACAAAATCAGTCATGAACTCTAACATGAAAAAAAAGAAAATTCTGAAACGTTGAAATGCAGTCTACATGCACACTTGTAACGTGAATAACAGAACAAATACACATTTTTACCAGGCTACCTGCTATCCATAAGTTCAAGTCGATTTTTATAAGATAACCCACATTTTTATAAGCTTTAAAGCTATTACATACCCATGAAAACACAGCAGATGTCAGGGGAGAAGAATTTTGATCATGTTTTGTACTTTAAAGGTAAATTCAGATTCTATTTTTACTTCCAAAAATCTGGAACTTAAAAGCAAAATGGAAAAGTCACCAATTCTTAAAAAAACCTCTCACATTAATGCAAAGTATTTTAGATATTTAATAACACCGTCGTGATGTTCAAATTCACACTGAATACCAAACTGCAAATCAACACTCATCCCATCCAATTACGTAAGTCGCTGCTTTAAAAGGTCCGTATCAGTTTTAAAAAGCACAAAGGATATGAATATCAGTACTTATTGGGTCTAATCAAGGTATCTAATTCAGATGGACAGCCTTCTTAAGCTTCCAGCGTAATTATCAGACATAAGTAGGCTCTTCCAGAGGTGATTCAGAGCACCCCAGTTACACAGCAAATTGCTGAGACAGGTCAAGTCAACCTCCAGCTTACCGCTGTGAAGAACAACATCCCTGGCTATTCTGCCTTACCCAGCATCTCAGGGACAAGAGGGTGGGAGAAGCCCTGTCAATGGGCTCTGCTGACTTCTGAGTGAACTCCCAGAACAGTGCAAAAGCACCATCTCTGACCACTTCCACGGAGCCCCTGCAGATCAGGTTAGCATTTCGTTTTTGTGTTGAAGAAACTGGCTGCACACTTTCCCATTCTAACCTTTGGAATGACTAGAAACCTGAATGATTTGTAAACCTTCACGGAATTCTGAAGCAGAAATTGCCCTCCACGGTGAGATTTGGTCAGGATGAGCAGAAGGGAAGAGAGCCTGACAGTTGAAAAGGGAGTGTCAGGTGACCTACCAAGGCCTGTATCTGTTCCCTCTGAGCAGAAATGATAACAGAACAATGAACAGCCCTCTGGGGAATGTAGTAGTAGTTCTCTTCTGGGACAGGTACCCGGACCTGGAGCATTAAGTCTTTAACTCCCAGTGTGCTACATGATGTTATGATGTGGAATACCGATAGCCCAAAATCATAAAACCATGACACAGGCCTTCAATATGACTCTTGCTAGTGCTGGTTTTTAATCCTCACTTCCCTCAATTTATGTTATAAAGGAAAGCCCACTGGAAAACCAGCAGTTCCACATTCACTTTGGAAAGATGCTCAGGAAAACAGGAGAGGAGTCGGAGGCAGAACATGAAGCAAGGAACACAAACAAGAACCACTGATGCAGACACTCATTCTGAGACCACCACTCACTGCGTGAGGCTGCGGTACTGCATAGGAGCACAGTATCAGACCCTACAAATATTGTGTTTCAATCTGCACAAGCAAAATGAGGATAAATTTAAGCTGCACAGGCAACTGTATCAATCCTTTTATTGGCAAATTTTTAGATGTGCTCTCCTACGAGACTGTTGAAGGTGTGATGTCATGCATTCCATGCATACATCTCAATATATCTATAAATGTACTGCACATAGAGCAGGTCACTGGCGACTGCTCTAGCACTTGCTGAGAAGCCAGCTGGGGGTAAAAGTAACGCTCACCCACAGGACACCATTTAGTTTCATGGTTATGAGTATTTAGGAGAAGTCACCGAACAGCAAACAGAGAGCAGAAACTTTCACTCGTAAACAGTAATGGACAGAGGTTGAAGGGAGGGCTCTCTGTTTAACATCCTTACATCCTTTAACGCTAACTTGTTGATTCAGTCAGAAGAGGAAATGGGGGAAAAAGGCTTCTGAACAGATGGATGATCCTTTCAACTTTCAAATATTTACTTTACTTGACATGCAAACCCAGAAGAACTAAATTAAAGTTGGTTACAGTCATTTTACACACCCAAAATACTATTAGAAGCTGTAGCTACATCACATTTATATAAAACCCTCAATCCATAACTAAGGATTATCACTAAAACACATGTCCAGTAAGTTCTAAAAACTACTTGACTGCTCATTTTCTATCTGCATTATTAAGAGAATAACTGCTTTTGTTGTTAAAATATTTCTAGATTGACACAGGGGGAGCAAACACAACTCTTCCTCTAATGTTAATATTACACAGTTTCAAACCAGAGAATTTCCACAAAGTTAGCAAGATAACCTAAATGTGAATAAGTAGTCCAAGACAGAAAGCACATTATTTTCACTAAAATCAAACAAAAAAAACAACAAAAAACACAGCAAAGATGATGTACCATCAACAATCTTGTGTGTGACCATACAAAGTACATACCCCTAACAGTTAATAAATGCGGTGTCACTGTAATGCCCAACAAGTTAACTTGAAGACATAACAATTATTACATGGGAATTATTTTTATATGTTCTAAAATGCTAACCGTTTTTCAAGACTGTATGCTTTAATTGTTTTTAATTTAATTTAAAAGCTCAAAAACTTACAAGTCTTCGAATTGACCTAGCAAAATTACTACATTTCTAATACTACACTTAAAATGTTAAACTTTATTCCCATTTCAACCAGAAGAGATGCTGGAGTCCTTTACTACTCATCCAATTGAATGAATATAAGTAGTAAATATACACCAGAAACACAAACAACAAAACCACCAATTTTGTAACACCACTGTCATGGAAAGGCAGATGTCCTTTTGAGTCCCACCGATACTGAAGGAGAGGACAAACAGAGAGGAGGAATTAATCTGCAGCAAACAGTGTTTCAAAAATTGCAGTAATTGCCCATACTCATGGGCAGGAAATACAAGGCCATTAATCCTCTTCCACTAACGCACCAAATCCTCTTTATTTAACATGGTATACAACTGTGCTGATTAGCAACTATAAGACAGTATTTTGTTGATTTATAAGCAGAATAACACAGTAGTTTCTCTACTAACTCATTTGCGAGGCAACACACAGCCAGCAGCAGGACCGAGCTGCAGCTCGGGGAAGTATGATTTCACCAGGGTGAAATTCTTCTTACAGTGCTATAGTGCACTGAGAAGAGAATTGGACACAAAAGACACCATATTGGCACAGCTCTTTGGTCCTTATATTCTCATGGGGGTTGGAAAGGTCAATACCTTTTGAGATATTTTCATTTCTGTCTCTGACTTGATGAAGTCTTGGATACTTTTCTTACACCAAGATCCAAAACTGGAATTAAGTGCCAATGGCAATGGGAAGTACCTGGTTTTGGGCCTTAAAATACAAGCCAAAACTTACTGAAGTCAATTAAAAAACATCTAAGTTTCTTCTATGTTAAAGGAAATCAGGCCATTTGTTTCAATGCTTCAGGTTTCCCATTACTTTTGTCTGTGGACAATAGATAGTAGTTTTTGGAAACGTTCAAAGATCCATAAATGTATCAGCTCAGTAACGACTTCAAACCAAAAACAATGGGAAGTTACACAAATTGAGTCAGTATGGAAAAGAGCTGAAGTATTGTCGTCAAGCACCATCACCCATTTCTCACTGTATACTACAGATGTGCCTGCTAATTTCTTTGTATTCACTGTTCCAAATGCAAACTGCTCCACTCATTTACACTGATTACAATGTCAGTTGTACAAGACCTATTCCTTGGTTTCTTACCTTTCTCTCCTCACTATTATGAATTAAAGGTAAATCCACATGTGTTTTTTGTTTTTTTTTCTAATTCCAAGTACCAGAAAACACATGCTATTTCAGAAAGAGCAACTGCTTCATGTTACCTTCACATTGGCATATAATCAATCTACTTTTAAACTCTAAAAGATAGGTTTGTAGTAAATTTCAGATTTTGGTCAAACTAATTAAACAGTGAAGTAGTATATTTGTCTTCCAAACAATCTACAACTCACAGATTATTGTCATGTTTCGTATTCGTATGAAAACTGAAACCGAGCATAAAGTGAAATAACTCAAGAATTTATAAATGATTTTTCTTCCCCATAGGAAATGAAACAAACCATAGCACTAAGTAACAGACAAGTACCTATTCCACAGATCATTCAAAAATATTACTGCAAAAATTAAAACAAAAACAAACAAACAAAACCACAACAAAACCAAACCAAACCTCTCAACAAACCATTACATACATAATAACTTTCTTTTGTAGCAGTTCACATTTCTTCTTCAAGTAGTTACAAGTTACGGCCCTATATGTTGCTGTCAATATAACTGCTCGTTTTAAATGCAGGGTTTGCGTGCATTTACAGTCGTGGAGTTATTTATATCTTACCTGGCATTTTTCATTAGGAGGGAGAGGACAGTCTTAAAAGTAAAATAAGGATCACTGAGGTCCCATTATTTCATACCATACTTTGTAATTTCTTCAGATGTTGGTCAGAAAAGAAAAAAAAAAAAAAAATCTACTTGTAGTTTTTTTTTTTAAACAGAAAAAGTTTGAATAACTAACTCAAGATCATATATTTATTTCTGTAAGATCTCAGAACTATATTCAAAGAGCAATGCAAACTTCTGAACATATAAGATTAAAAATGTGGACTATGCCCCGGACAAACACGCAAAGTAAATATAAGAAGGAAACAATGAATAAATGTAACATGAAAAGGAAGTACAGAAACATTTGTGTATAGAAGGGCACAACAGGAAGCAGACAGATGGCATGCTAAAACCACAAGTTACCATTTTTCACCACCAGCAGTGCTTGAATGAGGAATAAGAAGATAGCGATATCATGGGCTCCTAAACCCAAACCTTCAGAGGGAGCAAGCCCAGAATTACAAAATCGTGGATAGTGGGATGATGGCAATTAACGTCACATGTCAACAAGAAGCAATCTGCCTCTCACTTCTGAAAGGGAAAGAGTTGCAGAGGGGGGCAAGCAGAGAGCTGACAGAAGAAATCAAGTAATGGTTTTAGTTTGGGGCAAACGTCTTTCACTTTCTGAGCTATCACTCTAATGGCCTTTACAAAATAAGTAACAGTTGCACTTGATTTAATAGATATGAAAAAATAATTTAAGTCTTGGCCACTGCCCAGACCTGGGAACTCAAACCAGAGCATAGCTGAATTGGAAACAGAGCTTACTGGTCCGAATGTTATTTGTGCAAAGCAATGGCATTACTCACCACAATCAATAGAAACAACAGAAAAACCTGAATTCTCTCTATATTAAAGTGTAGGCAAGTGTTTTTTGAGGCTTGTAATGACACACTTTTCAGTATCTCAATTTCTAGCTTACATTAAGAACCTTTTAAGATTGTACAAATGATGAGGCATTACATTACGAGCTGGAAACCACGCTGCCTAACTCTGCTCCAGCCTACCAACCAAAAGCATGCATAGACAGAAAAACAAAGAATGCCATGGTGTGGAAACATCACAGGAGAGAAGCAGGGGTGACCAAATCAGGTGTTCTTAGTGACTTAGGAGGGTTCTCAATATTTGCATTAGGAAAAACAAACAAACAAACAAACACCTTTCCTGACCAATGAGTCAGCAGTGAGATTTCACTGGTTCCATTGATTCTGTTACTAATAAAACACCTTGTGTGTGCCACTTTTACAACTGTTAAGATTATGAGAAAGCTTATAAGAAAGATTATTATCTTTATGAGAAAGATTATGAGAAATTATGTTAAGATTATTTTTTTTCAGCCATGTGTGCTCATTTGGTTTATACCAGACCCCAGAAAGTTTACCAACAAATGCATTTACGTATTTAAACATTTGCTCCCGATCAGGATCACAAAGCAAACACTGCACCTACTCTTTGCATTCTGCTTCACTATACACATAAAAGAAGCAACACGAATATCAAGAAATAATGCTCACATACTTTGGGGGCATTTTTTTTTTTAAGAGAAAAATGTTGCATAAAAGCAAAAATAGGTTAAAAAGAACTGATTATATTTTACAAACAGTGAAATCATTATTCGCAAGCATTCCCATAATATTACACAACTGTGGGACAGAAAACAGTTTTTCCAAGAGCTGACAGATGCAACCACTGCAGCCCGACGCCCAAACACACGCAGACGCAGACACACACATGATGGAGGTTTGGCAGCAGCAGAGATGAGGAACACACTTAGGAAACGCGTGGCCAACATACTAACGAGTTTTCTTGGGGACTGCTGGACTGTGGCATCAGCCAAAGCTATTAAGTATCAAGCAAAGTATTATGCTTCTCTAATTGCTGGGAAAAAAAATGTTTGTCCAGTACGCCATCTGTGTCACTTCACCACTGAACCACACTTAGGCTACAGCTCCCCGAAGGACAGGTTCCTATTCCACCCCTCCCTCAGCCCTGACTTATCTGCTCCATCTTTCAGACCGAGCAACGCTCGCTGCAACTTCTCACAACGCTACAAAGTTTGTAGGACTTGTTCAAAACAGAAACCATGACACAGCACAGAGCCTTATTCATCTCACTGCGCTCTTTGCAAAGCTGAAGTGACAGCACTGTACAAAATACATGTTTCTGAATAAATCATACACTTTGGAATCATAAGCCTGGATGATCAAAAAACCAACCCTGACTGCTACAAAAGCACAGAATGCTTACCACTTAGCAATGACAGAAATGAGGAGCTTGGTTCAAATCATGTCAAAAGGCTGTATTTGCAAATCTTGTAATGAAATTGTTTATTTCATTGTTTTCGGGACCCCCCAAAAAAAGGACACGTGACATTAACTTAAAATTAACTAAAAGCTCTTTCTCGTATGGCTAGTAAGAATGCTAACAAAAAAATTTATAGCTATCAACTTCTGAAACAAACATGACAGCCAAAACCACACATAAGGGAAACAAAAGGATTTTCCCTTGAATTTAGCATAAGTATGGAGGTAGCATTGGCAACTCCCAACAATTAAACGATTGACAACATAATAGCATTTTAAAACATCTTATAAATGTAAAATTTGTTTTCCACTTCTACATGGATTGATGTATTAACTCCTATTTATGGGTCAGTGTATGGGAACTGCTAAGGCAGAGCCTGAACCACTGATTGAGCACCTGGAAGAAGAGACCTGGTCAGCCCTGGGAGCACAGGTGGAGGCAATTCACCCATGTGATCAGAAGCCTGGCTCCAGCTCTCCGAGACCTCACTTAAGGGCTGACTGCCACTAAGGAAGGATCTTTTGCTGGAGATCCCACCTTTGTGGAGTTCTTCTGTTAGTCTTTGCAGTTGGGTGAGCATTCTTCTTTTGTAGTATCTTCTCATTGCACTGGTCCTGCTGCTGTCACAGCCAGTCACTGATCTTTTTCATCTCTTCCATTAGAATATCTGGTACCACAGCAACATGTTATTATTTCATGCTATTACTTTGTTTTTCCTTGATCTTAAGTACATGCATTTTGTCAGGTTTTTTTTTTTTTTTTTTTAATATTACTGTATCACTCTGTTTGTAATTACTTAGAGGTGCACAAATCACACCCATTTAGTAATTACTGGCAGTACTTTGCTGCCAGCATCAAATCCCCAAATGCCTCATAAATACACTTCCAGGTTGCCCATGCTTCTAATTGTTAATGAGGAATACAGAATTGAGTTTTTAAAGTCATATAGACGGTTTTACCATTGCCACTATTTGGCAGGTCGGACTAGCTATGCAGTATAATTCATTACACAAAACCAAGAGTTACAAACTAAGATACCGTATCCCTGGTGCTTAAAATTTGGAACTCCCAATACATGAGAGAAAAAGAAAATTAAGTTTGGCATTTTACTACACATTGACTGCAATTAAAGTGAGCTAGTTAAACACATATGCAATTCCACAACTTTTGATACAGGAAAATATGAATTAAATGCAGGTCATCCCTTTAAAAAGGCAAATATTGTACTGACACCGTCTGAACATCTGCGAACTCATCTAATTCTAGGATACAAAATGAGCTGTATCACATCTCATTCCAGATAGACCACATTCCATCCAGTACCAACAGTTTTCAAATTGAAAAGAGAAAAAAAGATTCAGAGGCAGAAGTGTAAATAATGAACTGACACCTCAGTGAAAGATGGGCAATTTAAACGCATTTGAAAAAATAAATCAACTTCCTTTTCTTACTAACTTATTAGAACTATGTTCCCGGTGTTAAAGGCACATCTGTCATGGGGCAAAGAAATATCTTGGTTGTATGTATGTGCATTTTACATTATTAACTAAGGAGAGAGGGGAGAAAAAACAAACCAAAAGACCTTCGTAATAAAGTGTATGGTCTGATCTTGGTTAAAAAGTACTCCTAATCAACAAAGCAGTCCTGCAGCATGCTCTGTAAGATGGACTCAAATTATGTGGAAAAACACCATACACATAAAGCCACCTACGGCTGGCTTTTTTGGGTGTTGAGTTGCTTTCTTTCCTTTTTAAATAGGGATCTTCATGTTACCCACACACACTACACATGCTTTAGCTGATATAGCACAAGTTGCTTAAAGAGATAAAAATTCAGCTTAAAGGAACTTGTTCTTCTAAATCTATTAACTCATTTCCAGTAGAACAGTAACAAAACTACATAGGCAAACAGCCTCTTAAAACGTTTGCTTAAATGCTTTCCTAAACTCTAGCCTGCAGTTGGCTTAACCCAACTGCCAAGACGTAGGGTGTGCTCTACCAGACATTCCATTCCAGTTTGTTCATTTAAAATTACAGAATTAGGCTGGCAGTCAAAGTGGCAGAGTCAAGCTCAGTTTTCACCAGCACATTAAGCTGCTACTTTTACTTCCACTGAATTTATTTTTTTGAACTGAACACTTAAACAGCGTCAGTCAGCATCTTATAACTTTTTTCAGCTCAAATAATATCTGAACAGGAAAAATAAATCCTATGAACTTCCTCCCAATTAGAAATCTGGTATCTCACACAGTGACTGTTAGCCTGCATCTGCTGACTGTAACGCTGAGAGACAGAGCCCAAGAAAAATCTCTTTTAAAATGGCTGTCATCTCCTTTTGTTCTAACAGCCTGAGGCCCTCACTGTCCTCCATTATGATACGTTCCTACACTTGTTTAGCATACTGTATGCTACATGAGTCAAGTCAAGCTTATCTCAGAAAAAGACAATGGCTTCCATCACCTAACAATTTTTTCCTCTTTGATAAGCTACTCTGCTCAAATCTGTCCCAATGTGACCAGCAGGAAAAATATGAAAACAAATCCTTCTTCCTTTTAGTTTAATTTAGGATCATAAATTATAAGTTATTAGTTAATAATAATGTATATAGTTATATATAGTTAACAATGTATATAGTCATAGTTATTAGATACTTACATCCTTTCATCACTCTAAAGCCCGAGTAAATTTACCTGCATACATCCGCTGTGCATGTGAATACCTTCAAGCTCCTTCTGAAAATAACTAACATCTCAAGTGATTGCATATCCCTTCCTCTACAGAAACTAGACTTGTCCTCAAATACATTTTCATCGTTCTGAAATATCCCTCACCCAGTATTTTACCTAAATTCATCTCTGGCAGTATGTATGCACCAAAAGCATATACAAAAGTGCTAAAACACTCTTCCATGACACTTCTACAGCAGGAGCTCCTATCCACCAAAACCAACTAAACTGTGTCTTGAAAGCAATTACGTCAATTCCAGAACGCATATTAAGCCAATAAAGCACGTTCTGAACTGTGTTTCTCTTTTCTTGTCTGTAGAACTGTGACAAGGGCAGACAGGTCTTCTTAAGGAAATAAAACCCATGAACAATAGGACAATATTCCTAATTTTTATCATTAATTTGTTTGTACCTACATAAATAAAGTCATTTATGAACAGGATGAAAACTTCAAATGAAAGTGCACAGGCACTATAATATTATAACCTTGAGCTGCTAAAGAAATAACTGTGATTTTAAACGTCATGGAATATCCCATAACCTGTACCACAAAACAAGTGTAAAGTCACCGATCACATCCTACTCTTGTCCTTCATTTTGGACACAGAGAATTCTGACTAGAAAAAAAGAAATTCATTCTCAATAGAGCATCTCCATCTTTCAGAGATTTTAAATGGCAGTTTTCATTTCAAATTTATAACTAATAATCATGAGATCCTAACATTAACAACTATCAAGACAATACTATAACCTTCTAAAGGTCTATTTCAGATGAAATTTCCTGTATGAACATAGGTATGAAACCTAACACTACTATCAGAAATAAAAATATTTCACAAAATAAAAGGTTATTTTATTCACTAACTCTAGATTTTTAGTGTCAATTAGTTCTCGTTCTTAGGCACACTAATAGTTAAATGACTAAAACTGTGAACTGTGCTCCTTTTCTCTTCAACTGATTCAAATGAAAGTACAGACTGTCATAATTTAGGTGTCCAAGCCACAGATGATTTTAATTAGATACCAAAATACAAGGGTTGCTTCAAAAGTAATGTCTCCTACTTTATTATGTTGGCGAACGACATCAGAGGCAGATGCTGGTGGCATGGCAGTAAAGGTTGAATCTTCCCATCAACATGCCATTACATTTTGTCACTGTGTGACAGATGGCAGCAGAAGAGCAGTCTGATAGAATGGTGTCTGACACAGAAGTGCAGATGAAGCGAAGGTGTGGAATCGAATTCCTCCATGCAGAAAAATGGCAATCACTGACATTCACTGACACTTACTGAACACTGATGGAGACCAAACAGTGGATGTGAGCATAGTGAGGTGGTGGGTGGTGCGTTTCAGCAGCAGCAACAGTGTGTCATCTCCGTTGGCCTACATTTTTACAAGGTGTGGCATGGACGCTCTTGTTCATCACTGGCAAAAATGTGCAGTGATAATGGTGGTGAATGTGCTGAAAAAATAGTGTTTTGTGGCTGAAAATCTGCTCTATTAAAAAGTGTTATTGTGCTCTTTGTATCTGTGCTTGTTTCCATGGAAATAAATAGGAGGCGTTACTTTCAGAGCAATGTAGGATCTTTCAGGATCTAAGTTTTATAATTTCCTTTCAAAATATTTAAGCATGAAACAACTTTTCAAAGAAATATTTACCAAGCATTAACTCATTCCCTTAAACTGCTCTGAAAACTCATCTGTTTTACAAGTCTGTACACAACACCCACCAGCCTGCGCAATATGCAATAAATGCTGATTGTCTACTATAAACTCATAAATCTTATTTTACTATGCCTACACAATTAAGTGTGCTGTATAGCTTGACAGCATGCATGCAAACTATGTACTAAAGTGCATGCAGGTCTATAGCAACGTAAACACAAAGAATACTGTAAACATCACTACAGTGAGCACTGTGGTGAAATAAAGACTGCAATGAGCAAAACTTCCTTAATGAGGTATTTATTCTACTGTGAAATAACCCAATTCTCAGTTAAGATCTACTGGTATTTTGCATAACAAGGTTTTCATACCAGGAAGAGATCAGATTAAAACCAAAGCCAATTTACTTACTTCATTTCCTACTGCAAGGAAACCCTTCAGAAGAGCAGGTTACTGTCAGAAGATTCTTCACTTCCTTCATTGCAAAAAGTGAAATACAAAGGACTGAAAGAACCAACACCTCTGGCCTGTCCACTAAAGCTCTTGCAAAGCACTTACCTACGTGGCTTCTGGAACAAACAATAGAAATCTAAAAAGCACTGTCTAAAAGAGATATTGAAGAAGCTAGCAATTTCTAGCCTAGGGAAAAGATAACTGAATGAAGACTTCTCAGCAATCCTGCAGCACAAAGACTAGTCTTGTCACAGAAAGACAAGAAGGCATCTAACGTCCACACTCTTTAAGGACAGGCCAAATGACATCCAAATATACTGCAAAAAGAAGCCTCAAGTTGGACTGAAGCTATGAAAAAGAGAAAGGTAAAACTCCCCAGCCTCTCCCGGCAGAGTGCTCCAGCTGTTGCATAAATCACAAGACCCCACTGGCCCTACCTCTTAAGTAACATCAGCACCAGCCAACTCAGCTCCAGCAGACGCTTCTTCCTCCCCACCCTTACTGAAATGCTGGTTTAGACACAATGAAAACTTTTCAGCAATAACAACCGTTACTCTTCTCACAGATCGTGAGATCTCCATTATGAATTTGAGTGAGTTCAGCAGGGAGCTATCTGATCTGCTAGGAGTATGAAGAAGGGACAAGAGGACCTGACAGGCCTATCCCCAATCCATTTTTTTTTTTGTTGTTGTTGTTCCATTCGCTTGTTGACAGGAATAACTTTCTAACTGCTGCCTGAAAGCTTGAAGATTCTTGATGTCTTTGTCCAATTTTGTAAGGATTATCAAACTTTCTAGAGACAATGCAAATACAAGGCCAGCCAGTGGCATCTGCTGCTTGAGACGCTTCTTTCATCACCAAAGACAACTTTTTGTCACCATGAGCAACTCTGTAACAATGTAACCCAGAGCCGGGGATCCTCTGGGCCGCCCCAGGCCAGTCTCCCGGGGGACAGCCGCTGTCCTGCAGCCCGGAGCCCGAGGGCCGAGCGGTCCGGCTGCTGCCCACAGCAGGCCTCACTCTGCCGGGGGCGGACAGCCCCGACCCTGCCGGCCCCTCAGCACCCCGCCGCCGCGCCCTCACCTCCAGTTTGTGGTTGATCTGGGACACGGTCTGCGCCTTGTGGCAGAGCTGCGCGAAGCAGGAGCTCAGGCTGGTCATCTTCTGCCGCCCCTCGTAGGTGATGTCGGCCTGGTCGGGGTCGATCTCGCCCAGCAGCAGGTCCACGTCCACGAAGGCCTTGTCGAACTCCTTCTCCAGCACCTCCAGCCAGCGGAACATGGACACCCCGCCGCCCGGCGCCGAGGCCGCGCCGCCCACCCCTCCGCCGCAGGCCGCGCCACCCGGCCCGCAGGAGCCAACGCCGCCCGCCGCCGACATCCCGCCGGCCACCGCACGGCCCGGCCTCGCCTCGCACAGGGCCCGGCTTGCGCTCCCACCCGCCTCGGCCGTCCCCCTGCGCCCTCGCGGCGGTCCCGGCTCTCCCGGCGCGGCCACGCAGCCAGGCGAGCGGAATGTGCCCGCGCGCATGCGCGACGCCGCTGACAGGCGGCCTCGGGGGCGGCTGGCGCTGCCTGCCACAACTCCAGGCGGCTCCCAGGCAGCAACGGCTGAGCTCCGAGACCGCGATCGCGGCCGCTGCGCTCCCGGCCGGTGCCGGCAGGGGTGTCCGTGAGCGCCGTGCCCGAGGCTCGAAGGGGAGCTGAGGGAGCGGCGCGGTTCCGCCCGTAGCCGCAGGTCGGAGCATTCCCCGTTTCTGCGGCTGGAAAGGAGGCGGAATCACGGAATCACAGAATGGCCTGGGTTGGAAGGGACCTCAAGGATCATGAATCTCCAACCCCCCTGCCAGGCAGGGCCACCAGCCTCCCCATTTACTAGACCAGGTTGCCCAGGGCCTCATCCAACCTGTGGAAGGTGCACTTAAACATGGCAGTGGCCTCCGGTGCAATCTATTTTTGCTAGTAAGAGTGAATGAGAGTTCTCTATTTCTCAACTTTTAGGAATGCCAACTGCCAGCTCTGCAGGGAGTTCGTTAACAAAACCACCCGGGAAACTGTCCTCAAGGACAAGGGAGCGGGGTGAAGCTGGCAGATCGAGTGCAGCCTCCACAAGTTTGTGGATGACTCCGAGCTGTGCAGTACAGCCAACACACCTGTGGGACGGGATGCTACCCAGAGCCCTAGACAGGTTCAAGCAGTGGGCACAGGTGAAACTCATGAGGTTCAATAAATTCACTTGCAAGATTTTGCCCCTGGGTCGTGGCAATCCCTACTATCAGTACAAGGTGGGGGAAATATGGATAGAGCACAGCCCTGCCAAAAAGGACTTGGGGGTACCAATGGGTGGTCATCTAGTACAACTATTAAGCTAGCACTGGCCCACCTACCACTAAAATATGTCCCTAAGCACAAAATCTACACGTCTTTAAATACCACCAGGGATGGTGATTCATCTCCTTGTCCCAGCAGCCTGTTCAATATTTCACTACCCTTTCAGTGAAGAAATTTTTCCTAATATCCAATCTAAACCTGTCCTGGCACAATTTAAGGCCGTTTCCTATTGTCCTGTCACTTGATGCTTGGTAGAAGAGGCTAATTCCAACTCATTACAACCTCATTTGAGGTAGTTGAAGAGAACAATAAGGTCTTCTCCAAGCCTCTTTTTCTCTAGGCTAAATGTAGAATCATAGAATCCTTTAGGTTGGAAAAGGCGTCTGAGATCATCATTCCCCTAGTCCTTCAGGAAGGAGAGAGAAAAAGGAATTCTTTGCTGCTGTACTCACAGACACTATCAGGAGGGGCTAGTTTTGCAGTTGCGCTTTTGTATAACTGTTGAAGCTCTGCAAAGAGGCAAAGATGCAAACTTGAAGGTATTGCATAAAAAGGACTGTCCTGAACACCTGTGCGTCTATAGATACACTGGCAAATGTAATTATACCAATTGAAATGGTATTTGCATTTCCTAGCTCATTTTGGTTCTGAAAAAAGAAAGAACTATAGGAAATAAGCTATTACTACATGACTATCATGGTACTTTCTCCAAGGCCTCCACCTTAGGGTCACCTCATTTCCTTGAAATGTTCTGATTGATCCTGATGTTGATTTCAGTAGGAGCTTTATTAGCAGATCTTGCAGAGGTCTCATGCAACACGGCTTTATGGCACAAAAGCAGTAACTCTATCTCAAAAGAGAAAAAAATATATCACTTGAACTCGGATCAGGGCCCTAATCCTGCCTACAACAGAGTCCCAGAAACTCCTGTGCCAGCACAGCACAGGGAGCAACAGGGCCCTAGAGATAGCACACCAGTCAGACTGCCCCTGACAGCAGCAAAGAGCAAGAAGATGGCACCTACATGCCCTGCCTCTGGGCTGCAAGGTGTCCTGCAGCGAGTTTCTCTCATGGCTCTACTTCACATAAATAATTAATTGGGATACAGAGAGACAATTCACAGCTCAATGGTTAGACCACTCACCTGGAATGTGAAGTGAGCTGTTAAAGCAGGAAAGGATTGCACTTCTATCAGTTTGTGCTTTCGGGAGAGAAGGGTAAAAGCAAACTTCACCACTAGCAGTAGTTTCACGTTTCCTCTGGGATCTGATATCACAGACTTGACAAGAATCTTACAGATTGTTATTACAAACCTGTTCTTTTGCCCTTTACTGTTCAGATTGTCTGCACTGTAATTTGAGGCAGGTAGTAACAAACTGGAAACATAATAGGGGTGCTTTTACTGTTAAGGCCTTCCACGATACAAAAGCTGCAAATATTTTTATATGGGCCCATAGAAAGAAATCTGGCTCGATAAAGTGGGGCATTCTGATAGTGTCTGAGCAAAGGGTATAAGTGTCTAAACTTTAGACAGTTGTACAAATGCTTCTAAATGAGCCAAGTTCAGCACAGCAATTGTTCAAGCTTCATTCTAATGTCTGTTCTCCACAGCCATTATACCAACAAGGTCTGATAGGGAATCAAAGTAATTTCTGTATCAAAAGCTAAACTACCATTATTGTTTAAAGTAGTTCTGTTGAACAATAAAATTGCTTCAGGATTACCAGTTTTATTTGCTTACTTTGATTCTTATTCTGGTAGGTATTACACTAGTGAAACACAGATAGAATTACATTTTTTTTTTCTTTTTTTCTAATGGAACAGTTATCTAACTTACAGCTAAGCATTACAATTTTCTGCTAATATATCTCAATCATGTATTCAAATGCCATCTGCCTATCTTGAGAAGGAAATGTCCCATTGTTACTACATAACATACTTATACCAAACACTACCTTCAAAAATTGTATTTGATGTAATTTATGTAAGGCTGTATTTTTAAATAATCACATATAAGTGAGCCCTTTCCCTTCAGCTTAAGTGATGGTCGTATCTTAAATTGTATTTATCTACAGTGGTATCAGAGTTCTGTGGTCATTAATTTAACTTTCATCCCTCATCAACGCCAGCTTTGTTTTGTAAGGTCTTACATTTTACAGTTCAAACAAGGGTTTGTCTCTGCTTCTTCCGCTCAAAGATTAGCTTCTCAAATACAGTTTCTTTAGAAACCTACCTGCAGGATAATCCCTGTCTAATACTTGCTGGACTATGTAAAAATGAGAAAGAATACTATATACTATTAAGAAAATCTGCAGTTGTGACATGAAATCTTAGTAAATGTAGTTATCTTTAGGAAATATTCATATTCCTCACCAGAAATACTGGGTGAAAAAAGTTAATAATTATTATTATTAATTAAAATAATTAGCTATAAGTTGAATAATTTCAACTCTGCATTGAAATTAGAAGTAGATATCACTGGCATAAGGGTATACACAAGAACAGTTTAATTATCTCAAAACTCTACTTAGAAGAGCCCTAGAAAATTCTGATCAATTCCAGTTACCCTTGCAGTGCCTGCCAAAAGCACCCAGACAAGCTTAACTCTGTTCTGTAAGCAAGCAGTGCAGTCAATATACATTCAAACCTAAGAAAGCTTAGTAGTTTTGGTCTTCAATTAGCTGAATGTGATTTTAAGTAAGCTGTAGTGTATGCCACCCTGATGACATCCACAAATAATGGAAGAATGTTTAAAAAACAGAGGTATTTTGAGAAAACTGATCTAGCAGAATCTGCGATGCATGGACACAGTGCTACTACACCCAAGGAACACTTCTAAGTAACAAATAGTTGCAGAAAATTATCTCAAGAAAAAGATAAGTTAATTGAATATTTTCAATGTCAAAAGGACTTCACTGACAGTCTCCTAGTTTGCTCATTTAACCACTCCTATTTTCTCTACATAGAATTTATGTACGTAATATCTATCATTATTGTCTAGAGAATGTGAAGCATCTGTGCTACTTTACTATTAGATACCTTTGAGTATATATAGTATTTTATAAATTTAAACCTATTTATTTTGACTGATCACTAGAGTACCTAATTAATTACCTGAAAAATTACTTTGTGCTAAAAGAGTAAATGACCTGAAGTGTGGGGAAGACGCATCTTCATACAAAACAGAACAATATAATATCCTAATCAAAAGGAAAAAAATACTCTTGCTAACATCTTCCTTGCTGTGTATTTGATACCCAGTACCCATGCCATGACTGGGAAAAGGTTGTGTGAGATACTCTACAAACCCTGAGTTAGACCTATCCCCTTAACAAAAAATTTACAACATAAACACGTGTGTTTGCACATGAGGGTCAGCTCACCTGTGAACCTCTGTAATTGCAGCTGCCCAGCTGTGCACGCCACGTGCACATGTCAAGGCCATCTTTTGTGTGGTTGAGTGGTTTGATTGTCCGGCTGGGTGTACAGCCACAGACAGAGGCAGCAAAGGGGAAAGGCAGAATGTTTTGCAGTATCGAAGTACGGGAGAAATTTTGAGATGATAAAGCAAGAATTTCATGTCCTAAAATGGAGTAGTAGATGATTGGAACAGGCTTTCCGAAAGTACGCTGGAGAGGAGGAAGTTATCCACCCCCACTGAAACTTACAGGGAGATGGACTTTTAGTTGTCATTACAGAAAATTTCTGCTAACAACACTGAAACCTTTTATATGCTTATATTTTAGATTATTCCTTCTTTGCAGGCCCAGGGAGGCTGTCTTTTACAGTCAGCACAGTGACTCCAATGGTACCAATGAATCGCTCACCCCTATCCTGAGGGAGTATTCATTCTTTAGCAACCTCTTTACACAAGGCAACTCCTAAAAGTCACTTCTTTTGTTCATCTTCTCTTTTTTACAGCTCTTACCGCAGTCTTCTTCCCATGTTTATTTCTGCATATCCACTTAATCTCATTATGATTTTCTTCTTTAATTTTTAAAAATCAGTAAAGCATGCGCTAAAAATATTTGGCTTTTATAGCTTGGCAGAATGAAACCATCTTTTTGAGCGCATGGTGGGTATAATTTAGGAAACTGCTGTTTCAGACTCCTCCATGCCTCACAGTTTCAACAGCAGACAGCTTTTATACAATTTAAGCTCTGTTCTGGTCCTGTTTGTTGAGCAGTTACTAGCAGACTCTTCTTAATGGTTAAAGATACCCACAGGAACTGGAAGAGCCTGTGCTCCTACAGGCCTCTGAAAAGTCCTTACAGATTACAGTTGCTAACTACTGATCTGAGTCCACTTTGTATGAGCAAAGCTGTTGGAAAAGAAAACCTGTGGTCACAGTATTGGTTGCATGATCCATCCCTGCCACTTTATTTTTAGGCAGCCTCAAATAAGGTAATTGAAGATCTGTACAAAAGTCTGGTGTGTCCAAATTCTAGGTTGAGAATAAATTCAACCATTTTATCTGCCCTCCACTGCCCTCCACTCTTCACTCCTTTTGGGACTGACTTGATTTTTTTCAGTCATTATTGGTAAAAACCATAAAATCTAAAAAGTTTTCATCATACCAACCTGTGCTTTTGTTCATGTGTGTGACATTATTTAAACTGATCTCCTCCAGGTGTCTGTCTCAGTTACATCTCATCTTAGATGGCATTCCTCAGCACCATCATAAAACTGGCGGGGTCTAAAACTCTTTGATATGTGGATTCTTGTTTAACAGAGTTTTGTCTCTTTTCAATACACTTTACTCTGCTAGTTCCTCAGGAATGCACAGTCACCACAGACAGGTGATATGTGAGAAATTCAAAAGGGGCTATCACTTTCATCTCCTCTATGTAGCCAGCTACCTACTCATTTTGTGGAGGAAAAATCTGCTTTAAGACATTCAGCAGCTGTTCCCAGTGTATGAAGATGAACTTGCCTGGAGTTAGAAAGTACGTTCTCCACATATTATGAAAGCAGATAATAAGTATTTCCACAAAGTTCTTGGCTTACAGAGAAGATTGAGACATCATTTTCAGACAAGCCTCTGATTGTCTTTGTGAAACTCTACTTGTAGTTTTATTCTGTATGAATAAAACACAGAATCAGTGCTGAGAAATTTATAATCTTCACATTTATTAGATATAATTAAATTGCCTGGAATGTGTCTGGTTGACATTCTTAATTCAGTGTAACGCTCTGAGGCTCTTTGTTTAAGAAACATGTGTGAAAAGTAGTTGAAATCAGTTCAACAGATGATTAAGGGAAACACAATGTTTTTAAAAACAATGTTATGATTATTTCCCTTAGCAGGTCTATCCACGCTGGAGAGAAGAGTTTGATTGGAGGTAGTCTTTGTGGCAGACAAACACCATTTGTTGTCCCTATGAAAAACTATTCTAAATCCAAGTTAAAAGCCTCCAGAAAAAAAAAAATACTTATAAATTCACACATACTCCATAGCAGGCAGTTGATAGCATATGGCAGCTAAATATGCCAAAGCTTCTTTCAAGCATACGCCACCGCTTAGCAGCTCCCAGTTGCCAAATTACTTGTGTATGACATCCCTCAGTGACCCAGCTGCTACCCGGACTCTGCAGCTCTCAATCCAGTCTTTTCCTGCAAAGTCTCCCTTCCAAAGACAGGGACCACACTGACTGAATGAGCTTTCCTTCCCTGTGTCTTCAGTGCTAAGACTACATATTTCTTCACGTAGTTCGTACTACCACACACTTTACAGAGGAACTTTTATGAGCTGTCTTTCTTCAGAGATTTCTGAACGCTTCAATAAACAGGGTTTTGAAAACTCATTCTTCTGATTTTAATGTTGACTTGATTTTCTATGATATTCTAAAAGTAATCTTAGGTTAAATATGCAAAAATCTAAATATAAATATATGTATTTCTGTCAAATCTCTGACTTTGATGAAGAAAGAAAGGGCCCAAACATCAGTACTGTGGAAGCTGAAATCTTGCATGAGGAAAGGCTTGTGCAAAAAGATAGTATTATTTTTATTACACTGATATATTTGAAAAGAAAAATCCACCACCAGCAAAACTTTAAAATCACACCTCTTCAGATCTGAAATTCAAACAGTAGCAGTGAAAGATCTTCTAAATTCCATTAACTCAGCTCTGCACGGGAATCTCTACTGAAAGGTTGGGGAATTTGCATCAAAATCTGATGAGAAATGACCTGAAGTGATTTATTTTTTTACTGTACCCCACCAAAGCTGTGCAACTCACTGAGCCAGCCGTGCTTCTTCCATATCACAGACCCTGGACTGGTTGGTTGGTCACACTTCTGCATAGTTCATATATTCCCATTTGGCTTTCACCCAATGCAATCCTGTGCCTCCTCATCAGTTCTCTTACCAGCAGCTTGTTCAGAATCAATTAAAAAAACAAAAACAAAACAACACAGCACACAGTTTTGTGCAAAAGCAAAGGCATTGGCTCTGCTGGACTTCCATCAGCATTTGCACAAAGCAAATGGGATAGGAACACCTTTCATACCTCTCCCTTTAAAATACCTCGCAGCTCAAAGCAGACATATTTCAAAAATTAAGGGATCCATAATATTATTCCTGTTTAAATCACTGTTGTTAATATCACACGTCTAAGGTAGTAAACCAATGAAAGTTCCTTCAGTCATTTTGAAAAGCCCAAGAATACAGCTACTGCTCAAAAACGTGAAAAGCCGACAGTATGGCACCGTCCTGTGGTGCTACCTTGTAACTACAGCTGCAAATTCCGACATCGGGTGAGTTACTTGAAATTTACAGAATAGGGCAGGATGCAAGATGTGGTTCTTATTTAAAGGCATTTTCAGATTGATTCTGCAGTACTCTAGATCTCCAAACTGTAAAGCATAGGGCTTGATCTGAATTACTTTTTGATGATGTTCCTGAGGAACACACATAGCTCTGTAAGACTGAACATCACTGTCTCAGCAACCTCAGTACTTACGCTCAAGTCAACTGACAAAACAGGAGCAAAGCCTGTCTCAGGGCATGCTAAAATATACCACAAGTAGTTGTCGGAATGCAGAAAGGTTTTACACTTCTGTCCGGGTACTTTGTCTCTTTTAGAATAAAAACAGCTGCTAAACAGATTGAGATATGTTAAAACACTTGCTTTAAAACACCACTGCAAATCCTGCGCACCCACTCATTTTTTGCAGCTGACCAGGAAGGCATAAGTCAGGCAGGATTTTTCTCCATGGACCGTTAAACATGCCAGTTCAAGAGGTTGCTTTAGGAACGGGTTTTCTGCTCTTGCTGCTTGGTTTTGCAGACGCTGGGTTGAAGTTCTGTACTTGCAGCATAAGGGGTAAAGGAGACAGAAAGATCTCTGGTAGGGAATATGGCAATTGTCCAGAATAAAACCAACTGTATCAAATAGGCATTCTTATTGAGGATCGTCCCCAGTTGAGTTACCCATTTGCCAAGTCAACTTGACATCCTTTTCTGTTGAAAAAATAACCAGCCTTATTCTGAATTCAAGGAATAGAATTAGCTACTTTGAAAACATGGAGAGGACGGAAGGAAACGGATAACAATACAAAGCACTGTGATGAGAGGAGTTTCCTAAGTGCACTGGTTTGTATGTTACAAACTGCTGAATAAGAAAAAAGAAACAAAAATGCACTGAAGATTCCTAGAAGTATCCCAGCTCAAATTGCAACTTTTCAAAACTTCACGTCTCCAGCTGACACAGCTCATGGGTACATAAAAATGCACTCACAGTGGAGAAAAAAAACGGGAGGGGAACCTCAGTGTTCTCCATCTGCCATGGGGTACACGGGTCTTGTCTTACTGATAGCCCACTGCTTGATTTACACTAAATGCTATCAAGTGTTTCACATTTGTAACTTTCGAATATAATAATAATTAAGCTTTGATTTCTATGAATTACACAATGCGGGTAACTTAGATTTTTATACAATCTTTCAAAAAATGTATACCAATCAACAACGCTGAGCTGGATGGCAGATATTCAGAAAGCGAATAGAATGTTTTAGTTTTAATAGCTGCCTGAGTTTTTTTGGTTGGTTGGTTGGTTGGTTGGGGGTTTTTTTGGTCTGAACAATGCATGGAGAGGAGTGAAAAACCTCCTGTGTTGGTTGTAGTTATTTTTTACAGTTTCTAATGTTGGGTCACAGAAGATACAAAGGTTTTACAGCCCCACTATAAAACAGCTCTTTATCTTTTCCCTGCTAGTTCTGTGGTGGCACATTTAACAAAACTAGGAAAGTGGAGATAATGTGGATGTTTGCAGATTAAATGTCAGGTAATAAATAACACTAATTTCACATACCTGCAAATGTAAAGACGCCTTATCACTGTTTTAGTTTCTCACTCTTTGTAATGCCTGCCAACATTTTAACCCAGGCAAATTGCGGTATTGTTTTTGCTGTTTTTTCACTGGGATAAAATACACAGTCGTAATATCCTTTTATCAGATTTCATGGTATAAAAAGGACTTTGGTGCTTAATTCACACTATATGTAGCTGAGACAATTTCAGACCTCCTGTTTTGGAAGATGCGTTTATCCTATCTTCTAGTTCTTTTGTTTTCTTCTCTCAGTGGTCTGAGTACCACTTGCCCAAGAAGATGCAGCTGTGACCCTGCCCAGTCAGTGCAATGCTACAGAGCTTCAGAGATCCCCAGAGAGATTCCTTTCACTACTAGGAGGCTCTACATCAGCCACAGCAAAATTAAGCAACTCCAGGTAGGAAAAATCCAGCAGAAATACCATATATGATGTGCTGTATCTGAAAGTCGTATTTCCCAGGTGGTGGACTTACAAGGGAAAGGAGAATCTTATTCCAGGTTCTAAAAGCTGGTAAAATTGGTGCTAGATCTCTTTTTGTTTTAATCGCTTGTGAAATATCTGTAAATATATACCCATGATATTTTTTATATGCAACTCAAAGAACAGTAACTCACACAAGGAGACAAAACGTTAACTTGTTTTTATAGGAACAAATAGCCACTGACTTAAAGAGTTATTTTTTAACTTCTTGAAAGCTTTTGCTGCTTTTGATGCAATGTAATTCTTTCCCATAGCAAATAGAAGGGTTTTACATAGCTAGAATGAAATGGAATTTCTTTTCCCCCTCCTGATTTCAAGTTTCAGATAAAACTGCTATTAGAAATAATAGTAGGAGTTAGTAATTAAGGCTGGATCAATCATTTTTAGACATCAAGGCAGTGTGAGATGATAAAAGCAATACTAGGCCTTCCTAGTATTGCCATCTACCTAGAGCCATAAAAACAACTGTTTTTTCTAATTGAGACATCACTGAATCATATCACTAAAGCCATTATCAGTGCAAGTTGCACTGGATGTGCAAGCAATACTTCTCTGTTTTCCATCCTAAAATATTTTTATGAAATAAATATCACTTCTATAGATCGACATAAGGGAAATATAGCCACCCGTGTTATGCATACTTGCCATATTATGCATACTTCTTACATATCACTTTATTACAAATAGTAAGAAATGTACAGTTTTGGAGAAATACATTTACTTTTTAGTATACTTGTTCTCTTACAAAGAATACATCCTTAACTGCATCTTTGATTTTGTTCTCAGAACTGAACAAAATGGGCTAAGGCAACAGCTGGGATACCTGTTGCCCAGTGAGAAACAGCCTGAATCATTTTGCAGTTTAACTCAGTGGAAGAGTTTACTCCTCCTTTAGCTGTTACTGTTATCCACGATTTTCTTATTGTAGTTCACGTACCTACAAGAGTCAAAGTTTATTCATATGATATATCAATGTGTTACGTGCAATGTGTTAAACTAATGAACTCTTTAACAAATTCTTATGAGGAAACAGATCTTCTGTACAAAAGTATTGTTGTCTTTTTTTTTTTTTTTAATAATCAAGATGAGCCATTTTTCCGTTCCTAGGCTATTTGTCCATGCCTGTCAACTATTCCCAAGCTACCACATGCTCACAACTCGAGTACTGTGTTCAGTTTTGGGCCTCTTACTATGAGAAAGACATGGAAGCCCTGAAGTATGTCCAGAGAAGGGAAATGAAGCCTGTGAAGGGACTGGAGAACAAGTCTTAGGGGGAACTGGGATTGTTTAGTCTGGAGGAGGCTTAGGGGAGACCCTGCTCTCTAGAACTACTGGAAAAGAGGTTGTGGTGAGGTGGGGGTCAGCCTTTTCTCCTGTGTAACTAGTGATAGGATCAGAGGGAATGGCTTAAGTTGCACCAGGAGAGGTTCAGGTTGAATAGGAAAAGGTTTTTCTCTGAACGAGTGGTCAGGCACTGGAACAGGCTGCCCAGGAAGGCGATGGAGTCACCATCCCTGGAGATGCTCAAGAAACATTAAGATGTTGTACTAACGGACATGATTTAGTGGGGAAATATTGGTGGTAGGTAGATGGTTGGACTAGACGATGTTGGAGATATTTTCCAACCTTGGTAACTCTACGATTCTATACTAGTAAAGCAGCCTTAGGTTCTGGCTAGAGAAAAAGGCAGGTATTTGCTATAAAGCATTCAAATGTTGGTTATAAGCAAATAGAGCAGTAGAATAAATGTTCTGTGACTGTTCAGGGCAAGCAAATGGTGTGTAAAACCATCTAAGGAGAATTTTTCACTTTATACATTAATTTAACTGGACAATTGGTATGTCTTACTTCTACTATCAGCTTTACTCTGAAAGGAAATAAGTCCTTTTATGTTATTTGCCTGTAATTATGTAAATTATTTACTTAAGATTAAATGGGGTTTGTGAATAGATTTTTTCAGTCTTCTCTGACAAATCACACTGTTGATTTCCTGACATTGCAAACACAAATGCTTAACTTAACACAGCTGAACAATTCTATTGGCTTACATAATGGTGTTTGTAGGAACGGGTTTTGATTTCTGCTTGTAAACTACATATCTGCAAGCACGAGGAGAACTCTATAGCTCTTTGGTTTTGTTTTTTTTTTCCCTTTGGGTTTTGTGTGTGTGTGTGTGTGTTTGTTTGATTGTTTTGTTTTTGTTTCCCCTTTCTTTTTAATTGCTTCATTTACAGCATCTTAGAAAAAACATTTTCAACAAGAAGTTGAATCTAAGCCTAGACTTTTCACAGCTGACCTCCACCAGTCTTTTATATGTAATTATTCACATGTTATATGGTTTGGCAACTAATAGAAGAGTAAGCAAATATTCTCTCAAACTGAGCACTAATTACTTCTGGACTTTACAACAGTTAATATTAAAACTCTAAAGAAATTGAAAAGAAGTTTATATGCCAAATACAGTATGTTTTGAAGAAAAGGAAGAAAAAAGCAGATCTGTTTTATCCACATCAGTTTTGCACTTTTTCTTGACAGGGCTGGTCATCATTAAAAGACTAGTTGGGTTTTTTGCTTTTGGTATTTTTACATACTACGGGATGTTACAAACAGAGTTAGCAGTAACAAAACTAGATTGCTTTCAATATCTTTTTTCAACCATTTCCATATCCATCATTTGAAGAGCAAACTTTTTACTCTCACATTTAGTTTGCTCTTTAACATACGGTTTACTTCTACCTACATTAATACATGCTTTTTATCCGTTAAAAGAAAATTGCTTCTTTGGCCCACACAGTAACGAAACTGCTTTTAAGAAACTGCTTAGGACAAACCCCAGTTCACAAAGCCTGATAAGGCCTACCAAATAGGTGGGAAATAGAAACTATAGCAATCCACATTAAGAAGCCTAACATTCTTCAGCACAGAATAAATGTCTGTACATGAACCTTCACGTAACTCTCTGCCATTTACTGAGACGAAAATTAAGCCTCATAGTGATATACAGCACTCCACTGAGGGAAAACAGGAAAAATTTCTTTTGAACTTACAGGAGAAAATGTGTTTAATTTATAAAGATTTACATTTGTTTTAATTTCCTTAGTACTGTTTTATTGCTTATGCGTGACTATTCCTTTCTGCCTTTGAGCAATGCAGTTCATTTCCATGGGCTTCTCATGATGAACCATTGCAAGACTGGCCTCCTAATAATGACCAAAACTGGACATACAATTCTACAGTTGTTATTTATAAAATTGATAAATATATATGTATCTCTAATTGGCAATTATAAAGAAGCAGACAATGGCCAGCTTTATTATTTACTCTTGAGATATTTTTCCCCCAGTGGAAACAAAGTCCCTCATTGAAATCAAGTATAACTGATGGAGAAACCTGAATCAATAGAGGTTCTGTATCTATACCTTTCTACTAACTACATCAAATATTGCAGTGTTCAGAAATGACTTTACAAGATGCAATAAAGACAACTGAGAATATCAAAGCAAAATGAAATTTGATTTCTCTTTCACAGCTATATAAGCTCTAATTCTAACAGAAATTAGAGTCTATGGATAAGCTAAAGAAATACAACTCGGAAACATATGAGAATTGGATAAATAAAGCAGGAAGGAATCTTTTATGTCACCTTCCTAAGCTGATTAAAGATACACAGGTAATGATAGTCAAATGTGCACAATCAGCATTACAGAACAAAACTACTATGTAGAACCTAAGCTACAAAATGATTTATATTGTCCTCCTTGTACATTTATCATTGGGATTTAACAAGCTTTGCAGTGTCTATCAATGAGACTAGATCATGCTGGCAGCTAATGAGCTCAAGGGAAATAGCGTGCAGACTATAATGTTAGTTTAGCATCTGCTGCTGATGAGTACTGATGATGCTTACCAGACACCTGAAGGGAAAATAGAAGAACACACCTTCCTGCCTCTTCCATGCAGAACACCTGCTCGTCTTGCTCTGAGCTTTCTGTGATTCCCTTATAAATGAATTTTTAGAAAACAAGCACATTGGCCAATGGGCAGCATCTTTGAAAATTTCAAAGAAGCGCTGTTTAAGGAACTCGTGTTCTGACAACTCCTAGATTCACCCTCATTCCATCCTTCCTCATTTCTTGGCTTAGACTAACTGCCAGATTCATTCATTTCTTAACCTGAGACACAAGATAACATGCTTGATAAGCAAGGAGGTTCTAACAGAACAGAAAAAAAAAAAAAAGAAAGAAACAATTAGTATACCTCTATATATAATGGTCACGGTCAACATCTAAGTTTCATTTAACACCACAAAGCATCTGTTAATTACTAAGCAACAAAAAACTAAATTGTTGTAAAAGCAATTTGTTCCACACATGTGATTTTCAGACCAAACTGACCTTATGCTTCGATCTCATACTTTTGGATTGGTCATCTCAATATGGTGAGGTTTTCACTTTAAAGAAAAGAGGAGATAGTGGAGAGCACGAAGAAATACAGGTTTAGTTTCCTGCCAAAAATTCATAGTAGGAAGAAGAGGTGATGGCCATGTATCTTGGGAAATAATGCTGCAGTATTGATATGGCTGTATGATAAACACAAACCTGCATATGTAACAACTACCTACTCACTGCAAGGATTTCTGCCACTGGTGATATTAGCTATCTATTTTACATAGCCTACCTGCCAGGCAGAAATAAACGGTGACACACTGAACAGGTTGCCAAGGAGGCTGTGGATGCCCCATCCCTGGAGGCATTCAAGGCCAGGCTGGATGTGGCTCTGGGCAGCCTGGTATAATGGCTGGTGACCCTGCACAAAGCAGGGGGGTTGAAACTAGATGATTATTATGGTTCTTTTCAACCCAGGCCATTCTATGACTCTATGACAATACGGACTTAAACAACACAATTCTAGAAACATAAGTAAATACGGGCAAACTGATAGTACTTATAGTGACACCTCTTTTGTTACTGCACCATTTCTCTTTGTTTCTTATTCTATAAGAACATACAGTAGCAATGGTCAGAGCATCCAGAACAAATAATCTGCAAGGTGACTCATAAATACTGCATACTGTCACATGAATTATTTTTATCTTTTATCTCTTTAAGATTACTGACTTCAGAAGAATGTCGGCCCTTGAAGAGCTAGTCCTGTCGTGCAGTGGCACAGAATCAATAGAAAACAACACTTTCAAAGCTCTGAGCTCCTTGAAGTCCCTGGAACTCTACAAAAATCAGCTAAAGCAAATACCCATCTTCCTCCCATCTGGCCTTGAAATTTTAAAACTCGCCGATAATTCCATCAACACTTTGCATGCGACTGATTTTGAAGGTTTGGTAAAACTAAGAGTGCTTGATATCAGGAACAACTTGATTGCAACTCTGCCTTCGAGTGCATTTTCTTCCCTTTGCAATTTACAGAGCCTCATTCTGGATGGCAACAACATGGAATTTGTGTCTGCACCACTTAAGCTTCCAAGGCTGAAATATCTGAGCATGGCTGACAATAGACTGAACTCTCTCCCAGCCAGCTTCTTCGCATCTTTTGGAAATCTACAGTTTCTCAGTTTAAGTGGAAACTTTCTGACAAAAGTGCCCCTTGACCTACCTAAGTCCTTGCTGTCACTAAAACTAGACAAAAACCAACTCAAAACAGTACAACTTCAAGACATGAAACATCTAGAAAACTTGTCTGAGTTCTTCCTTTCAGAAAATCAGTTGACATCAGTAGATGGTGCCCATCTCCTTCCTAACTTAACAACACTGGAGCTCTCTAAGAACCAGCTCCAGGCTCTGCCACTCAGGCTGCCAGGCAGACTGCAGAAACTTGACTGCAGCAATAACCTGATTCAGAGGGTGACAGCGCAAGAATTCCAAGGACTACAGGACTTGAAACACTTATTTCTTGACAACAATGCTGTCAGCATGTTTGAGGCAGGAGCTCTTCAGCATTGTGCGCAGCTTTCTAACCTAGCGCTGGAACAGAATCTCCTTATTTCTATCCCACTGAGGCAAGTGATTCTGAGGACAGCTGATTCACAGACATCATCTCTCCATCCTTAGATTATGAGAATGAGGGTGAAAGTGAAAAAACTAAACTGCTTTCAGACCCAGTCATAGTGGAAATCTACCCATACCACAAACCATCTGCCATAACTGGAACTAATTAGCACTGATTAGCTGTTTTCATTACATCTCTGGTCCCCAGTGATCCTTCTCCTTTCATATTTCTCTGCCAGTAAGGCTGCTTTATTTAATTAACACATAAGGAAGAGGAATCTGCTAGAAGAGTATAACAATCATTATAGGGAAGCTATACTGCTTCTTTAGATTTATCTTCACCCATCACACAAAATGAATAAAGCATTCAATAAAAAAGAAAGACAGCATGTTTAAAGCTGAAATTTCCACCAATCACATAGTTTATTATTGTTAAAATATTAAGATTTTGGGAGATGAGTCTGGTCTAAAACAATGTGGTTTTTAGTGAATATTATAATTACTATCTTCATTAAATTCACACATTATAAAGTTCTTGGATTACTTATAAAAGCCTCCTGCTTCAGGCTATAAGCAAAATTTCAGCCAAAGGAGCACAGAAGAAACATTCGTTGGGCTCATGCTATTCCTTAATGCCTCACTCACAGTGTTGGTCCTGGTCATTATCAGAGGCGGTGTGTTAAACCAAATGGAGGCTTGCCTGACATAAAATGGCAATTTTGTTATTTCAAAAAGCTGTGCAATAAGATGGCATAATTATGTAATTCCCTTAACATCAACTTGTCTAACACAACTTCACTATTAAGCCCTGTTTTCATGGCTTGTGGACAGATTTAACTGCACAAATAAATAACACAATAAAATTTCCATTTGTTTACCATGAGATCCTTTAGCATTTGAATCTATTGGGTTGAAGCTTTACAATCAGAAAGTGATTTAGTGGTGTATAAATATTTGATTTCAGTCTGTCTTGACAGGAATGCTTAATGCCTTCTAGTTACATTAGTATTGCCTAATCCATCTTATTTTACAACCCTCGTAGTCAAGGGAATTAACAGGAAGGAGTTCTCTATTAGCCTCTAAGAAGTACAGCACTTAGGGAAAGATTGGGTCTTTTATTTTCAACTCAACACAAATTTCAAGGAGAGGCTGTAAAGGTAAAGTAGGAAAGAAATGAGGAGAAGTAAAATGTGCGTACTTCATTGGTGTGCTTCCATGTATCTAATCTACTTGTGTGTGTTCATACAACTACGTGTTGATCACCAGTTAGTTGCATGGACACACAGCAATAGAAGTATTACTACTGACAGAACTAGCAGTCACCAGTATCACACGTTAAAGAATATAGTTAATGTGGCACAATTAATGGGACTTAGCACTTATTCAGTGGGAATCAGGAAAAAGAAAGGTTATTTCCTTTTTATCCAAAAGGTAAACAATAACATGAAATTTTCTCTAGTGGAACACATGTCCAAGTATTTGCAGGTCTCATAGAGAAGAGCCCAAACTCCAGAAAATCTTGCAGAGGGTAACTGGTCAGAATACAGGAAGAAGATTGACGACGGTCTCTGGAGCAGCAGCAGTAGTTGTCATGGTCAGCTCCTGAACGTACATGGCTTCTCTGCCAGCAGCAGGATCACACATCACATACCCAAACACAGTTACTTCTTCAAGATTAACAGAACTTAAAGTCAAACCATACAGCTGCAAAGCCCAACATTGGTACAGTGAGACTGTACAGGCTTTAGACTGTAATCTGGATAAATATCCCAGGTGATATCCTATTGCCTTTGACATCATTGGCTCTAGGATTTTGCTGCAGAGAACATCTTTCATATTACAGTGTCATATTGGACAACTATTATCATTGACTGTATTTAGGTTTCAAAATCAACTCATTGCAGCCAAAAGCACTGGTAAGACCAGTGGAATGACTTACCATTTCAACACATAAAATCCTCTTCTCACCCAGGGAATATAGCACAATAGAGAACTCCCTCGTTCTTGAGATATTCCCATTGAAGTTGCGGGGTCTTTGTAAAAACAGCAACTGCCTTTCAGCCCAAAAGGTCAAATTCAGCTTCACAAAACACAGCCAGTGAAGATCACAGCATACCCTCTATTAATTCTCAGAGCTATCTCAAATCATTTCATTGAGATAAAGCCAGATCAGCCTTTATGAGTTGTGGGACACTGCTGCTCAATTCTAAATAGTTCTTGGTATTATTACTTATAGTTTGTCTGAGAGTTTTCCTGAACAAGTTTCCTTAAAATCTCTAACCATGATCTTAATCTCATCACCTTGTATACTAAAGGAGTAAAATTAATTTTCTTAAAACCATTTCACACAAATTAACTGGCTTTTCTATTAAGCAGTTCTCACAGACCAGAGCAGAAAAACAGATTATAAATAAGCTAGACTTCTGGAATAAAAGTCTTATCACACAAATTATAATGCATGAAAACAAGAATGATATCCATCATCTAGTATGGTATCTCAAGATATTGGCTTTTTTTATTCTTTTAAATACAATCAGTTATAATTCTCAAAAGTACTATTTCAAAAGACCATAAAAAGCATTTATATTCTCCTTGTCGCTGGGCTTTTAAGTATGAAGTTTATTATCAGATGGAGTACTTTCAAATTAATTAAGTTTTGAATCTGCTGGCAGCAAGAGAACAAAAAATAGGGGAAAAAAAAAGAAGAAAAACTCTACTTAGTTATGAACTAAAAAACTTTTAAAAACAAACCATACACAGAAGTACTTGAGGGAGTAGAGTTGCCATGCTTTTCAAAACTCCTGGCCTTTCATGTTGCTATTGTTTGATCATTGGCATGTTTATGGCATTAAATAGTACAAAAAACATTTTTAAGTGTTCTTGGCACTCAACTGAATATGCAATTTACTACAGAGTAAAGCAGGTTAGTATAGGTCAGAACTGCAATAATTTGGGAAAACCATTCAAACGTGCATAGACGGTATTCCAACAACTTCAAATTAAATAAATAAATAAAGGATAGGAACATTTCAGGACCAGAATTTTTCCCTCCAGAAGACTACCTTTTTGTCAGTGATAGTTTTATTTAATATGCTAGATATGCCTGGGCACAAAGAGAATCAGTATAATGAATATAACAGATTTGTGTTGTTTTATTTTTATTCAGACTTCCGGATACCCTTGCTAGATTGGATCTAAAGGGAAATGACATAGAAGATGTTGGAGAACAAGAACTAAAGGACTTGAAACAGCTTCAGGTTTTAAATTTAAGGAACAACAAGATATCCGCCTTGGATCGCAAAGTTTTAGAGTATTTACCTCGTCTCCGGCATCTCTATTTAGATGGAAACCCTTGGAACTGCACCTGCGACCTTCTGAGGACCAGAGGAGTGTTGATGGCCAAAGGAACGGATGTGAGGGGAGGGCAGTGTGCAGCACCAGCAGAAAGCCGAGGAGAAAGCTGGATGTCTTCCAAAAAGATTCTGCAGCAGTGTGAAGATATTCTGTCTTCCACAGAAAAAAGCAAGGAGGATAGAAAGAAAATGAAACCTAATGAGGCCTCCAGCGTTGCAGTAAATACAGATGATGATTACTACGATTATGAACTAGATTAATGTCATGGTTAATCTATCATGAATGTTAAAGCTGTCTAGAGCTGCCCACCACCACCAGTATCCCTACTGACAACCACCTTGCTGGGTTGCCATTAAATTTTCCTCTTTAATTTGTACTATAAACGTCAATAGCTGGTGACAGAAGGGCTATAATAAAGATGCCATTATAAACGGAAATTTGTAAAAATAAGATTTGCCATTAGTACTGTGTAGCTTGAGGTAAATAAGAATAAAATTACCATCTCTTAGAAAAGCGCTCTGTAACTTTGTATGGACTTTTTAATAGTAAAGCATTCTCATAGTTGCATTTAAATAAATAAATAAACAAATAAATAAAAACAGAAAGAAAATCCTGCAATACTAAAAGGTATCATTACCTGTAGTGTGGTATTTGATACACTTAAACTCAGCTCAGCATGGAGAGTTACATGGATGTGGTCAATTCCCCAGGACTATTTGGAGGTTCTTGCTTTTGAAATGTTAATTTCAGTTTTCCAGAAATATTTGCCTTTTTGTTTTAGGCAATTTGAAATGATAGTAAACTAAATTAACCGAGCTCCAGGCAAAACACAGAGGGTTCATCTTCATCATGGCAGGTACAACAAACAGAAGAATCAGTGTCCCGGTTAATGAGGTTTAATGGTTGTTCCAAAGTTAATTAGTGAATGAAAAGGCTGGGGGTCAATTTGATCCAAATCTAATATTTTAAACAAAAGAAGGGACGCTCTCAGGAAACCATTTTCTACCTCTGCCTAGAACCAGGAGAAGGCCCAATGAGCCAAGGCTATTGCAATAATTTATTTTGTAGCCGATAAATGAATTGACCGCCATTCAGGTTGAGCTGCTGTATGTATGTATACCTTTGGGTTCACATGGAAGCGCACACTGCAAGTGCCCCTTTCACTGGTGGGAACCTTCTAGACTTTTGCAACACAAAAGGACTTCATGGTGTATGCATCAAATCTGATATATGTGCAAATTTTATCAGGCAGTTCTCAAAGTGCTTGAAAATTAAACAAAATTGGAATACCCATACCACTAAAAGCAGCGAATTACAAGCAGTAATCTAAGGGGCTTCCTGGCAGTTCATAAATCTCAGCTGATAAGTGAGGAGTAAGCACACCAGCAAATTACTTTTCAAAGCAAACAGTTTCTATTATTCTTTATCTTCTGCTGGCATTCCGTAACTGAATAATCACTCCCATTCGTAATGCCTGTTTTGTGAGGTGTCAGAGCTCAGCTATGGGGCCATGGCACCTCTGCAGGATCCACTGACACTTGAGTTTTTTAACACACTAAGCAACGTACGTTAAGAGGCTCACATTAATTCCTCTTTACATTTTAACTTCTGAACATGTCATCAGCTACAACTGTTGGTAGATAAAGATGTAGATGTTTATGGAACAGCACAAGCTTCCTAGCAGTTCGAATGCGTTGTTTTTGTTGGCTAATAATGGTCTGAGGAGGACATTCTCAATAAGAAAAGATATTTTCACACTGCTGTACTTTTCATTCAGCTCTGTACTGACGGCACACCCTCCCTTGTCACTTCAGCCCATTTGCCCAGGACAAGGC
This sequence comes from Gallus gallus, assembly GCF_016699485.2. Lineage (NCBI taxonomy): Eukaryota > Metazoa > Chordata > Aves > Galliformes > Phasianidae > Gallus > Gallus gallus. The sequence goes on along the minus strand of NC_052534.1, from coordinate 63,052,210 downwards.
GGAAGGCTCTTGCACAACCTACTGCCTGTGAGGAATAGGAACCTGCACCTATAGGTCCTCATGCCTACGCACAGCTACAAGCCAAGACAAAACGCCTCCTGTACCTCACCCAGATAGAGGCGCTACACTAGAACGAGGCTGCCCCTCTGAGCCCAAACATGGCCCTCCTCCCACTCGAGTCAGCCTAAGCGGGCACGGCTCACACGAGGAAGGCAGAGGCGCAGAACGAGACACGCCGCACGTCCCAGAAAGGCCACACCCCGAGGCCGCCAGTGGGCGAGGCCCCGACATGCCGCTCCCCCCACACCCTTCCCCGCCTCTTCCCGTACGGCCACGTCATTCGCTCGCCGTGGGCGGAAGTGACGTCACTAGCCAGGCGGCCAACGGGCACCGCGCATGTGGCGGGGTGAGAGGTGAAAGATCAGGAGGGGAGCCAGGAAGATGGCGGTGCGGGCGACGGGCGCCGGGCGAGAGACGCGGACTCTGTGACGCGCGCGAAGCGATGGCGCGGCGTGCGGCGCGCTGCGGCTGAAGGCGGCCGTCGCGGGCCGTGCGCGGAGCGCTCCCCATGAGCGCGGTGGGGGGCCTGGCGTGGCGCGCGCTGCACGCCCTGCTGCGCGCATTGCTCTGCCTGCAGCGCGCGCTGCTGGCCGCGCCCCGCGCCTGGCTCCGACGCCGCGCCGCCGCCTCCTGCGCCTTGCTGGGCCCCGCCGCGCGCGCCCTCGCCTTCCCCGGCGCGGCCCGAGGGGTGCGGCGGCCCGGCAGGAGGCGGCCCGGGGTTCGAGCGAGGGGTCGCGCGGACGGGCGGGCCCTGCAGAAGCTGCCGCTGCACGTGGGTCTGGTGGTGACCGAGGAGGAGCCGAGCTACGCGGACATGGCCAGCCTGGTGGTGTGGTGCATGGCGGTGGGCATCTCCTACGTCAGCGTCTACGACCACAACGGTGAGCGGCGGGGGTGCACCCGTTATGGGGGGGGGAGAGAGGCAGGACGTCAAACCCATTGTATTCCGGGAGAAGATCTTATACTGACAGAGTGCTGAGGCGCTGGCACAGCTGCCCGGAGAGCTGTGGGTGCCCCACCCCTGGAGGTGTTCAAAAGCAGGGGTTGGGTGGGCTCTGAGGGTCCTTTCCCTCCAAACCACTCTGTATCGTTCAGTGCTTTCCTGTTGAGGGGGCAAAGCCAACTGTGTGATAATCTCAGCTGCCAGATAATCTCTGAGACTGCAGAAGCCAGCAGCTCGGGAGGGCTAATCGCATCCGAGGTGTGCTGTGCCGCTGTCCTCTCTGAGGACGAAGCCTCCTGCTGCTCATCTGGCAGTGCTTTTAATGTCTCTCAGAGAGACTAGGAAAGGCTGGCATTCAGCTGCTGTTTTGAACCTCTTCCGATGGCTGTCAAGAAACGTTACGCAGACTGGATTAGCTCTGTAGATCTATGACTGATTTAGGGGTGCTGTCTGCACTACGTGTCTCCTGGCGGTCTTTCAGAACAGCTCAGTAGTGCTTTCTACCAAAGTAGGTGGCAGCTGTTGTGGTCAAAGATGAAACTTAGAGCTGTGGTGGCCTTACCTCGATTGTGTGATTTTTAAAACTACTGCCATCGATGTCGTTGTTGCATCTCTGGTACTTCATATGTAACGCAAGACTCAAGTGGCCTGACCTTAGCTAAATCTTGTAAGGTCTTTCTAAGAAACTAGGCTTAACACCAGTCCCTTACCAGTTGATATTGACCTGTGTACAGCTGTTGCGGAACTTGTTATGCTATGTTTCAGTGGGAAAACACTTCCTCCTTTGGAAGTCAAAGAGTCTTCTAAATGTTTGCACAACACTTTGAGGGCACAGTGCCTCCTGGAAAGCCATTACTGTGTTGATGGTTTTGCTCTCAGCTTCAAAAGCATGCGGCCAGGTGAAATGCTACAGAGCAAGCATTGGTACTACACAAAAGTTTCCCTTGTGGCCTAAAGAGGAGAACTTGATTGTATAGTCCTTGTATTTTCTGTCAGTCCTCAAGTAAGTTATCTGCTATGTTGCCTGATTTTGTGTACGTATGTTTAATTTCTTCTTAGATCCCTGTGTGGTGTTGCACAAATACTTACCTGAACAGAATTGAGGAACAGATCTATCTGAAAGCTGTATTGCTTGTTACCCTTGATTTTCATATTTGAATGGTTGCAGGGTTGGCAACACTGAGGAGGGGTAGGCAATCACATACTGTCACTGAGGTCCTATCTGGAAGGGTGAAACCAGCTTTCAGCTTGTCTGTTTCCACTAATAGCAGAGTTACTTCTGCTTCTCCAGAACACGTGCTGAGAGCCAGTCAGACCTGGGACTGACTGGTACAAGGCTGTGCGTGTGATGAACAGAAACGATGAGGCTGTCCTCTGAAGAGTGATGCAGATGAAGTAACCCTGCAGAATGATTGTCAGCTGTTCAGAAAAACTATTTTGAGTGTGGATTAGCATGAGTGTAACTAATATATGCAAGCAGTCGAAGTTGTGTGCTAATAAGCTTTGTTAATAATACCCTTAAGCTTGAAAATAGAGCTATGATATCGTGACTTTAAGACGAAGAAATGTTTTATCCATAGCTAATATTATTAGACCTTAAATATCAGAATATACCAGTTTAACTACCAGCTTGAATTCTGATTTATTGGCACGTAATTGATGGAGGCAAGCCTTAATCCGCAGCAACTAAGTGGTCTAAATCATTAGCTATTGCCAGACTTCATGCGACAAGTCTGTTTTTACATATCTATGTTCTTTACTGATATTCAATGCATTTTTTGGGATACCAGACACGCCTGCTTTCTTCACAGAGCCTTTTATATTGGTGTCAGTGAGTTCTGAGCGACTAGTCATTCAAATGATTTGAGTATACACATTTCTGGTAGTAGCAGATGCATTGCCTTTCTCTTGGCACTGAGCTCCTTACAGTGTCTGGATTGAGCATAGAGCACTTCCAGTTAAGCCTGTAGCTACATAGGATATTGTAGTACCCTGCAATCTTGTTGCTAAATGTGGTTCTGAGCCATAGTGATGCCTGGAACCCTCAGCAGTAGCATTAATAAGTGAAGGTGAAAAAAGACAGCTACAACTTGCTGTTTTCAGTAGCAGAGAGTGAACCTGAATTATGCTTTGCTTGTTGTTATCTTAGGTGAGGGTTACTTCTGGTATGCTGATCTGCTTCATTGAGGTCCTGTGTTCATACAGTTGTACTTATTGTTGACTTAGCAAAAATGTGTTGTTGCTGCTGCTCGCTCTGGTAGAAAAGGAAACAAGGTGATGAGTACTCCGCTTCTTCATTAGAGGTGGTGGAGTATGCTTGGGTTCCTCTTCCTTCACTGCTTGTGTGTAACAGTGAGATTCTGGTCATTAAAACAGAAGGCTTTGGTTATGGGAATGCTCTTCCATGTTTGTGCTTCCTGGAAGGAAATGTCTTATTTTAGTTTCCTGTAGAAAGCTCATGTTAAAATGTGACCTTAATTGGGCTGCCTACAGGAAAAAGAGAGAAGTGTGACATTCTTCCAAGAAATACCAGATAAGCTGTTTATTTCTTTATAGTAGTGAAATTCTCAGATTTTCATAAACTAATTGAAGAAAAGATTAGTTCTGTATTCTTAGCTCTTCAAAATGAGAAACTCCACCCTAGCTGACCCAGGCATATTGCAGCAACTGCACTAGTAACTCCAAAGGCAACTTGGCTGGCTGGAGTTAGATATTCTCATGGGCGGTTACAAGAAAACTCAGTATGTTACAAATACATGGAACAATAATTGTAGAACCTCATCAGGTACTTGACTATCTTCTCTGAATCTGAAGGTCAGTAGTCTAAATGGTTGAAAAGTAAGAGTGCATAATGCGGAAGGACTTCAAGATAAGTAACTATCTTGTACTGTAATAAACATGCTGTGATATGACTTGCAGTACTTGGGTATTTTTCCTAAGCTGGGCCTACGCTGGCATCCTTCTGGTGTCTGTGGTGGTTGGGGCCTCTTTCTTTTTCCCATGTATCAAAATATTTTCCAGATATGCAGCAATCTAATGAGGTTCATGGTACTGTGTGTGTGAGTTATCAAATTTAGATTAATTGGACTTTATTTAAATGTAGGTTTTGATCAAGGATTTATTGTTGTAGTCATACATATTTCCAGTTGTATTCCTTGGTAGCAATCAAGCCACACTAGCAGAGTTGTTATCTCAGAGGAAGTAACTCAGTCTTCTCACACTTGAAGACTACAACTGCAACTGCCTTTCACCAACGTTAGATGCTTTAAGCTGCTTCTGTTATTTTGCTAGTCATGGGACACTGAGTGTTACTTCTGTTCATCAGTGAAGCTTTCCTGAAGTAGTGTGGAACAAGGATAGAGCAATTTTGGGAGGCTTGCAGTCTCTTGGCATCTGAATGCTTTGGGTTCCCGAGGAGATGCTTCTTGTTGGAGCGTTGTTAAGAGCCTCTAGTACTACTGTGTTGGACTTGAGTTTCTTTATCCTGGATTTAGCTTTCTGGTGAGCTGTTTGACTTCTGACCAATTGTTCTTTAAGAAATTCTTTGAAATAATAAGGTGCAGTAATAACCAAAAGAAATAATTTAATAAGCTGCAGGCTATGCCTTTAGGCTCTTCTAGATTGTTCAGTGGCTTACTTGATCTGATCAATTTACAAAACTGAGTATTTGGTGTATTTTCATGAAGAGGGAGCTAAGTATGTTGTGGCTGTGTGTCACTGGAATGCATTTCTGTCGCACTGATTCTGCTGTGGGTCTCCTCATGCTATGAAACTTGACATTCAGCAACTGTTTTGGTGTTCATTAGGTGGAGTCTCTAGACCGCGTGTTTAATGTGGGCTAAAGCCAGTCTGTACATGATAGCCTTATAGGGATAGGTAGTATGGAAGTAGTAATGCTTTTTCTCTTGATTACTAGTGAATTCTTGCAGGGACATTCTGTACTAGAACAGGAACTGTGGGAGGAGTGGTCACTGAATTCTGATTTTTGAATTCTTCCTGTTTTGCTAGCTGTAGCTTCAGTGGCTCTAACTAGAATGAAATTGAAGTGACTTCAACCGTTTTCAAACTTGGTTTATGTATTTTTCAGGGCTTCTGAAATAGATGATATTTTTTTGTGCTCAGTATCCTGTAATGTTTGTGTTATTACATTGCACCTTATGTTCTTATGTTCAACTTTTGCTACAAGACAGACATGGAGGCCCTGGAGCATGTCCAGAGAAGGGCAGTGGAGCACAGGTCTGAGGAATGTCTGAGGGAACTGGAATTGTTTCTTGTGGAGAAGAGGAGGCTCAGGGGTGAGCAGCTACTTGAAAGGATGTTGTGGTGATGTGGGAATTGGCTGCTTTTCCAGTGTGACTAGTGATAGGACTAGAGGGAATGACCTCAAGTTGTGCCAGTGAGATTCAAGTTGGACATTAGGAAAAATTATTCTCTCAAAGAGTGAGTGCTCAAACAAGCTGTCCAGGGGAGGCTGTGGAGTCACTGTACCTGGAGGTGTTCAAGAAACATCTAGATGTTGTACTAAAGGAAATGAATTAGTGGAGAAATATTAGTGGTAGGTAGAAGTAGGGCTGGATGATCTTGGAGGTCTTTTCCCGCCTTGGTGACTGATCCTAAACTGTAGCCAACGTGATCCAACACAAGGATGCAGCTTTTCATGTGTTAAAACAGTTTCTTGAATGTGCATTACTTGAACTGAGTTATGAATTGGTATTTCTCAAACTGGTGATAGTTGCAACAAGCCTGTTCTAAGTAAACTGGCACTGAAAGAGTTGAGAAAGCAAATGACTGGAATGCTATGGAAATGTGTTCTTTCATAGGCTTAGGTTTGGTAAGGTTCCTCTTGTAAAGAAGAGAGAATTTTTCTCCTGTGATTGCTTTCTTCTATCTTGCTTTAAATAGCAGGGCGAGTGAGAACATTGAACAGTAAGATGCTACCAAGCCATTGGCAGGTGCTAGTTTTGGCAGTCTGGTCTGACAGATCAGTGGCTGACACCACCTGGTGTTCTGTATGAGAGTGGTTTCTATGATTCGACTTGTCTGAACTGATTTATCATGTTTCTCATGCACCTGCAGACTTCTGCTTACACACTACATTGCCAGTCTCTAACCTTTAAATGCTGCAACACCAAAATTGACTGCAAATGGGCATGGCTTGTAACTATTCCAAAGCAGAGCAAAAGGTGTGGAATAGAAAAGAATCACGTAATGGAGGACTAATGCAGAAAGCTAACTGCTCTGGTTTGCCTCAGCTGTAGTGTGGCTGGAAACTAATGATCGATGGTGTACTTGTAGCTTGTGTTGTGAAAAGTACAGTTATACGTAGAAGTAGGTAACACATTCTCTGATGTTTTTTAATAAACAGAAGTTTTATACTCCATGGCTTTTGGAATGGTGATACTTAAGCATTTCAAGGATTGTACACACTTAACTTGCTGGAATATACACATTTCTACGAGCTTACTTTCAGAAACAAGAAATAATTGTAGAATACAGGTGAAATTTTCAGTGCATCAGAAACAGGAATGCTGCATTCTTCCTTGCTTAACAGCAAACAGCCATTGTATTACTTAATGTGTGACAAGACATCTAAATATGATTCTTAACGTTATAAGAAAGTTAATATTGTGGATTCACTTTCAACTTGTGGAAGAGTAAATAAAATAGGAAGGTGGTATTAAATGAAAACTTGGTGCCTTGGAACACTTCAGTAACAGAACTCAATTGGTATAATCACACAGTTCTATACCCTATTGTGCATAAGTTAACAACAGCATCTTCGGAACTAGCTTGAACGTATTTTCAAATAAACTTCATAAAAACATACCTGGTAGACGATTTGAGATCTTTTAGGGGAAGAGTCAATGTCTGAGCCACAACTGTATAAAATGATTTCTTGAAGTCAAATGAGTGTTTGGTCCGTGTGTCTTTCTGCTATACAGTGCAGTGATAAGGACAGGTCTCTTGTGCATTAAGTGAGAAACAATGTTCAGGGTCGAGTTCTTAAATACCACATTTAAAAAAGCATTCAGCTATTCTCTGATGTGCTTCAGGATCATCTCTGCAGGAGAAATGCAGGTGCATCAAGGTTAATGGATCAGTTGGAATTCTGATTTGGAGGTCTTTCTCAGGAAGTTGTGCTAGAAATGCACAGTACAACCACGAGAGCTTAGTCTGTTATGCTGCTGTTCCCAGAATGAAATAGGATCCAGTTTTGAACAGCTGAATGAGGCAGGTGAGCTAAATGAGAGTAGAAGTGAAATGCTTGTGGTTCAAGTTTTCTGATGCTTCTGTCCATCAAGCTTTCTGCCTTACTGATGTTTGTTCACCTGTCAATGTGAAATCAGTTGTAAATGTCATTAACATATATAATGAGGTTATCTTTTGCGGGAGATAATCTGGATGAGAAGAAAAACAGATGAATTTATCACCCATTAAGACATCTAGTAAGTCTGTATAAAACACTAACTCACTAGCATAGTAAATGCATTGCATGTTTTCATGTAGGGGTGGGAAAAAAACGCTAATGTATTATGATCCTAACCTAATACAGCTATGCTTATTCAGACTACTGCTGATGTGGAAACTGGTGTTTATAGCAGTTTCTAAACCTAGAATCAGGCTGAGGTGATAAATTGGAAGCATGACTGGAAAGTTGTATGCAAGTTCACTGTTTCTTGAGTGGTAAGTTGATTGTGCGGGCAGTTTTTAGACTGGTCTGCAGAAGTCCTTGCCATAGGATCTCCTGAATGAAACTTAAGCTCTTGGTAACAACCCCTGAATGCCCAGTGATAAAAGCTTTATCAGTTCCTATGTAAATATGCATATCTGTACTCTTTATTGTAAAGTAAATATTTAGGCTTTAATGCTTAATTTTACTGTAATTTTTAATTAGGAGTAGTGTAGTATAACTAAAAGCTGGAGTTCTAGAACAGCAATCCAAGCATGTTTGCTTAACCAAGCTTTTGACAACTCCTGAACTCAATGCATCTATGATAAGCATGCAAGTATGAAAAGATTGTAGGAACTGCATGAATTCATTGCATGATACAGCTTGTGAAGTCTCTTATTAGGAAACTGACATTGACAATTGTGTGAGTGGACAGTTACTGTGACCTGATGCACTGATTTAGTCATCTTCTGGCTCAGTTTAAGGCAAATTGCTTTGGTAGCTTATAACTTTACTAATTTCCATGTAAGTGAAAGCAGATGTAGATTTGCTACTGACAGCAGCGTGGGGCAATAAGGGAACTCAGTGTTACGGTAACATGATGGTCCCGTGCTGTTAGAGTATTGACGTCTCAAACTGTTGCTCAACATACTAAAGACAACGAAGTGATTCTTAAACCATCTCTTATGCAATTGTGAATTGCTACTTAAACCAGGCTGTGTAGAAGAGGAACAGAAGCACGTGAGAGTTGTCTCCCTGTATATGCTTTTGCAAGGTCACTGGAGTCATGTGCAGTTGCATTTGCTTTTGATTCTTATCATACTTGTGCATTCCAGTTTGAAACCAGTACTGACCATTTGATTTTCTTCTCCCAGTACAGTGTCAGACTTGTTTTTATAGTACACTGTAGTATGTGGCTGACATGTATCTTTTTTTTTAAGGTATTTTCAAGAGGAATAATTCAAGACTGATGGATGAAATTTTAAAACAGGAGCAAGAACTCTTAGGATTAGACTGCTCCAAATACACAGTGGAATTTGCAAATCAAGACAAAGCTGATCAAGGTAAGGTGAATTGAGGGTGGACAGAGACTAGTATGACTTTAGTTGTATATAGATCGTAATTCTGCTTTTATGTAAACACGTTCATATGTACTATGACCTTTTCCTTCATTAACCACTGATTATCAGAACACACAACATTCCTAGGTTAGTATTAAGCTTTCAATATGATTGTGTTTATAACTCACAGTGAGTTCTTGCTCTTCCCTATGCCAAGGCATCATTACTGGGTAGTCCAGTCTTTCTGTTAGCAAAACTCTTGCGCCAGAGACCCCTTTAATACATCAGTGTAGCTCAGCTTCCCACTGCTTGAGTGAAACTAATTGTTTTGCTGAGAGACTTGAAAAAGGAAGGGAACTATTATTAGGTTAACAATGCGTACAATTGTTTCTCCAAACTTATGCTTTACCTCGGAGTTGGAAGGATGTGGAAGAGCAGAACTGTTGGTTATTGTGTTAATGCGTAACAAGGAATGCAAAGGGCATACAGAATACTAATCTGTCAGTGCTGTTATGTCGTTTTAAAGACTGTTTCTCTGTATGACAAATAGATCAAATATTCTCAAGAGTTTTTTATTGTGGTGGCATTTCGTAGACTGAGTGTACGTGTTCTGATGTCTTCAAAAGAACACAAAATACAATTGTAAGCAGTTAAATTCATTACTGACATAAGCTGTGTATTTTAATGTTAGTGTGCTTTGTATTTAACCCAGTTACTTCAAGCTGGGTTTAATACACCAGTTTTTTGTAGCCTTTAGCTTCCTTGCTAAGTTTACCTCTTAGGTACTTTATCCTGCCTCACAATAGCATAGGCATCCATGAGATTATGCCTGTGATTTAAGAGGCTATTTTACAACAATTACAGTTCAATGGATAAATTCTGGTAGTGTTACGTAGTTCCTACCTTCTCTGTACTAAGTAATCTTAGATCATTGTTGCAGCATCACTTTTGGAGTGCTGTGGAAATCCTGTAATCATATTTGGGGAGAGCTGTAGCTTAATCCTACTGTCAAATGAATGTTCAAAGTAGTTTAAGGCACCTTCTCATAAAGGATAAGAATTAGATCTTTCTACGTTGCTTGCCGCACCCAGATCAGTAATTCAGTACCCTGTTCTTAGTGCTTTTCATGACCATGTTAGAACCTATACAAGTTTCTCTGGAACAGTCTGCATTTGAAGGTTGATTTTAATTAAGCCATTTCTCACAGGCCTCTTCAAAATAGTTGCTTTAGGCTTGATTTTTTTTTTTTTTTAGCAATAGCAAATCCAGAAGCTTCTTACTAACTTCTTTTAATAGCTGAGTGATGTATACTTAAGACTAGTTATACAATACATGAAGTGAACTAACTTACTTTCTGTCATACCCTGTGAATATTTAAAGCACACTTAAAACTGTATTTTTGTTACTTTTAAACTGTGTTTTGTACTTTCAGTTTTAAATTGCCAATCTACATTGAAGGTGCTGTCTCCAGAAGATGGAAAAGCAGACATAGTAAAAGCTGCTCAGAACTTTTGTCAGTTGGTAGCACAACAGCAAAGAACGTATACAGACCTGGATGTGAATGTGTTAGACAACTTGTTAAGTAGTAAGTATGATATAGTCCCTCAGGAGGAGGGAAACATTATGCAATTCATAACTAATTTGACTTCTTATATACTTACAGCATGTATGTATCTTTGTATGTAGTCTATTGGAATAAGTTATGCTGAGTGCCATCAAACTTGTGCTCAAAAGTCTTGCTGTTTTGCTGCTTAGATCTGTTTAAAGAAAAAGCTCCAAAGGAAACCCTAAGCTAAGTTGGAGCATCTCATTTTCACAGAATTTACAAGCTTTGTGGGATGTTCTGGAAAAAAGTACTTCTGGGATAAGCTGAAATTAGACTTACAAGTAAGGTTAACTTCTTGCAATCTAGCATGCTGCAAGCCTAGGTGTGAGTGGGGAGTCTTTACAGTTCTAGTTGCAGGTATTAAAACTGCCTAACTATTGGCCCTGAGTTGAACACAAATAACAGGGTACTTATTGATCCTTTGCTGCTGTGTAACCCACTTCAGTTATCTCCATTACTACTTCATGCAGATTACTGACTCTCTGTGCTGAGGTTGCATGGCTACTTGCAATAGCTGTGAAAAGGGCAGGGCTGCCCTCATTGCCTATGACAGAGGAACAGTATTGTGCTAAGGAGCTTGAGTACTCTTTCAACTTGTCTAGATGATCAGTATGTGTTAAGTGCAACTGGGTTCAGGTTTCAGTTAGCGCAGTTCAACTTGCATGTCTGCAGGCAAGCTGTGTGCCTGGTACACTGCTACAGTGTGGCTTCCACTGGAGTCTAGAGGGATTTCTCTCTTCCCTCCCTCATCACCCAAACAAGTGATCAGATGAATTGCACTGCAGCAGATCTGCTCTGCAGATTAGACCCTTTAGTCTTAACTAAATTTTCCCTTTTTTAAGCGTATGGCATCTTATCTTCTTACAGTAGTGGAATTATTAAATGGGTGTTTAATATGACCACTGAGAAAGTAACTTAGATGTCTAGCCTGTTATGCCCCAAAGCAATTTAAGAAAGTGGATGATTGCTTCTGTAGAAGTTACCCATCTTGAAGAACTGGTGCCAGTGATACCCATATATGTATTCTGGCCATTGGTGCTGAAGTAGAGCTTATCAAACACTTGTTCCTGATCTACTATCCTTGCATGTGTCCGTTGATCAAGTAATGCATGATAGCTGAGCACAGAAATCGAGATTTTTAGTCTGTCAAAACCGTAAACTTTCAAAATAAACGGTGTGGCTTGTAACTAAAGATAATATCAATAATGAGTCCTGCTTATTAATCTGCTTGTTTTTAATGCCTAAGACAGTTGGAAGAATTAGTCTTCCACGACTGACTTAGTTCATGAAACTGCTCATTTTAGTTGTTGTGTTTAGTTTTAGTGTATTCTCAATTGCAAGGTGTCGAACATAAATGCCTGAGTTGCTGATTTAAATCCAGAAGGAATTCTGAAAAGCAGTACTTAAATAGCAGTAATCCGAGGATTTTCATTCAGGAGAGTTCTGTAAGCTTCTGATTTTTTTTTTTCACATTGATTTAAGTACATGATAATATTGGTTTTTTTATAACTTCCTCATGTAGAATGTGCTTATTGAAGTCTGGTTCTAAAGTGATGGGGTTCTAACTTATGTGGCTTTTTAGGTTCTTCATTCTTGCTCGAGTTCTTACAGCCTAAGTTTTCTTCAGTGTAGCTGTAGTTTGTTCTCAGCAAGCTTTCTTTCAGAAAAGTAGGTGCCAGCTGCATTATAATACCTCTACTTGCTGTCTCCCTTTTCAATAATGAATATGGTGATAATGCTGTTCAAGTTAGTCTAGCTAATCTATGTGGAGAAGTCGTAATATCAGCTCTACAAATTCATTCACGTTTACCTCATAAAACTCCTGGCTTTAGAAGGGATGTTGTGAGATTTCTTTTCCTCGAGTGTCTGAGCCTTCTTGCCTCCTCATGGATTCTGCTACTTGGGTCCTTCTGTCTTTTGTGTGCTGAACTTGAAGAGTGCTTTCCTTCTCTTCTGAGGGAGTTTCCATATGCAAAGTATCTGTAGTGTTGATGCATTTAGATAGAGAAACGGATGCAAGGTAGAAGGCACAGTACTGTATTTGAATAGGCTGTTCTGACAGTAACACTGTACACTGTTCATTTTCCTTCTTCAGATAGGAGCCAGAAGGAAATATTAGAATTAACTGGGCTCTCTGAAGGTCTTTTCCTGTTTGAGAAATTCATTGCAGTGTTGGAAGATCCTGCTGCTGAACTGACCAGCTGAGGAGTACTCAGCTTCTGAATCAGCTGATGAGTAAAGCTGTCCACTTCCACCAGAATCCCCATTTCTAAGTATTGGCTGCTTCCCTGCAAAGCTGTTTCATACTAACATACCAGCTTACCAATAAATAAGCAGCTTCAGCTTTATACTTCTCTGTTCTCTTTGAGATAAGCTCTAAACTGTGGCTTTAGTAGAAATGCTTAGGGAATGCTTGAGGAAAACAGCTTATTTGTCTCTGACAAAAAGTTTACTGTTGCGATGATTCAATGAGGAGGGAGGATATGAATTTTTTTTGATATCTTCAGCTTCAATTTTAGAATGGGGATGGAGGAGAGGAAATCATATGGGACCTTAGTTTTGTTTTTGTTCTTCTTGATGTTAAGTTCCTCTACTAAGTTTAAGCTAGTACGTGTTTTGTTTAAAATAATAATAGTAATCTGAAGTTAGGAGCAAGTAGGCAGCGTTGAATTTTGTCATCTGCTAAAGGTAAGAATTACACAGTGCAGGAACTCTTGCAGTTAAGTTGTGGAATTAGTGGATATTAGGAAGGGCAAGAGGAAGTATCATGGAGTAATCATTGCTCATAGCAGCAATATGGCAAAGTAGGATTATGACTGCTGAAATGCTTTTTGAGGTGAGCTGGACAAGTGCATGAGGAACAGTTTACCTTTTTGGTCTCCTTTTGGTATAGTACTGTTTTCCACATGTTGTCTTAAAATTGCTGGAATTAGCAGAGAAAGTTGGACTAAGACTGTTCATTCTAAGCATGTTGCCTAGGTCAGTTCTAGTCTGTAGTACCTCAGGTGTGACAAATTGTATGAAAGGGGCCACTAATTGTTGCCTTCCTTGGAAGGTCAGTAGGAAGCTCTCGTGGTGTACAAGACAGCAAGCTACTGAAGATTTAATTAGTTTTTCTTAACATGGGGAAAATTCCAAGCTCATAAAACTGTAGTACTCTTCAGCTTTTTGGGGGGTGAGATCTACTGCCTTGAGCAGCTGTATATATGCCCAGTTCCAGAGACTGGGTATAGGCAATGAAATCATCAGAGTGCAGGTTAGACTAGTTGAACAATGGTGGCTGGGGTTTTACAATATGGATAGTAAGAGTGGGGGTGCCTGGCGAGCTGTGTCATGTAGCCGTGCCTTGGGTGAATCATGTCTGCTTACTAATGAGGAATAAGGCTTTTTTTTGCTCATTCTAACCAGGAAGATGCCACTTGCAACAATTTGTCTAAAAACTTTGTAGTAAAAATTTTTACATGTCTGTGTAGCTCTATTCTGAGCAATCAGGCGATTAATCTGGCAGTACTTTTTTACAAGATGTTTTCTTGCTAATCAGTGATACCAGGTTTTCTATTTTTTCAATGAAATGTCCTTAAGGTTATTTTGTTAGTGGCTCTTTTACTGCACTTGACAGTAAATCCACATAGTTAAGACTACAGTAAGTATGTGTTGGGATGTAATATGTTTGGCTCTATTAAAATCAAGTTTGCCAAGACAAAACTAGAACAAGTCAGTTTTAACAGCACTGTTATGGTTTGCTGTTCTTTAAAACAATCTAACTGTTCCCATCAGTGCCTTACCAAGTATTCGAAAACTAAAAGCATTTAATTACAAAGCAGATGCCTTGAGATGACTTAAAAACAAATCTTCTGGGGAGTTTGACAAAAGCTAATTTAATTTGTTCTTGCAGGTACAAGTGGATTTCCAGATCCTGATTTAGTCTTGAAGTTTGGTCCTGTGGACAGCACATTAGGGTTCCTTCCCTGGCACATCAGACTAACAGAGATCATGTGAGTCATCTATAATTCCTGTGGAAACAGTTTGAAATAATATGTAGCTGAATAAGTCTGTGTGACCTACCTAACAGGAATAGCTGCAAGAGGAAACATGTTTAGACAAAAATATCCAGAACTTGATGTCAGGCTTTAAGAGTTATTAAATGAGAACCTGTCATACTTCCTGCACTGTTGCTACTTCGGCTATGGTGAGGCAACAGCAAACTTTACTTCTGTTACCTTCTATTCTCTGTGATCTGATCCAAGTTCAGTTGGTGTTCTTTAAATGGGTTCTGGTACCTTACAGCTTTCTATGTCCTTTACGTTGTCAAGTTATCCTATCAGAGAAACCAGATGATGGATGCCTCCAGATTGCCATTCATCTTTAGTAGTTAAACTGACTGTAGTTGCTGTATTTCTTAAGTCTGAGAGTGTTTATAAGGGCACTGAAAAACATGTCTGGACAGAACTGTTTTCTTCCAACTTTTGCACAATGTGAAAGTGCCTTTGTAATTTAATGGGCAGGTTTCAATTGAAAGGGTGGCAGAACACTGACAGCAACTTAATTACTATGGAGTTGCATGAGGGCTACGGTATTGAGAAACTCTACCATGTTGCAAAGACAGTAGCTTGCTTTCAATAGACTGGCCAGCCGTATCAATCGTGATATTTATAAAAGCTTATTAACTCTTTCTATCTTGCTTTCTCAGTTCTTTGCCTTCCCACCAGAACATCAGCTACGAAGACTTTTTCTCTGCCCTCCATCGCTATGCAGCCTGTGAGCAACGCTGGGGAAAGTGACTTTTGGCTGAGCACACTGAGTTGTGCTTTCCATGGAAAGGAATTGATGTCTGTTTACAACCACCTGTGACCCATAAGTCTGGTTCATAGTCCTTTCTTAATTTATCAACAAATTCAATAAAGTGTCTTACCTTTCTAAAGAGTCTGTGTGAATGCGTGAGAATCTGTGGGGAAGGGGAAATCCACAGGTTTGCTTTATGATAAGACATTTATTGCAAGCAAAGCTCTTCAAACCTGAATTACCCTCACTTTTATGTCCAGATGACCAGAAGAGCATGCAAGAATGTGTGAAATTCACAGGACAGTGTAGGTAAGGATGTTATCCCCTTGAAGGTTCGTGTCCCTCAGGTTTAATTTTAATTCTTCATGGTCAATTTCAGAGCTTATCACCTGATTATTTTGTATTTACTATGTAATGTCTGAATTTTAGAAGTCTGTATTGGTTCTGTTAACAGCTTAATAGACTGCTGCTTAGCTGTCAGGGCTAAGTCAGCAGTAACTCTGGGAGTGAAAGGTTCTATTAAAGAAGAATGGAAGCTTCTGTGGTAAGTGGATTAGGCAGTATGCTTATTAATGCTCATACTATGCTTTTTTTTTTTAAGAGATAAAAGTGAAAAAGCAAAATACTCCTATTTCTTTGAGTGATATTTCTATCACAGGCCCATTTTCTATGGGGAATAAGTATAAATGTAATTCCACATAGAATTCTAGGCTAAAGTGACAAGCCGGTTAAGGCTCTGGCATCACCTGTGGGGAAAATCTGAAAATGTGCTAGGCCAACTACTGCAGCTGCTGCCACTTGCTTCTTGTGCTTGTGTACCCAGCAGAGGAGTGCTTAAGCTTTCTGTTAGGTGTATTTTGAGCTGTGTGTTAGAAGCTCGAATGGTGTTTCACAACAGATGAGAAGAAGGTCAAATGAAGCTGCACTAAGAAGCAGTACCTCAGATTTGAGAACATAGCTAGAAACACTAGCTAAGGAGTCTTCATTGTGGAATGTCTTATTCTAGTTGCTCTCTGCATACTGAAAGTGCTTGGAAGTTAAGTCTTCATAGCAGCATTTGGATGAAGCAGTATGTTCAGAGCTGTGTTGTTTGGACACAAACATGAATATTTCCACCTTCTGGCCAGCATGCTACAGAACTGCTTGATGCTTCATTCTGGGAGTTCTTTTCCCTCTTTTACCTCTCCCCTTCTGGAAATGAGCCTGGATTTATTTTCTTCAGGATAGATCTGTCACCAGAAGGAGAAACTTCCCAGGGGAATTGCAAGACTTTAAAATACACTGCTTCACAAAGAAGGAAACTTAATTGTTGTAATAATGTTGTAAGAGTCTGCATAAGCTTAGCTGTAGGCTTTGGTTTGTTTTTTTTTTTTGTCATGTTAAGATTAGATTTCAGTTGTAAGAGGGGGCTGCGGTCTATTTTATTTCATGAAAGAAAAAGATGTTTAATCAGCTAATGTTATTAACATCATGTGACATTCCATTAGAGCTGGAATATAGTTGGCTCCTTTACAGTTTGATTTCTGATGTTTGCCAGGTGTTATATTGCAGAGAAGATGTGATGTTTCCTGGGTTTTGCCTGTGCCACGGGAGACGTTTCTCACCAAGGATTAGATTTAACTTTTTGTTTGAAGGGCAATCCTGAGTACCGAAGGTTAACTGCGTTATGAGTTTGACTTTATCAAAGTGAAAGGTTGTGTGTAAATTACCTTGTATGCATGCTGGTATGTCACTAAAGCAGTTCTGGTGCTAGCAATAGAGAGAAAAATGAGAAATGTTTAGTTCTCAAAAATAATCTTTTTTTTTTTAATGTTTGTGTTCAGCTGCCAAAGAATACTTATTTTATCTGAGCCGCCATTGCTCCTCTGATTCCTGCATCTCAACTAACAAACCTTGTTTTCATTGTAGATTGATCTCAAAGTCTAGAACTTGTCTACGGAGGGATGTCTAATGAAACTAAAATGATTAGTTCAGCTGCATTTGATTCAACTTCATCAAATCTCTTCTGCTGGCAAGTTTAATCGTAAATGTCCATCCTGAAATTAATGGAGTTGAACTAATCCATGTTGGGATTATTTTTACTGTCCCTGTGTGGGCGATCCTCAGTGAGCTGTGCCAAACACACTGTGTATCCACCACTTGATCTCTGAATGTATGTTGCTGCAGTTAGCACCTCCCCAGCTTGCTCTGTGAGATCTGTGGTGTAGCTGTGATGTTCTGTATGGCCGTAGTCTCTGGGTACTTGTACATAGTGTGTAAAACAAATTTTATGAGAAGGGAATCATTTTATTGAATTTTATTATTGGAAGTTAAACATGAATCTGTAAAACAAGAAATCAATAAAAGACTGTAATCTTTCTACAGCCTGTGGTGATACATGAACACTTATATAGTGTAACCTTAAGCGTATTGCTGCACTGCTGAGGAAGTAGGGAACTTCACGTTTCATGCCCTTTTTATACTATTCCTAAATTATATTGTAAGAACTGTTTTTTTTTTTTCTATTAACCACTCCCAACTACTAAGAAGCTCTTTTGGAAGCTTTACTGTTGAAAACGTTTACCATAAAACTCTTAGCCCTTGGAACCTGCTAAATTTGTTTCTGGCTACTGAAGAGCTTGCTGCTTCTGCCTGTTGCTGAGTCAGTCCTGAGCTGTGGGCTGTGCTGGGATTCCTGACATCACTGGTTTGGATCAGGGTCAAATTGAGGGTGTGGAAGAAGCATCTGCAGTCTGGGTAATATGTTGGAAAGGGTCTTCAGGCTTGAATAAGCAGTAGGGGTCTTGGTGATCATGAGCCGGCAGTGGGGCATTGCTACAGAGACTGATCTGGGCTGTGCTGAGAGTGTTACCAGCAGCTCAAGGGGGGTGGTCCTTCGCTGGCATCTGGTGAGACAGTGCAAGTCCAGCAAAGGGCTGTACTGTGATGTGGAAAAGAGTTATTTTAGAGAGGATCTTCACAGCAAACCATCTAACGTGGCAGGGGGGTCAGTGTGTGATGCTTTAGTTGTTGCTTTAATTGTTTATACTTTAACTTAGAGGAAAGCAACAGATGATTAAGCACAACTGGGACTGCTTGGCTCACTCCACATAACTGAAGGAGCGTGCTGGGTCCTGGCAGTGGTTAGTTCACAGTAAGCCTGCAAATTAACACTTGTGTCTCA
This sequence comes from Gallus gallus, assembly GCF_016699485.2. NCBI lineage: Eukaryota > Metazoa > Chordata > Aves > Galliformes > Phasianidae > Gallus > Gallus gallus. Next base: position 63,033,925 of record NC_052534.1, on the reverse strand, counting down.
GAATCCCAGCTGTTGACAGGAAAGCTATATTCTTTACTCTTGTTTGGCAAGAAAGGGTTTTCTTTGTTGCCTCTCAACACACTTTTCAGGTTTCTTTTTTTCCCCTTCCTTAACTCAGTGATATTGGCATGCTGTTCCTTGGAAGTGGAAGCTCCTGGTAGGAAAACTGTAGCATTGAAGGTAAGTGTTTGGTACGCCCTAGATAAGCAAGTAAAACTACCAGTGGACAGTGAATGCAGAGGAAATCGTATGGCTTTCTACCACATTAGCTTACTCTTAACTTCACAATTGCCAGCATTAAGCTGCTCATTGAAAATCAATTTGGTTGTGTCTGGTGCGTGGTGTGCTTTAGGAGGACAGGGCTCTCAGCTGGCTTTTAATAGCACAGCACCAGTGGCTCTACATCCATAATGCAGTTAATTTACAGTTTCAGTAATTAATGTTAAGAGTTCACTGAATGGTGGAAGTTCAACAAAGCCAAGTTCTAGCTCATGCTATGCAAAACTTCCCAGGGAGCGCTGCTGTGAAGGTTACAACTGGTCCCATTTTCATCACGTTGTGAATGACTAAATAGCTTCTAGATATTTTCTGGGAGCTAAGCTGCTTTGATAAGCTTGAAATGCTAAGCCAAACGAATCAAAGGCTACACTTTAAACCTCTGCACAACTTTTTCTCTCAGATCTGACAAATTTGAACAGAGACTTGCAAGCACTTCATCTGCTGTATGTTCTTCTATTAGATGGCACAAGGCCTCACTGAATTCTACCGAATCAATTTTCAGAGAGCCTTAGGATTGTTCCTTAATTGCATCCAAAACAACTTTTTCAGATGATGAATAATGTTACGTATTACAGAGAAGCATGCCTCGGCCTTAACTTTGAAGCACTTCACAAATTAATGTTTAATGGAACTGTTTGCCTTGAGGTCTTTGCTGCACTATCTAACTGGCTGAACACGAACACAAGCTGGGGCTGTTTCATCTCCCTGATGAGCCTTGCTGCTTTAATATGGCATGTGTTTTCTGGCTGGGTCGGTTTTTAGTACTTCTCTTTCTTGTGTTTGTCTCCTTGGCCTGCAAAAATACCTAGGCTTCCCCTTGCAAAGAAAACAACAGAGGCCTCTAATGGATCGATTGTTTAGGAAACACTGCTTATGAGAATGTTTGCTTGAGTTAAACCCTTGGCTGGTATGACAGATCTGTAATACAGCTCAAGCGTGCGTTAGAGGTTTGGTAGCTGATAAACTGAGAGGAAAGGGTTTTTCTGGCTCCTTGGCTGCAGGTGTTTATTGTAATTTCAATGGGAATTTTCTGATTCAGCTATTAAAGTTAAAAGCTTCCTGTGGGACTTCAGGTTCAGAAATTCTACAGAAGTTGCCTCTTTGTTGGCAAGGTGCCTACTAGTTTCGAGAACACAGAGGCGTCTGAAAAAGTGTCTGCTAACACCAGGACAGTTTTGTTAAACTGATTTCATGAGCCATTCTGCAACTGACAGCTCTTGGGCGTAAAGGAAAGGCTGAGAAGGTTAGTTGTTCAGCCTGGAGAAGGCTCTGGGGAAAACTCGTGCAGCCTTCCAGTACCTAAAGGGGGGATGGGGAGTGACTTTTTAACCAGGGTCTGTAGTGACAGGACAAGGGGGAATAGCTTTAAACTGAAAGAGGGGGGAGATTTAGGTTAGATATTAGGTGGAGATTCTTTACTCAGAGGCAGTGAGGCCCTGGCACAGGCTGCCCAGAGAAGCTGTGGGTGCTCCATCCCTGGAGGCACTCAAGGGCAGGTTGGGTGGGATCCTGGGTGGCCTTAACTGGGGGTGGCAGCCCTGCCCACAGCAGGAGTTGGGGCTCGATGGGCTTTAAGATCCCATCCAACCCAAGCCATTCTGTGATTCCATGATCGCTCTTTGTGCTTGGAAATTGGTGGAAAGTCTGAGACAGAGGGTTAGTGAGAGAAAAGGAAAGCAGGAAGGGACTGAACTGCTCTAAGCAGGGGATTAGTGATCACTAGCCAGTGCTCAGTCTCTCACCAGCTGGTGAAGGAAGGCTTTAGAGAAAAGGCCAAGCATTTTGCTCTGGGCACTGTCAGATCAGGAACATCGCTTGCTTTTGAATTTGGAGAGGAAGCATCAAGGCTGGACGTTCACAGGCTTCACTTGCAGAGTTATGCATAGCTCGTGTATTTTAAAGCAGTTTATTCTAATAGAAACAGTGGTCAGCTCCCTTGAGCACTAGCCAGCACACCTGCAAGACCTGCAGCTTATTTTGAGGTGAGTACTCTGCTCCACAGCTGCCTAGTAAGCCCAGCTCACTGCCCAGCAGCTGCATTGATATCAGCCAGGGCCATGCAAGGCACCAGTGATGGTGATACTGCACTGGCAGGTTTCTCCCCAGACTGCCTGACATGCTGAGAACATCTCCTGTCTCCTGGTTCTGTTACTGAAGCCCCATATGTTCTGCTTGAGTTCCTATGTGCAAGCACATTCTGGAGACATAAAACAGCATCTGTGATGATGCTCGCTACCTTGTAACTCTCTCTGTGCAGCTGCTTCTGGCCATGTTTTATTTAACTGGCTCTTTTCCAAAGCTCACATTGGCTTCATTCTCTGATGCTGAGGGCAGAGCTGAGCACACACGTGGGTGGAGGGCTGTGGTGTGGGTTCCTCCCATCTTTGACTGGCTCTCCCTGCCATCCCATCATCACCACCACTGAGCGCCACACTGCCTGCATGGCCATGAGGCCTCCACCTGGCCATGTCACACAGGAGCAAGAAAAGAGCACATTTTGTGTTGATTCTTTTCTTCCAAAATAAATGAAGAGGTTATCTTTCTTTAAAGGGATGCATCTGGTTCTATTAGTAGCTAATCTTTTAAAATATGGGAGAGGTGGCAGCAATGCTGGAAGAAGAGATTTAGGGGGGGGATCTTTTTAAATGGAAAGAGAAGAAAGAAATTAAGTTTCTATTTATGTACTAGCTCTGATTTGAATTTAAAAGTGGGAGTGAAAAGATGGAGCTTCTCCTAGCATCACCAGGTCAGCTGCACTGCACACAGTGTGTGTGTGTGTGTGTGTGTGCGCGTGTATGCAAAATGATCTGATTGATGCCGCAGCAGTTGTGCAATATAACCACTCTGGTGTTGCTATTACTTCCTGCTCTCCCTCAGCATCCTGCTGGTGGCATTTAAACCCTGATACACTGTGACTGTGCTTACCCAGCTTATCCCTTTTTAATTTTTTTCACTGCGATATTGTCAAGTGAATTCTCAGGAGAACTGAGACCTGTGGTTGTTCCTGCAGTGGGACAGGGTCCTTTGCATTCACGAGGAGCCTACAGAGGTGGATAGTGATAGGACAAGGGGGAATGGTTTTAAACTGGGACGGAGGAGGTTTAGGTTGGATATTAGGAGGAAGTTTTTCACACAGAGGGTGGTGACGCACTGGAACAGGTTGCCCAAGGAGGTTGTGGATGCCCCACCCCTGGAGGCATTCAAAGCCAGGCTGGATGTGGCTCTGGGCAGCAGCCTGGTCTAGTGGTTAGCCATCCTGCACATAGCAGGGGGGTTGAAACTAGATGATCATTGTGGTCCTTTTCAACCCAGGCCATTCTATGATTCTATGACACAGCCAATGCAACTGTGGTTTGCATTGTGTAAATGTTTGTGCAGCTGGGGGAGGTACTTGTGGAGACAGCAAAAGAATCTTGCTCTGAATTCCTGCTCTTTTTAGTGTATGTTTGGAAGTGCTGCTGTTATAGGGGACTTGAAGGTGGGAGCTGCTTTATCTGTCAAGATCCTGTAGTCAGTAGATTGTCTTCAGCATTCCACAGCAGCAACAGACCCATGTTTATCTCCTGGGGACGTCCACTGGTTTTCAACCTTCAGGTGCCTGGTGTGAATGGCTGTGCAGCTGTTCTAGAGAGGAGGTGACATCTCCACTAACCCAGACAGACATGGGAGCTGTGCAGGTCCTGCTTGGACAGGGTTTCCAGAACAAAAAAAAAGGGAGCACATCTGGGAAAGCTGCATGGGTAGCCATGCAGTTACTGTGTCTTGAAAGATCAGCTCCTGCCTTCTTTGAGGAGAGCCATCCTCCTCAAGTCCATCACTTTTTGCTGATGAAGTGGAGGAATCAATTTTGCCTTCAGTTACTGACCTGAAAACAGCCAACTACTGAAAGATCACTGCTCTTACAATAAGAGCCAGAGCTCTTACCAGGTAACAGTTCTCTCATGAAGTCAGCGAATGGGAGATGACCTCTTCTCCCTCTCTTTGGACGTGTTGGTCCCAGTAACACATACCTCAGGTACCTCCCATCTCCGTGGCCAGAACTCATTTTCTGACAACAGCCCACAAGTGACCTCTCATGATGTCATTCTGACCTTCAGTTGTTTGCAATCCTATGCATTGTGTCAGCTTATCATGATGATTGCGCCTCTCAGATCAGTGATCTATTAAATGCCGTAGCACACATTTTGTGCAGGAAATGAAAGATGCAGCGTGATTGTATCATCTGCACTTTCAATTTGCGCTGTATAAAAGTGCTGAATAACTGCTGCTTCTTTGAGGTGTACTTTTTTAAATAAAATAAAATAAGTCATTTGTGGTATCTACCGTTGTTCTCCAGGTAAAGAATGGGCCACAGTTCTGTTGCAGAATTACAGTGTTCCTAACCAATGTAACAACACGTTCTCTATTATGTTAGACTACTGGTCTAGGAGGGTTATGCCTAAGAAGCAAGGAGTAAATTACTGCGTAAGGATAGGGGGATTCTGTTTGTTTGTTTCAAAAATTGCTTTGAATATGGGCTTCTGTATCTTAGAGTGCAGTGTGTGTTAAGCAAGCACCCAGCCTTCTCAGAAAGCACATTGGTGAAGAAAGACGTGTTAAGGCTGCAGGAGTTACTATGAACAGAGGGGGCACCAGCACCTCTCTAAAAGAGGAAAAATTAGGATGGCTGTTGAGAACAACCTGGGCTGTAATGCTCTGAGAAAGAAAGGAGTATTTAAAATTAAAATCTCCAGATTAAATCTCTACCATGGCTTAATGTACAGGATTCTGGATATTCTGTGTTCAGCACAAGCCAGGAGACACAAAGGTGTGGACGTGAGGTTTGTGCTGCTCGGCCTTAGGAAAGGCAGCCACAGCTGCAGAGTGCCCACTGTCTCTCAGGAGGGAGGGGGATCTCTGCAGAGGTGACTGCAAAGGTCATTTACTGCCACGCTGACGGCTGCCCAGCGGGAAGCAGGAGGAGGGAACAATCATATCGTATTGATTCCAGGTCATGTTTGAGGGTTTTTTATATCTGTTTTAGCACAGCACAGCGCTCGGAGTCCTCCTGGGGCTGCCCTATGGGAACGCAGCGTCGCTTGTGCGAGCTCAACTCAATCATCCCCAGCCTTCTGCAGTCAAACTGCTGTGCGAGGGGACGGCGTCCTGTCCCCAGGCTATTAAAGAGAGGAGCTGGCTTCCTCTCCCTTTTATCTTTAAAGCCTCTTTTGTTGTTTGTGGGATGAGAGAAGAAAGTCGCCTGCGAAGGGCTGGAGCAGGTTTCTAACATCAGACACAAGGACGGCAGGAGGACATCCTGCGCTGCGGAATCTGCAAGCATGCAAAAAATGAGAGTTGGCGATATTAAAGAGGGGAAAAAAGAAAGAGCAGCTTCAAAGCAAACTGCTCGGTGACATAGTTTTTATGAGCAAACTGTTGTGAGTGAGGACGGGTTTAGCAGGGTGTTCAGTGAGGGGATAGGACAGAAACTTAAATAACAGAATTAATTCTTTCTGGCCACACGGAATCTGCAGCTCTGGTACCCCTCTGGCCCTGTAAATAAAGAAATAGAGGGAAGAAAAAAAAAAAAAAAAGGCAAAGTCTTTCCATGGCTATTTTTTTATGTCAAACACAATGCTGAGCTGGCATCCCAAAAAACTTCACTTGCAAAAACGAACTGCCAAACCATGCTCATGCCCTCAGCAACCCAGCCTGAAATAAATAAGACTATTAAAAAATGTGCTGAGCGTCCTCCTTCAAAAATTCAGGCCTTTAGGTGCAGCCAGGGACCGGTTTCCAAAACTCAGCATGAAGTTTCGGCTGCCCTCAGTACCTTGGCACCACCCAGCCCCACGGCAGCCTGAGACCCCAGCATCAGGGAGCCTTGGGCAACTCTTAGCAAGAGGCTGACAGCATCAAATGCTGCTGCTCCAGTTGACCCTTCTGTGCCTCTGTTCAGCTACCCATGGGTTTGGTCTCCCTCAGCTGGCATAGGGTTAGTGTAAAATTCAAAAGATGCACTCACCATCTGGACAAAAATACACATTGTTGTTACAGTACATTTGGACCTGGTTGGTTGTCACTGCAAAACACATCTGCCTTTCTAATTGTCAGGAATTTACTGTGAGTGTATTCCTGTGGGAGCAGGTGGTTTTGTCTCTGCACCTCTCAGAAATACCCATGAAGTGCAGGCTGCTCAGTACAGACCTGTCACTAGGGCAGGTATGGTAGAGACTGTAGAATCATTAAGGTTGAAAAAGACCAGAAGATCATCGAGTTCAGCTGTCAACCCATTCCCAGCATGCCCATTCACGTCCCTCTGTGCCACATCTACATAGTTCTTAAACATCTCCAGGGTTGGTGACTCCACCACCTCCCTGGGCAGCCCATTCTAGCACCTAACCGCTCTTGCTGAGAATAGATTTTTCTTAATGTCCAACCTGAATCCCCCCTGGTGCAATATGAGGCCATTCCCTCTAGTCTTATCACTAGCTACGTGAGAGAAGCCAACTCCCACCTTGCCACAACCTCCTTGCAGGTAGTTGCAGGGAGCAATGAGGTCTCTCCTTAGATAACCAGTATTGTTGAGTTTGGAGAAGGAAAATCACAGAAGAAAAAATGACAACATTGATATGTGTCATATGCAGAGAGAGTTCCTCTAACTCAGGGATGGATAGCAGCAGGGATGAGAGAGTGTAGTTCCCTGCTGTCAAGGTCTTTGCTGTCCCCATCTCCTGCTGCGGGCTCGATCTGAGACAACCTGCTGGACTGCCATCCTCAAGTTCTTATTATAGCAGAACCTAGAAATCCCCTTAAGCCTATTAAATGTTTGTCTTGAAAGACGTGGCATATGGTGATTGCACACTCTACTCCCAAGAGCCAGAAGAGCATCTCCAGCTGCAACATCCAGAAGGCTTTTCAAATATTTTATTCAATTAGGACGGTTCTATTAAGTGTTTTATTCAATTAGGACGGAAAATGCACAGGCAGTGGAAACAGACAAGTACCGAGGGAAGAGTATGAGGAAGCTGCTAGGCTGAGTAGGAATGGGGTCAGGAAAGCCAAGGCCCAGATTGAACTAAACTTGACAAGGGATGCCAAGAAGAACAAAAATGCTTCTACAGGTAGAAAAGGAAAGTCCTGGAGGGCATAACCCCCCCCCTAGTGAGTGACACTGGCAAGCTGGTAAGGACAGACAAGGAGAAGTCTGAAGTACTTAACAGTTCTTTGCCTCGATCTTCTCTGATAACTGCTCATCACAGAGCCCTCAAGTGTTTGGTTTGGTAGGAGGGGAGTGGGAAAACAATGTCTCTCCCACTGTAAGTGAAGATCAGGTTTGTGACCACCTGAGGAACCTGAACATCCACAAGTCTACAGGTCCCAATGAGATGCATCCCAGAGTCCTGAGGAAACTGACTGAGAGATGCTAAGCTACTCTCAATGCTATTTGAAAAGTTGTGGCAATCAGGTGACGTCCCTGGTGACTGGAAAAAAGGCAACATCACACCCAGTTTTAAGAAGGGTAAAAAGGATGACCCCAGGAACTACTGACCTGTCAACAGTCTCACCTCTGTGTCAGGAAAGATCATGGAGCAGATCCTCCTGAAAGCTCTGTTAAGGGACATGGAAGACAGGGAGGTAATACAGGAGAACCAGCATGACTTCACCAAGGGAAAATCCTGCTTGATCAACCTGGTGGCCTTTTGTGATTGTGTCACTGCATCAGTGAACAAGGGATGAGCCACTGATGCAATCTCTCTCGACTTCAGTAAGGTCTTTGACACAGTACTCCACGACATTCTTCTCTCCAAATTGAACAGATAATGGATTTGATGGGTGGACTGTTCAGTGGATGAAGAGATGGAGATCAGTGATAAGTATTGTCCTTCAATGAACAGTGCTGGGGTTGATGCTCTTTAATATCTTCATCAATGATATTAATGAGGGTTGAATGCACCCTCAGCAAGTTTGCTGATGACACCAAGCTGTGGGATGTGGTCAACACACCAGAGGGATGAGGTGCCATCCAGAGGGATCTTGATCAGCTTGAGTGGTGAAGCTCATGAGGTTCAACAAATCCAAATGCATAACCCTACACCTGGATCAGGGCAACTCCCACTACCTATACAAACTGGGATATGAAAGGATTGAGAGCAGCCCCGCTGAAAAAAGAAACTGGGAGTGCTGTTGAATGGGAAGCTGGGTGTGAGCCAGTAACGTGCCCTCGCAGCTCAGAAAGCCAACCACATCCTGGGCTGCATCAAAAGAAGCATGACCAGCAGGTCAAGGGAGGTGAGCCTGTCCCTCTACTCTGCAGTGGTGAGGCCTCACCTGGAGTACTGCATCCCAGTGTGGTGTCCTCAGTACAGGACACAGACCTGTTGGAGTGCACCCAAAAGATGCCACAAAAATGATCCAAGGGATAGAACACCTCTCCTACAAGGACAGGCTGAGAGAGCTGGGGCTGTTCAGCCTGGAGAAGAGAAGGCTATGAGATGACCTGATAGCAGCCTTTCAGTATCTAGAGGGGAGCTACAGGAAAGAAAGGGACAAACTCTTTAGCAGAGTCTGTGGTGATAGAACAAAGGGAAATGGTTACAAGCTTAAATAGTGTAGATTTAGGATAAACATAAGGAAAAGGTCTTTTACAGTGAGGGTGGTGAGGCACTGGAGCAGGTTGCCCAGAGAGTGGTGGATGCCCCATACCTGGAAACTTTCAAGGCAAGGCTGGATCAGGCCCTGGGCAACCTGATCAGGCTGTGCATGTCACTGTTCACTGTAGATGGCCTAGATGGCCTCTAAAGGTTCCGTCCAACTCTAAGGATTCTATGATTCTATCTTCAGTGACTGAATATTTGGTTAATGCCTTCTTTGCTAAGATGTTTGTTGACAGTTTTTGCCATGAGGGGTGAAAACCCATTGGTCATTTGCTATTTTGGGTTTAAATTTTGTCCTGGGGTGGATGTTGGCTGGGTGTAAGCTGGTTCACTTGGGATGGAGAACTATAAGGAGTGGACACAGAGCAGCTCCTTCACCAACTGCTTTCCAGGCACATACACACTTACTGAGTTTTGCTAAGATGAGGAATTTTTGATATAGAAAAAGATGTTGTGTTCCACTGTCATCTGGGGCTCCACTGAAATAAAATGTTGGTTTCAGCTCTATTTGAAACTACGTTCAGATATGGCCAGCATCCCTTTCCACTTGAACCTCTAAAACTGAGGCAACATAGTAATGAAGCACTGAAAACCTCGAGCATTGTTTAGGAAAGAGCAGCAGAACAAATTAATAACCTTGTACATTAGATGCCCTCTTGGATTGTGTTTCTTACGCTGTGTGATTTTGTCTCTAAGCTCCCTTCCCTGCTTTCCATCTACTTTAAGTAAAAATTTAGTACAAATGTCTCCAGGAAGTACCGCTCTGACAGATGTTCAGGTGATAAATATTTGCAGTCAGGGTAATTCACAAAACAGATGTCATTCTGCTGATATGGGATCTTTCTATATTTTGTGTTTTCTGTGCAAACATGCGACTCTGGGAAATAAATTTGTCTTAATCAAAGCAAAAAGTAATTAAAGAATTGTATCTGAAACTGCTGATGCTGCTTCTAAAAGTCACAAAAATGGGATTTCAAGCAAAGCATACTTTTTCAAATGTACTTAGGATAAAAAAGTTGATGGAAAAATTTTATATTTGAAATGATATATGAAATGGCAAGCCCGTGTGCTACTTCAATTTACTGCAAAAACTAGCAAAGCAGAAAGGGGAAAGATTACTTTATGGATGACGTATTACAAGGAAAGGGAAAAAAGAGAGGTGAAGTGTTTATTGTCAGTTTTGAGCATTCCTGTGGCAGAGCTGAGGTGACTTGGCAGGGTTGTGACAAGCCCTTTGAGTGGCTGCTCTCTGGCAGCTGGAGCTGGAGCCGTGGCTCCCTCTGGAAGGAAGATGTTTGTCATCTTCGCTGGCGTGCCAGCCCAACCCAATCGTTGTTAACCCGGACCTTGCTGCCTGAGTGTCTGCACCATCCCAGCTCACCTCTCCTCCAGCAGTGCTTTATTCCTCCCCTTTTCATCCCCACCTACCTCAACACTACACCCAGAAGCCTGTGATTTATTTGTGTTCTCCAGACTCCTGTGTGAAACTTGGGGAAGGAAAAAAAGAAAGTGTGTTTTTCACTTGTGAGCCTACTATTTCTTTTTAATTAAAGAGCTTAACCTTTCTGTGCAGCTGCATGTAGGACTGATGATTGCGCTATCTGGTAGGTGTCCTAGGAGAAGGGAAAGAGTACTCTTTCTTCGCAGAAAGAACAGTGAAGCACTGGCACAGGCTGCCCAGGGAGGTGGTGAAGTCACCATTCCTGGAGGTGTTCAAGAACTGTGTGGGTGTGGCACTGAGGGACACAGTTAGTGGGTATGGTGTGGATGGATTGCTGGTTGAACTAGACGATCTTAAGTGGTCTTTTCCAACCTTAATGATCCTATGACTCTACCCCCTCCTTATCCAGGCCTTAGCCTTTAGCCTCTTATCCTGTAGTCTTTTTAGGACCTTGAGCTTTCAAAAGCCTCCTGACAACTTCAAAGTATGATGGTACTTTTAAAGTCCTGTTACCTGTTTTTCTTTTCCTTCTCTTCTTTGAGAGGAAAATCTTGCTCTGGAGACCATCTTTTCTCTCCTTCCTTCTAGCTTCGGCCTGCTGCTGGTACCAGAGACCAGGCTGTGGTGGCTGGGACATCACACGATGGGGTTAGGGGAAGTGTCTCAGCCTGCACTGCTCTGCTGCTGTGCTTCTGGCAGGGGTGAAGAGAGGCCTTGGAAAATAGAATCATTAAGATTGGAAAAGACCTCTAAGATGCCAGCCCAGCCCCACCAGCCCACTCACCACGTTCCTCAGTGCCACATCTCCTTGCTTCTTGAACACCTCCATGGACAGTGACTCCACCACCTCCCCGTGCAGCCCATTCCAGCACCTGACCACCATGTTGGAGAAGAAGTTTTTCCTAATATCCAACCTGAACCTCCCCTGGGGCGACTTGAGGCCTTTACCTCTCATCCCATCACGGGTCCAGAACGGTCCAGAGGAAGCAAAGGGAAGCTTTCACAGCCGATACTGCGGCTTTGAAATCCAAACAAGAAGTGGCTTGCCAAGTAATGGAGATCAAGTCCGATGTGAAGTGTTTCAGCCTCTTCTGTAACAAAGAGAAACAGCCTGTCGGTGCTGACCGGGCACGCTTACATCACCCACCTCTCGGTGAATCACCGACAGCGCCCAGCAGGTCAGAAAGCGTAGATTAACGACCAAGCCCTACAGGGCCGCTGCACCTCGGGCTCACCAGGAGATGGAGCCCGAGAGCCTCCAGGCAGCTCCCTGAGCTGTAAGGGCAGCGCCTGCCCCGCCGCCGGAGCGAGGCCCGAGCTCTGAGCTGCGGCACGGCACTACCTGCAGCCCGAGGCTCGGCGTGTCTCGTAGCGACACAAGCGCTGCCCACAGAGCGCGTTTGGGAACGCGGGATTGTTCTCTTCAGTAACACACAGTGATGAAGCGGATAGAAATGAAGGAGAGCGCTTCTGGTTCTGAGAGGGAGGCAGAAGGTAAAAAACGAGCCGACACCAACGGCTGACGCGGGAAACTGCATTACGTCTCATCTCACCACAGCGTTTTGTTCACACACACAAAAGACCCTCCCCCTCGTTTTTTCTCAGTGGTCACAAAGCCGGGGAAAACAAAACAAAACAAAAAAAAACAGAGCAGAACAAAACAAAACCAGCACGAACAATCGAACAGAAATCAGGGAAAGGAGGGGCGTTTCTTGTATTTTGGGGGCTCAGCCTGCAACCAAAACTCTCCTCCCAAAACGCCTCTAAAAATCTTCCCGTTGCGGTGAAGAAAGGACAGAGGAGGCAGGCAGAACCAACTCTTCAGCAGAGAACCACGCACGGATGAGAGGTCAGTGGGAATTTGCAGAGATTAGCATCTAAAGCCATCTGCTCCCTGAAAGAAAAACCTGACCCTGCACCATACATTGTGTGGGAAATCCATGCAACGGCACCAGAGTCCCTGGAGGCCTTATTAGGCAAACCACAGGATATCCATGAAAGAGAGTTGAAATTCAAATTGTTAGCAGCTCACTCTCAGTAGCAGCCATGTTCATGTCCACCGCAGGGCCTTTTGGGGTAATTCTGGGAAGTAATATATGAGTTAATTCTCTGCTAAGCTCTGTTGGCACAGATAAAATTTCCATGGAACCCAGTCAGGCTCCATATCACGTGCTGGCTACCTGGTAACATACTTAAACATACACATCCCTACCTGACTGTGATGATGTTAATGTACCGCAGCAAACATATGTTCTTTAGATACTGTTTTGGTATCTGCATAATTTGTACACTGTGAAAGAGAATTTTCTTTAGCTTAACTTTTACGCCGAGTAAAGCTGAGCTAATAAAAGTCAGAGTGAATTGTACTGCTAGAGGCCAGCTATAGGCCAGCTTCTAAGCTATTTGAAACCTCTCAGCATTCATTTTGCAGCTGTGAAAAATACTACAGATATATATAAAGCCATAATGCCAGATTGGCCGCTGTTACTGCCTGGGGTTAGAAAATTCCCAGACTGACTTCAGCGCAGCTTCCTTCCCCCTGCCAGGCTGGGAGAACACAGGAGCCTTTGAGAAGTCTGCCCTTCGGGACTCCTTTCCTCCACCTCCTCTCTCCTCTGAGCTTTCCCATTATAAACGACTGGACACCTGCTTGTTCTCCTCCTTGGAGACATTTCAGACAGTGCTGTGGGGTACGTTAGGGGCATCCACCACTTCTCTGGACAGCCTGTTCCTTTGCCTCAGAGCAGGCATCTGGTGAACTTGCTCATGCCTGTTTGACTTCTCAGAGGCTCTGAATTTCCAAAGTGGCCATAAAGCAGATGCTTGAGGACAGGACAAGGACGGATCCCCAGCACATTCTCACAGTCTGCAGGAGCTCCAGCACTTCTTTGGCCAGAGGTAATGCCTTATATGACTGAAAGACATTATATTTTTATGTGTTAACTGCACCATTTGGTGTTGTCTCATGCAAAACTTTACCCCATCTCATGACAATCAAGAAGGCACAGCTGCCCTGCATGCTGTAAGGATATAAGGTTGTCTGGAACCCAGCGCACACTTGTAAGTGAGTTTAGATTGAATGTAAGCTTTTATTCCAACCCCCATCTAACAAGATAACTTTTAAAAAATCCAGATCTAATATTTCTGTATTAAACCAAGCGTCTGTCTACAAGTATGAAGGGGTGAATGGCACCATGACTCAAGCACACCATGATCTCACTGTGTGATAGACTTTTCTTTTCAGCAATATTACCTCTACAAATGTTTCACTGGAAATTCATGCCAGATCATCTTTGCAAGAATACCTTCAGGCTCTCAATAGATATCTTTCTACAGAAGTAACGAATGCAGTGAATGATACAGACATTGGTTATTTCATTGTAAAGAGGAGTGCAGAACAAAAATATGTCTGAGGCTGGGATGGTGAGCAGTCCTCTGGAAGTGCTCTTTTCTTACTGTAGAAAGAAAACCCAGAGTATTCCTGAAGACAACTTGGCTTTTAGACATCCACTGCTGGTGGGCAGAAGCCCTTCTATCCTCATCAGATAAGTCCTTTTCAATGCTTTTAAATCTACTTCTAGGATGCCTGTTAATTATTGGTCTTTTTATTGGCAACTCTTTGATGTAAAATCAAATAAAGCCAAATCAGCTTACTTATTGTTATAACAAATGAGTCTTAGTTAACGTTGTCATTAACCTTTTTATTCCAGCATTAGCATTCAGATGTCAGACTCCCACTGAACTGGCTGTTGGAGGCCAATTATTGTGAGTTTACATAGAGATCAGTCTGCAGAAGCAGCCTGAATACTGAGGTACTGACAAAGCAGCGTGCTTTCAGGAGCACCGGGCAAAGATAAACAAGTTTGAGGGGAAGGAAAAATCAAAGTGGATTTTTCTCTGCAAAAAACATCTGCTGAAGAAAGTGTGGTAGGCAAAGAGGGAGAAGAAAAGTGCAATAAAGTGAGATTTGATGAATTTCTCTTTTGTAACTTACTGATAAAGTGGATACGACGTATGAATCAATTTTCACAGAAAAATTAAAAGCACTGAACTAAAATGAACCCAGCACCGACCATCTAGAAAGCCAATTGAATGATGGAACCTTTGCCTTTCCATGTCTTCAAAAGGATTTGTGTCGAATATTTATTAAAGCACAGGCTCAGCATCCTGCCCTCATTCAGTGCAAAGGAGCTGCCCCCCACACCCTACACATGCAGAGAGAAATATGTTGCTGAGTAGTTCTGCACACAAAAACAACTTTGGCCACAGCCTTTATCGTCTTTACCTAGTGCTGATGGAGAGATGTGTTGGACACACTTTTCCACGTAATCCACAGATTTTGCTTGCAGTCCAACCACAAAAGCATCAATTGTTTGCCTGAAGAAAAAGGCTAATGAGTCCATTTGGGCCAACTGTGTGTTTGTGTGTTTGAGAGTGTAAAGGTGAAACATGATTTACCACTCTAACGGCAGTATTTCACACCTATAGGAGTTTGCAGCTGACCATGTCATTCATATAGCTAAAGATGGCGATGTCTGTTTTTTGAACACTCATTTTATTTTTACTTTATTTCCAGAAAAACTCACGCATTTTGGTTAACGCCATCCAGATTATTGTTCTGGGATGCAGAATGCAGCAGGCCTTGGGATACCCACCTGCAGCTGCCACCTCCACAACACTTCATCTGTGGACTGTGCTTGTGAACATGGAGGGCCAGAAGAATGATAACATGTGCTGCTGTCCTGTTCTCCCCCTGAAACTCCTCTGATTTTCCTGTGTGTGTTCAACATGATATATACTTCTCTCTTTTTCAAGATGATGACCTATTTTTCTACCATCACTGCAGAATACATTATCATAAACCATATTTTTCACGTTTATTGCGCTGGACTGTAGAATCATTATTTATAAGAATTATAAGGTTGTCTACGTGTTTTATTTTCAGCATTAAACTTGGCTGAAGTTAGAGTGAACTATTTTCCATTCTTAACTTATTTTGTAGGTCAGAAGAGCAGCGTGTGGGTGTCAAAATACGAGCAGTCTCGCAGTCATCAGAATTATAGCAGTTCCCAAACTATTTCCAACAATAGGCTTTGAAATAAGAGAGAATACCACTTCTCATATACTGACTTCCCATCCAAAACAAATGTAAGATTAAAATAGTATCTGCTTGCAGGAGGAAATCACTTGAGGCCAGGACTTTAAGTTGGAAAAGACCTGAAAAATACTGCAAAAGAACCCTGTGCTTTAGAAAAAGCATTTTGAGAATACGCTTTGAAAAAAGTGTGGCATTTAAACTGTGCATCTTCATATTCCTGAAGCATCCTAACAACCTTACACAAAGCCAAGCTCTCTTTCTCTCCTTCAGATCTATTTGCCTGTCTTTTGGATTCATGTTCTTCTCTTGCAGGTAAAAATGCTCTCCCATGGACTGACCTCTAGGCTAGAGAAAACTTGTTTGGAATTTGTCTTTGTTTCCTGACAACTCATACCCACAAAAAGCCTAACGGATGAATCCTGCCCTCTTTTTGGGAGGTAGCTGGGAAGGAAATATCCTACTCATTTTGAGTAGATTTTTAAAAAGGTAATCTCTACAAGTACAGATCTTACAGTGCTAAAGGGATAAGAGCTCTCCATTAGGGATGTGAAAGAGGACAGCGATCCAAGTAGCCTTGCTCTTTGCAAAACTGATCTGACACTTTCAGTTAAGACAAGCCTCTGAAGACCAGTTTTTCACAGTTAATCCTCAGCTGCAAAGCTTGAGACACCAGAGCCTGACTGGAGTAGCGCTGAGACCTGAAGCTGCCAACCTAATGGAGATGAGCCTTGCCCTGAGCACAGGAGAGCTGTATTGCTGAGGGCCCTGAAGTGTCACCTCCTCGGCCTCTGAAACCAAGCACTCCAATTAATGCTTCTGCCTGTCAGTCCCCTAACAACAAAACCTGGCTACCCAGCTCTTTTTCTTGCTACCTCAAAAATGTTCTGGAATGGTAACTCACAAAATCGTTGAGATTAACCACAATGAACAAATTCACAATGAAACTGATAATTCAGGCCTAATTAATAACTAGAAGATTGGTGCTCACTAAATAGTTCACCCTGAAGGCAGTGGAGAGCCATTATCTTATCCACTTACCTGTAGCTGCCCCCGCAGGTACCAGTAAGCACGTGTATGCGCATACAGGCATATCCATGTGGGTTTGCGTGGAGAGGGAACAGGAATAAGCACTCGCTTTTTTTCTTCTAAAAGCTGTACCTGTGAGTGAATGAAGGAAGGAAATATTTCACGTGAATTGCCTGGAGATGAAATGGGGCTAAGTTCCAAACACATGCTCCACGATTGCTGTCGGGTTCTTTCGTTCCTGATCAGCTCGGTGTTAAGAACAGGTGGGAAAGGCAGTGCGTTACCATCAGGCATGGACAGCTCCCACACTGATTTCACTGATTATCCCATGACTCCACTTTCTGTACATTACGTAGAAATCCAAGGCTGCGGAGGAGTCCCAAACTTTCTCTGTTTTGCTAACTATGCTTCTGTTACCTGTTGATGTTGTTACAGAGAGGACAAGGAGGTTTTACACTTAAATAAGAGTTTCCAAACACGGTTTAAGTAAACCAAATTGTCTTTCAGGTGCATCTTGTTCATTACAGCAGGCTTATTGTGTTTTCGTCCTTCAGAAACTCCTGTTCATAGCTGTGTTCCCCTGTAGAAGTATTACTTCTAATCATTCTCGTGTGTCATTTGCTGACAGTGTATTTCTTTTTGAGGGCAGACTTCTTTACCTTCAGCTAACATCAGAAGAGTAGTAACATATTTGAAACTCCCAAACGTGTTGTATTTTAGAAACATTTCAGATTTTTCTCTATTGTGCAAGTGCTTGAGTAAATGCAATGTGTCTATGCTAGGAAGAGTTCGTATACTCCAAAACACAATCTGACATTTACTCTCATTTATTTTGAAATGCAAATGCATTTAGTTTATTCAGAATTCTGTTGCAGCTTACTGTCTTATTAGTGATCATGCTGATAACTTGAATTTCTGAAATGCTGTTGCTAAGCAATGCAACTTCAGGCATGTAATGAGCCTTTCCAGTGGCTACTTGAAGATGAAGAAAATTATCTCAGCTTCACAGGTTGTTTGATCATCAACCGCATTATAATGGTTGGGTGATAAATAAGTTTTCAGCTTGCCCTTATTCTCCTGCAGATAATTTATTTTTGTATGGTAAATGAAGATCATACAGGATCAGGAAGAAAGACGTATATTTTGGGATGCAAAGGCAGAATCAAAGAACTTGTGTAGCTCCTTTGCATAACTTTCTATAAAAAGAAGACTTCTTTCAGCTCATTACTTCAGGAAAGTGTACAGAAGGACTGGGACCCCAAGGACAACCCAGTGAAACCCTGCCCAAAACAAAGAGACGCATCTGCTCTATCCTTGGTACAGATCTCCTGCTGGTTGGACCTGACTGAAGACAGGAGCATGACAGCAGTGGTCAGTGGGTTAGACTGGATGATGGGACAAGTCCTCCCACATGGGCTCTGTTCTTGGGAAGCAAAAGCTGTGCACCACATTGGGATGGGAGAAATTACTCTATGTGTTCTTCTCAGTCTGTAGCAGCAGCTGGCACCTGGCAGAGCTTTCGGTACTCATTTCCTATGGTGACCAGGAACTACCTGGAGCCTGGTTATTCTGGGATCATCCTTTCATTGTTTCTGTTCATCACTGCAAAGTCCAGTCACTGAAACACACTGACATGAATTTCAGGTTCCCTTGCAGCTCTTTTTTTCCCCTGCAGACATATATATTCTGTTAATGCCCGCGGGTGAAATAGATGGGAACAGTGATGGCCAACACACTTGAGTGTGCTGCTCAAGGGAAAGGAGGTTCAGCTGCCCCTGCAGGCACACACCATCCAGACATTGAACTCTCTCAGTGCCTCAGTCCTCCATCCACCAAAGGAGGCAGCATCTTCACAGCAGTGGAAGTAAACCAGTATTTGAAGCAGCCAACATTGATGAAGACGGAGGGTACAAGAAAGACCAGAGGAAAATATCCACATCTTTATTCAGATCTGGTTTGAAAAGTCTGCAGTAGACAATGCCTGAGGCTACAAACTGGAGAAAAAAGGAAATAAAATAAAATATTGACCATCTGCTCAATGAGTGCCTTACTTTTTCCTCTGCACTTTGCAGTGTAGGGGACCAAGGAAGAGAGGCTGTGTGAGACTGTGCCAGAACACATTCAAGCAGCTGTCTCTTCTTTTCAGTCTCTAGTTTTTGCAACCTTATATTTCTGAAGCTGTTGAGGGTTTCCTGTGTGTCTGTAGTGCTGCTGTACTGGGACCTTCTTGAGGATCAGGACTTTGTATGCCCCTCACTCTGATGAGTAAAGATGGCTCCTACTATTGAGAACCATTTCTGCAAAATCAGAGAACAAAGACTTCTCCTGGGAAATGAAAGTATAGCAAAGCAATTCTTGCCCTGGAGGACTTGTTTTTTCACCTGAGCAGGCTGATGTTGGTAGTGAGGCAACAGTTTTGGGGGAGCATCACTCACTCAACCCCAGATACATTATTCCATGGGTGAAGGAGCAGTATTTTTCTGTCCTCACCCAAAGTTTTGTCCATTTAACAACTAGCAACTTGAGGAATTAGTCCATGAAAAGCTTGTGGTTTTAGCAAATTCTATCTCTTTTCTGGCCAAAAAAAAAAAAACCCCACTAAATCCATACTTACAGTGTATAGACACGAACCTAATCGGAACATCAGATTAATTTCCTTACCCGTGGGCAAGCAAGCCCTAAAACACATGCGGCCCAGCGTTTATGCAATATTCAGTGAGCTGCACTGGTAGCTGCTACATGTTTGTGCTCCAGGAGAGATTTCAGCCTGTGTTGCTAACGCACGTTCTCTGACTCTGCTGTCAGCTAACAGCCGCATCCTTTGCTGAGTCATGTCTCAGTTCCAGCAAGTTATGTGGTCAGTGCTGGAAGGGGAAAGGATGTGGGTAAAGGTGGGGTACTGATGGCTCTTTGTTCCTTTGAAGGCAGGAGGAGAAAGTGGACATTTCTTAATTCAGAGCTGTTGGAAATTTGATGTGTTTTCTCCCTTGGTGCATGTCTGGCTGGAGCTCTAACACTCTAGGGCTGTGTCTCACAAGCCAGTAGAAGCCTCTGGGAATGTAAACCAGAGCTGAAAACTCCGCTGCTGGGGATAAAACCCATATTCTCACAGGCAGAAGCCTGGAAGCAAAACACGTATGCTGCTTTTCTGTGCTGAGACAGCCAGCTGAGGGCATGGACTCCAAACATCTCTGAAGAAAGTCACCTCCAGGAAGGCAATGTGCCACCATTCAGCCCTGCAGCCGGCCAGGGAGCTCAGTGTTTTTTGTCTCATACCTGGCCACTTGAATTGCAGGAACCATCAGATTTTACTGGTTCCTGCAGGCCCCTACCTCATGGAAAGAGAATTTATTCTCCCTATCTGGGATAAAATTTTTCCAGTTAAGTCATTAACCTTTTAGACTGACATTTAACCCTTCATGTGCCTGTGATTCCAACAGTTGGAATGCTCTTCAGGAGAAGCCTAGCTAATAAAAGTCCCTCTTTTACAGTCAATTGGGAGAAATATCTTTTCTGACACAGAAATAGAACTGAGGAAAAAAAAAAAACCACCACACACACACACACACAAACCTACAACTTACTCTCAATGAGAATAAACTGATAATGTAATCAAAGACTCTCTCTAGCCTGGCTGTTAAAATTAAACATGGAGAACTGTGCATAATGTTTCCATCTCTTAACGAGTTTGTGTTTACCTTAACTCTTAGCAGACCGACTGATTCCAGGGTGTTAAACTGTTTGACACAGTCTAGTGACACACAAAACAAATTAACAAGGAAGAACAATGTATTATTTTTAAGAATTTTATTTTATTTTATTTTATTTTATTTTATTTTATTTTCTATACCATTTTACATTTGTTTTTCACTGCTCTTTACAGCACTTCCGTACGCTGCCCTGCTGGGGTTGCCTGGGAGCAGGGAGCCTGGAGGATGGCAGGGAGGAGATGGAGGAGATAGAACAGAGCAGGAGATGAGGTGGGACGATAAAGGTGCTGGGAGGAAATGGATCCTGCAAAGCTGTTGATCCCCAGGCTGGAGGCTACCCTGGGGACTAATGGACTGGAATTTGCAGGGACATGTAGGAGACAGCTCTGAGAAGAGTGCCCACAGCAGCCCAAGCGCTGGACTCAGGTGGTTGTGTCCTCACATTCCCAGGTCCCACAAATGCTTCCTCTGTGTCATCTGGAGAAGGAGCAGCTTTACAGGGCCAGGTGGGAATTACTGAGGGCTCCTCACTCATGAGAAAGTTTGAATTCAGCAAATGGTTTCTGAATTTGGGATGAGCAAGAGGATTTCTGTTGCCTGGTCCACTTCCAAGGTCACCAAGTTCATTATAATGTTGAGCTCATGACAGTGGTCAGTTCTAAATGTGGGTGGCAAAGGCCGGCTGGAAGTTCAGCTGCCTGGTGCTGTTATGAATGGACAGAAATGCTTTTTAGACATCACAATTCAAGAGTCCACAGTCAAGAAGAAGATTGTGCCTCCAGAAACAAGATTAACATCTAGTGCATTTCAGAAGAGAAATGAGGGCTGAGTGACACACTGCAAGTGCTGGATAAGAGATGTGATATGTTTCAAGTTACCCATGAGGTTAGAGTATGCGTACACAAGCTTCAGATCTGCAGCCTTTCTTGGGGTGCTTGCAGCAGGATGGGTACAAAGGAACACACAGGGCTGGAGACCCTGGCAAGGAGGGTATGGACCCCAACATTTAAACACAGCGCACCTTCAGCTGAGCGATGTTTGCACATGTATGTATTTTCTATTGCATAAGTAATCGATAGCTCATTAACAGCCCATTAGAGTGAAAGCTCCTGGGATGTTGAGCATGCTCTGTTTTTATTTGAAAGCCTAAAACAGACAGAAGGAAAAAATGGTATTAGAGGCTTTTAGTAGCTGACTGCTCTGTAGCATGGTATTTTTCCAGGCTTCTGCTCTTACGACCAGCTGATCTCAGGGAGATGAAGGCATTTCCCCCCAGGAGGTAGGAAATCCAGCTCTACCATAACTTTTCTGTGGTGTCCTTTTTACTGCAGTACACTGTTCTTGCACACTCATGGTCCAAGAATGTCAAATGGTCAAATCGTTTTCTTCTGGCTGAAAGCCAGAAATCTGATAGAAGATCAGTTCTATTTTCTCAGTTGGTAAAATTCATTGCACTAAAGAAGCAGTGGCCTGAACAGAGCACCAGAGTGAGTCTGTCAGACGGAGGTTGATCAAGACTGCATATCTCTATTCAGCAGGAGTCCTTATCCCCAGGTCAGTGCCATGCTGCTTTTGGACGCATCATCAGCATTCATCCATGTCTTTCAGTAGCATGGCTACTCCCCTCTTGCCTGAGCATTACCACTAAGAAAACAGAAGGTTTTGGTCCAGGTTTTGCCATGACTACATGCAGTAAACATTTTATCCAATAACTGCGACCTAATGAAACAACATGGGGTGCAGGAACCAAACTCAGCATCCCCCTCTCTGCCCTGACAGTGCCTGAATGATGGGCCATCACTGTGTCCTCCCATCCCACTCCCTGTGTCGTGTCCATGAATGCAGAAGATGTGAGTGCCTTCACAAAAACATCTCTTAAAACATACCAGGATAAAGAGGACAAATTTTCCAAAAAGGATGAATTCTATTCAGCCATACATCTGAGCAGCCAGGGTATTGTGTTGGAAAAATCTGTGATAAACAAAGCAGAAAATAATGGTGATTTCAGGTCAAAAGCACTTCTTTTTCTCCTACATTTGTTTCATAACAGCTCAAGAAATGAGGGGAAGAATGATGGAAGAAGAAATACAGAAGTGCACTTCAAAATATATCGGAAAGGAGACAGGTTTTCAATGCGTTTATAATTTATAATTGAAAAGTCACCTTGTCTCTCTCTTTTCTAGCATGTAAACCTTTTTCAAGAATTAGCATAAATAAACTTTGTATAAACAGATTTTATTTCTTTATTTTTTTTTAATTTGGCACTGAATACACAAGACAAGCACAAGGGTTAGCAACTGTGGTAAAATCATTAATTTCCTCTGACAATTTCTAAAATCAAAAGCAAGTACTTGAGCATAATACATCCTAACTAGAGAAGTAATTTAAATAATCTTTCATGAACGTTACCAAATTAAATACAACCTTCAGTGCTTTTTGTGAAGAGTATTCTTTTAGTCAGAGGATCCACGTGTTCGGTTTATTCCTTCTACGTCACAGTAGTGACAAAGAAATAACCTATGATTAGAAAGCACACACTTATTCAGGAGAGGTAGGTGCACCAATACTTTCTTCCAAGTGTTCAAATAATCTTTATTTATTTAGCAGATGTATTTAGCAGATAGAAGTAACTTTCCACTCTTTACATGGGAACTTCAGCAAAGGCAAGCAGGTAGCGTTCCTCACTGATCCCTTAAAATACCCAAATAGAAAAAGTAGTTTGAAGGCAAAACCAAGAAAGGAATCTTCAGCTGATAAAGAAAGAAAATATTATTCTTAACAACTAGACCAAAGCCAGTATATCTTATTTGGGGAGAAAATATGACAGGACAGACTGGTAAAGATCAGTGCAGAGCACAGATTGCCTGGGATGATTACATCAGTAGCCTTGTCTAGGGAAGGCTGAGCTCAGCCATGCATGACAGGTACCTCGCAGCCTGCAGCAAGGGATAAGCCAACAGCCCAGCCTGGCCAAGGAACCACGGCACAGGGGGATCAAGTTGTGCCATCCTGCAGCTGTGCTATGGGACCAAGAGCAAGAAGTGTTCTTCCTGCCCACAGAGAGATATTTGTTTTGAAGCTGTGAATGACAAATACAGAATTATTAAAAAATAAAGCCTTCATTCAGACTGTGGGAAAGTGTGAGGGTATCTATAAAGTCAAGCAGATGTAGTTGTTTGCAGCTGTGTGCTGGTACAGGAAGAGACAAGCAACACAGATTTGGCATCTCACCCCCCAGCCCAAGAGCTTTTTCTGAAGCTCTCCCTCTGTTACACTGAGCACTCCTCCCAGTCATAAACAACAGTACAGATTATGTATTAAAACTCATCTGAGATCATCACAAGCAAAAGCAGCTGCTGAGTGCCTGGAGAAGAAAAATTTCCCTTTCATCACAGCTGATTCCACATTCATCCATTGTTTTACCATCTCTCAAAACTATTTTGATCTTAGAGAGAAACCAAACCAAACAGACCACTGGTTTGATGAACAATGGCAATTTTAATGGTCCTGCTAGTGGTATTAATCCTCTACAAATCATTTAGACTTGTTTTATTAAAGTATTTGGGCACCTAACTTGCACTGCAATAAACTTAAAGATCTCCAAATGTATTTTTAAATGATAAACTTATATTAGCGGAAGAATGCTTGTCTTCCTCATATAAAATGAAATAAAAGATCCAAAGTCTGCTAATGAGCAGTGATCTTCTTGAGTGCCAATTTAAACAGAGGGGAAAAAAATGCTTTCATTGTGCAATTCTGATGCTGGCCATGTTGTGACACTGCTTCCTCCAGGGGATTAATTTAAGCCCAGTAAATCAGAAGAGAATTCCCCTGAAAGTGATGAGTTGAACAGGAAGTGGAAGTGATTTATGTAAAGTAGGAAAGTGCTGAAAATCTTGTGGATTTTGAAATTTTGAGGGGAAAAAGAAAGTGAAATTATATTGTAAAAAGAAAACAAAACAAAACATTATTCTCCAATTAAGATACTTTATTATTTGGTTTTGTAAGAGGAATAAATTAAGGAAAAGCTTGAAAGAAATTAAGAATGCAATGCATATTAAACTGGGCCCTAGTCATGCCTGGGGCTGGACCTCTAGCAACTACTGTGATAGAAATGTTGAATAAGAGCACCCGTGTGTGGTTGTTTTAAAGCGGCATCCCTGCCAGCTGACAGACCAAACTGCACTGCTTTAGAGAGTACAGAAAGAGGAATCTGATTAGTATCTGGTACAAGGTGCAAGTTTAGGCTCATTAGCCAGTGGAGATGAAAGCATTAATGCCCTTCAAGGAGCACATTTACTCTGAACACATTTGCTCATTAGGACAAAGAAGGCTTCTCTCCTTGTGGTGCATCTGAGCTGTGAAAGAGTCTAAGGAAACTCTCTACTTTACCACAAGCTCTGCTTCCTCATGCTAGAAACTGAAAGCAGGTCCCAGAGCATGGTCACCGGGCTGAGGCTGACCCCAGAGCAGATTCCTCCAGGGGGGTCATTCACCCCCACAGAGATGTCGGTGAGGTTTCCACATGGTACACAGAGAGAAGCTGCCATTTCTGGAGTAAGTGTTCCTAGAGTAAGCTCAGTGGAAATGCCCACCGTGGAAAGGGAAGACTCCTCACCGTAGGCTAGAGGTTTAGAGGAGCAGAGATTTGTCCACACTGGGCAGATGGCTTGCAGCCCGCTGTGTAGAACAGAACCATTGCTGCTTTGGGGTGGCAACTGGGGCAGCAGCTGTCATTTTCCCATGGATCATGCTGACATTTAAAGGTTTTTTGAATGTCTTAGTGGCAGTCTTCTATTCTGTCTCGATTGAAGTCATTTGAAAATGGAGTTGTCAGACACTATTAGAAGCAGTCATGAGTTTCATGAGAAAATGGCCAAATCTCTTGGAGTAGAAATGCTACCAATGATTGCTCACCGTTGAAAGAAACTTTTGCCAAGAGTTGCTTGCCATCTTTGCAGTGGAGTAAAGTTAAACAACAAAGCAGGCAATGAGTTGTTTATGGTACATGCCCTTTTTCCTGTCTTCCTCCTTCCAGTAGATGATCAGCTTTCAGCCACAGCCTTTATTGACTCTTCTCCCTTGCCCCTCAGAAAAGGATTCAAAAGCTATAGGCAGAAGTGTCGCTATAGAAAAGGCTCCCATATCTCAGTTTCACCGAAGTTAGCCAGGAGAATTGTGCTTGTTTGCTATTTCATGGTGGATTAGTAATGCATATGGAAGTGGTATAAAACAAGAATATAGTTCCGCATTCTGTCAAAGCTACTTAGAATCTCTTTCATCTCTCAACAGTGCATCCTTGTTCAGAGAAATGCAACATACCGACACCCCTTGAGAGCAGCATGGATACTTGTGCAGGGTTTTGTTAGCCTGTGTACAAGTATCTCTACAAAAACTGTAACCTGTGAAGAGGGTCAAGATACAAAGTGTTTGTTCAGTGAAAGTTTGAAAAGCAAACAAACAAAGCAAACAAAACCAAACAGAGAGGACTGCAGTCCATGCTCCAAGCAGACTGTGCTCTTTTTTTTTTCTTAACCAGGCTTTCAAGAGTCTTTGATTTCTAAAATTGTCTCTTCAGACATGATGAACTGCCAGCCATTGTGTTAGTGTTGGGAAGGACTCTGTCTTCATTGAGTATGTCAGTGTTTCTCATTGTGGGTTCCATTATACAGGGAAGAAAAGTACATTGTGCGGGGAAAGATGCACATGCAAGCAACATAAAATCTCTCTAGTGTACCACCCCAATAAAGGAGAAAACTGGTAAACAAGACACTGATCCTATTTCCTGTTGTATTTTTCATCTTTCTGATCTTCTGTTCACAATGCAAAGAATATACCATGGCATTTTATAACTACTGGAAAAAACAATTTAACACAAAACTATGTATAAATCCAGCATCAGCTTTGTTTAGCTACAAAGATGGTCACTTCGTGGGAATGTTATTTTACATCACAAGCAGTTGTTTCTTTAGGAGATTTCTAATGAAAAGGGATTATACTGATTATTAATGAGTTCCAAATGAATTCAAGTCCCATGGTAATGATAAGCTTGAAATAACACACAGGCCAAAAATACTGGCTATGGAAAAAGGCTGATCTGATCAGATTTGCATTGAAATGTAGCTTCAAAAATGTAAGCAGCAGAATTGAGCCAATTAGACTTGAGAAAGTAATTATTTTGCTATGTCATATTCACCCCTCAAAATTGTTCAAAAAAGGACCACATTCTTCATAAATCTGCTGTTTTTCCTGCCTTCTCAAGAGACAAATACAAAAGAAAAAAGAGAAAGAGAAGGAGAAGGAGAAGGAGAAAAGGAAAGAGAAAGGGGGAGGGGAAAGGAAAGGGGAAGGGGAAGGGGAAAGGAAAGGGGAAGGGGAAGGGAAAGGGAAGGGGAAAGGGAAAGGGAAGGAGAAGGAAAGAGAAAGAAAGAGAAAGAGAGAGAGAGAGAGAGAAAGAGAGAAAGAGAAAGAGAAAGAGAAAGAGAAAGAGAAAGAGAAAGAGAAAGAGAAAGAGAAAGAGAAAGAGAAAGAGAAAGAGAAAGAGAAAGAGAAAGAGAAAGAGAAAGAGAAAGAGAAAGAGAAAGAGAAAGAGAAAGAGAAAGGGAGCTGACAAAACCACGTACATAATTCTAACCAAAGGAAACTTGAAGTTTCTGGTATCTGGAATTTCTCCTCTTCTTTCCCTCCCCTTCTGAGTTACTTTTGCAGCATCAGTCACATGACATTGGCACAGTGTTGGATACACAGACACTGCCAGGACAAGTAGGCACTGCAGAGGTGGGCAATGGGCTGAGCCCCTTGTGGAGCCCTGTAAGCGCTGCCTGTCAATGGTTTGATGTGAGGCTGGTGATCTTCTAAGCACAATGCAATGGATTATACTAGCAGCTGGCATTTGATATGTTAGCTTGCTAAAGACAGTATTAATCTCTGTCAGTGAAATAAGTATTCCCAGGTAATAGTGTTACGTCACTAAATCTAATCCGTAATTAACAGACTGTGCATCCTTTGCTTTCGATGGCATCTGCAATCCAGATTCTAATGGCTTATGAAATACAGGTGTGTCTTTTCCTGTTGTAGGAGAGAGTATTTCCAGTTTGTCATTCTAACTCAGACTCTTTGAAGTTGTGGGAATTCAAAGTAAAGATGAGCTTCCCACATGAAAGCCCCTATCTTAGCTTCTTTTCTTAATACACGCTAACATTTTCTTTCATTTAATTGTGATAGCTCTGTATCCCCTCTATGCTACATTAGTGCCAAAGAGGAGTACTGGTGACTGCTGAATAGCATTGGAAATCCAGTTGTCCCATGGGGCATCAGATAGTTTTAACCGTGAGGAATGCAGGAACTGTCAAGAATCTGAGCTTTCTGAAGCACGTATGATATATGCCAGGACACGCAGCTAACTTATACTGATGGGTGAATATAATAAATCCTCCAGAGAATGCTGTTGTAATAAAATGCATTTTCATTTGCAACCAGTGATAGTGCTTTTCCTCACTCCTAGCAGACAAAAAAAGACATCAGATCACGGCTGCGTAGACCAGCAGGTCTTCTTGACCTGCTTCTCTGGGATTTGGCACAGTGCTTAACGTACTGCCTTGGCTCACAGGAACAACGTGACCTTCCTGCTCTTCAAAGAGGCACCAGGCTGAGACTGGGGTCTGCTCTTATCTGTGTGCAGATCTGTAATGTGCTGTCTCTCTGGGGCTGTTTCTCACAATGTTTATCTACTGCATAATACATCCTTCTCTTTTTGTACTTCATAGCAACACTGAAAGCATTTGCTTCTATGGAAAGTATGGGGAGAGACACAAGCCTGCAGGCTTCTTGGTCCTTCCCAATCCTTTGATGCGGAGAGTTTTGTCTGTCTGTTACAGATATTTTGCTCAAGATCAAGACTAGGGGAGCAAGAGGAGTGTTTGAAGAGAGGGAAATCATGCTGTTTCACGTACATAAGACATCTGCACAAGGCTGAGAGCCAAACACACGTACCTTGGGCCAGCAGATGCAGACCAGTGAGACATCCTCCAGCACCTCATGGTACCCTGCCTGGCCATGGTCAAGTCAGCTGAGTCACACCTCACAGTGAGGCTTGGAAAAGACAGGATTTTGCAAAGATAAAAGTGAAGTTCTAAGATTTTACTTATAATTTCTCTATATATTTTTCCACATTTCACCCCATAATTCAGAGTTGTCTCTCCGGGAATCCCGAGCTTCAGTGTCAGTGGGAAGAACTGTGTAATCAAAGACAAACTGAACATTTGCTTTGTGTTTGACAGATTGTTTTTGAAGAAGAAAATTAACTCAGGTAGGGAGAATGAAGGACTAAACTGATACACCAGATGTCCATTTCCCTTTTATCATTAATATTAGTAGACATTTGTAATTACCTGTTAATATATGTGTATATATATATGTGTGTGTGTATATATACATATATACATTATTCCACAATAAGAATTTTTTGAAGCATATTTTTATTAATAACTTTTTAAAAGATAATTTATTTGTTCTCTTTGTTGATCTTCCACTGCTGACCATGAAAGACAGTAGTGGTGTTCTTAGAAGGGATTTATTTTCTGATGTCAGCATTTCATTTTTCTTTAGAAAAAAGAAGTTTTTTTTATTTTTTATTTTTTTATTATTTTTATAGGTATCACAGAGGCTTAAAATAGCCAGGAGAAGGATCTGTTATTTGGAGAAATAAAAAAGTCAGAAGGAAATGAAAACGATGATAGAAAGAAAGCCAGGAAGTGAAAATTAGAAGTGCCGTTTAGACAATATGTATAAAAAATGTTGTTCTCTCAGGGTTCCACTCTAACTTATTGTTAATTAATCAATTAATAGTTTATTATTTATAGTTTTAGCAAATAAAATGCAAGAAGGGTCTGGAGGTCTGGCTTCAGCTTTTCTGTTGGTTTTTTTTTAATTATTATTTTAAGATAGAAATGTCAACATTTCTATACTATGTGCTGACTTGTCACAAGTTCAGTCATCACGATGACTATAATGGTTATATTCTGTAACCTTTCTCTGATTTTTGTGTCCATTTTGCAATCAACTCACAGAGAGGTACAAATAACTTATGTGCAGGTAACTCCAGCCTTCACAGGCTTGTCCCTGTCCTACTGTTATCCAGGAAGCGATGCATTACACATTATGTTTCACGGCACATCGGCTCCACAGGCTGTGCCCTCACTAACGGGCACTTTTCCACAGGGTCCGAGTGTGGTAGGCTGAGCTGGGGGCTGTAACATACCTGTCAGCAGCCCCCAACACGGGCAGTGATGAAGCAGGGCCAGGGTCCACCTAGGAACCAGCAGCTGAAGGAGAAGGAGCACAAGATAGGACCAGAGACCACAACGTATGATCAAGGGGTCCCAGTGTGTGACCAGGCCACAGTGTACAAATGATGAGTCTCAGCGTATGACCAGATCTGCAGAAGAAAAGCTGATGGCTTCGTGCTTAGCTGAAATGGAGTCCTGGGCCCAAGAGGCCCTAACAGAGGGTGGACAGAACCAGCAAAGCTCACAAGCGTCCTCAGAACACTGACATCTGTATATCTGATTCTTTGTGAAGAAGAAGAAAGCATGAAAGCTGCTTAGTAGTTGCTCAGAGTACTGCATGGCTTCAGGCACAACCAGTGAAAACAAACAACAACAACAACAAAAAGTAGCTTTTTTTTTTCCTCTCTCAGTCTTCTGGTGGATGAAAAATGCAGGAACCTATTTTTGGAGGCAGCCAGAATAATGAGAGTGGGAAACTCACGTACTGCATTGTGCTCACTGCATGGGAAACAAAGAGACCAGAAAACACCCTTACCTTGCCACCTAGCTGACTGAGAGCATCCACACATGCCCATATTTTATGTTCCATCTCATAAAACTGAAATATCAAATGAGTTTCCTAGATACATTCCTTATGGTTGAGATTTATTGCAGGGAAATGTAAAAAAATAAAACAAAAAAAACAACCCAAAAACAACCCAACAAATTAATCATGTTTCCAATAATGTAATTCCCTTAGCATGACTGAGGTGTCAGGCAGGTTTCAGAGATGCCTACCACAGACCAGAACAAAGGAAAACATACAGGCTGTATGTTGCACCCTACCAAAAAAATCCCAAGGCTGCTCAGCAGCAAGAGAGCTGCAGCACTATATGTGCAAGCTCGTGACTAGCAGTATTAAATGCTGCAAGTCCAGCTGCAGTCCTGCCACAGAAGCAAGCTGACTGCCATGGAGTAACATTGTGAAGTTGCTTGCATTGCATCCTGTGGCAGCGCAACCCATGCCTCTGCCTGCCCTGCGTAACAGCCCCAAGCTGCTCTGCAAAGGGAAAGAAGCACTCCTGCCTAAGCTGGACTCTGAAAGGCAACCTCTACCCAGCAGCCTGCCTGCTTCTGGCAGTGTGCTAAAGCTACTCCAAACCAGCTGCTTTTCACATGAAGCATTCTCACACCCAAAAAGGGAAGAGAATACAACAGATATAGACAGCCAGGGCTCCCCTGAACCTCATCCTTTCCTTCCAGATTTTAGGTATGTTGCCTGCAGTTCAAGGTAGATGCAGGAGCAGTTGGTGGTCTCTGCAGCTGCTAAAATCTCACCTTGGGCAGCTGTCGACCTTTTCTCCCTCTCCTTCTCACTCTTGCCCACCTCTACAGGGCAGCATGCATCTGAGGTCTGGCTCTGGAAAAATAAGCCCACTGGCTCAGCCAGTGAGCAGGTAGGTACTTGCCAATGAATTGAGACCCCTGCTATGCCCCTAAGTCAGGGGCCACGTCCTGGCTGTGTGCTATGAGTTGGGGTACACTACAAGCCTGGTATCCTTCCACTATTCCATTCTGCTACACACCAGTCAGTAATTATCTTTTTGTTAATTAAAATAAACAGAAACCAGGTGGTGTCAGGTTGTTTGTTACAGGCTCTAGGCAATGATCCTTGTTTTCCATATCACATGGAAGCCTATGGTAACAAAGTGGGACAAACTGAAAAAATGCCAATATGTTCCTTTTATTAATACTATAGAGCTTCTTTTGCCCTAGTGCCACACTTTATGTTGCTGCTCACTTGAATTCATAGAGTTAACTGAAAGCAAGCAATAAAGAGCTTGTTACAGATCTGAGCCAGGAGAAGTAAAATAATGACAGGGTTAAGCCAGCCCCAGGTATGCAGCTTCAAAGGAGTGAGGATAACAATGCCAAGCCAGGCTGGGAGACTCCTCAGTAGCTGAGCTTGCTTTCAAAGGAACTCCTAGCACCTCAGAGATGCTAGAAAAGGGCAGGGGATTATTGGAGCCAGGAGCAGCTGATAGGCTAAAGATACATTTAAAAATAAATCAGGGGAAGTAGGCTGCAAATGGGATGGACAGCTTCCAGTTCTCCTTATCAGGGAAAAATGCCAGGTCTGCCTAAGCTCCAGCCAGGAAAGTTAAGCATGAAAACAAAACCAATATATAAGGCACCACTCTTCTAAACCCATTTTACAAAGCATTGAAGCGTTGTGCGGATTTTTATTTTGGTTAAGCTGCTGTTGGAAGCTGCTAGAAGGAGACTTTTACATACTGACAGCTCTGTACCTCAAAGTGGACTTAATCCAGGGGGCATCCCCTGGCATCTTGGGAACAGAGGAAGGAAAAGGAGATGGTCATTGAGACCTGGAGCAGAAACAGTAGAACAGCAGATCGAATGGAACAACGTTGCAGGTGTTCTGCCTGCGTTCTTCCTGCACAATGCGAGACTTTTCCTTACAGCTTTGGATTGTTGACCAAGTGATCTTTTTTTCCTTACAAACTAGCCAGTAATTCCTCATAAATCCATCTTGCTGTCTCGCAGAGATTGCATTGACTTCTCATTCTTCACTCCTTGTAGCAGCCCAGAAAATGCTGATTATGCTTCAATAGCTCTTTCACAAATGGGCTAGTCAATAATTAAATTAATATATTTTCTGACAACGAAGAAAATATTTTCAGCAGAACTGTGAGCTATCGATACTCTGCTTCCAGCATATTTTGAGACCACTGTAAGCTCTGAACTCAGCACACACACACAAAAAACCAAACCAAAACAAAACAAAAGCAGCTGAATTTCATTAATTTGATTTAGCCTGAATAATTCATGTAGTTCCTGTCTGTAGTCTGTTTTATCTGGAGACACAAAGGCTCTTTAGAAAGTTGGGCAGTTTAGTTATCTTTTTACAGATGAGGAAGCAAAAATACTCTAAGTGCTATAGTATCAGGCAGCAGACGGGGTTTTCCTCAAGTAGACACTAAATCCCTTTTTGCTGTAGTTCTATAAGAAGACAAATCTGAATCGATGTGTTGTGAAAATAATTCCAGAAATCTGGCTACTGATCCTGCACATAACACCAGTACGAGTTACACTTCTGCAAAGTATGTAACTTAATCTGTCTTAATGTAGCAGAAATACTAAGTCACGACCTGAAATGGTGATTGAGCACCTGGTGGGAAGGCAGGGCCAACCCACGGGAACTCAGGTGTATGCAATGCACCTGAGTGACTGGAGGGGGTGGATCCTGGCTCCAGCCCTTCCCAGACCTCATTCAAAGGTTGGCAATGAAGGCGAGCATATCTTGCTGGAAATCTCTGTGTGCCTGAGACCTTCTGAAGGTAAGTAGTTATTTTTTCTTTGTTTTTTTATGCATATGGCTGTTGCATTTGGACAAACTCTCAGTTGTTGTAGCCTTGGACCTTGTTACTCTGCTGTTACTGCCGTGCTTTCCTTCACATTACACCTTATGTTTAAGTATTTAATGTAGTCCTGCTCTGTGTTGATCAGATGAGCCAGAGTCTGAAGAAGGAAAGTGATGGGATTACAGTAGCCTTTATCTTTATAATTGGTACGTAGTGACACTTAGACCTTGTTTTAGTTGAGGTTTTATGAGATGAAGCTTTTCACAGCAATGCTGTTGGCAGTACTAAGGGGCTGCTCCCTGCACTAGCTTAGTTTGCCTTCCCAGGATCACCACCATATAAAGTCACAAAGGTGGAGTCCAAATTTAACAATCCTCTTCTCTTAAAAAATAACCTGTACAATGGAATTCACATTAGCTGTACAAGAGGTGCAGATCTGGGGCTGAACTTGTCAATTCAAGCTTCTAGAGTCTAGCTAGACCAACAAGTGCTGCTATTGTATTTTTTTGGTTACTGTCAGGAGCCCTAATATTTTGACCCCTTATAGCTATCCAAACTGGAGGAAGAGGTGGCACTTTCTAAATTCAAAACCCCTATTCCCCACACCCACGTTGGCTTTGTAGGAATGGATTCAGATCTCAGTAACCTTGTTGTTGTAGAGGGGGATGCCTATCTGTGTACTTGGGAGTTAGCGTGCTGTCAGCTCTG
Organism: Gallus gallus; assembly: GCF_016699485.2. Taxonomy (NCBI): domain Eukaryota; kingdom Metazoa; phylum Chordata; class Aves; order Galliformes; family Phasianidae; genus Gallus; species Gallus gallus. Next base: position 63,000,378 of record NC_052534.1, on the reverse strand, counting down.
AAGACCTAACTTTTTGATAGACCACTATATTTAGCCAGCAAGTTACTATAAGCAAGTTTCAGATATGTTTGAAGTTCATTTCTTGGTAGTAGAAAATGCTTAGTGGTGAACTTCCCCTTTTTTACTTTTCAAGGTAGAAGCTTGGTAAAGCTTTAAATGTATATCACATAAGACTAAAGCCAGTGGCATTTATAGGTAATTTTGCTATGACAGACAAAACAACTTTATCTTAAACTGTCTATTGCCAAGAAGGGTAAGAAAAGTAAATAGGACACAAAGAAAATGCTTGCTGGAGGAGGATGGAAAAGAGTTTTGCACTATTATTGCAGTTGTAGTGGCCCATAATTCAGGAGTCTCCATGCACTAGCAAAATGTACTTACTTGTGGCATAAAAGATAGGGGGTAATCTTCAGGAAACACTGTGACAGTCAGTTCTGTGACTGGTAGACAGAATTATTGAGCATGTTAGGAGGGAAAGGGAAACAAGTGCAACACTGAAAATTTCCTGGTCTGTTTTTTCTCTGTCCTTTTAAGTTTGTTGTACCAAACATCTTGCGTTATTTTAGTTCAGACTCCCATCTTGCTTATTTTGCTGTTGCTCCAATAAGATTGGTGTAACAATTAGCTAGGTAAGACAGGAGCTATTTGCTGTGGTTTGCTCCTTAGATGTCAGGCAGACCAGATTAAAAAGCAGAGTAAGAAACCAGACAGGAGTAAGTGGACCAAATAATATTAGATCCCTTGAGTTTCAGAGATCAGAAGATTATAAGTAGTTGTATGAGAATGTTTGTGTGCTGAAGTGAAATCTTACATGACTGCATACAGAGGAAGAAAATTATTACATTTTCTAGGGGTTGTTGTTGTTGTGTTTGGAATAGATGTTTGTTGCTTGTTTGCTTTCTTTTGTATTGTTTTCCTGGGTAAATCAGAGCCTGGTGAAAGTTAATGCTCATCCAGAATGAGAAACTGCAAATAATCTTCAATAGCTTGTTTTTAAAAGAAACAAAAGTTGTTAAGGAATCTAAGTTCCACTCTGTCTTGGAGTGGAGAAGGGAGAGAAGATGAGTAACAGCAAACTACATACAAGTAACGTGTTCTATTTTGCTCATACAAATTCTATGTACTCTGAAAATGGACTGTATGTTAGAGAAAAATAAGGCTGCCTTTGTGGAATGATAGAGCAAACATGTTTTCAATCTTATATGATCTGTGCATAAAATCCCTAGTATTACTGTAAGGAGCTATTCTAACTTTAATGTGAGCCTTGGGGTGATCACAGTGTGTGCATATGGACTGCCAGCAAGAATGTCATGGCAATAAGTTGGTTTCACCATACAGCTGTAATGACAGGATTTGAACACTGTTTCCTTGGTGGTCCTCTCTGTAATAGAAGAGAGGATCATGAAGAGTTCTTACATAAAGTCATCTTTGATATCATAGCTGATGAGCTCTACAAATTGGATTTGGTAAAAAAAAAAAAAAAATGGTGCTGCTTCCAGTCATAAACAAAATGTTTTCCTTGGAAAGGGCTCAACAGCCTACTATTTTTTTTCCATGTGCATTTCAGCAAGAGGCACTATGTTCTGATTATAGCTGTGACCAATATGTCCCGTAATATAAGAAATTTGTGAATAACTGTCTGTTTGGACTTGATCAGAGTACTCATACTTGCCTGATATACACCACTGAACTGTAAGGAATAATACTTCATTCTGAATAATTTTCTACTTTTAAGATCACCTCCAACGATCTTCATGTGGCTCCTTCTCCATGACACTACCAGCCACTTGCCTTGAACTTGAAAGTCATCAGCCACCTTTTTTTTACTTTAATTCTGTCAATGGATCAAATTGAGCACTCTGTGAGGCTTTTTCTCTACTGAAAAAAGCCAGTTTAAGTAAATTGATTTAAACTTATGTAAATTACTATGATAGATGTACTGAAGCTGTTTTTAACCCATGTTCATATTGATTTTTCTTGCCTCAGTTCTGCTCCTGCCATGAATGCCAATCACAATTATTTTTTAACTAGTGCACTTATCTAGAACTGTCAAAGTTACAGTGTAAGTGAAGAAAGTCAAACTATGATTTTTTTCATCCTTTGAGCAAAATGGAACTCAGCTGATGTCTTATTGTGTGCTGGAAAGAGTACAGGAAACCATGGAACAAAGCACAGATGTAGCAGAAACAGGCAAAGTGCACATTCAGAAAAAGGTTGGGGAGTGGGGAAAAATTGAGAGCAATGATAATAGTTAGAATCCCGTATCTTCCAACTTATTATCACTGTCTATTTCAGTGTCATTTCTCCATGTTTGTTTTTACTGTACATGGGCAATTCCCTCTGCCGTGAGATCCTTTTCATGTGCTGCAGGATCAACCAAAAACGCCACGAGAGATACCAAAAGAGCCCCCTGTGTCAGAAGCATCAGCAGTGATGGCCTTCAGTCACATGGTAGGACTTGTAAAACAATATGGTTGGGCTTCCAGAGTACACTCGGGAGTCTCTAGGTTTCATGCTGAAGGCTTACAGAATTGTCATGCTGACACTTTCTGAATATGTTTTGTTGCTTTAATGTAGCTCTCTCTTAAGCCCTCAAGGCCTTTCAAAAAGCTGCAGCAGCTGCTTATGCTTAAGTGTAGCATAGCCTTACAGCTGGGAAGGGGTCTGCAAAAATTTCTACCATGTTCTGTGTACAGATTACTGCTGCATTATCATTGAACATGTCCAGCTACTTGGTGTAAACATTTTTTGAGTACTGGAGCCTCTATGTATGTAGCAAGGAGACAGTGTTTAAAGTCCAGTACCTTGGGATGAACTGGCACATAGCTGTTAATATAGTACTGCTAGAGTTTAAGCAACATGAGTGAAGCATATAATCTCTTGTGGTAAGCCCTTCATACAAGGATGAAAGCCACCTGCAAGGACTCCTAGTTCAGCAAGCAGAAATACCATCATCAATTTTGATAATATTCCTCAAATTATTTTAGTTCACTAAGCTTCTGAATGCTATTTGCTATCAGCTCAGTGTTAATGCACTGGTTGCCATCTTGTTATGAGGAATAGTTTGGCCATTCAGCTTTCTGCAGCACTGAAGATCCTCATCTGGATTAAAGAAGTACTCCGTGAGGAGCCATTGCACTGAAGATTTTGAGCATTTTGGATAACAGAAAAATCAGTGCTCTTTTTACCTGCAGAGTACCACAGAGCTTACACTATTTGACTGGCAGATGTCATATTACCAGGGCCTTATGTTTTGTTTTAGGCCACAACACTGAGGATGCTTCTTGCATCTCTTCTCTTCCTTGGAATTTCATAGAATCATACCATCCTGTAGTATCCTAAATTGGAAAGGACTTGCAAGGATCGTGGCTTCTGGCTCCACATGGGACCAACCAACAATCAAACCTGATGTCTGAGAGTGTTCTCCAAATGCTCGTTGACTTCCAGCAGACTGGGGCCATAACCAGTGTCCTGGGGAGCTTGTGCCAGTGCCTGACCACCCACTGGTGAATAACCTTCTCCTAATTAATACTCAACCTGACCTTTCCCTGATACAGTTCCATGCCATTCTCCTGGGCCCTGTTGCTGTCACTAGAGAGTAGAGCTCAGTGCTGCCCCTCTGCTCTTGTGAGGAGTTGAAGGCTTTGTAACAGTCCTTCAGATACTCTCTAATAGTTTTATGTCCTAATGTAATGTTTTATGTTTTATTGTGGACCCCAAAGCTGTGCTCAAGGTGGGGCCATATGAGCACAGTGGTTCAATTACTCAGGAGTACAGCAGCTTCTGAAGAATGCCAGAAAGTCTCAAGCACAGGATGGGTCCTGGTTTTGTGTCACAGGTATTCATTATATACTAAAACACTTTGATGTAAAATTTGAAATGTTGTAGTATACCTCATAGACTTTGAAAGGACACTTGCCCTTCAGTAATGTTAGTTTTGCTGCCTGTTTTTCTTTCTGGGAAAGTCTTTAGATAGGTTGAGGTGGAGAGGGCTGGGTCCGAGTCCACAGATGCAATCTGTGCTTATCCAAACAAAGAGGACTAGCTCAGGGAACAGAAGGAGCTGCAGTACCTGGTAGGCATTGGAAAGCAGGTGGCAGCTCACAGAATCATCTATCAGGCATCTTAGTGAGTATGAGTCAACCCTCAAATCCAGCTGTGAAGTTTTGCATTTCTAGCATTGCGTTGATACTTTGTCTTCAGTACTTCTGCGCTGGATTACTGAGTCAGGGAAAACTGCAAGGTAGTCCTAGCCATCTTGACTGAATTTAAGCTCTATTACCCAGGACCTGCTTCCTTGAGAAGGATTTTGCAGTATGTGCAGGAAGAAGCACATTATGGTGGTATTTACTTGCTTGTACACAGACATAATATCTAAGTAGTTCTTATTGCTTAGCATAGCTTCTACTTTAGTTGGTATGGCAGTTAAATATTTTGCAGAATATATGTTGAATGTTGATTTATCCCAGTGTAGTAAGGAGTAAATTCTGGTGATGCATACATACATCAGGACAAAGCACATTCTTCACGCTATTCCTCTGTTCTTCATCCCAGGAGCAGAGGAGGTCGGGACTCTGGCTCTACAGCTAGGTACAAATGTGCATAGAAATAAGAAAAAGATAAAGTGCTTGCCAGAGTAGTTTATGCTCCTGTAGCAAAAGAGATCCAGCCAGAATCATGTAAAATTTCTGTCTAAATCCTGCGTCTGCTGTTTAAGCTGGAGTTACTTGAAATTGTTCTGAAAATGTGTTAAGAGGAACAAGTCAAAAGGAGCTATCATTCCAGTCAGTGAAAATAATAGTTGAATTTAATTCAGTGCTTTTTCCCCCAGACTCTGGTTTCCATATCTCTTTTTGAAATTCTATATTCATTCAGAGAATCCTTTGTTATCCATTATCATAGACTTTGACTGTGAAACTTACTGTAGAGGGTACGGTGGGACATAGCTTCTCTGGTCATCAGTCTAACCTCTGGAATCAAGCAGGATTAAACACTGAAATAATTATACTTTCCATTTATCCATCTTCATCTTGAACATTACTAATGATAGTGACATAATGACCTCACTGAGCGGTATCTTCCTAAGCATGGTTCATCCTAATAATCATGTCTGCTGCTGTTACTTCAGTGCTTCAGAACTAAAGTAATAAATAACAATTGAGCAAAGACTTAAACTTTAACTTTCATTTGTCACAAAAAATACTGAGTTATTTGCAAACTGTGATTAGCAAATATAACTTCCTTGACCCTCAAAACAATGTGTTTTGTCTTTTATTTTTAATTCCTTCAGAGTTTTAAATTTAGCTCAACAACAAGCACTGTTCCCACTCCCTTGCAGAATTAGTTTTATCTTGCAAACGGGGCCTGCAAAATAGAGTTACAAATGGAGGGGGGGAAAAAAAAAAGATAACATCAAAAAGCACTTCACACTTTGAGGAGAACTTGCCAATACCTGGAGGTCAGACTTTGTTTTTTTTTTTTAAAGATTAAGGTATTTTTTTTAGAAATACCAGAGAATCATTGAAAAATATAGGAAGTATCCCTAAACTGCTGAAGGGGTAATTCTGATTTCCTGCCGTGGTTATTTGCGGTTACCTCTTGATGAACTTCAACTGGCTAGTCAGTCATGTACGTTATGACTCTTGACTAAGCCAATAATCCCAAGAAGTGTTCATCTTTGCAATTGAACAAGAAAAATGGCAAGGGAGATGAATCTTAACTATTTCTATCTGTCAATAAATTAGACTAACCGATAATTAGTGTTGGTCAAGCATTTTGTTTTATATATGTTCATTTTATTTTCACTTTTGTACAATGTCATGTGGGAATAAGTCATTTTATAGATCCTTGTCCTTTTTGTGTTTTTTTTTCTGTAACTTTGTCCTCTAAACAAACAAACAAATCAACACAAACAGGAATAGTGGAAAGGTTACTCTTCCCAGTTCTTTTCCCTTCTGGACTTTCCTGATTCCCACTCAGCACAGTTATGCATGCACGTACACCACAACTACAGTGATCATTCAAAGGACTGCAGGATGACTCTCGTAGGAAGGGTACTTGGGAAGTCTCATGGTGGGAGGAGGTCACTTGAGGTTTTCTTCAGTCAGGTCTTGAAAACCTTCATAGAGCCAATATCTGTCCTGGGTAGCCTGTGTTGCTGCTTGATTGAATTAATGAAGCGTTTAGCAGCACTTGTAGTAATCTGTACTCCAAAAATGCTGTGATTTTTTTTTTTGTGTGTGTGTGTGTCTTCAGAGTATCAAGTTACTAGAAAAACTCTGTAAACTGCTGTGTAGTCCATGTTTCAATGCAGCTTCAAGGGCCAGTCAAGAGTAGTCTGGCAGTCTCAGGCAGCCTGAAGAAGTAAGAAATGACAGAAAGCCATTTTTTGCTTTCTATAGTCTGCGTTCAATACAGCCAATCATAACACTGTACCAAAAAAAAAAAAGCAGAAAAGCAGTGCAAAGGTCAGTCCTCTTTCTCCCCCTATAGAACTAATTAAAACATGGCTGTGTTGTCACAGATATATGGATCAGCTCTGAGAAGGCAGCCCTGTGCAGCAGGAGCCAAGGCACGTGGTACTCGATGTACACAAGGCCAGAGAGCAAAGACATGAGAAGTTTGAATTAAGCATGAAGGGCAGGCAGTGCCAGCAAAGACACAATCATGGTCACAGTGGTACAATTTTAAATGTCTGTAACAGGCAGATAAAAAGAAGAGAGAAAAGCTAAACATGCCAGCACCATCTTGACTACTGCTTGGAACTGTGACCTCTTCTGGTCTCGCCTCATGCACCATCTCTTCATCCTCATACCCCTGACCACAACCCTGGGGAAGGAGGCCAGGAGGACCATGCCATTGTCACATTCAATATGGTCTGAGGCTGCTGCCCAATGGGTCTCACTTGCTCTGCAGGCTTGATTTAGGTTTGGCTCTGCTATTTTCTTTCCTCTGGGAGCTATGGTAGCAGTAATTAGGAATCAAGAGGCCTCGGACAGCCGAGTTGTATTAACTAGGACAAAAGCCTGTCAGTGAAATATAATAAGATTAAGGCATATAATAGGTATTTCTGTGTTTTTTTTTTTTTTCTGGAGGTTAGAACATTTTCTTTTTGAGAAACTCCTTCAATTCCTCCTCAGTCTACCTAATGGCATTTCTCCCTGACAAAAACACTCTTGTTCTTCTCTTGAGGTAAATTGTTTCAGATATTGAAATCCTTTATTATTTATTTTTTAAAAATCTTGTCCAGCGAAACCGCTATGTCACTTTGGCCTGGAATCTAGAAGGATGTCTTTGTCTGTTCAAGTCAAGTGTTTCCTTGGTTGCTGTTTACTTGGAGAGTAGATGGCCAGGAGGACCTTAAGATCACCTTATACAACCTCTTACACATTACGGACTGTTAGGTTTCACTGAGTTATCTCCGTACTGAAAGAGCATAATGAAAGAGAAATGGTAAAACAGCTCTTAGTCTAAGGGCAGCTTTGCTCTTGTAAAACCTTTTCTTGCGCTTCTCAAGCTGTTGATTATCTAGCTTGCAAATGGAGTAATAAACCACCTCTGCTGTGAAGTGTCTCCCTTCCCACTTTAGTGAGTCAGGTTAGCGTTCCTTACTCACACAAAAGGGGCTAGACATGTGGATAGCTCTGAGTGTGGAAACAGCATTGGTAAGATTCATTCCTAAGGCAGGAAAGCAGGCAGATGCTCCTAGACAAGTAGCATTGGCTATGTTATTGTGTAGCCCCAAGTCATGGGTCCTAATGTGTCTCCTACCTGTCCCTGAGACTGCCCTGCCCCATGTAGAGCAAAGCTCTCCCTTGCAGCCCAGCTGTGCCAGGACATCTGCCACAGGAGGATGCCTCTTGTACACAACAGGGTTTCCCAAATGCATCCATCAGCTGGAGGGATGACAGCAAAAATGAACAAAGTCTGTGAGATGGCGTTGTCTGCATTTGTGTGCACAACTTAAAGATGAGTGAAGAAATAAAGTAATATTGCATTGTCATACTCCTGCTGAAAAGGACTTCTCAAGACTTGTTTCTTCCATCTCAAAAGGAATTGGTTTGATTTTTTTTTTTCTCATATCTGTATCGCAGTTTCTGATTGATGAGCAGTAACAGATTGAGCAGGGTTATTATTTTTTTCATAGAAAACCGGTATTATTTAAAGAACTTGTTAGTTCTGGACAAGTAGAGACACTTAAATCAGGGAGTACGCTAGGCTGACATTTAATTATGTAATGAGGAAGGAGAGGAAGCGTACAATAAAACAAACAAAAATAATTGTAATGAGGATTACTGAATAGAACAAGTAGATTGAAAATTCTATTGGGCTGCACAAAAATAGCATCACACAGTTATTAAGAGTTCATTTCTTTTTTTGCTCTCAGATTAGGGGCTTTTTCCTTGTTGCTTTTCCAGTACTGGATATCAACAAGGGAAATAACTGTCTGCCTCCCTGCAGCTTTCTGAGGATGTGCTGTTATTGCTTGCTTTTGAGATTCAGCTTGCTTTTCAGCCTGAGATTTTGAGTCTGTGGGTGACCTATTCTTTGAGCCAAGCAGGGAAGTTAATAGAATTCTTAATTAACCTCTGAAGGACTCATGTATTTTGACACCAAATTAGGTAAAGGGCAAGTAGGTAAATGTCTACAACTGTCCAAAAGCTACCGGTGCCTGCATGGCTACTACATACTCTGCTGGAATTACAGCTGCAGCAGTGAAGCAAGTGAAATCTTGAAGCAGAGGCAATCAGATGTGAGATGGGATCTCTACCTGTCCTCCTCAAGAGAAATGGAGCTATCCCAGATGCTTTATTTTTGAACCGGCCGTGAACCTTGTCCAATTGTAAGCTGAGGTACTCACAGATTATTTATTGTATTTTTGATTGTGTCTTTGTTGCTCACCCAAGGTGATGGAACCTGATAAATTCAATTTAATTTTACCTTTTCTGTATTGTATAATCTGTCTTTTTTATATGGACTCAGCTGCTTGGTTTCAGGCACCAATGATAGTGCAGTGTAATTCTATGTATGTGTGTGTAAATATTCCCCTACAAGAGCCAAAAATATTACAGTCAGTTTGGTGTATTCCCCTCTGCAACTAATGAGAAAAAATGAAATATTTCTGTGGTGGATGTGAAAAATAGGCATTGCCACCCAGAGCCTTCCACATCTGTGTGTGATCTGGGTGCTGGGCCTCGTCCTGCCTGTGCCACGGGGCAGTGAGGAGGGAAGGGAGACGCAGCTCTGTGTGCACACCTCCATGTTTCTCTTCCTCTTGTTTTGACAGTTATCTGTGTCTTACCAAGGTGTTGGGGATGACTGGAGAGGCTGGGTTTTTGCAATAAAAATTTTCCTGATATGAGACTTGAAGGATTTCAAATAGAGAACTGTTGTGTACACCAGTACCTGGCCTCTCTGCCATTGCCTGTCTCCTAGCAGCACAAGAGAGTCTGTCACCACTGCGTTATACAGCGTTGTACATAGAGACACTGTAGGGCCAGGCTTGAGAAAGCCAGGCAGAAGCACTACAGCCTCAGGACAGCACTCACCCTGAATCACCACCAGTATGAAGACCTCTTCCCCAGAATGTCTCACAAGGCAAGCAGGATGAATCCCAGCTGTATGCTAGGGCTATCCCAGGTGATGCTGCTGTAGAGTATCCCAAGCAAGGGTCTTCTCATACCCTCCAGCTGCAACTATTTCAATCCAGGTACAAAATCACGCAAATGTAACACTTGATTAATTAATAATCAAACAATCTTTGCATCAAATAAAATGTTTAATATAAATCATTATATAAAATACAAGTGATTACATTTTAATGACTCAAAGTATAGTTTTGCCGTAAACCAAAGTACAGAGTAATCACTGAGGCAAACAAAAGAGAATGAGTTTCCCTCTTGGTGCTTACTTCAGAAGTGACAGCCCATGTCTAACATTGGCTAGGGATGCTTCAGTACCTCACCTTTCCCACCCCTGAAGAAATGTAATGGAATAGACACACTGCCTGCCTGAAAGCCAGGACAGTGTTTGCCGCCACTGGAATTTGGGTTTCTTTACTTGCAGCTGTTCACTAGCTGGGAACAAGGGATGCTGGCAGTATTACAGATGAGCAGTTTCAGCAACTCCAGGAGACTCATCTGAAATTGGAAGGGCTGAGTGTGAAGTCTGTCAAAAACTTGGCTCAGCTGAGAGCCTAAGTCCCCACACCAAGGGAGAGCATCCAACCTACCTGGAGATGGCTGTTCGTGCCTTAAAAATATTTCTCAGTTGTTACCATCGTTACTTTGCTTATAAGTGTTTCTGGTGCCAGCTGTCCCTCTGATTACTGGTCAGCCTCTGGTCCTGCTGCAAGGCTTTCCAGGTCCTGACCGGGTCTCAAGCAGCACACCTACAGGTCAGACTCCTGTGCATTTATGGACAGAAATTATTGACTCGTGGAATGGCTCTGGTTGGAAGAGATCTTAAAGTCCATCTGGTCCAACGCCCTGCCATCGACAGGGCTGCCAGCCACCAGATCAGGCTGCCTAGGGCCCCATCTAATTCTGGCTTTTTTAAGTCATTCCCCCTTGTATTATGACAACCTGACTGTGTAAAAAGTCAGTCCTCCTCCTGCTTATAAGTTCCCTTCAAGTACTGGAAGGCCACAATAAGGTCTCATCAGAAACTCCTTTTCTCCAAGCTGAACAAACCCAACTCCCTCAATCTTTCCTCAAAGGAGAGGTGCTCCAACCCTCCAGTCATCTTTGTGGCCCTCCTCTGGACCCACTCCAATAGCTGCACATCATTCTTGAGCTGGGGACATCAGAACTGGATGCAGCTCTCCAAATGGGGCCTTTCAAGGGTCACTTCCCTCACCCCACTGTCCACCTCTCTTCTGGTGCAGCTCAGGATGCAGTTGGCAAACTCAGAAGTAAAAAAGGCTTGGTTCTCTGTGAGCTCAGGTGGTGAGGGAAAGGTACTTTTATTTATGGAAGACTTTAGTGACCAGAAAGACAGAGTGAGTTCAGTGCCTTTGAGAACCTGGATTTAAACTCATGATGATTTTGGAAAGCCAGGACTTAAAAATGGACTTGATGTTTGAAGGGAAAATACTTCCTCAGCACAAATCACAAAGAAAAGTAATAAGACTTACACCTAGCCTGTTTGACTGTTGGTCAGTGGGTTTAAATGCCTAACAAAGTATATTTTCACAATTACAGAATCTATTCTTATCTTTCATTAAAATTAATTTTAGTATTATATTAATGAAGATGCCAAACGTTCCATAGTTGAATGTCATCAAGCTGAGAAACAGCTCTAATGGGAACAAAACATGCATAGCACTGTCTTTGAAATCAGGCCAAGAGTGCTCAGACTGCAAGGGATATTTAGCCACGTGAACAACATCTTGAGTAATTATTAAAACAGTAAAACACACTGATACCATCAGACAGTGGGCCTGGGGTTTCCCTCTCCATCGGGAAACAGCTGCCAAGCAAGGTGACCGCCCCAAAGACAGCAGCTTCCTACCAACACCCCGCATACTGCGACGCCCAAGTTGATGCAGGTAGGCATGCCTGTGGCTTAATCAGCAGGAATGAGGCTGCACAAACACTATTGTTCTGCTCCGTTCAGCTGCTGGATGAGTCTGAAGAGGCCACCGAGCACAAAGAGCAAGCGTATTCCTTATCTAAACAATGTTGTACAGACAGGGGGTATTTCCAGAGTATGTGGTGGTGTCACCCAGACGCGGATTTGGGTACTGCTACAGCTGAACGTTGGGCATGACAACACGAATGGGAACGTGCCAGGTGTGGGATCTGGGGAGTTGCAGCCCAGCCCAAAAGGCTGCTGTGCTCTGTTCCTCCCAAGAGGCGTAGGGGAGAGCGGACCTTATCTTTCCACTGCTGATGGAAGTGTGAGGTTGCCATGGGGGGAAAGGAGAGAGGAGGATTTCTTAGCAGCATAATCCGACTCAACCGGGGTTTGGTTTGTGCTGAAAACAGCTGGCTTTCTGCCCAGAACTGAGAATGAACTTTAGAGGATTTCCAGCGAGTGATCCACATCTTCAAAAGCATTCCTCTGGCACGGCAAGGTGCTCCGCTGGGCCTCGTCTGCGGCCCTGTTAGATGGAAGCTGCTGAGGTGCTCGGAGTGAGCCGAAGTATTAAAAATGAATATTGGCAAAAGGAATAGTTCCCATAAACAGGCATCGCCAACCTGAAATCTAGTCATTAAGAAGGAAAAAAAAAAAAAAAAAAAAAAAAAGAAAGAAAAAAGCAGAAGTAATTTCAAGTATCACGTCTAACTGATTTCCTGGGGGAGCACTCCACAGTTTTATCACCGCATTTCCCTGCTTCCCGCAGATGCTCCTCTCACCTCAATGGCTTCGTGTAGGTTTCACACAAACAGGGAAGTAATGAAAGGAACTCGACGGAAATAAATAGGGAGGAGCAATAGGATGGAAAAGATGAAATTTCGAATGTATTTAAATTACGGGAATCAAAATTTATCTGTGAAATTATAAGGTGGTAATACTTCAGATTGATTTAACACGTATGTACGCATGTAAGCTCCCCTGGGAGTCTAATTAGAAGTTTTAAATGAGATGCTTTAGAACAGAGAGTTTAAAACCTCCTTCTATTTATTTTCAGAGATACTTGTACCGCTTAAGAGACCCACAGAGAGGTCTCGGTCGCATGAAGTGCTCTAATTCTGTGGGGAAGGGCCGCAGAGCCGAACTTTCCAGAGCCTCCTGGATGCCAACTCCGAGCCCGGTGGCTGTGTGAGAGCAGGAGGGCTTTCCAGAAGCATGTTTTATCTACACTTTGCTAATTGACTGGAGTCGAGACATGCCACGCCGCGTTTTGAGCAGAAAGCATGTGATAATTCCTACGAACTCGGCATCGCAGCCGCAAATGAACACAACACCGTGTCGCCTAGCTGTGGGCAAGAGGAAATTTACGAGGAGAAGAGGTGGCAGCGGAGCAACGCCCGAGCCAGGCCGGACCGGGCCCCAACCCCGCGTTCCCCGTCCCGCCTCGGGCCGACGGCCGGGAGCGCCCCGAGGGCGGCGTGGGAGCCGCGAGCCGAGTGCTGCGGCGCCCCCTTGCGGCCAGGCTGAGGCAGCGCTCCCGGGGGCGGGCACCGCCGCACGCGGCCGCGGGTCCGCACAGGAGCGCCGGGGCGCGCGGGGCGGCGGCGGGCGGGAACAAAGGGGTCGGGCCGGCGCGGCGGCCGGGAGGGAGCGGTTGCGCGGAGGGGGTGTGGGCAGCGGCGGCGGGAGGAGGGTCGCCGAACTGCCGCCGCTCCGTAGAGCGTGAGCGGCACTCGCCGGCGGCGGCAGCCCGCCCCTCGCTGCATGGCAGCTCGGTGAGGGAGGAGCGGGCGAGGGTCCGGCGCTGCCCGGAAGCCGCGGCAGTAGCAGCGCCCGCCGCCCCGGCCGGGATGCTCTCCGCTCGCCGCTGAGGCGCAGCCCCGCCGCGATGCTCTCCCCGGAGCGCCACCGCCACCCTCGGCACCCGCCGCCGCCGCAGCCGCCGCCGCCGCCGCACCTCCCGCCGCAGCCCAACCATGTCGTGGCCACCATCGAGAACCTGCCGGCCGAGGGCGGTGGCGCCAGGAGCGGCATCTCCGCGCCTTCCAACGGCGTGCGCCAGAGGATCAGGAAAGTGCTGAACAGGTGAGGCGAGGGCCGGGGCCGGGGCCGGGGGCGGCGCGTCCCGGGGCAGCGCGGCCGTGCCCGAGGCGCCGTGCCTGAGGGAGCTGCGGGGGAGCGGGCGGAGGTAGCGCGGAGCCGCTGCCGCCGGTGCGCGGCGTTTGCCCGGAGCCGGGGGGAGCGTGTGCGGACCGCGAGGGCCGGGCGGTCGGTGCGTGCGAACACAAAGGTGCCGAAACCTCTGGATGCCGCGGCGGAACGCCGGAACCGTCGTCGCACCGCTGCTCTGGGCGCTCTCCTCTTTGCGGATCGTTCTTTCTGCGCCGCGTTTGGTCGGGTGCGAGTCGTTACTCCCGAGCGGTGTCCGTCTGGAGCCCAACCGGTTGCGCTTCTCCAGAAGGAGCCCTCGAGCTCCTCTCCTGTCTGAAGGGCCGCCCGGAGCCGTCGCTGCTGCCCGGCGTGCCCTCCTCGCCGTAACGCACGGAGGGGTGCGCGCACCGCGCGATGTCTTTGTGACCCCTTTAGTTTTGGGTACGGGTGAGCTCCTCAGGAGACCTCAGCTGTTCTGCCCGGAAGAGCTGGGTTTGGGCATGGAGCTCTCTGATTCTTCCAGGCTTTAAACATTCTGAGTTTATCAGTATTACTGTCTTTGTTACACGTACCTGCAGCTGTTTGTCTGATTGCTCGGAGATCAGTGCAGTTATATGCAATTAATTACCCATTACCTTTCAGGACCTCAGAAGCATCGGTGAGGGATGAAATACCCTTTGTTAACTGAACGTCAAAAAACAGTTGAAACAAGAACTTGGACAAACTCAGATATTTTCTCCTACGTGCACATTTACAGCTCCCTGTGCAGTACAGCCCGCTCTGTTCTTCTGCCCCATCACCGTGCCACCCCACCGATGCTGTGCACTGGCAGAACCCTGCGGTCTGTCTGCAGGGCTGCCCCGAGGCACCTGCCAGCCTTAGGATGTGGTGCTGGGACAGGAAGCTCTTGGGGCAACTGGAGGTGTGGAGAGGGACTTGGTACAGCACTGGTGGTGGTCTCGTGGAGCCATCCCACTGCGTGGCTGGGGGTGTTGGGTTGGCACGAGGAGTTGGAGGACTTCCCGTGCTCGTGTATGTTAGATATGACTCTCAGCTGTATATCACGAGTGCGGTCAGCGTTTGTCGGCATATATATGTTATTGAAAAGATGGCATCTAGATTTTTTGAAGGGAGAGAAGGATAGGAATTGGCTCGGATGGCTGAAGTTTGTATGTGTTCTGACCGATTCACAGCCCAGACCTCCCACTGCCCCAAGGAGCACCCTGTGGGCAGCAGCCCCATCACTTCTTGGCAATCACGTGCTTTTCCCATCTGAAATGAAGCAAATTTTTCCAAATGCACGGGAGAAAACTTGTTCTTGTGGAGTACTAAGGCAGCCTTTTCTTTGTTTAAGAGAATCCTTAGCCCAGCCCAAAACCTGTGCAAAATTTTGCCTGAGTGAGGGCTCCTTCAAGAGGTAGAGAGTAAGGATTCTGCACTGTGTGATATCATGGCTTTTCTACAGTATTTCTGTTGGTACAGTGAAATGAAACCTGACACAATGTTTATGCTTTCATCTTCTATGAACACAATAGCATGCAAATGTGTAAGGAGAAAGGAAGAAATACTGTACTGCACATACGAAGAGGGTTACTGGGGCCTATAGTGATAGCAGGATGGCTAATTCTTTTTAACTGAAAGAGGGAATACTTAGGCTTGGCGTTAGGAAGAAATTCTTTACTCAGAGGTCAGTAAGGCTCTGGCACAGCTGCCCGGAGAAGCTGTGGGTGCCCCATCCCTGGAGGCACTCAAGGCCAATTTGGATGGGGCCCTGGGCAGCCTGAGCTGGGGGGTGGCAGCCCTGCCCATGGCAGAGGGCTGGGACTGGGTGGGCTTTGAGGTCCCTTCCCACCCAAAGAATTCTGATTTTAGGTAGAAGCTCAGCTCAAACCAAGTTTTGGAGTCTGCAGTTACAGTTGTTCTCCTGGTAGCACTTTTTCCATGCTGCCTGTATTTTGTGAGTACCATTTGCTTGAGAACTAGTTTTGGAAGGTTACTGATTGACTCCTTCAGTTGAGCTAATGTGCTCCTGTTTTCTGCTAATGGGGATGTTGCTAAGACCAACAAACAACATAACGGGTTGAGGACAGCTGGGGTCGCCAGAAACCTATTTGCAATTGTTACGGTCAGAGAGGAAACGACAGGAGAATGGGGCAGGCACTGACAGAAACTGAGGATTGTTTCTCTCCTGCTAGGTAGCAGAGGCTTAGTTGCCTGGGTTCTGGGTGCCTTCTGAGACTTCTCTTAAAATTACTTTCCATGTTTTGGAAACATTTAGCTTCGCCTTCCAGCCTCTGCTCTCTGTTTGCTTAGTGGTCCCAAGGTAACAGAGAAACCCTGGAAGAACCCCTTAAGAGTGCCTGAGAAGGAGGTAATTCATGGAGGGCAGCGTTGGTCTACTTCAAAAGTGCAATTCAGTAATAAGAGCAAATGCTGGCCAGAACGGAAGACCAAAGCGTAACAAAACTAAAGGATCAGAATCAAGGAGAGTTGGAGATGCCAAGTAGGATTTACTGGAATAGTTTGGAAGTCAGTTCTGCGCTGGTGGTAATGGTGAGAAGGACCTGCTGTGTTCTGAACGAGCTGTTACCCTTGAAGCCTGAGAGGATGGCTGAATGGGCATTTCATTAAGGGGGAACTGTGGTGATTACGTATCAAAAATACATCCCTGGACCTTTGACTCACACCTGTGGTCTGTGAATCCCTGCTGCCCCATACCTTTCTTGTGATATTTGCTTAGCAGCTGTCCTTGACTGACTCTGTCCTGATATGTCGCAAGGGAGGGAAGAAATTATTCTGGCTGTCTACTTGCTTGCTTCCGCACCGCCTCTGGGGAGCCAGAATTGGACCCCGCCAACCTGTCTGCATGTGGAAGGCCACCTAATGAGTGGTGACTCACCTGTCCCATGTTACCTCCCACCTCCAACAGGAAGCAAGAAAAAAGGGAAAGATTGCTGAATCACAGGGGAACAGGTTGCTAAATGGTCTCCTGGGGGGATTCTTGCAAATTATTTACCCGAATGAGTCCAAAATGAGGTAACTGCTCGTAGGTGAACGTTACCTCTGCAGTCCTACACACGGGGATAAGGAATGAAAAGAAAGATCTTGCAAGAAAAATGAAGGAATGTCTTTAGATACCATGTCAAAGTTATTTAACCTAAGTAAACAGGATAGTTCCAGGATACAAAAAAGAAAAAAGAAAGGAGGGGAAAAAAAAAACCCAACCAAAAAACCCAACCACCACCCAAACTAGAGCCACACCAACGAACTGAGGATGATGTCCATGTCCCCACTGTTGAATTACTTTCTTCTATCAAGGCCCTTCCTAGCAAGCTGGTTGGCATGGGCGTAGTTCTGGGCTTGCCTACTTCTGCCTTTTAGTACATTCGTGGGGAATAGTTGCCATAAAGTTGAAGTGTGGCTTATCTCATTGTTTCAAGGATATCTTAGTGTGCTTGTTCTTGCGATTTGTAAATGGTGCTTTGCAGTCTTCAAAAGTTTCCTCAAATGATATCAGAATATTAGGGACACGATCAGTTTGCTGTCTGATAACATCAGGAGCACAATCTCAGAGCCATGTCACCTTTTCATTGGCTTTGTGTTGGGTATATTCTCTGCTCTTAGGAATGGCGAGAGCTTTCTTTGTAACAGTGTGAGTCTCTCTACTTCTCTGCCCATTTGTTCACTTACTCAGATAAGTTTTGGCCCTGGGCATAAACCAGTGTAGGTCTAATTACCACTATCTTCTGAAGAAGAAGGAAGAAAAAATAGTGCTGCTAATAAACATAACTCATTAAGCTAGGCAGTGATTTATCTTATTATTAAAATGAACAAAATGCAACGAATAAAAGCAGTTTAGATACAAACTGATTCTTCTTGTCAGAAAGCCCGGCTGTTCACATACAGTCTGAGTGAAACTTTTGCCTTTCTGGTATGTTGCAGGACCAATTCATCCTTTGTAATGGAGCTGAGGAAGGATTTGGCCCAGTGGCTGACTAATTTTCAGCTTGAACTGTTTGTAAGGCTACTGACTCCTCGGAGATGAGAGCTCTTTAAATTACACTGCAAGTTGTAGAAGCTGTAACCCAGTGATTTTTTTCTTCTAATAGTGCATATTCGCATAGTAAACCTGATAGAGTTTATGTACTAAAAAAATGAAATTGAGGCAATATATTTCATTGCCCTAAAGCAGTACCATCTTTCAGTTGACTGATCAGGGTGGCAAACAAACCAAATAATTTATGGCATTTTCTCCTTAATGAAAAGCAAGACAAAGATCAAATACATCATTTCTGGAATTTCAGAAAGAGTGAGTATTCATAACCTTCAGTTGCTTCACTTTCTTCTTCAATCAAAAAAGGGCTGGCTTCCTTGGGGAATTTTGTTCTTAAAAAGTACAAATGTCTCTCAGAATCCACCCAGAATAACAGTAGCTATAGAAGAAAATCTGAGCCCAATTCAGACAGCTGTAGCTCGCCTTTTAGGTAAAAGTATTTATACCATTTTGAAGTGAGTCAAAGGAAATGAGTTCAGAGCACAGGCAAAGCAACCAGGTTGTCTTTCTTGTACCTGGCCTTTTTATTCTTTTTGATGGGGTGTGGGGGTGGGAGAGCATGTCTGCCCTTGGAAAAGCACCCTTTAAGAGCAGAATAGTGTAAAATCCAACCAGTAAAACGTTGTCCGCTGTTTCCTTTTCTCATTAGTCCATTTGTAATAACCGCTTGGAAAGCAAGAGGCCTCTGTGGGTTAGCTGTGTTCCCAGTAATTTGGGTGCATAAGGGAAATACCTGTGAAATCAGAGGATGCGATGCTTTTCACCTTCCCCAAACAACTGACTTCAGTGAATGCCTGCTTACTGGCATGCCACAGCACGCTTTTAAGGTGCTTTGATTTAGGAGTGAAGACAAGATAAAGCTTTCATATTGCTGCTGTAGCAGGTGCTGGAAGTCTGTCCAAGTACAGGACCAAGTGTCTGAGCATGGTTTCACAGTTAATGTCCCCCAGCTCGGTCCCCCTTTGCTTTTCTTTTGTTCCTGGGAATTTGTGCCTAATGAGATACGAGCCTTGTCAGTCTGGTCCTGAAATGGGAATTGTTTGAAGCGCGGGGATTGAACGCAGCAAGCACTCTTTCACATGAAATCAGAAGCCCACATGATGATTGGAAAGAGACCTTTCTTAGGAGGGGTGATTTGTCAAGGTGAAATACATGAGTTTCATCTGTCTACCTCCGGTGTTCAGCAGGCCTGTGCTTACCGGGTGCCTGTTGGTGAGTGGGAATTTTTGACACTGGCTGTGCTGCAGGCTTTGGGAAGGGGTTACTGCCTCTTGAACCAGAGGGGTTTCAAAAGAGCAGCGCTGTAAATGGCTCCATAGAGAGAGCTGGGGGAATGGACAGAGTGGCTCTTATGGGATGGACAGAGCAGCTTTAATGTGCTAATGAGGGGAAGGCCAGATGCCAGCAATGATCAGAAGGGCTCTTTGTGGCTCCCTCTCCTTTGGGATGGCTGGAGTCTCTGTCCTTATCGCTACTGTTTCTGCTGGCATAGGGAAACACTGGGGCTATTACTGAGGTGTTCTCTTCCTTTAAGTCAGCAGATAGCCTTCCAAATCAGCACTTGAATACTGATTAGGGCTAATTACCAAGAAAGCAGAGGAAAATGAACTTGCTGAAGAACCTTGAGTTTAAAAAAACTGCAAAATATCACCCCCTCAAACCCATGCTCAAAGGCTTGGAAGCTGAGCTTGAGCTCAGCTGGAATCACTTCTTGCAAGAAGAGTTGTATAGGGACTCATAAATTGCTATGACTGTAAAGTGTGTAAGTATGGGGGGTTGTGAAATTCATGTAGTGAACCACATGATCTACCTGTCTCTGCTTATTTATGTCTGTCATCTGTCCCTACAGGACTTTTTTTTTTTTTTCTCCTGAAAATATGCTGGTTTTGAAGCTTGTCTTTCAGCTTTCTCTGACTTAGTTTCTCTCATGCTTTAAGAAAGCACTGTTTCAATATGTATTCTCTTCCTATCATTTTCTTTGCAGAGCCACCAAAAGATTTCCAGCACTAGGAGGATGATGCTGGAGCTCACCATGAAGACCCATTCTCAAATGACATGATTCCACTGTAAAATATAGCGGCTCTTACTAAGCCAGCCTTCTGCTTGTGGCAGAGGCAGTCATCTCAGTTTCTTGTTAGTGTGGGGGTCCATTGGTTCCTTAGTCTGGCTTTCCCTGTAGAGATGTGGGAGGCCATGTTCCATCTTTGGATAGGTCTGAGCTGAGGCAGTGCATGGTGAAGCACGGGAGCTTAAGGTCTTCATGGAGAGTCTTCTTCCTAGCTATAATTTTTATGCAATGTAAATGAGTCAAAACCTGGGAAGGAAGGATGAGATTTTTTCAAGGCTGCGTGTGTTTGTCTAGACTAGATTAGTTGGACGAAGAGCAAGCAAGACTTCATGGTAATCTGGTGATGGGGAGACTTATGTAGGCTACCGGGTTTAACTCCATCTTGCCTCATCCCTGAGGGCTGCTGTGGACACCTGAATGGTGAAGTTTGCTTTGGATGAAGGGTCTTTTCCTAACACAAAATGGGAAAAGTTTTAAAGTTTAAAAGTTTGGAACCAGTAGAGGCTTTTTTGCCCAGCTCATCTCCCTAGGCATTTCAGGCTTCAAGGTGTTCATTTGCCAAAGCACTCTATGCTTGAAACAGACTGCTGCATCTTTAATACAGATAAATGAGGTAATTTTTGTCCAGTAGCAAGACCATAATTATTACCTCCACAGCCCTAATGTTAGCTGCAACCTGTAAGCCAGTATTAGTTGATGACAGAACAAAACCAAAATCTGAAGCATTTATAGTGATGGTCGTTAGTTTACTTGGCCCTCTCTGGCCCCAATTTGTCAAAGAAAATGTTGCCGTGTGTCCAGAAGTCTGCTTTACAACATTTTATGAGGCTGTGTGCATTTTAAAATGGTGCTGTCTCAGTGCTGCGTTCACGCTCATTATTTTGTCTCATCTTGCACACGTTTGGTGTGCAGCTACCAGTGGTGAGGGCAGGCACCTGGCTTGTGCTCCCTGCTCGGGTGCCTCTTCATTCAGCTCATTTCAGGGGAAGGGTTTCAGCAGTGAACTCTGCTGCCTCTCTCCTGCCCAACAATTAAATTCCAATCCTTTATGTACTACTGGGCTCAGAACTGCCAGCTCAAGTCCTTCCAGCCAGAAAGAGAGTTTGTGGGCTGAAGGAGTTTGTGGCTACAAGGTGAAAGTGGGGCAGATATCTCTGCCTTTACTTGATAAAAGGAGGTAGCAGTCTCACTGAAAGAGTAGCTTCAGAGTTGTGAGTCACAGACAGGAGGCATGAGGTTAGTCTTGGACTGGCCGTAGCCTAATGCTCCTGGAGGGGTAAGGAGTAAGCTGTACACAACCTCATGCTTTCTGTTCTTTACCCAGATTTGGATCAACCTAGATTACCCGCCTGGGTGCTACTGCTGCTGTCTTATGATGCAGTGGCCCTATGCTGTCCCTAGCCTTGGGGTGATAAGTGCTGGAAAATACTTGATAAAATTAAATGAATTGTGCTGCGATTATTCTAAGCCCAGATATTGTGGGGAATTTAAATATCTTTGTGTTTACCATGGCTTCTGTAGCCTGATGTGGGCCATTTACCTCCTGAAATCTCTTCTTACTGGAAGCTGAGAGTCATAATGAAACAGACCAAGTGTTGCTTCTCCTTTTCTCTCTCTGCTGCAAACACAATATGCATGTGATTATGTTTTTTAACTCCCCACTGCCAGTGTATTCAGGTCTGTAGGGAGTGTCCTGGGTAGACTGAAAGTGAGCAAGGCCGGCAAATACCAAGTAGGCTCTGAAGAGCTGAGCATGGATCTGGAAAATATCTTAACGGTTATGGGATTTGATACTTGAAGGAAATAAAACTTTAACATTGTGAATACAATTTTCATCAGGATAGGAATGAGGTTTAAGTACTGTCAGGCAGGAAAAGCTGACGATCTTTATCTAACTTGATAGGGAAATCTAGCATCCACAAAGTGGTTTTTCTATGCAGCCTTGTTGTACCGTGGGATGTAATGCTTACAGGTGGGCCTCTGTTCTATGTTTTCAGGTTGGCTGCTTGTTAGCTTATCCTTCTGCAAGAGGTTTCAGTCTCTCTGTCTCCAGGGAATTACCACCTGAGTAGTGACAAATAGAAGAGGTCAGGCTGGAGTGCATCCTTTTCCTGCTTGTTCTACCTGAGCTACACAGGAAACTTCCTGACACATACTGCTGGGGATGCCTTGTAGAAAAAACACGTGTTTTTCAGGAATTTCCATTTGTAGAAGTCAAGTTCAGTTCTTCCAGTAGTGGACAAAATGTGTGTGGCCCTGGAGACCTTGCTCTTTTGCCTCCTTTTGAGGTTCTTCTACCACAGCTGCTTTGCTTTGCTTCCATTTAGCACTCAACAGCATTTTTCTTTTATTTCTTTTAGACAGTATAGTTCAAATGTTTTTTGAGTCCAGCTTGCCATATCTTTGAAGAGATACAGTGGAATGCAGATGTCAGCAGACACTTAGGGGTTTAGGAGCAGGAAGTCATGGTGGTATGATAGTTGTAGAGTGTGTGTGAAAGTACTGTTCCCTGGTATTGAAAAGGAAAATTCAAGTTTTCTGTCACTTAAACAAAAAGGTGACAGCCTACCAGAACAACAGACAAGTGGTAGAATGCGCTCAAGTTATTGGGCAGACTGGCCAAAGTGAGCGTGGTCATGGGAAGGTTGATAGAACTGGAAGAATTATGTTGCATTTCCAAGAAAATCTCTGGGATTCAGAGTTTCTTCTGCTCTAAAGAGTTTGCCTATGTTAAAGACGTTAAGTAATTCCCTAATAATTTCCTTGAAGAAAGGGCTACATGTCTGTGTGGGAAAGCAAGTGAGATCTTTTAAGATGAATTACAAGAGGTAACCGATATAACATCCTCTTACAAATGAATAAATTCCAGCACATTCTAGCTCATGGAACAGTGTCTGTTAAATTTGACGTCTGAAAGTGTTCATTCTTATTGATTTGGTAACTATTACCATGTTAATAGAACTTATTATTACTCAGCTAGATTAATATATTAGATTTATTCCCATACTTTTACAACCTATGGATGTATTGAGACATGTGCCCACAGAATCAATACCAATTTCTTCTCAAATTTATGAATGGTCTTTCTACATCCAGAATACTGCTACACTTGAGAGTATTTAGCGCCAGTTTATTCTGAAGTATACAGACTATCTGACAGTCTCAAATTTGTCTTTTTTTTTCCTTAATCCTTCAATGATTTATTATTTTTCTTCACGTGTCTGTGGGCTCTGTTTTAGCAAAATACCTTGCATCAAGTACTAGCAAAGTCATGACTGTACTCCGCTCAGTGTGACTATTTGGGAACTTGTGCTTGAAAGATCTGGGCTCTGAGACCATACCTAATCTTTGAGATGCCTTTTGGCTGCCTTTCTGCAGAGCAGGTCCAAAGTGAGAGAGGAAACAAAGATACAAATTTATCTTCAAGTATCCTATATTTACATGTCTTCCTTTGAGGAGCAGCCATGTGTGCATTTGTCTTTCAGGAGCAGTGGTATTTGTTTGAGAAGCAATAGCATGCAGTTTTGCTGGGACAGGCCCAAATAAATAACTTATACAAGGCAAGAAGGGAAAGAATATTGTTTATTATTTGGTTGTTTCTGGAGTACCAATCTAGATGGGAAACAGAGGGGGAAAAATACCCAACGCAAACATATGTATGATGCAGTTGGAAGTATGATGGTGTTGGAATTAGAAAGCTTGGGTGATGCCTTATGCCTGCTGACACTGTGGGATTTGGGACTGAAGGTAGAGCGTAATGATTTGCATCATGTGGACTGTGTTTGACCAAAAGGTGGTGGAGAGCTGGTAGCAAAAAGCAGCTCAGCCAGCTGTTTGCACGAATGGGCAGGGAGAGGTGGGCTTTTGTCTTTTCTACTTTCAGGAAAAGTTGCGTCAGATCTTGAGGGGAAATCCTGCCTTCTGAGAGACTCAGTGGAAAGCTGCATACAGCAGCTGATGATTTACCATTCAGGATTGGGCACCAATTCTTGTTTTTGGCCTTGGGCAAATCTCTCAACCTCTCTAGGTCTGGTTCAGCATCTGTAAAATGAAGATACTTAAACTTAACTACCTGGAAGAGTTGTTGATCAGTTAATGCTTCTAAAATATTGTACAGTGCTATAAAATACAGAGTAAGTGCTCCAGAGCATTCACAAGCAGCTAAGCTGCAGTTCCCATTGTGCATCTCTGACACTTTACAGGCAGGCTTTGGCTGGGAAACAAAAAATGGCCCATGCATGTGGCCTGTGGAGGCTTTGGGAGGTCAAGGAGTGGCTTCTCAGAGGTGGCCAGTGCTGCTGAGCAACGTCCTGACAGAGGACAAAGTTAGGGCCTGCGAAGAAGCCCACGCTGGCACACCAGCCAGCACCAGCTGGGGCTGTCATAGTGTGCCATGCTCCCTGCTCCCCTCCCAGCTATACACTCTCACCCTCTTGCCCTGTCTCATCCCAGTCATTCAGTAAGAAGTTAGTCCCAGCAGAAGGCTGCCATGCTGTGCCTTGTGCTGCTTGCAGACGTCTGCTGATTGGGAAAGAGTCACAAGATGGAGTTGAGCCTGCAGTCCTTCCTGAGAGTGGCACCTTTACACTCTTGTGTGTGGTGCTTGCAATGCAAGTCTATGGCTTTATATGAACAATGTATGCACATACATGTATTGATTTGGTTTCACAGGAGACTGTAAAAAGCTAGAGTGGGGGAAGGACACCACTTAATTTCCTGGTTGCCCACTCCCAGGCAAGCACTCCAAATTTGTTAGGTGGGGTGGTAAGTTACCAGATGGGAAGATTCCCCCTGCCAACCCTTTCACAGAACAGGGCAAGGTAATGAGATCATGGTGAGGATTGAGCTTACTCTTAAGTCATAGTCTGTTGAACTGCCATGGGGAGGTCTCACCTCTGTATCTTTACTGCTGCTCTGACTGCTTCTGCTAAACCTGAGCTGGCTCCTGTCACATTTCAAAGCAGGCATTCAGCCCATGGGCATGACGGAGAATTAGAATGGCTAACACAAGTTGGATCTTAAAAAAACAAACAAAAAAAAAACAACTAAAAGCTGGAGGGGTTACCTTTTGATTAGGCTA
Source organism: Gallus gallus (assembly GCF_016699485.2). Taxonomy (NCBI): domain Eukaryota; kingdom Metazoa; phylum Chordata; class Aves; order Galliformes; family Phasianidae; genus Gallus; species Gallus gallus. The sequence goes on along the minus strand of NC_052534.1, from coordinate 62,975,448 downwards.
CTGTCTAATCAGTGGTCTGATTAGAAGGAGACTGTGAGCAGGCGAAAAAGGACACGAGAAATTACAGAATTATAGAATTGTTTGAGTTGAAAGAGACTTTTAAAGGTCATCTAGTCCAACACTCCAGCAATGAACAGGAACACCTACAGCTAGATCTGGTTGCTCAGAGACCCCTCCAGCCTGATCTCGAATGTCTGTAGGGACTGGGCATCTACCACATCTCTGGGCAACCTGTTCTCCTGTTCTGGTGCTTCACTATCCTTACTGTTTTTCTTATATTCAGTCTAAATCTTCCCTCTATTAGTTTGAAACCATTTCCCCTTGACCTAACACAATAGACCTCACTGAAGATTCTTTTCCCTTCTTTTTTTTATTCCACTTCCCCCCCCACTGCCTCCCCCCCACTTTAAATACTGGATGACCTCTACAGGTCTCCCCAGAGCATTCTCTTCTTCCAGGCTGAACAACTCCAGCTTTCTCAGCCTGTCCTCATAGAGATGTTCCTTCCCTTAAATCAGGGATTGGAGGAAAGAGCAACTGAAGAGGAGGAGGCCAAGTGTTTGTACAGAAATAGAAGAAATAGAACAAGGCCCGATATCTGGTACGATGAACCTGGATGGGGCTGAGAGAACAAGATATGCTGATGGCTGTGAGCACCACTGCACAGAGATATATATTTGGCCATCCTTGTTACACCTTCTATTTTATTTTTGCAGTCAGGGATGATATCAGTGAGGATGTGCACTTATGCAGAAGTTAATGTGAATGTACTAAACCTTTTCCCATTGCCAGAAGATGGAAAGGGAGTCTTATCCCTGATGTTATTTTTCATGGTAACAGAAATACAGATGTGTGGGGAACACCTGAGCCCAGATATAAGAGAGAGTCTGGGGAAAGGAGGACTTCTCCTTGGTCAAGGAGGGATCTGGTCAGAAATCATCTAGGCATACTTGATGCAGACAGATCCATGATCTCCATGTGATGGGGAGCACCTACTAGCACTGAGGGAGCTAGCAGAAGTGAAATCAGTGAACCTCACCCTGGGAAGATGATGGAACAGTGTGTTTTGGATGTCATCTCCAAGCAAGTGGAAGAAAAGAAGGTTATTAGGAGTAGTCAACATGGATTCACCAGGAGGTAGTCATGCTTGACCAAACCGTTAGCCTTCTGTGGTGTCATGACCAGCTGGGTAGATGAAGGGAGAGCAGTGGAAGTTCTGTATCTTGACTTCAGCAAGGCATTTGATGCTGTCTCCCATTAACATCCTTGTAGGTAAGCTTAGGAAGTGTGGGATAGATAAGTGGACATTGGGGTGGATTGAGAACTGGCTGACTGGCAGAGCTCAGAGGGTTCAGAGGGATCAGTGGTACAGAATCTAGTGGAGACCAGTAGCTAGTGGTGTTCCCTAGGGGTTGGTACTGGTTCCAGTCTTACTCAGTTTCTTCATCAGTGGCCTAGATGAAGGGATAAAATGCACCCTCAGCAAGTTTGCTGATGATACAAAGCTGGGAGGAGTGGCTGACACTCCAGAAGGCTGTGCTGCCGTTCAGTGGGACCTGGACAGAGTGGAGACTTGGATGAACAGAGGAACTTTGAGTTTCAACAAGGGCAAGTCCTACACCTGGGGAGCAATAACTGCATTTATCAGTACAGGCTAAGGGCTGGGAAGGAGCTCTGTGGAGAAGGACCTGGGTGTCCTGGTGGACATTAAACTGGCCTTGAGCCAGCAGTGTGCCCTTGTGGCTAAGAAGGCCAATGGTATTCTAGGGCGGGTTAAAAAGAGCGTAGCCAGTAGGTCTAGGGAAGTGATCTTCCTCCTCTGTTCTGCCCTGGTGAGGCCACATCTGGAGCGCTGTGTCCAGTTCTGAGCTCCCCATTTCAAAAAAGACAGGGATCTTCTAGAGAGAGCCTAGCAGAGGGCTATGGAGATTACTAGGGGCTTAGAGCATCTCCATTTTGAGGAAAAGCTGAGAGACTTGGGGCTATTCAGCTTGGAGAAGACTGAGAGGGGGTCTTATAACTGTTTATAAATATCCAATGGGTAAGAGTCAAGTGCTTTGGCCAGGATCTTTTCAAAAGTGCCCAGTGACAGAACAAAGGGCAATGGACACCATCTGTAATGGGAAGTTGCCATAAAAATGAGGAAGAAGCTCTTAACTTTGAAGGTGTCAGAGCCCTGGAACAAACTGCCCAGGGAGGCTGTGGAGTCTCCTTCTCTGGAGAGATTAAAAACTCTCCTAGACACTTTCCTGTGTGACCTACTGTAGAGAACCTGCTTTATTAGGGGTTTGGACTAGATGATCTCCAGAGGTCCCTTCTAGCCCCTATTATTCTGTTATTCTGTAATTTATGACTCACTTCTGCCTCTCTGGAAATGTGTGCAGTAATTTCTCTCCTGCTGACGATTAGAAAAAAATAACAATTGATCAGTGGCTGCAGAACTGGTTTATCCCATTTACTGTAATGACATGCGCTGTATTATAGCATTCTTCTATACTGAGCACTGTGAATAGCTATTTGTGTTTGGCTGATGTGACTTAGGGGGCCTATTGTTGCTCTCTGGCCTCTGTTTCACTTCTGTTGCTCCCCGGAGCCAACAACCATGTGCTTTCTTTCCCAAAAGCCTTTCCTCTGACGGAATGACCTTATCAGCAGCCCCATGGCTTAAGTTACAGGAAGAATTTCTTAAGAACATCCACCAGCTTGGTTACCTTTGGGAGCAGTCACAGCAGCACTTCTTCTGGGAATACAGACCATGCCAGCACAGAAGACAACTTGCTGCAAGTGTTCCTTTATTACTCCCCTTTCCTGAACACATCCTGTATCCTAGTATGCTGTTACAATTTCACTTGTCAGTATTGCTGTGGAAAGGTGCTGCACCATTCCTCTCTATCACTGCTCAGGTTAAGCTGTTGTGTTTGGAGCACCAAACGCCCAGGCAAGAAGAGCTAATGGTGAAAACTGGTCTTGTCAAAGATAATAGGTATAAAACAGTAGGCTTGTATACTGTTCCTGAAGAGAAGTAAAGGATTAACATGTCCAGGTAGGAAACATATCCATTACTCAGTTCTTCATTCTGACTCTACTGAAAAAAAGATGAAAGTAAGTATAGAAATTACTGATCAAGCCCTAAGGCCTCGTCAGTTGTGACTTTCTCTTAAAAATTGGAACACTGCAATCTATCAATTTTTTAGCAAATACAAGGTTGTGCTTGAGTTTCCTAGTAAGTTATTTTTGTTCCTGGTGGTGGATGGCCATTTTTTGATCCCTGGAGTGGAATTTGAGTAGGTTTCACTCGGATGACTTGGGTTAAAGAGTTTCATTCCTGTTCCTGTGAAGAACTGTTTGTGTCATTTCTTACAGAGCTGGGTATTAACAGTTAACACCGTATTTTTTTTCTAACAGTATTGAAAATGTAGCTGTAATGTTTTCTGTTCTGCTTTGGCCTATGGTCTAACACAGGAATTTTTCTAGTTAGAATCATTGAATGGAGTGGCTTAGGTTGGAGGGGACCTTAAAGATGATCGAGTTTCAACCTAATTTTGTTCCGCGTTCCCTTTTTGGCTCTTGCATTATTGTCCAGAAGGAAATCAGACTTTTTGCTGGGACTGGTCCTGTTTTGGGGAAGCTCAAAAGTAGTAGTATTAGTATTGCTCTCAGTTAAAAATCTAACAGCTTGTAATTAAAGACAGTTCAGTCCAGGTTGGTATCTGGTTGATAGGGGAAAAAGAAATCGTATGTCTAATAGGCAAGTTATCATGCATGGACTAGGAAGATCTCTCTGGTAGTGAGAGTATGGGCCCAGATGATTTAAAAACAGTCAGTAGACAAACAAAAAAACCCAAAGGCACACACACAAAAAGCAGTTTGTGGCTTGATGGGAAAGTGAGGGAGCAGGAAGCTGGAGAGGTATCTCCGGTCAGTTCTGTTGGTTTGTGAATCCCAGTTGTTGGGAGCAGAGATGCAACAGCAAAAATCTGTCTCGTTCTGTCTCTTTGTGTCAAAGTATGCTCCTGTGACATAGAAGTAAGCTGTTTCTTGCTTTTGGCTAATGGCTGTGGCTCTACTCTGGTTTCAGGCAGGCAGAGGTTGCCAGCGCCTTAAAGTGAACTAGCTTGCAGGTGTGGATATAGCAGAAACATGAGCTGTTCTTGCAAATGCTGTGATGCTGTACTGAGAGAGGTGAGGCATCTGGTTCTTATGAAAAACCCATTAAATGAGTGGACGAAATACAATAGCAGCAAAGGTGGAAGATTCATTCATAAATTATTACAATCGTTTCCTACTTGGAGCCCGATGTGTACGGTTCCCACGGTTTCATATCCTGCATATCCAACATTTCCTGCTTCCTTCTTCTCCCCCTACATACAGCCGCGCTCCAAAACACGGAAGAAACCCAGTTGCAATATTTCCTCCTGAACGAAGGAGAAAGGTGGGCGGAGTCCCCTATCCCAAATGAAGAGGGGCTATTATGAAGGATTAATTGCGGCCAAACAATGCGGACCCTTGAGGAGTTTGTCACCCTGTTGAGATGCGTGTCTGGGTGAGCGGACGCACTGCAGGCGCGGTATCACGGAGCGAGTGCGCCTCGTGATGCTTCGGTTGCCATAGCAATTAATCGCCTCTTTTAAGGACCGGCGCTGAATACAAACCCTGTAAATTGCCCAGAACACTGGTTAAAGCTGCCCCTTAGGCACCTTTGTGTTTAATTTTAACCCAAAAGACTGGATGGAGGGTTTTTTTTTTTTTCCTCCTTATTTTTCTGCTTGTGCAAAAAAGCCAGAACGGAGTTGGTACGCGCAGCCGGGCCGGCTTCGCCCTGCCGCGGCTTTCCTCTCGAGGTGCGGGGCGGGCCGGCCAGCCTCTGCACCCAGACAAAAGGAACTTTTGTGAAAGGAACTGCCAAATACACAGGGATGCGGTGGGTGCCATCTTTGTGCGTGTAATCTTCAGGCGGCCGGGGATGGTGCGTGCCCGGGGAATGGAACGAGGCGCAGTCTCCGAGGGGTTTGCATGGATGTTTTTGTTACGGGAAAGCTTATAGCAAACAATCAACGCCGATGCGCCTTGCGTTTCTTTGTGCCTTAAAAAGAACGAGTGGGAATTACTGTGCTGTTGGTGCCTATTTATGTAACGACGGTGGAAATGAAAACCAGATACAGTAGGGCCATACTGTGTCTGTTTGCGTAGGTAGTGGTACAGAACGGGGGGGGCGTTTACTACGTAATGATGACTCCAGAAATCTGCAGGTGTGAGTGAAAATTCTTCTTAAGAGTCTCTCTGTAGGCTGAAGCACTGTTATTGTGAAAGGGAGTCTTGATTTCTTCCATGCATTAATAAAATAGTTGCAAAATCTGTCTAGATGTATGAGAAGTTTTTTCTTGATGGTATTAAAGTCTCTCTGACCTTTAATATTACTTCACAGGGGGGAAAAAAGCAAAAAACAAAACCAACCAAACAAGCAAAAATACAGAGAAATAGGCTTAAAGGGATAAATTAGCAAACGAACAATGCTATCTTAGCCTTAAAATAATGGGATTGACACAATTCAGACCAGTGTTATTTAAGGAATGTTACATTGGTACGTATATACTTGTGCACACAGATGCATGCTGTATATCCTATTTTGGGTGATTACTTTATTCCCATTTTTCAGACACAGGAGTAGTGTTTTGTGAATGCTGCTGTGTACCATAACTAGAAAGAGTTTAAAACTGAAAATGGGCAGAGTGACTGAGGAGAGCAGGCTGAGGTCTTAATTCAGTTCATATCTCTGCAAGACCAACTTTCCTGCGTGGAAGAACAAGAGCCAGTCAACTAAAAAGCATTCTCCTTTTCTTCTTTTCTCCTTCCCACCTTACTTTTCCAGATTTGCATTGTTATTGGTCAGTGGAGGTGCTTGAAAGACCCTGAAGCGGATGCAGTTTTGACGTAGTACCTCTTCTCCTTGTTAATAGTCATGGTATGCTTTAGGTTAGAAGGGGCGTTAAAGACCATTTGGTTTCAACCCCTGCCATGGTCAGGGACACTTCTTACTAGATCAGGCTGCCCAGGGCCCCATCCAACCTGGCCTTAAATGCTTCCAGGGATGAGGCATCCACAGCTTCTTTGGGCAACCTGTTCTAATGTCCAGAACCCTCGTAGTGAAGAACTTCTTCCTCAGATCTGCAACTTTCTGAGTCTGACCATTCAGCCAATTCCCTATCTGCAAAGCGGTCTATCTGTCATATCCATATCTCTCTGATTTAGAGGCAAGGATGTCATGTGGAATGGTGTTAAGCACTTTGCACAAGTCCCTGTGAATAACATCCCTTATCCATCAGTGCTGTAACCTCCTCATGGAAGGCCACCGAATTTGTCATGCAAGATTTGCCCTTAGTGAAGCCATGCTGACTGTCACCTATCGCTTCTTTGTTTTCCATGTACCTTAGCTAAGTTTCCTGGAGGATATGCTCCATGATCTTGCTAGGCACAGAAGTGAGACTGATCGGCCTGTAGTTTCCTGGGTCTTCTTTTTTCCCCTTTTAAAGATGGGAGTCAAGTTTCCCCTTCTCCTATCAGTGGGAATTTCAGTGGACTGCCCCAGCTTCTCAGGTATGATGAATTGTAGGTTAAAAACTTCATCTGCCGGTTCCCTCAGGCTTCTTGGATGCATCTCATCAGGTTCCAGGGAAGGTACCCACAGTGCTGGAGGTATTCACAAAAGATAACATCCTCTCGAGTTGTTGTGCCTTTCATAGATGGGCCTCTGTCTTGGTTTGAGAGGGGTGAAAAGAGGTAAGAGACAGATTTAAGTTTCTGCCACGCTTACAGCAGCTTTTCATTCAGGGTGCTTCTGAACCCAGATGTGGCTATCTATAATGCTGTCAGAATTACCAGCCCATATTCTCTTGCTCTGTTCTTCCCAAGAAACTTGATACTAGTATTTTCTTTTCAATACAATGCTCTGTGTTTGTTTATTTAATGGAATGAAATACTAAGGTGCATTTTGCTTCACTGAAACTATTCCAGTCTGTGGTGGGTATGTGGGCACTGCTTGCCTTGAATATGTCAGTTACGTGGGTTCTGGTGTTGTGTAACATGTCATTATTATCAGTCATCCTATATATTACAGAAATCCAGAAAACTTTCTTTAATCCTTCTCCATCTGTGGCAGTGCCAGTACTTCCCTGTGTAGAAGTCATGGGCCAGACTCTCGGGGGTTTGCTTAGGTGAAACTCTTGTAGGTCCCAGAGGCTCTGCTGACAGCGACTGGTAGGGGCCTGGAGCGGAGACCTTGCTGTCTGGGTGCTGATGATCAATTTTATCTTATTTTTCTCCTTTTAGTGATCAGTTTTGGTGAATTAGCAGTCAGTTGTCCTTTTTCTTCACTCTGCAGTGTGACTGCCTTTTCCTTCATCCCCTCACAGCAGCTTCTTTCCCAGCTTGGCCGTCTCTTGCTCCTTCTAGAGAGACAATATTCTTAAGTGAGGGTCAAATGTTCAGGTTTCTTGGGGGAAGGAGCTCAGGGTTTTGAGACCAAAATAACACAGCTGCTTTTGGTGCCTGCTGGGAGGAATTGCTAGCCTGCATGCCCTGCCATGACTTCTGCATGTTCTTGTGGAGGTATCTGGTGCTGTCTAAGCATCCTCACACTCAAAGAGGCTTCGAGGAGCAGCAGTGAGCAGCAGTGGCTTTAATGTAACTGATTAGCATGCCCCACAATAGCAGCATGCCTGATTAGAATAAATAGAAACTCTTATTAAAATTTGACTTGATTTCCTCAGTGGAGATTATTCAGTGTAACAATATGCTTTAACTTTTGGTCAGCTCTGAAGTGATGAGGGCACTTGTACATTCCTTTGGCCAACCTCACGTATATCCTCGTTAGGTTATTTTTAGCTGCCAACACTAGTGCTGAAGCAGTGGGATAATGACAAAACAGTGATATGAATGTAGAACAAATCCTCTGTAGTTTTAACCTGTGATCTGATGTTCAATCTCTGCTTCTTGAGCAAGGCATTTACCTGATTTGCTTCTGATTTTCGCCTGTGGATGCAAACTCTATCCTTACATCAGTAGCTCTGGGTATTTAATGAAAAAGAAACAGAAAGATATATATGCTCCTAATTTTTATTGTACTTCTAGGTTGACAAGGGAAAGTAGTAGCTATAGTGGAGGAGAAGAAAAGGCTTTGCAGGCTGTGTCAGAGTTGTGGAAGACTCTTCCATCTCTCACTGCAGCTCAAGAAAACATAAAACCGTGATGTATTTGGGAAGTTGTTGAATTATTTATAATACTGGCTCTGAGATCTTTGTTAGTTTCATTTTGATAATATTTTCTTTCTTGCCAACAAAATACTCTCTGTAAATAAGCTGCCGCCTCATTTACTTGTGTGGCCTGATTATATACAATTATCCCTTGGCTGTTATGACTCCTTAAATTAACACTCAGTTCAGCTATGTAGGTATTCCAGCTTTACATCTAAAATATTTACTGCTACAACTGACCACAGAAATGCACATGGCTCAAAAAAGAAGATATATGTATATGTATATATATTTATATATATGAAAGGGAAAAGCAGTTCATGTATAAATATGTACATATGTATATATATAAAAGGGAAAAGTAGTTCAGCTGACATCTCTGCTGTCTTTTTCCAGTTTTCTTGGAATTGGTTGCCATGCTAAGAGTGGCCTCCTACATACCTTTAAACAAACTGCAGCTATTTGATAGAGGCAAAATTGAGAGATGATATACTGCATGATGAACACAGTACTTCTGAAAGCTTTTTTATCTTAAAGGTGACCTGGAATCAGTAATAAGAAACCTGGACAGAAGCCTTCTGTCCTGCTTCAGATCCAAACTTGGCTGCAGGTCCATTTCTCTGTCTACTTTGCAGCTCATGTCCTTCCAGCATGTGCATATCCTCCTTAATTTAGCAAAATCTCTGTTCAGTATCTTACTTCTGTGTCTTTGAGGCATTGGTGTCCTTATTGCTTAAACAAGGGAACACAGATTTCCCCCCTGTCAGAGGCAGAATAGCCCTCTGCAAATTCAGTGGTGTGGCTTTGATATGAAATCCTAGCAGACATGCAAAAAAGATCAAGATTTAGATTTCAGGGTACTAAATAGCTGACAGTGTTAATTATACAAAGACAAAACTGCTTAACAAGCTAGTGTTAACTGCAGTTAATGAACCTAAAATTTCAGTATTAAATATTTAAAAGGGGTTGACTTTAGCGCACAGAAAATGGAGATCACTGTAGTGTCTCATAAAAAAGCCAGTGTGTCCTTGTAAAAAAATATGGAACTTAGCCCTATAGAAATCCAAAAAATCCATAGTAGCATGCTGTGCAGTTTCCAAACGAAATAAAGAAATTCAGAAAGAATATAATTCTTAAATATTTTGGTAATGATGCAAGGTGCTATGGCATTTTTATGAAGATGTACCAACTCCAATATAAAACCTGCCCGTTCATCCTGGGTTGTAGTAATAAAGCTAACACAAGATTTACTAACTTCCAAAGTAAAACATCACTTCTCCATGTGGTAAGTTGAACTTTGCTGTCTGATTTTGGATAAAAATTAGCCCCCAAATGCACTGAAAATTATGTGCACTCTCCTAAGATTGATTTAGTCCTGAAAAGCTCACTAGCATTTTTTTATCACATTTTTTTCTTTGCTGAATTTACTGTAAGTTTTTGCGATATTGTCTTTTTCTGTCCTAGCTCTGTCATCTTGCAATATGCTCTTAGAAAAGAGGTTATGTTCATTTTAGAGTAGAAAAGCTGAAGGATGTGAAAGAACATGTACTAGCTGAGCTAACTGTACCACTCATTTTTGTTTTTAAGGGACAAGATATGGATGTTGCGCTTATTTTCTGTGCTGTAACAGAAGATGTTTGGGATATCTCAAAAGAGACTTAATTAGGGCCAGTGGGATAGGTACAAAAGCTGGGTAACGGGAAGCAGGACCTGATGGAGATGCCTGTAAGGAAGGTAGACCAATCTTTCATGGAGAAGAGAGATCTTTTGAAGTATATCTCAGAAAGCCCTTCAGAGGCCACACAGAGGACTCGCTCTGTGCTGGTGAGAGGAAGACAAGGACGATCTCAGATCCTCTGTCTCTTGATTTCTGTCACGCTGAGTTCTTTGTCAAAGCTGTGAGTTTAGAGTTGTTAATGGCGATAACAAAGGATAGGCACACAGATCTGAAGTTTGTTATATCATTATGGGATGCTACTTTCTAGCTGTTTGGAGGAGAGCAGCACTGTGCTTTGTGGGTGAGGGAAGGTACGTGAGAGCAGCATGTCTGCAGCTCTGCCCACCCTGATGCTGTGAGCTGTGTGGGGCAGTCTTCTTTCCCCTCTTTTGTGGCACGTAAACTGCAAGCAGATCCTCAATGAGTGCCTCTCTGCTAGGCAACAGACGAGCAGTGCCTGGAATCCGGCCTGCTCATTGATAAAAGCCTGGCTCGAAGGGGCGTCGATGCCTTTGTGCGAGGGCATCCCAGCCTTCCCAACAGGCTGCCGCCAGACCCGGCTGTCTGGGTCCACTGTCACTTCATCCCAGCCGCCAAGAATCTGGCTCCTGGAGCCCGTGCCGGGGATTTAAATCCCTTGTGTTAAAATAATGTGTCAGCACAAAGCGTTGCTTTAGTGGTGTGAACTCAGGGTCCTCGATGGTTTACCACTGGGCTCTGAGCTTTTGGAAGCAGAAACCCGCTGCCTGAGGAGGCCTTTCCCTCTGAGGAGGGTGAAACGGCATTCTGTAGACTGCTTTGAAAGAGGAAACAACAATAGCTGCAAAATCTCACCCTGAGTTTTTATATTTAAATGAGAATGTGGAGCAATGGCTATCTCCTGGTAGAGAACTACAAACGGACATGTGAGATATGCATTTCTCTGCCCGCTGGCCCGAGAGCAAATACAGGACCTGGAATAAAAGAGTGAAATTCCATCAAGTTAGTGGAGTTGCACTGGCCGGAGGCAGCTCTCTCCCTGCTCTAATTATCATTTATGGTGGAAGCACCAGGCACAGCTCCGAGTCTGTGAATGAGTGGAATTTTTCTGCTGAAGCAGATAATCCAGCTGCATGGCTGTGAATGGAGAATGGCATGTCTTTCAAATTACCACACAAACTCTGAGCACATAGTGCTTTTCTGAGATTTATGAGTGAAGCTGCTAAATTAGTTGGTGATGGGAAATTAATTTCAAATTTTATTCCTTTGAGAACTCTCTGGCTATTGGCTTTCATGGGCTGTCTGAGCATAAAAATAATGCGGAGCTTGCTCCTTCTTTTTCCTTTGCTTTTGCTTTGTTTGTTTTTCTGCTGTAGCGCCTGAAAACATCATGCTTTGTTTGACCTTCAGCCTCCTGTTACTGGTGGATAGAGGCTTGAAGGGTTTTTTGTAGCCATTTTTTGTTATTGTAGATACTAGCTGTTGCTTAGAGTAGTCATCTTCATGCAGGAGAGAAGAAAAAACTTCACTTCCCCATATGTCTGCCAAACTGAAAGGCAGGGAGAGGGGAAAAAAGGAGGTGAAACGTCTGCTTACTTTTTATCTCAAAGCGCCAGCTGTGATGCAGCCATCAGTTGGGTGCTCTTTCCTCTTCATACTGATGCTCTGTTTCACTGAAGGAGGCTCTGCTGCCTGAGCAAGCTCATCACAACCAGAAGCCTGAATTACTTCTACAACCCAGAAATTACTGGGAAAAAAAATAAAAAGATCATTTTTACTCATAAATTGCTTGTGATTTTTTTTTAATTATTCTTTTGAACTCCTATTTTGGGTACATTTTTAATGAATATATGTGAGTTTCTAAAGTTAAGAAACTAATCTGGGCTATTGTGGAAGTTGTGGATTCCACCTTCTGCAACCATCTGTGTTCTTCTGTGTGTGAGAGCTGAAGTAGCACTAGCCTTTCTGAAAAATGGGTTTTGGACTCCTACGTGATACTTCTGTAATTTCTTTTCTCCTTATAAAGTGTTGCCACGTTTCGTGGACATAAGATTAATGTTGATTGGGAACTTATGTGTAAAGAATGGACTATTAATCACAATGCAGGTTTATTTTGCCTGACATTGGTCATCTCTAGACTTAACTTTGGTAATGTGTGTTGTCTCTGTGCTTGGTGGAAGAAGATGGACCCTCTCAGAGAGGGTCCTTGTGATGTCTTATAATGGGTCCTTGTCTTCTGAATGTGCCTTTCTCTGTCCTTCACTGATAGGTGATTGCAAGTGACTGGGCAGGTGAATTTTTGAGAGCTTACATTAGATGGGATGGATTCTACTCCTGAATCAATACCAACATGTTGCTTTCTTTGGAGTCTGGGGGAATCAAAATTCTTGCCAAACTTTACCTGACCAAGACTCATTTCATGTTCTCCTCAACACATGTAAAAGGTTATTTATTTATTTTTTTTTCACACAAGGAAGTCTGAAGATAAATGAAGATGTACACATGTCCAGGAGCATTTAAGCAGTGCTTAGCATGAGGTTTCCAATGTCGTGTTTTAATGGCTGGAATATGGTCAGGGAGAAATACTTTGTTTGCTGTAGTAAGAGTCTGAAAGCGTGGAATGGTGCTAACAAGAGCATAGGTAATGAGGGAAAAGGTGGGTTTTTTTATAAAACCTTTTTAATTTATTTTAATGTGTTGCTTTTAATGGCAGCATTTACAAGCCTGTTAGTAAATAATCTCAGCGCAGACATTTATTTGGAAAAGAGACATCTCCATGAGATATTGTTAAATGACAGTACTTCATGCTAGAGGTAAATCAACTAAATGGTGTTTTAAATATCCATCAATTTCCTTCTCTCAGCTCTTGTTCTTCTGCTATATTTCATGCTGCCATGCTGCTGTGATAATACTTGGCTGTTTCACAGCTAATGCGTACAATCTTACCACTTTGAAGAGTTGCAAAAATGATGCCATGCTTTGCATTGTGTTTGGAGACAACATTGAAAAGATCCTCATCTAGATAACACAAGAGCAGTTTTGCAGCGTAGCTGATGAATGAATAATTGTGGAAAGCTCTCAAATCTAATCCTTGCTGCAGATACTTAACGTGTTCCTTCAGCTTTAATTTCTTTCAATTTGGAATAATTTTAGGTGAGTGTCTGTGTTATGGAGAAGCAGCATTGAGTACTATACTTATATCATTTAATAGTTCTTGTGACTTTAATGAAGGCTTTGCATCAGCGGAGCCCATTAGAGCTTTCAGCAAGTCTGTAACATTGAATAGGTATGAAGGCAGAAGGGACATCATTTACTTGCTTTTCAAAAGCTCTAATTTATTGAATGCTTACATTTCTAAAAAATACAAATAATGTCCTGTATTACAGGAAAGCCTCTTCCTTCTCCTCTTGCTTCCATTTTTAATAGCGACTGAGAAAAGGGAAGAGGTAGTTCTGAACAAGGAAGAGCATGGATAATCCCTTGTAATCCATAGATAGCATATCTCAGATTGTCTTAATCGTCACTATGATATTAATGCATTGTCCCCATTTGATGCTGTCAAATTGCTGTCAGTGCATTGTTTAATAGATGCACTCTTCTTCCTAGAAAGTGTTTCATATTCTCAAGTCCTATTTTGCTCAGGCAAAATATGAATCAATTCTAAGAATCAGTACTTTAAAATGATGCTTTGTGAGTGTAGCAGAAATGGTAAGTCACAGCTTGAAACAGTGATTGAGCACCTGGTGGGAAGGCAGGGCCTACCCAGGGGAGTTCAGGTGTATGCAATGCACCTGAGTAACTGGAGGGGGTGAAGCCAGGATCCACCCCTTCCCAGACCTCATTTAAGGGTTGGTATTGGAGGTAAGGGTATCTTGTTGGAGATCTGTGTGTGTCTGAGGCCTTCTGAAGGTAAGTAGCTTTCCTTGTTTCTATGTCTATGACTAATGCTTTTGGGCATATTCTCACTTGCTGCAGCCTAGGACTTCACTACTATGATATCATTGTTGCTCTTTCCATTATGTTACAGTGAGTGTTACCTGGAACTTCAGAAATGTGTCTCTTACCAAGAATTTCAGAGGACTGTGTATATGCTCCTGCCTGCATGAACAAGACCTGAGTTTCACAAAGCTTACTTAGATGTGGTGCCTTAACTGCCAGCATCTGGGTTACAAAGGGAAACTACAGTCAGATTCCCTGCAGATGGGAAAAAAGTGTGTTGTTTTTAAACCATGGAGATAAAACTTACCGTAGTGTGGCACTACCATCCTCTACCCTGCTAGTGTGTAGTGTCTTGTGAATAAGCAGCAAGGTAGCGTAAAGATAGTTGCTGTACGGAATTGCTAGATAAAAATGTGTTCACTTTCTAGAAAAATAAAGGCACATATCATTACCTCGGTGGCTTTGCAGTAATTGCACTCAGCTACTGCCTGCTAAATCTTGGTTAAATCGTAATTGACATGCTCAATTATAGAACTATAAATCTGGGAAAAGAAGGACCTCCCTTGTCTTTAGCTGCAATAACACAGCTAATTCTAAAAAAGGCCTGTTATCTCACCAAGTGCACTTAGCAAAAAAAATTTTTTAATAGTTCAGTGTCCCTGCAAGAAAAAGGAGTAGAGACATTGTCTGAAGAATATAGAATGTATTAATTCTGTTTATCAGTGGACGGGAAGTGATGTTTCTTATTCTTTTGACATCGTAGTAGCTACGCAAGTAGAAAAAACATTGAAACTCTGTGCAAAACCTGAGGTGTGTTTCAGGGCTGCAAATAATTTCATTTCTAAATCTAGAGAGATCCTCATCTCTGGGGATTCTATTTACATCCAAATACAAGTTTCCCAGTTTTACAAATGGAATATTTGTGTAAACTTTGATTAAAAAAAAATAAAGAAAAGAAAACAACACACCCAAAAAGGCAAAACCCTGCAAAAAAAAGCCAAGCATATCAAATTTAGTACACAAATTTAGAGCCTTGCTTATGACTTTGCCAGTGGTCCTGTAAAATAGTTATGGTTACTGGAATGTATGACGCAGTGGCTCCTGTCTTTATCAGAACTCCATACCATTTTGCCTCCATAGAGCCTTGCTGATGCCAGCAGCTAGAATGCTTCCTTGGCTTGGCTGCTTTTCTAATATGGCATCCTGCTGTGTGTTTTAAGGAAAGAAGCGTGAGAGAAGAGTTACATTCTCTGTTTGATTTTTCCTAAGTAGAAATCTCTGATTTATGAGGAGGACTACAACTCAGCCCACTTATTGGCTCTGGACCACTGCATGCGGATCATATATTGTAAAATTTACTGAAAAGGAAGTTGTTAGATTAGGAAGATATTTCTTTGAAGAGAACAGCTAGGGAACTGTAGCCCCCCAGAGGTATTCAGTAAATGAGTAAAAGTGTCAGTGTGCCTGCATACAAATTTTGTGTACTGAAAAGGTTAAAAAAAACAAGTCTAAATAATCCAGAGCATCATCCTGGGGATCAGTGTATGCCAGAGGTAAGTTTTACAAGACAGAACTGGCCACTCCTTCCAACTGCACTCCACTTACATGTACTTTGCAGTGCCTCCTCTAGGGTAGTCTGGGCAAGTGACAAGCAGATGTGGCTTTGAGCATCCTCCCCCACTCTTCATGTCTGTTGTTTTTGGCACCTGTGACTCAATACGCTTGTCAGAGTTAGGCTGTCATGCATGGCCAGCCTTCAGTGGTGCTGTATGAGGTCAAATTCCTGCAAATAACCTAAAATAATATCTCTAGTACCAGTCAGGATCGCCATCAGGGCCTGCTACCTGTAGTGGCAAACGGGTTTGAAGCTGTGATGTGAGCTGGCATACGCTGGATCAAAGAGTGGTGGGTGAGCACCTGTAAAACTACATCCTAGCTAAAAGCAGGAGCACAACTGAGTTCCAGAGCCCCTGCCTCTGATTTTGAGACACAGGCAGTCTATTGGTTACTGGACTCTGAACCTGATTTGTACTTATTTACAATTTAGTATAACTCAGCTACAGCTGCTTTGTGGATTTTTAAAAAATTATTTGTTTTTTTCTTCGGTTGTTTTTTTTTTTCTTCATTTTTAAATGTCAATGGGTGACTCAGGAGAACAGAGCCTCTTTCTGCAGAAGATGGCATCACCCCCTTTTTTTTTTTTACTGCTTTCTACGTGATTTTCCACAACAAGCAGAACAGTAGATTCCAGCTGCATTTCACGTGAACTGGGCAGGAGGAGGAAGAAACTCACTCTCTGGCATTTATAGCTGATTTCTTGGCATGAGAAAATAAGAGAGCATGCAGGCCACAAACACAGGAAGTGTTTCTTGAGATGTGTTTGAACAGCAGTAGCATCTGATGGAGTGGAAAAATGAGCTTTTCTGTTCCAAAGGTTTCATATTTTGTGTTGCAAGTCAGGAAGTGTTCTCTTACCATCTGAAAGGAAATGAGAGGAAGGCTGGTGAAGTGATGTGCATGCTGACAGAGGAATAAAATACAAATAATATTTCTAGTAAGTATTACAAAGCCTAAAGTATATCTGTATGGGATTTTTAGTGGTACCGATGTGCTATTTTTGTGGTGCTATTAAAATGCAGTAGATGACCACATAGAAGCCAGTTGTCTGAAAGGCCAATTACTTCTTCCTTATTTGCTTTTTTCTATCTTTGTTTTTGTGTTCTGTATAAAGGGAGATATCACATCTCAGAAGAGATTTTGAGCTTCTTCCAGCAAGGTCATGTGTGCATGAAGTGTTTGCCATATAGCAGGAGCTACCAGTAATACAGTATTACTTGAAATCTTTATGAAATAGGTGCGTCTTTGCCTATAGAGTATCTTCCCCTACCCCTGATATTTCTCTGAAGGCAATGTCAAAAGACTCATGGTTGCCTTTACACAGTATTGAAGTTCCAGGCCGTGGAGGCTGCTTGGTCAGTAGTGAATGCAGATCTTCATGCTGCTATAGAACTTGAGGAATCAGGATAATCAGCTGCACCAGCAGGGAATGGTGACCTGTTCTGGTTGATACCTTTTACAAATAGTTAGCTTTTTCAATATAAATAAAAACAATCTGTTTGCTTAGGTATATGTCAGCATTTGCTCACTGGGTTCATAGCTAATTATAAAATACCCTGCAGTTCTGTTTCAAAGCAAGATGAATTTAAAAGGACTTATATGTGAAAGTTTAAAACTCTCCCACTGTCAGAAGTGCTTGAAGAAGCAAAATGTTGCTGGCAGGGCTGTCACTGGGGCACATGAGCCCTGAGCACCAGACACCTCTGAAGGGATAGGGATGAGCCAGGCCATCAGTCCCAGCCCCGGTGTCCCCATGGTACAGACCGTGAGCTCCAGCAGCCAAAACTTGAGGTCAGGGATGCTCTAAGGGCAGCTGGGGAAGAGTCCCTCAGATGCCTTAGTCAAAGACAAGGTTACAGCCTCATGGAGGAATCCTCTGTGCTAATGAGAGGGGGTGGGTCTGTTGCCTGGGGTCTCACTTTGTCAGATAGGGAGCAATCTAGCTTCTTCATGAGGGAGAAGCGCAGACAAAACTTGGTGAGGAAGATCTCTTCTGTGCTTCCTCTTGCCTAAGCTGTAAGACTAAAGCAATGTGGAGCGCTGTGTTCAGTCTTTGCTTTCCTTTCCAGTTCTGTACCTTGTGTCTCTCGTGTGAGCTCCTGGTCTTGACCTGCTCCCCTGCCCTTTCCCTGCCTCTATGCCTAGCTTCCCACCACTCCCTAGTTTCTCTGTTGCCTTCTTGTATGTTTCTTGACCATCTCCTATGGTCCTGCTTGCTTTCGTATTTCTCTCCTTCCAATTCATGGATTTCTGACAGCCCTTTTGCTCTCATACCCCTATATGGCAGTGACTGTTCGCTTTACTGAAGCCAAGCTGTTTTAAGAATAATCCTTTCTAAACAAAAATAGTGAATATCACCAATCTTTCTTATGAATCTTTCATGATGCGCATTTCACCCAACAGTACTGCATTTAAAATGCCTGCAGAGGTATTCTAAATGACATGTCCTGCACTTGAAGCATGTACCTTGTGTCACTTTGGGGGGGGGGGGGGGGGAGTGTTTAATTTTCATTTATCTGGATAAGTAATATAATCCCTGTCTGTGTGGGAGCTATCCATGCCACCACTAGCAACTAAATGCCTCCCAGTCTGTGCTTGTCTGACATCATATTTAAGGAAACTGATTATTACTTTTAATCATTGATATAAAGTGGGTTTTATCAAGATTTTATTATTTGTAATTTACGGATTTGCTAGAAAGGTTTCTGGAGTAGTGTCTTTCCATATGCATGCAGAACTTCAGTGAAGTTTTCTTTTGACGGTGATGAGACACACAGTTTGCACCAATTTATCTGTAACCGTAGGTAAGAAAATATAAGCAAGTGAGTATTGCTGAATGCAGCTTAAGGGGCAGCAAGATGCTTCTCACAGTAATTACTGAAGCTGGATTTTGGCTAGAACACCAAGCCAAGAGACTACTCATGCCCCAAATTTCTATGGTTTCTTTAACAATCATAAGCAATCAGGAGGATTTTTTTCCTGCAGTTTATCTAAAAGGCAGGTGTTGGAAATAGGTGTAGCCAGCTGCTAAGCGATCCAGTTTACAGCAGTGTTTGTATGTCCATGCAGCCTGAGATTTCTCAGGTATATTAAAAAAAAAAAAAAACAACTTTCCATAGAATATGCAAAGACTTCAGTTTCCTTATACTCAGAACTGTCTTAAACTGGATGTTAGGGGGATATCTGTTATAAATATACACATATATTTTTTTCTTCTCTAACTATGCATTAAAGAATTGCAGAAACCACAGTGCAAAACTGATGTACGTTGGTAGAAGTTGCTCATGAACATCTCGTATTATTTTAAGCTAGAGGTGTAAATGGTAAATTAGATACGTGTTCCTGGCGTGTTTCCTTTGGTTTGACCTTTTCTTTTGCTACCAAAATAAGTAATCAATTCATGTTTCAAATGCTTTTCAACTTACTCTCAATGGCTGTGGTGAGAAGTATAGATTTTGCAGGAATGCCTATTCATATACCTTACATCTTGCAGTTCTGGGAATGTAATATATATCCTGTATTTTATTTTTCTTGTATCTTATAGTCTTATTCGGATGGAGAAAAAAAAAAGCCCTGGAGAAATGCAGTATATATGTGGAGAGAAAATGAAAGTCAATATTCAGAGGAGATCAGATTTTAGCTCCTTTTCACTGTAGTGGAGTCGTCTTTTTACAGACCTTTCTTTCCACTTTAGAACCTTGTGCTTATTGTTTTTAAACCAGTCCTACATCAGATTGAGCTCCAGGTTTTTAGATAAACTTCCAAGTCCCTTGTTATATGTGGGGATCTCATTAATTGTAAGCCTGCTTACTGACACCCTTCTTTGAGGGGGAAAAAAAAGTACAAATAATCGCATGTGAAGTGATGTATCACACCCTCTGTCAGCATCATGACACTGAGGCTGGTGGGCTCAAGCCTGTGAAGTGCTGATACTTAAGTCTCACCTCAGGACTTTGTGCCAGAGTTACTATGCTTAAAGTAACAACATACACTGCCATGCTTTGCAAGAGGGTGGCCAGCGCGCTCAGCACCCGGCTGTATGAAGCCCAATGAAAATGTTGCATATTATAGGGAAAGAGCGACATTACACTCTTAAAAATATTGCCCCTCTCAGGTCCTACTTTGTCTACTCCCTTTCAGCACCCTCTGGTCGCTGATATTGGGCAGCTGTGGTAGATAAAGAGGACAGTGCTTTTATAGACAGGCAGTCTGTGATTTCACATTGCTTAAAGCTTTTTCCCTTCACTGCACTTATTTGGGCCTCAGGGAGGGGGAGAATCTAAACGTACAAGGGCAGAAATAATTTCCCTTTTCTTTAACAATTGCACCCATGATGTCAGCTGCCGCGAGTAATGTAGAGTGATAAATTGACATTGAACTTGAACAGAATTCATGGCGTGCTGAAGACAATAAGAACCTCTGAGGAAATAATTATTTTGCTGCCAGGAGCTCATGCATCTCAAATTGGTTGGTGCAAGGACTTTAGAGTAGCCTGTCTGCCTATTGAATGAAGTTCAGAGCTGGCACTGCTGGCTCCGTGTTAGTGCAGGAACTCAGTCATTGTGATTTTCTCATAGGATGTCAGAGGAAAGAAAAGAGAGCCACAGAGGTCTAATGTTGACCACTTCTGCTTGCTTGCAGGGAGAGAGTGGGCACTGAAAACCAAGTAAAGTTGTATGCTTTTTTTCCTGTGGGCATAGGGCGTTGGTACTCTTGCAGGGCAAACTGCTGTGGCACTCACTGCAGTCACTTGAGCATAGCAGTCACTGTGGAGCGGGAAGTCCCCTGCATGCTACAGCAGCAAGAATTTAATTTACTGTTGGTGTGCTTGAATGATTTGGGAAGGGCAGAACTCCTCTGATCAGATGACCGTTGTTACTGATTGGAGTCACAATCATTAATTTTCCCATGAAAGTAATTAGTTTGCACTGTATGCAACACTCCTCTCTTGCTCTTTAGTTTTTTGTTTTGGAGTTGGTAGTTATAACTTACAAACATGATTGAGCTGTTCTCTGCACCCTTGTTGAATTCAGTCTGAAGACTGAGGGTTCTCTGTGGAGACCTGTAATTAAACTCTTCATTAGAATAAACCAGAAATGGGTATCTGGTACTTGGCTTCCATTGACTTTCACTGAGGATCAGGCACCTCAGTGCCTCTTCCACTTTTAGAAAGTTCACTCTGAATTCAAGGGACACGTTCTTGTAGGAAAACTGTCCTTTAACATGTATTTTTCTTTTCCCCAAAATATTTGTATCTGTGAGGGAAAAGGAGAAAAGGGAACCTGCCAAATTTGTCAATTTTTAATGCTTCTAATGTTTAAACTGAGTTTTTGCATGGTAAGTCAACATACATTCATAAAGTTTTTGGAAGATTGTATATTAGTGTATTTCATCCCACTTTGGATAGCAAAACCAATCGTATGAGTTTGTGTTTTACTCTGATCCTGTCTTACACCTTGTATTAAGGAGCATGGATGCTTAATCTTCTTCTCTGTAGCTGTACTTCTCAGCTCTCAGTATTTGTTTTGGAGTTGGCTTTGTCTAACAAACCTCCAAAATTTGGGCCATGCAAAATTCATTCATTAAAATAAGCATATTGTGACATTTTGCCTTCAGTAAGAATGGCTTTTAATAACAGTAGTTTTACTGTTCTGCATTTTTAATGTATATTATTTTCAGCGTTGACATTGTCCATTATCAAATGTAGTGCCAAACAGCATAGTGAACAATAAAATTACTATTAATCATTGAAATGATGTTGAAAGCTATATCAGAACTGCCAAAGGAAGGGTTTTCTCCTCTTATGCAGTATCTTTTTCTTCACTGTTTATAGTTTATCGATGATATGCCTATGGCTACGTATTGTTTATTTGAGACGAATGAATTGTGGTGTTACACTGTATAAGACTAATTTTTTGTTATGTGAGCACATCATCATATAAAATGAGATGCAGTCAGTGTGTTCTGGTGGTAATGTTCTTGTGAGAGTTGTTAGAAGTCTCTGAAGTGTTGATTACAAAGAAGTTTCTCATAATACTTGCTTTAAGGGAGCGCGGTATCTTTTGTCTCTGATCCCTTTGGGAGGAGGGAGTTCTTCCTTTGTTTGGTGCTTTCTTGCTTTTCTGCATTGCACTGAGTGTTTTAAAGACAGGGGATGTTTCCAACTCTATTACCTGCAAGATAGTAAAACTGTTACAGCTGTTGTATAACAGCTGTAGGTTGTATATTGTATATATAGCTGTATAACAGCTATAGGTGAATATTTTGTCCCTTTTGTATGTGGTAAGGAGCTATAGTTGCTACCTCAGATGGTATGTAGAAGCAAACTAACATCAGAAAACTGGCCTGTAGAAGGAGATCCAAATGTTAGAGCTGCCAGTTAATGGAACTGAAGCCAATGCTTGTCTACTTTTTTTTTTGCCCTTTCTTATGTGAACTTTGGAGCAAAGTAACTTCACTTCAGCAGCCATTCACCAAATCTAAGCTTTTGAAAATCAGTACACGCTGAATATATATTGTACCTATTTGGCGAAAGGTAAAAAGGATGGCAGGTTATTCAATTTCTGGAGGACTGAGGTTATACCAGTTGTTAAGATGGCCTCCTCATGCTCAATGGACACACACAGAGGTCACCCGAATCTCAGCAGGAATCTGTTGTCCAGAATGACTTCAGTTACTTGTTTTAATTTAGGTTAGTATTTAAAAAAAAATCTCCAGTAGTTCACATGCTATAAATGGGTCTTTTTGAGTTGCAAGTGAGACAAATAAAGGTGGCTCGTTCCAACTGATATAACTTAGACTCTGATGTTGCGAATTTGAGGAGTGAATTAAAACTTTATCAACTGAGACATTTTCACTCAGCAGAAGTGGCCCTTAGGGGGCTCTCGTGTGAGCTTTGGCCAATCGCTGGGGAAGAAAATTTTGAAACCATTATGTGCTGCAGAGTAACACTTCTGCGGCTGAAAAGTTGCAGTGCCCTGTTTGTCCTGTTCTACTCAGTTGAAGCTACACGTCACTTAAAATTTTTAATTGTTTAAAAACTAAATGTATCCTTCCTAGGATTACTTTTTGTGTTCTGGTGACTGTCATAGCAAAAGAATTTGTCTTCAGTTGGAAACTTAATGAAATAGTTATTCCAGAGTAAGTTCTCTGTCATAATAATTCCTTCATAGAGTCTTTCCTTGTGCTGTGATGAAAGTACTGTTAGAGTTTTGGATATTAATTAATAACAGGGGGATTGATTTCAGAAAAATGATAGCATTCTGAAATAATTGCTCCATATCAGGTATTATTCTACGGTGCCAAGAAAATTGCCATGTACCAAAGCTTTCTACTGTTGTGACAGAGCAATTCTTAGTATTGTTTGAAAGTCTGCAATATGTAATGGCACAATTTTTCTGTGTAGAGCTCTGAGCAAACACCCTGGTGTGAATTCAGATTAAGAGAGTTTTAGTCACAACAGGATATTAAGCAAAGAGGAAATACAGGTTTAAGTATTACGTATGCAACTTGGGTTGTTCAAGTAAGAAGTAGTTTATAGCTGTTTCTCTTTTTCTTTTAGTGTATCCCATATAATGCTAAAGCCAGAGAACGTTCTACCAAATGTAGAAGTGAAATCACAGAATCCTTATCTTATGTAATTACTAGACGTTAGCTCCTGTTTGTGTACTTCTGCAGGAATGCTTCATCTCTGGTTCCTTGCTTATATTCCTTAATGAATCACTGGCATTTATGCTGGAAACAATAACTAAAAGAAAAGAGAGAATACTACCCTTTAAATCTTTCCTTCTATTTTCGTTAGATTAGTGCTATTCATAAAAAAAAGTAAATTCCAATCTGATAGTTTTTCCTTTTCTGCCTTTTAATAAATGTCTGGGATGTGTTACAGCCTCGATGCTGATAGGAAATTGTTTGTTAGTTGGCTGTCTCTGATTCTCTGTTCTTTAGACTGCCTGAGATTAAATTTCTCTGGAGTCTCACTGGTGACAGCAATATAAAGAGTTTTGCACACTCCATTGTACTGACCTGTAATTGCATGCCATGGCTGCTGAGTGCCTGAGAGAATGGCAGAGGGCTGGCGGCACTGAGTGCAGGATTGTTCTCATTTTGGAAGAAGTCTCATTATGTGCTAATATTCAGTTTCTTTTTCTGTACCAGTGAACAAATATTAATGATATGAAAATCAAATAAATAAGTGAAAATGTGCCAGTGGCTTGTTCACAGGATTTGGATATCAGATGGATAACCTGACTGCTTTTGTATTGTTATTGATTTGCAGTTGGATGGAAATAATTTTAAAAAAGAAAGAAAATAAAGGGAAGACTCCAAGCCCTATGATCATTACACAAGTCTCTGAGAGACACCTCTTTTAGCTTCTCCAAATTCCTCCTCCATTATCCACAGCAACCTTACCTCATCCCTTTCCTGACTGGAGTCAGCTTGTTCTACCTGCATTCCCTCCTGTCTAACGATGGACAGGTTTTGTGCAGCTTCTGGCAGAAATGGTCTGTAGAAATCAGCTTCTGCTCTGAGAATCTGTTCATGAGTTGCAGTTCTTGGTCTGCTCTGGGTTTTAATTTCTTTAGACTTATCTATCAAGTAATGTCTTCTTCGAGTGTCTTCACTGTCAGGTATTGCTCAAGATAATGCATTTGTGTTCAGGCTCTGATATGTACTGCCAACAAACACAAGGAGCACAATATTTTTAAAATAGAGAATCTCTAATTTTAACAAGATTTGACATGGCTTTATGAGTTTATAGCTTTTTTTTTTTTGATTGAGTGTTCTATGATACAGAATAGCAGCCTCTACTCTAATTCAATTTGAATGGTTTCCTATGGAGGATACAGACGAAATTTCAACATTAAATTTGTTCCCACGTCCCAGTTAGGGATTTTGAAGTCCCCTTCATAAAAATGCCAACTCTTTGGGGCAGAAATTTCAGTCTGAGTTATCAACAGCTATAGCCTGAGACATGCCAGCTGAGTGCTCTGGAGCTAATGGTCTGATATTGAGCCTTGAAATCATGACTTTGTGTCAAGACCTTCATCAGATCCAGAAAAACAGCAACAGAAGGCAAGAGTAAAAGGCGTTAATTATTGTCCTTTTTTGTTGAAGTTTTGTTATCCCAATGCTGTTTCCTGTTGATAAAATTCTGCTCCAGTTACCACTTCAAGGAATAAAAGTGCAGCACTTAGGTTTCATTAGGGATCACGTTACAATAGCTGAAGTTTTGTATGTTTCTTGACAAAACGAAGTGATGGGAAGACTTTTCGGGTAGGTGTCTGTGATTTCCAGCATCAAAAAACGAAATGGCACAAGCTGCCAACTCAGAAGGTCCTACAGATGCGTTGTGCTGCCAGGACCTCAGAGGCTGGAATGTGATTTTAGACTTTTTCCTGTTCTCCATATATACTTGTCAACTTCATTAAAACTTGTGAGGGATACAGCAGTTCATGCTATTGCTGACCTTGACTCCCTGCCTGTATTAAGAAGCGGAAGTTTTAAACTGAGACCACTTTAGTCTTTGCTTCCAAATTTGTATTCTCTACTGGTATTTTCTCACAATCTTTTTTCCTTCTGCCATAGCATCAAGTGGTACAAACTTGATATTGCTCTTGTGCATTATTGTTTCATAGGAATTACAAACATGCTAAGGTTTTATATGCATTGATGCTGGGAGTTCTAATTATTTATTCTTAACTATAATGTAACTCAAATCTAAAACAACGTTAAGCTATCAGACAGCAGAGATGAGCATTACCTTTGGGTCACCATACTAGAGATGATGGTGGTTTTACTGTTACGTAAGATAGAGCAGATCAGCAGGAGGTATATTCACATCCGCTGCTTCACTGACATATCGGCAGTTAACAGCTGCTCTTCATAGCTCAGACAGCAGATTGCCTGTAGAATATCCAATTTTGTAGTTAGTGCTGACAATCAGAGTTAAATGGACAGATGTTTATATTATTAACTTGTTATCTGTTTAAAGCCACTTATTATAATATACATTCAATGAGTGAGGTAGCTAATTCCTATCTAGAAATATGTAAGAGGTTGTCTGAATCCCTTTATGCTGTTTTGAATGTAATATCCTATGCTTTGTATTTTGGCTGATGTGCAAAGAATGCATTTTTGGTTTCTGTGTGTGGAGGGTAAGCAATGCACATGCAGTCAGCTTGCTGCACGCCAGTAACTTATGTCTCCAGTTTCACTACAGCTTGTATTTCCTCTCAGGCAAGTGTGTCTCTTGCACGCAGGGTAGTTTCCCACTTGTGTTTGTCTCCAGTGATATGAGTAACATTTCTTTGTGAGCTGTCCCTACTCTGGGTTTGTTTTTTTTTTTTTTTTTTTATTGGAGCTAAAATAGCTTTATGTATGTTCATTCAATTTCCACAGCTTCAGGCTTTTCACAGCCTCTGCAGTCAATCCTGAGTTATATTTTTACTTTACGTTGAACAGATACATTTTTTAGCAGAGACCTGTTAATTGATTTTTTGGATATCACACTAGCACATGCACATGTATACAGACACACAGGATTTCTGTTAACATATGTTCTTGTAGACAGTGACATTTATTTAATTAGTCATCACAAACTGCAAAAATATGGTTAGACTGTTATGGCTACCTGCTGTTTAAGAACAAGTACCTTTATAGTTTTCCACCTTTCAGGTCACTGTAATCTAGTTAAAAATTCATCTGAGAATATATAGCTATGTAAAATATCAATTAAAAAAAGGATGACTGTTTATGTTGATTCATTTATGTTTATATATTCAAAGGTTATAAACATTTCTATGTTTATACTATCTGCATTTCCTTTATTAATACAGAGTTTTACAAGATCTTAACTTCTTCAAGTGCATACCTGAGTGTCAGATTGCTAATGACAAGAGGAAGCTGTTAGCTGCTTGGTAATACAGAACTGGAGTCATATGCCAAAATCATGTGGTTTGTTGGCATCCCTGTTTTAAGTGAAGATATGCCATTCTGCTATGCAGGTTCATTGCGTTTTTCCCCAGTGTTTCTCTTGTGGTCCTTCTCCTCTCCCCCTTCCATTTTCTGCACGATTTAATTGCTGTGGTGTCCCAGCAGTACAGTGTGGTACAATGCAATGGGATGCCAACTGCCTTTTCTTTTCCTTTTCTCAACCTACTGATTAATTGTCAGTTTTTACTCCCCTTATATGGGGCAAACTGGCAGGTGTTTAGACACCTCAACACTGTTAAACTTACAGTGAATGTGTCTGGCTAGCTCAGATGAGACTTGAGCAACCTGATTATAAAAACCTCAGAAGGTTACTGACTGTATGTGAAGAGCCACGTCCAAGTCTTCAGCTCATTTTTTCCTTTACTCCATTCTTACATAGGAAATCTGCCCATGGTTGAGAACTGGCACAGGTTGTCCAGAGAGGCTGTGGAGTCTCCCTCCTTGGAGATCTTCAAATGCTACCTGGGTGTGATCCTGGGCAACCTGCTCTCTAGGTAGCGTTGAGCAGGGTGGACCAAATGACTACCAAAGATCCCTTCCAACCTTAACCCTTCTGTTATTTTGTTGCAGTAGGTTTATTTCACATCATCTATTTATTTATTTAAGTAAAAACATGGGGTGATTGAAGACTTAACAATGTCTTCAGGATATGGCAAGTCTTGACCCAGAAATCTTCTTTCTCCTACCCTGTTTCATGTTGCCTGTAATGGTGAACTGTTGGCCCTTTCGTTGATGTTGAAATTATCAGTTTGTCAGAGGTGGGTTTTATTTTTTCTTGTAATGCAGAATGTTGACACTTGTCAGACCAAGCCCAAAACAAGGGACAAAATCCTAGGATTTGAGGGCTTTAGCAGGCAATGTTTCAAAGAGCCTGAACTGTGCCTGTTTTATTAGCTTTGTTGATAACATTTATGAAACATCTCCTTTTGAAAGGTGAGTGACATAACTCTGACAGCACTAACCTACAAGTTTCTCAACTTGCTGAGGAGAGACGTACAAAGTTCTGAAATGCATCATAATTGAACAGACAGTTTAAGGGCCAACCTAGTTAAATTACATAAATTTGCTCAAATTAATGCAGCTATAATTAATACAGCTGCACTCGTGCTGTAAATTAGTAGCTTTTTCAGCTATGGCTTCTGCTATGAAAGCAAAATACTGCGTAGTAGAACTCTGTTTACATTGGATGCTTTGCTTTAACTGTCATTTGAGGGTTTTTTTTTAGCTCATGACAGGAAGCTCTAATAGGAAGGAAACCAAAAGTGCTTTAGGCATCATCTTAATTTTAAACAGCATTATTGGATCTATTCCCTTCATAGGAACCACAGTTTCAGTGCTTTCCCAGGGTAGGTGTATTTCTACTATGTATTTCAGCAGATATGCCATGTAACAGTTGCACAGAATCAGGAGGTAGTCACAGACAGGAATGTCTACTTGCACATCTGTAACAGTGCCAGGTTGGCCAGAGAGTAGGTAGTGCTAACTTGTTATGTTAGTTATACAAGGTGTACATACTTTATTTGGATAAATTCACTGCTTCTTTGTCTTATGCTGGAGTTCAAGGATGCCTCCTTTTCCACTGAGAAAAGCATATTTAGGATAAACACTGGGAGTAAGTGTTACAAACTTATGTGGGTAGAAAAGTGAGTTTTTTAAATGTAGCATATATTACGGAGTGTTTTTGTTTGGAGGTAAATAATAGGAAAGTAGAAACACTACTGAACAGCTCCTTTCTTTGGTAACTGTTTGAGAATCTTCACTTCTCTGCATACCAGAGAAGTACCTGTCCTGTCAGCTAAGCCCACCCTGAGGATGAAGTTGCATAGTCTCTCTTCCTGTCCCAGAAACTTTTGTTTTTGGGACTATCGGACTGTACCAGTATCTGTGAGAAGGTGTAGGGCTGGGCAGGCACTCAGCTGCTTGTGCTCAGGGATGGGGCCTTGGAGCAGCACTGAGGAGAAGATCGAGTGGTTAAGAGTCCCCTGTTCCCCTCACAGGCTTGTCCCAGTCCTGGCAGCAGTCCCGGGCTGGGAATGCTCTGGTGCCCTCAGCCACACTGCTTTTGGTGGTGAGCAGGTCCTGGCAGCTGGGCCTGATAGTGGGTCCCAGCCCACAGCCCTGTGATACCTGGGCAGTGGGGAGCAAATGGTTGTTACTTGTCTTTGTGCATTTCTCTGTGAATAGAAATGTACTGATAAACCAACTGGCAGGCCTGTCTATTTTCTCCACCAGCTTCCTTGTCCTAGTGCCTCTTTTGCAATGTTTGGGGTATTTTTGGCTCTAAATGATGTTTTTCTGTTTAGAACACATCTCTTATTAATGAAATTAGGAAATTTGTAGTTCTAGTGCTGATCTGATTCCTTGTTGATGCCTGTGGGTGCTTCTGAGTTACTGTTTTCTATAACTTCAATGTATTTCAGCAGTATCTGAAAGAGGATTTTGTACTCTGTTGCCATAAGATTTGAAAAATAAGGAACTCTTTGTCATGCAACTGGACAGAAGTATGGAGATATGATTTGTAATTCACTTTTTTCTGTTGTTGCCACTGTAAGTACTCATGAGTCACTTCGTCAATCCAACACACAAATGGGATTAGAAGACTACCGTGGATGTTCAGCGTTCTTGCTTGCTGTAATGAAATTGTTTATTTATTTATTTGCCTTTGAGAGCATTTATCAGAGTACAGTTAAAGTGGTTTTCTGGATGTTGTAGTAAAATTGCCTGAGCAGATTGTAGGATAACATAGAGACAGGAATGTAATGAAAAAACTCAATTTCTTATTTTCTGATAGACTGTTATTCATTACAGGAGCCATCCAGTATCTTCATGTATATTCTTGTTCATTTTGCAAGTATATTTCAGATTTGCCTGAGGTTCTAAATCCAAAAAAAAAAAACAAAACAAAAAAACCCAGTTTTTCTTTTTTTTTTTTCTGATGGCATTGGTCCATGCTTCATTTCTGGTCACACAATAATGATGTGACTTGTTCACCCATAAAAACTTGTAGAATTGCACCAAACATCTGCACATAATGAATCCATTCATGCAAAGAAAGTTAAGTAACTTATTTACCACACTAGGTTTGCAAGAATTTTTCCTTTTCCACAGGCACCTTAAGAAGCTTCCTGCCACTGAGGGTAAACTCTCAAAACCTATTCATCTAATGAGCAAAGAACAGGATAGATTATTAGAAAATACCCATCTTGATTTCAGAATAACCAGTAAATGTTGGCATATTGAAACAAAAGATGAGCAAAACAACTTCTGTTGTTGTTACTGAATTTCAGCGATGGCTGCAAAGCAGTAAGTACTGCCATTGCATCCAGGAGGGCACAGTTGAGATAATGACAATTAAGTTTCAGTATTAAAGTGCTTATTTGGTGCCTAAGGTGACTGTTAATCTGGCCTGAAAACCCTAGAGAGCAGTTGTTCAGCTCTTTACTGGTGGAGGCTTAATTCAGTTGCTTAAAGAAAAATGTATAATGATTTTTGAGATGTACAAGAGAATCTTAGACATCTACATGAACTGGTAGGTATTACGAAAGTTTTCAGTAGGCCCACTCCGTGCCCTTCTGGCATCAACTGAATCACTCTCTAGACTCATTGTATTGAGTACGTCTGCATTAATTATTGCCTTAGTTTCAGCTGGGACAGAATTATTTCTTCAGAGTGCCTGGTATGATGCTATGTTTTCGTTTTAGGAGAAAAAACAATTCTGATAACATACTAATGATTATAGTTATTGCTAAGTAGTATTGTACAGAGCCAACGCCATCCCAGTGTCTCAGTTGATAGTAACAAAGGGCTGGGAAGGGGCAGAATCAGGACAGCTGACAAACTGGCCAAAGGGATATTCCATACTACTTGTCATCATGTGGAAGGAGGGTTTTGAAGAGGGTGAGAGTTCATCTCACTCTCTTTCACTTGCTGGGATTTAACTGGGCATTAGTTGGTGGGTGGTGAGCAATTGCTTGTTATCATTTATTCTTCATATGAATTCATATATGTATGAATGTATATAACAAGTGGTATCATAACTATTATCCTTTTCTCTATCGTAGTAAATAGATTTATTTCAACCCACAAGTTGTGTTTTTGATTCTATCCCTATCTCTTTGGGAAGAGGAGAGAGTGAGTGAATGACTGTGTGGCACTCAGCCGCGTGCTAGGCTAAACCATAGCAATTACAATGGGAATGTATACAACCAGTACCTATGTGGACACCTGTATGTAAACACCTAAATACAAATAACTTACCCCCCTGAGCTGAATCCTGTACAATTTCTGCATATGTTGTGTTGCTACATGTGTGTATT
This sequence comes from Gallus gallus, assembly GCF_016699485.2. Classification (NCBI taxonomy): domain Eukaryota; kingdom Metazoa; phylum Chordata; class Aves; order Galliformes; family Phasianidae; genus Gallus; species Gallus gallus. Next base: position 62,944,636 of record NC_052534.1, on the reverse strand, counting down.
TTTATTTATACATAGTAGAAGAGAGTCTTGTTAAAGAATTTGAAGCAAAGCTACAGTATTGACCACTGAAATCAGCGGAAGGGGGATTGGCAGATAGATGTATATCTTCTAGATTGAAATAGTGTTTGGATACAGCCTTGGTATGACAGACCGAAGAGAGTGAGAACGTGCATCAGGCCTCCTGTATGTCATTATGAGATGTTAAGTGTCACTGGGGTGCAGTTAATTTGTACAAAAATGATTGGTAAAGCCATAAAGGTGGGTGATTTGGGGCAGAATTACTTCTGTTGATTTGTTTCTGTATTTGTTTGTAAGTGTATTAAAGCCATCAGAACAGCTTCCAGTCTGCCAGGCTTCCAGGCTCTTTTATCAAAGCTACCAGTATTTTTTAGTTTGAGCAAAACTGTTAGTATGGTGACTTCTGAAAAAACATTATTAAAACAGAAAGATAAAAAAATGTACTGCTGTCTCTGCCCTTGTAGGGTCAGTCTTTTTCATTTCAGTGATTTTTCTGGTTTGAATAGCTTCTACAGCCTTCCTCACTGGTCTAGGGGAAAACCTCTGTCTTGATATGACTGCTAATGCTCCCATGATTTCCACTCCACCCCCCTCCCCCTTTTCTTATTGTTTCCTTTCCTGAAGGAAAACTTCCCTTGGTGAGTACTGTCATTTGCTTTCAGGGAAAGAACACATCTCCCCTTCTTGACTTCCACTGCCTGTGGCAGCTGGGTGCAGACAGGCAAAGATGCTCTCTTTCTTCAGCCCACTTGCACAGAGCAGGGCAGCCTTATAAAGTACTCCCACAGGAAACTATGTAAATAAAACAGGGATCATTCATCACAGACCTAATAGGTGCAAAGAAGAATACAGAGGAAACAATGGAGAACACGATATTTCACGGACAAGTATAGCAAGAATGATTAGACAAAAGCTTAGAATTGAAGTAGGAGGAAAAAGCAGGAAGAGAGTAGATAGTGTGAACCAGGGTGTCATTTTGAATTCAGTCTACTGAAAATCGTAAGTGAGCCAGGGGAGATGGGGACTAAGCTGAAGCCTAGAATTTGGGAATTGCTGTAGATGTAGATGAGAGCAAAACCAGTAATCAAGACAGCCATGAAATTGCTGGAAGCAGCTAAGAGACAGGGGACATAAAACACATTTTTTTCATTCTTAATTTTTACCTTACAAATGATATGAGAAATAAATATTGGTATAGGAAACAGGTATAGGCTGCCCAGGGAGGTGGTGGAGGAGTTACCATCCCTGGAGGTGCCTTCAAGGAAGGGGTTGATGTTGCACTGGCTGACATGGCTTACAGCGGTCACAGACATAGGTTGGTGTTTGGACTAAATGATGTTATTGGTCTTTCCAGCCTTAATGATTCTATGAATATGAGAAGCAGTGGAGAAGGTAGATTAGGGTTAAAGACAGATTTTTAGAGGAGGTATGAGGACCCAGTAGACTGGTATTTTAAGTGCAGCTCTTCTGGTTATATTGACTCAGTGTGGTAATTCCTTTGCTTAGTTGGCAGCAAAGTTACTTGATTTAAGACTGTATTTCTCCAGCATTTATTAACAAAAGTCCATTCCTGCTGAGTATCATTAATGTTTATTGAAGTCAGTGTCTCAGGAGACTGGGCTAGAAAAGGACAAGGAAAAAGCCTTCTTTATGTTCTGACGGAGCTACCCTCAAGGCATGAATGGGCAGTACAACACTGAGCTCTGTAATAAGAACTAAAGGAAGGTGGAAATTATTTTTTTCTTGCTATGTTGTTTGTTTTATCTGTAGTTGCAGTAGGCTATTAAGTCCTGTACAAACTGCAATTTTCTCTATTGTAGAGTTTTGTAATTGTAGGATTTTGAACATATAGGTAATTTACTTAATTTGTATTTGCGTTTCACATTGCAAGTATTTGTAACCTTGCTTTTTCAAAGTCCACGGATGGATTTTTAGCAAACTGACCCTGAGTTTTGTTACTTTGAGAACGAGGTTTTGGTCAAAGGGATCAGTCACTTTTGTTTTGCTATAGCGGTCCTATTAGCTGCCTTGCACTGCTGTAGTTCAGTGCACAACTTTAAAACAGGGTGCAGTGATACAGGAATGAAATAAAGATAACTTTCACTTTCAGTATGGTATACTGAGGAGTACTTAGTACCCGAGTGTCCCAAGTGGTGAAGTTGACTACGGACTTAAGATTTCAGCAGAGCAGTGATTTCATATGCATTCGTTTTTGCAGTTCATCTCAAATGCCACATAAAGTGGCACCCTTTCATGTATCTCAGAATGGGTATGCTGAGCCACCAGGCATTATCCTTTTATGCAGAGTCCAGGGTCAGAAAGGTTGTTTGCAGCTTGGAAATTCACAGCAGAAATAGGAAAACTGGGTCAGAAAATGCTTAAGGGATTACAGTTTCATGAGAATGAGGCAGTGGTACTGTATACCAATTTTTTTTTATTCAGAGTTCTTTGTTTCCTTCTTCAAGGCAGATGATTATTAGAAAGAATGATCAATTGCAAATTCAGGCAGGATGGAATTAAGTATCAATATCAATGAGAAACATACTCTTCTAAGGCAGGATAATGGAAAATCAACCTAAACTTCTCTATGTTTAAGTACCTTTGGAAGGTTTTATTTCGTTACCTTTGTGAGCTGAGAAACTCTTGTTAAATAACCAAATTCTAGTGGGAGGGTTAACATTCCCTTTGAGACTGGGAAAATTTTTGAGGATTCATCAGCATGATGATGGTAGATACCTGTGTTTGAACTCCTCTCTAGACACTTCCTTACAGTCAGTGTAGAGAAGGCACCCGTGATTTCAATGCCTTTAATGCTAAATGGGAGGGAAAAAAAATGATTTAATAAATTGTTCCGCAAAAGTACCACCAAGTTTAACAGGTGTGTTAAAATAGCTCACGTGTAGTTGTCTCTCCCTTGTCTGAGATTTAGCAAGAAAATATTCTAAAATTTGTGAACTCTGTAGAACAGCCAATGCAACATCTGTTGCTGATTTTTATCTGCTTTATAGTAAAAGTGAGGGGAGAGGGGAATGGTGGAAAAAGATTGACCTGCTCAGCTCCATTCACTTACTCTGTATTAAAATGCGTATATACATGTGCTTTCCACCTTTTCTGATTGTGCATGGATAAGATGGGATGCTTACAATGGAGAGACTTCTCAGCATCCTCAAAAGCGTATTTTATCTGGCGACATGGGTGAGCCATGACTCATGTTTATAAGTCCTATTTTTGGATCTAGGTTAAGAGAACAACTTCTGTTATTTCAAATAAAACACATGTTGAAAGTAACACAAAGATAATCTTCCTCAGTTGAAGTCTTCTAATTATTCACATGTGATGGATTTGAGGGCACTTGCAATCCTTGTGGAACATCTGTGTAAGGGCTTAGAACTAGAGAAAGGTATGACAGGAGTCACACAACTTGGGACTTATTTTCAGTATAAAATGGTGGCAATTTTGAGCACCGCTATGCTTATTATTAGTGCTCAAGGCAATTATCAATAAATCCACACATGAAATCAATTTTGTGACAAATAATATGTAATTCAGTGTTGATACGGAACATAGGTGTATGTTTACTTATGTTACCTCACTATTCTGGAGTTAAAAATACTATGTTCTTTACAAACAGTTAAGTTCAAAGAAGGGAGCACTGCTGCATATTCATGAAGTTCTGTGGATGGAAAAACAAAATTTAGTGCTTTAGACTTTCATACATTACAAGGTCTTAATAGCGCCTCCAGCAATGAAAAAATCTTAAATGTAAATGAAGGTGAAGGCAAGTAAGTACATTATTAATTTAACTAATACTGACATCTTTGTCCACTAGTGACAAGCTCCAGTCAGAGAAGGTACTGAAAGATGCACCTTCTGTTTGGAAGAGATACATTGGATCATAGAGATACTATGCTGAAAGGAATGTGTGACGATCCTTAGTCCAATCTGCTGCATGAAATCAAACGTAGTTCAAAATAATAGCAGATTGCTTGTGGCCTTGTCTAGTTAAGATCAGAAAAAATATGGAAGTAGAGAATGCACAGACTTTTTTTGGACAACCCGTTCTAGGTATAAACAGATCCTTGATAATTGGCTTATAAGACTTGTGTGTTCTTCATTTTATTTTAGTGAAACTAGTGCAGTACCATTAACCACTTCTGCTGTTTTCTGCAAATATTTTATGCAGCAGAAAATTTTGTCTGTTGTTTTCCAAGTTTACCTCTGTAAGTCAGTAGCTGGAAGGACAGAGGCCTTTTTCCCTCCAGTTAAACTTGCAAACTCTGTATTAATATTTTAGTTTTTACATATATATGCCCTGAAAAGAGGAGAATGGCTTTTCACCTACGTGACTAAGCTGGATTCCCACTTAGTACTGTTTGAATGCAATCTACAATGATGAGAAATTGCATATGATTCCCTAGAGATGAAAAATTGTATCATTTTACTGTGCTGTCATGAATTAAACAACTTTGGTGGTTGCGTAGTGTAAAACAGAGCTCTTAGAGCCTGAAGAGGCTTTGGTGCTATTTAAAATTAATTAGTGAGCTTCCATGATCTTGGTAATCTTCTAGTTCTGCTGACCTGATGCCAAATCAAGTGGAAAAAGCAGATTCTCAAAGAAAATGAGGTATTACATATGATCTAAGCTTTCTCTTGTTCTGTTATCTATCAGCTAAGCTTGCTGGACCTAGCACTGGAGACTATCCTGTGAGCAGGGAATGTTTTATTCTAGGGAGACTTAATATCACTCACTACATCCACAGTAGAGCTGAGCATGTGGGCTGTCTATAGGTTTTCCAATCACCACTCTTCCATCTCCTCCAAACCTAATTTGCCACGAGAATAGCTTCAAAGCTGAGGGAATTCATAGCTAAAACACCGAATCAGTACAAAATTGTTTGTTTCTGGACCTGTACACAAACATTTACTTTACTGTTCAGTACAGAATTACAGCAACTAATTTCCCAAGTTACATATTTTACCTTAACCAGCCTATTCTCTCAGGAGTATCCATCTTTCTCGAAACTTTGTGTTTGTGCCCTTTTAGAAACGATTTGTTCATTAGTGCAGCAGTAATCTTGAAAATAGGTCACAGACTCTTTGGAGTTAATCTGCTATGTCCCCATAGATAACAGCACTTAAATATCAATGGTGTAGCCAGGAAAACTCAGCAGTTATTTCCCTGTTTTCTGCAATTCAATGAGGAGTTGTTCGATGCAGACCCTGTTGCACTCCAGATGAATGGCGGTGATTGTGAGAAAATGATCTCCTATCAATGCAAGATGTCACACTGGGAACAAAGACTAGTTCTTACCATGATGGGATGAGCTCACTCTAATCCCCAGTTTGGGTGACTTTGATGCTTGTCCAGGTGCCAACTTTTCCATAAATAATGTACCAGAAAAAAAACTTATAAAAAATGTTAAACAGGGCATTGTTAGACTGATTCATGACTTCTGTATCTCAAGGTCATATTGGGTGAGATGTCATGTCGTTGCCCTTTTGTGTGCCATTTCCTGGGGAACCACCACCCCGTCAACAATTTGAGCTTTTGTGGTGCTAAAATCATTCATATTAAATTTACCGTTACAAGCAAAAAAGCACAGACTTGTTTTTGAAATTCCCAGAATGCTTGAGTTTATACTTGCATAAATGTCTCAAATTTATCAGTTGAATTCGAACTAACATTACTTCTAGGTCTTCTCAACTTTGCGTTTCCATCCTGGCATTTTGGTGTGCAGTCAGTGAAATCTTAGGATGACTCACTTCCCGATATGTCATTCTTCTGTTTGCTGTGCCTATTCATATATGAAAAAAAATGGGAAGTACCAGACCATAATGACTTCTCTGTTTGAGCAGTCGTGAATGCTGCAATAACTGGAAGTTTTGTATAATTTATTTGGTGAGATATACAGTAGGATAGCAAAACCCACTTGTAGGAAGTAGGCATACTAGTTTGTCTTTTTTCCATAGTATTTTGTGTTGCCTTTCTAGCTCTATTAAGATGTACATTCTCTTAGTTCATTAGCTCTTTGCAGATAACTGCCCTTTGTCCATGTTCCTTCCTTAAGAAGGCATTTGGAAAGTTAGGCAGCAAGGTCTGATGGAAGAAAAAAAAAAAAAAAAAAGGCATGTACTGCTCATTACCCTCACAACTCATTGCCCCAAACGCTTTCCCCTCTGTGTATATGACAAACAGAATGGATGCTAATTCTGCTGTCCTGAACAAGGTGAACAAGGTTCTTTTCCCTTTTCACCATGTGGAAGGAGCCCTTGTGGGAAAGGGAGAGGAGTGCAGAAACATTTCTTATACTGTATATCCCACTGGAATAGAATGTGAGCATTGCACAAGCAGTGGAAATCAAAGGTCACTGAAAGCATAAAAGAAGCAGTATAACATTAAAAGGTGGTTGGGAAGATTTTTTTGTTGTTGTTGAGTGTGTGTGCAAAGTCTCAAAAGAATAGGAAATGAATTCCCTGAAGAAAAAGGAAAGAAAATATGCAGAGCAATGTTTGGAATTGCCAAGCACATTCTTCAGGGAATATTTTTTTTCTTCTGTATACTGCTTTAGAATTACTAAAAGACCTACATTTTCTGATTTTACTCATGAATATATTTTAGTATATATACTAGGGCTGCTCCAGAAGTAATACCTCCTCTTTTATATATTGGCCCACGATGTTGGAGGTGTATGTTGGTGGTATGGCAGTAGAGGTGGAACCTTCCCACTGATGTTTCATTACATTTTGTTGCCATGTGACAGATGGCAGCAAAGGGGCAGTCTGACAAAGTGGCATCTGACATGGAAGTGCATATGAAACAGAAGCGTGTCATTGAATTCCTCCATGTGGAAAAAAATGGCACCCACTGACATTCATCAATGCTCACTGGATGTTTATGGAGACCAAATGGTGGATGTGAGTACAGTGAGGCAGTGGGTGATGCGTTCAAGCAGAGGTAAGCAGTTTCAGTGACATGAAAGACAAGCCACGTTCTGGATGGCCACACACAGCTGTCACATCACGAAATGAAGAGCATCTCAATCAGCTCCTACGTGTGAATTGGCAAATTATGACTAGAGAACTGTGTATGGAGCTGAATTTCAGCTTCAGTGAGTTGGAAATGATGGTGGGGATGTTGGAATATCGTAAAGTTTGCACCAGATGGGTCCTCGAATACTCAAACAGGAACAGAAAAAACACCACATGCAAGTTTCTCAGGACTTGTCGAACCAATGTGAGGCTGAGCATGACAGTTTCCTGAATCGCATCATTACTGGTGATGAGGCATGGTGTCACCATCATGTCCCATTACATGGGATAGGAAAGGGGTCTTTCTTCTGGAATTCCTGGAGTTTGGACAAACCAGCAACCCTGACTGCTATGTTGTGATGCTGACTAAGCTCAAGGCTTGAACTTCTAGAGTCAGGAGAGAGGAAAAGACAGCATTTCTCTTGCAGCATGATAATGCGAGGCCCCATACCAGTTCAGAGACCGTGGAGCACGTTGCCAATCTTGACTGTGGCTGCCACACCCACTGTATAATCTGGATTTGGTGCCTTCTGACTTCCATCTGTTCAAGCCAATGAAAGATGGAGTGTATGGGCAACATTTTCCTAGCACTGATGCCATCATTGCAGATGTGAAAGAGTGGCTCTCCAAGAGTGGGTCTCCTCAGTTGGTGATGGTTTTTGAGTGCAGCATGCCGGCTCTTGTACGTTGCTGGTGAAAAAGCACAGCTAATGGTGGTGACTATGTTGAAAAAATAGTGTTTTGTAGCTGAGAATTTGCTCTATGAGGTAGTGTTATTGTGCTCTTTGTAGCTGTTGTATTCTCCATGGAAATGAATTGGAGGCATTACTTTTGGAGTGTCCTATGTACATTATGATGTTAATTATAAGCAGATCTACTAAAGTAAGAAAACCAAGGTGACTTGCTGGAAAAAACATAACTATTAAGATAAAAACAAAACAAAAAACAAGGTAGCTTTCTATATGTACAGAATATAGAGTAATTTTACAGACCTCTAGATTTAAAAAAAAAAAATAATCAAAAGTAGATTCATTGCAGGTTCAGAAGCACAGTATCAGAAAGATGGGGTGTATTTTGAATATGACAAGGTAGATTCAGAAGGAGAAAAATCACTGTATTTTTTCATCTCTGCTGTATTTTCCTCTCTTTTAAAGACCGCTTTGAGGTATTATTTGCATTTGCATGCCATGGATGTGTGGCTAATGAAGTAAATGCTATCGGAAGTCAGACTACGTCATTCATTTCTGGAATGTTTTTGGTTACAGTAAAAGATCATTCTTTATTTTTCCTTCCTTTCATTAACTCTTGATTGTAAAGTAGTTTTGCATTATCTGCTGCCTTTATCTCATGAACTTTTCTGAAGATACTCACGTTAATCTGAAGATTAATAATTTTAGAGGGTTCATCAACAATTGTAGAGATCACCACCCTAACTGAGAAACTTATGAGATTGTGCAATATTGCTTCTCTTCATGTTTATTCCAGAGATGCACACCTCTTCCAGTGACCTGGTGGGATAGATGAAATTTGACACCTGTCGTGGTATCCACCCAGACATGTGATGCTTGGTAGTGTAACATTACCTTTGGAACAGCCTTGTTTTTAAAAAAACAAACAAACAAAAAAAGGCAAAAATTGCAGCACACTTACAGAGGGCATGCCCCCAGCCCCTTCCCTGTGCACTTGCAAAGCTTCAGGCCATAAACATAGCTTGCTGGCTGCTAAGTCCCTTAGCAGCAGTAGGGCTCGGTGTGTTATCAGCTAATGAAATCCATCTGATTTCATGCTATGCCCATTAGCTCTGCTGGTGAACTTGTCCTTTAGTGATGCAGAATTTCAGAATCGGTAGGTACATCAAAAGCTTAACAGCAAGTGTAGAGGGCTCTTCTAAATAATAGCGACTTAAGCAATACCGTGAGCTCTTCTAATTGCACTTCCCTCATTCATCAACAGTATGCTTTAGTGTTAGTAATAATGTGAAAATGGTGTTATTTTAGCCCAGTGATGTTATTTTAGTGTTCTTCTGTAGAAGGTACTCATTGACTAAAGTGCTTGAAATCAAACCTTTTTATGTTATTTTGCTGAAGCTGTTGTAGTCTAAGAAGAAATGAGAGACGTGAGCCACAGCAAGAAGTGGCTACTTGCACTATGAAATTCAAGGCCAAGCGCAATTAAAATACAGAAGTAGCTAAGTTGCTGTGCTGAATTCAGAGCTGATGGATTAAGTGGCACAAAATTCATGTTATTAAGAGGATGTAAGTGTGTCCGACTGAGACTGAAGAAGTATAAATGATTCTGAGAAAGAGATCCTCATTAGAGAAATGTAAGTGATGCTAGGACAGTTTTAAGCACCAATCATGGATAAGTTTAGCTTAGATAACAATTTGTAGAAGTTATCCAGAGTAGCTGGGGGAGAGCTACTTCACTCATGTATTTATCTTGGTTGCTTTTACACTGGAAGCATTCTTCCCGTTTTTCTTTCAGTGGGGAGTGCTGCGTCCGAACTCTGATACTGCATATACGGTGTATAGAAGATAATGAGTGCTGTGCATTCTCCATCCCTCATCTGCCTTTTCCGGTGGCTAACCTTCCTTCCATACATGCAGGACACGTGAGAGAAGAGAGCTGATGCTCTGCCTTCAGGCATTCCCTTGATAGCAGAAGAGCAGTGTGCTGCTCGTGTAATGCATTTTCCTTTCGTGAAAGCAGCAGAGCTAGGCGTGATAGAGCAGAGCAGCAAAACTGCTGCATTAGGTATGAAACAGGTGCTTATATATGCTGCATGTAGTTCACGGAGTGAGAAACTATTGCAATTTTGATAGAGTCTTTTGGCACTTTTAAAAATGACAAATTGTAGGAAGTTCCATCTGTGTGAAATGGAAGATGTATGAGATACACTTCCCAATTTTTTTAGATCTCTCAGTAAATAGTGTCAGATTATTAGCTCTCAACTTGACAAATTGAGTCTTATTCTTACTGTTATCCACTAACATTGCAGAATATCTTATAGCAAGTTCTGTAATTCATAATAAAACCAAGACTATACGTACGTAGGTTGTTCAAAAGGTAATGCTCCTATTTATTTCCATGGAAATTGCAACAGATAAAAATAGCAAATTTAATAGAGCAAATTCTTGAGCAAATTTTTAGCAACAAAACGCTATTTTTTCCATGAATCTCAGTGACTGCTATTTTTTTCTGCGTGGAGGAATTCAATGGCATGCCTTTGCTTCTTGTGTACTTCCATATCAGACACCATTTTGTTAGTCTGTCTCTCTGCTGCCATCTGTCACACAGCAAAACAAACAAACAAACAAAAAAGTAATGGAATATTGGTTGCAAGGCTCAACCTCTACAGTGATACTACCAACATCCACCTCTGATATTGTGGGCCAATGTAATAAAATAAGAGGCATTAGTTTCGGAGCAGCCCTCAGCGTGTGTTATATAATACATGAGATTTCTTTAAATGCTAGGAAATGTTTCTGCACCATCATGTTCAGTAATAAAAGCCAGTGATACAGATCGTGGCATCGCTCAATGAGAGTCCAGAGAGCATAGAATGCTGAGACTTTGCTGTCGATACTTTTATATTGATTGTGTGACCTTAGTTGTGGTTTTCAAAGTTTTTTGCACTCACAAAGGCCCTCTGATACAATGACTTTTTCCTAACATCATACAGCTCTTGCTTTTCTCTGCCTTTTTAATGCATTAATTATAGAATATCCAAGTCAATAAAGTAGTTCTCTTCTTTGTTTAAATATGCCAGATCAGACATCTACACTGTTTCTGCCCCAGTGCCCTTTTGGTTCTGGTTTGTTCAGAACTACCTGAAACTCTTGTAGTTGTTATGAATGCAACTAATTTTCTCCATTTGGTTGCCTAAGTTTTGCTGCCTCGTGACATCAGCACTTGATTAAAATCAGATTTGTTCATACTCAGGAAAAGAACAGTGAAGAGGTGATTCTGTCCCAGAGAAACACGTGTTTACAAATGGATCACTGATGCATTTCATCCATTTGTTTTGGGGAATGGAAAGAATGCTTCAACTGCTCTTCAGTTCTGTCAGCAAAAACGAAAGGAACCTTAGCAAATAAGGATGCTGAATTCTTATTTGTAAATCAGTAGGGTTTTGCCTAAGTGGGAAGTTATACAACCTCAAAATATTTGTGTAAAGATGCTATGAAACAAGCAGTGTGCTGCAGTTCAGGTAAAATATTTAAGTATCATTCGAGTATGCATGTTGACATGTATCTGTACGGGGCTGATGCAGACAGCTAGTTTGTTATGCAAAAATATATAATTTGGAAGTGAAAATGCATGTGTTAAAAGGCTTAAGGGAACCAGGGGCTTCTCCTGCTTTGCCTTCCTTCTTTTCTTGTATTGCTGTTATTCAGTTATTCCTTTGTTCCTAAAGTATGCTAAGCAACAGGATTTGGAGTTCTTTTACTTTTAACAGAGATTTATTTTGTTTTATTCCATTTCCTGAAGAAACGTGCCTGTTTTGTCACTAAGTCAAGGGCTGAAATTAAAATGGGAACGGTTTTGTCCCATAATACATAAATCAAAATTACAATTTCTTTGATTGCTCAGTTTTCCAATTATTAGAATATTTAAAATGAACATTGATGTCCATGAATAATTGAGTAAGACATGCTAGAATTAGGCAAAAGGAGCATTTGGAGAATTTTAATGAGCTTTTAAGCAGCGTGTGGGCGTATGAAATTTCTGTATAAGTGTTTTTGGTTTTTTAAATGGGAGGTACCGAGTAGACATTGTACCATGTAGCAACCTAGCTCTGTTTCTAACTGGCCTTCAGTAGGTAGCAATCCTCTATTAGACAAAAACAACATCTAGGATGTAGGCTTGTTTTCCTGTCAGAACAGCTTCTTGGCTTTCCTCCACCATTAATGTGATGTGCAAGGCAGCTGCAGCAACTCTGATTTGACTGAAGTGGATTCAGGTGTTAAGGTCATTAGATGATCCAGAAAGCTCACATCAGAGAAGCTGACTCACATTCACGCAAAACTGCGAACTGAATGGCTAGGTTCCCAACATGCCTAAATGTATGCGCTTAGGTGGAAAAGATCCAGTACTTAGCTGGATCCAGATGCCTACGTGATCAAAGCACTCATCTGAGACACTGAGGGTCTGCATTTGGAGTAAGAGAAAGAGAGGGGAACCCATTTGTGTTTTATTGGAGCATACCCTGCCCGTTGATGCTCTTGGGAAAGCATAGCTACCAAACAGCCCCCAGTAGAAGGCTGCTTCTGTTGCTTGGGCTGTCTGTTGGGATGGAGGAGATCAGCATCTTTCCTTGGTTCTGTCGTTTAGAAAATGTCTCCTGCTTCATCTTACACCTGCTAGGTGATCATACTATACATGCTGATTATAAAATAGCTTTATAAAAGTATTTTAGAAACTATGAACTTGCTTTATAAACTACAAATTAAACTCAATTCTCCTTCTGAATAGCAATTTCTAATAGGATGCAATGCATGCAAAATATTTTTACAGGGATTCTCCCCTTCCACCTGAAGTGCACTGATCATTTATGAAACTGAAGAAAAGACGATTTACTGAAATTAACGCTACATTTTCTGCCTTTTGAGTATAACTTTAAAATGGTGGAGGTAATTTGGGGACCCAGCTATAACTAAACATCAGCAAATTCAGGTCACGTCGTAGCTGAAGAAAAAACTGTGTGGAAAACCTTGTGTCTTTTTGTTTCCAAAACAAAATGAAGGCATTATTGGCAAATAAATCTTTTAAGCAGTCCTCCTCCTGTTTTGTTCAGTTTTGCTCCTTTGAGAAAGTCATTTTATATGAATTGAGAACAGCCTGTGAGGTCCCTGTAAAGAGCGAAAGCCATTCATCTAGAATCAGGCATGAAGAAAAAAATGCTGCCTTGTTTCCATTGTTTAGTTCTGAAAATTACCAAACCTGAGGTAAAAATAAATAAATAAAAAAAAATCCTTTTCTCCCTTACATGAGTTCTGGATGTACTATAACCAGGTGTGAGCTTTGCAGGGGAAAAAAAGGCCCCACAGAGCAAGGCTGGCCCTGGTACTTGGTGCTCTCCTCCACATGTGTGTGCCTGTGGGAATGCAACCTGCTCCTTCTCTGAGTTTGACTGTTGTTTCTCCCCAGGTAGCAGCCAGTCATCCCCAGGTGGGTGAGGGAGAAGCAGGCAGGGCCAGAGATTGGCTGGGTTCCTCCCACACATCCTTCAAGGGTGGGAAGGTGAAGCCATGCTTAGGAAAGCTGTTGTGTTCTCACTTGGTAAACAAACCCCTGAACCTGTAAACTCATGTCGCTTGTTCTCAGGACTCCTCCCTTTCCCATTAAAGCAGTTGGTTGTTTTCTTGTTTAGGCTGGTGATGCCAGAGCTCAGTAAACACAGCTACTGGAGAGTTTTCTTCAGACTGATTCTGTGATGGATTCATAGATGGTGTTCATGCAGTAGTGAAAATAAGAGATCTGGAAAGTGGAGAGCCAGCATGTGGAGCTAGCAAATGAGGATAGGAATGATGAACAAAATGTTGCCTTGGTGAGGCATAATGTTAAGAATTGGGCTTTTCAGTTTTACAGCCTACATCATTTAAAGCTGATCTATACTTTTTAACCCAGAGATGTCTGTCTTCTGTCCATTTACTGGAAGGATGACTGTGGTCTATGTAAAAAGTATGTATAAAGCTGCTGTGTTGACAAAATGGGTTAGCATACCTCTCTCCCAAGCATCCTTTTGCTCACTCTCACCTGTGGAACATTTTCTGAAGGATACATTAAGTGATTGTTTTGTATATATTGATGTGTTCTCCTTCTGTATGAGATTCCTGGAGTCCATTTTAAGACCCTTAATATTTTTAATGTTATAGATACTGTGAAGTGGCTGGTAAAGGAGAAACAAACATTTTTCTTTTCTTTTTTTTTTTTCCTTTTCCTAATGTTCAGGCCTTTCTTATGCATTCCTCTATCATTCTTCAAGTTTTCTCAATCTAAGTATCGAGTTTGTTAGCACTGTTCTCTATCAGCTTTTCTGCTAAGTTGTTTGATTTCTCCTACTTTCACCAAAGGAACAGATAGTCTCCCTTTTTAATCAAAATTCTCTTCCTCCATCTACTCCCCAAATCAAAAGCTAACAGTGGACTTTCTTAGGCAAAATCAGAGACACCAGCAATTATATTTTTTGGAAAACAACAGCAACAAAAAGTGAAAGATTTAAAGCAGCAGTTGATTCACTTGTGTTTTTTGTGATCAGTCTAAACTAAAAATAGACTTCCAGTTTGCTTTCAAGCACTATACTGTGGTAGTGGTAGGACTGTTCAAATTCATGCTACTGAAATGTATGATAAAATACCATTTCTGAGTAGTCTTTCAAAGATATGAAGAGCTCACAGTGTGAAATACTGAAAGGAACAAAAAGAGAACACAACAATAAAAATATCCGAAAGTAAAATAAATGTTATGCCGATGATGGATCTTAAACCTACACACAGATTTCCAGAAGCTTTATGAATGGGTGCTTTTACTGGCTGCCTTGTAAGCATTGTGGAGAAGAATGGGTGACAGGAATTTACCTGCCCGAACTTGCAGAGGATAACTGGGTCTCACACACTGCTTGGGTCTGTTACAGTGTTCCTCCTCTAGTTTCATTGACATGGTAGTATCTTAGTGAGTTTTCAATGAGTCACAACATACAGATCTACAAATAGTAATTTTAAAACAGCTATCAATTTAAATCACAAGAATTTCACTGCATTCCTGCTGCTTGCTTCACGGAGTGTGCTGGGGGTGGCTGCCTGTAGCATGGCTGGCTGCAAGCCTGTGAAGCAGAAACACTGCACGTAAAATGAAAGAAAAGCCCTCCTTTAACACTGTGGTTTAATCTTCTCTTTGTGGGGTTGGGATATATGCTGAGGCTGTGGTAAATGTTACACATTAAAAAAAAAAAAATTCAGTCACAGGTGGAAATGTTTGCACTTTTATAGCCTTTGGTAAATTGTATTGGAGGCCAGGGTTGGTTTTTAGTGACCTCTGCTCAACGCTGGATGGTTTCTAGCAAGTGAAGATATTCATTGTTGTCCCAGAAAAATCTTAATTGGCTTGGCACAAACTCCTCTAAGAAGGTTGGCACAAGGGAAACCTTCCTTCTCATGAAAAAAAAAAAGACAATTCAAATCTACTGGAATGCAGCCCAGATTATTTATTCTTAAGCTTAAAATGATGTCTTCGCATAAAAATTCATAGACACTCAATCTGCATGTTTAACTGAGACTCAAAGATCCATATGTTTGCTGCTAACCGTCAAGGAATGCCAAGAGGGGTCCCGGTTTTGTTTTTCTTCATCAGCAACAGCTTTACTAGGAGCATGACTCCTGCGCACATGGCTTTTTTCCATTAAGGGTTTGCTGCCCATGTGATAGTGTTGAGGCTCCTTTTTCCTGTCAAACAGCCCCTGTCAAATATGAAGCACTACTGTGACTTTTTCCTCTTTTTTGGTCTTACTGTCTTCATTTAATATTCAGAATATGGAGTACTATTCTAGGATCTAATAGTTGTCGAAGGCAGGGTTACTTTTTAATGCTCTCTAAGGGGCAGCATTGTCAATTGTATTTTTTTTTTCAGCCTTCAGCTCCTATGATATTTCTTTTTTTTTTTTAATTTGGTGGCTGTTCCTTCTTCCCATCCCAAAAGAGGAATTATCTTACTTCCTAAATTGCTTCTCGGTTACCAGGAAATAAAACATCTCATTATAAAGCTTGTAACTATATACCTATGTGTACTAGGCAGGCTGCCAAGCTGCACTATGTAACACATCCTTTCTGTTTTTACTTTCAGTGTGTGGTGTATCGGGGATCTTGAACCAAAATTTGATGAAACAAATGGAAAGGCTCCCATCATTCGTAGTCAATTTTGGTCCAGGACCAGTATGGCAAAGCTGCTGTTAGCAGATCTTTTTTATTATTATTATTATTTTTGCAAAACATAATAACTGTGACATCCCTAGAACTTGTGAAACCGAGCGTAGCTATCCATAAAATATCTACCTTCCGTAGGTGTAAGGGCCTGGGAATGCTTTGTGCCTCATCCATCTGCTTGTTCATTAGCTGCAGCTTTGAAATAAAGTCACACATCTTTAGTGGGCTGGGAACCAGATGACAGTAAGAGTAGAATCCACTGTCTGAAATAAGCTTGATTTTTATTTTTTTAATTTTTGGCTTCTTATTATGTGCAGTAAATAATTTGCTTTCATTATTTGTTCTCGTGCTATTTCAAGATAATAGTTTATATACTGTATATTAGATATAAATACTTTGTATTTCATACTGTCCTGGTAGTACAGCTTTTATCTTTTCTTTATCCCTGTTGTTTTTTTTTTTTTTTTAATTTGATGGATCAGCATCATATAGCTCATTTAATGCCTGATGTACTCTTTGATTGCAAACATCATTTCTGTGGCTTGTTTGCAAAGGATTATTTCTTAAATCTATGTCATAAGTATATTGGAAATAAAATGCAAATCATGGATCATAGATAAATTGGTTCCCAGGTGAGTCTTTTAACAATATCGATGAAAATGTTGCTTACTTTGTCATTCACTGGAAATAAATCTTAACTGAAGCGATTAGCATTTATCATGGATGTCAGCTGGATGCTGGATGTCAGCTCTTAGTTTTTCTCAAAACTGAGGTTACCTTCTCCTCATCTTGATGTTTTATGTGTAAATAGTCCCAGTGCAGGAAAGCATACAGATAAATTGAGATGCACAAATCTTCACACGATCCTTATTCTGCCGTTGACTGAGTGTTCATTGTAAGGGCATGGGAACGCCATTTCTGACTTATTAATGAGATTTTGTGAGATGAACAATTCTTCTTAACTTTTTGTTAGTAAAAACTGCAAGTATTCTAAATACTATATTTGATGAGTAAACTATATTTTTTTAGTTAGTTTATACATTTATACCTGATATAAGTTCTCAGACCATCACAGAATGATGAAGGACTCAAAATGCTGACTGTGACTTAACTCTTTATATCATGGTTAATAGTTTGGATATAGAATCATAGAATCATCTAGGTTGGAAAAGGCCTTCAAGATCACTAAGTCTAACAATGAACCTGACCTAACATGTCCCATTACTAAACCATATTATCAGTGGCACGTCCATACATCTCTTAAATGCCTGCAAGAATGGAAACTCCACCACATCCCTGGGCAGCCTGCTTTGGTGCTTGACCACTGTGAAGAAATTCTGCCACCTCTGCTCCTCCTCCTTTGGCTTCTCTTAGGTTCTCCTTCCCCAAACTAGTTTACAAATAATGCTATTTAAAACATCACTGAAAGAGGGGAGAGTAGGGGAAAGGAGGTAGAACCAAACAGCCTTTCTATCACATTGCATGTTGCATGTAATTTCAGATGGCTTGACTGTTTGACCTGCCATGTGAAATTGTGGAATTGCTTGTCTTTGATGTAGTCTTTTGGCTTTTTCCATTGAAAGTCCAGAGGATGGATCCAATAAAATGTGAGGTTGAGTGGAGCTGGCAGTGGGGTATATATGACACACAAGAGGTGGGATGCAGTGATAAAGGAGTATATTTGTTTGTTTCCTATTTCACATTCAGTCATACAGAATTGTAGTAAGATTACAGGCTTGGCTTTTGAGTAGAAAGCCTCGCAATGACAGGCCTCAAAAGTCAGATGAAAATGTAGTTTGCTGAGAAAGCATTAAAGGATTGAAAGAAATACAACTGCACCATTTCTACCTCCAAATTTAAACAAACAAACAAACAAACAAAACCCAACAGCAATCAACTTCAAACAGAAACGGACTGTAAAAATTTTAAATCTGAAACAGATTTTTTTTCTTGAAATTACCAATATATGCATATGAGCACATAATGGAAATATCTTTGTAAATGTCATGCCTACTGACAGTAAAAGTCTAAATCTCATTTTATTCTAGCCATTCTGATCATACTGAAAGAGACAAAGAACTGGTTTCCCTTCTCATGATACATCAGAAGAAATGATTTTGACTCACACTTCTGCCTTGTTGGACAGAGATCTGTGGGACTGTTATCTGTAAAGATGTAAGGCACTTACAGTCCTTAAACTTTAAATCAAGAAAGTGCTTTGCATAGAAGTATGTATAAATGCAGTTTGTCAGGTGCCAGACAAAATCATCCACACTGCTGGAATGTGCAGAAAAGGCATGATAGAAATGGAGATTATCTGCTAGAACAGATGGATCAATGGGGAAAATTCATTGACACTTGGATTTGTTGTTGTTTTTATCTATGAAGTGGAGAAATAGAGCACATATTTAAAAAAAAAGATTAGAAATTTGTGTTCTGATGTTGTGACTTTTTCAAACATTTATTTTCATATATTGTGCACACATCTGTTATTATCTTTAAGGGAGTTTAACTCCAGTGAAAATCTTTCCAATATATGGAAAATGACATATTTCCATGGTGAAGATCTCAGAATCAGTGAATACTTACTGCTAATTTTGTGTAGGGTTGTTATCCAAGTCATAGTGTTTCTTCCTAAGTTTGTTTTCTTTCAGGTAACTTTATCATCTTCATAACAGTTTTCCCTGTAGGCTAAGCTAGAAACGCATAAGCATGTAAAGGGCACAAATAGCATCTTTGCAAAGCATTGTTTTATCAGTGAACCTGATGCAGAATTGTTTTTCAGGTTAAGAGGAGTACAGCACTAAAAGCAAATGATGTGATTCATCCTCACCCCGAGATGTGTAATTCTTACTATGATCAGCAGGTCAGTTCCACTTTTGGCCTTCTCTAGGCAACACACACTGACGTAGTACTGTGTCTCTTTCATTCCTCTGTCTTCTCATTTTTTAGGCCAAGTATTTTTTTTTCATACACTGCATTCTAAGAAAGAATGTATTCCTTGTGTAAATGTGTATATTCTGCCAGTGGCAGATTCCCCTGGCTCCCACTGCCCAGACACTTAAAATAATTTGTCAGAAACTACAGCTTCTTGGAGACCACTGGTAAAATTTACATAAAATTCTTTTGTCCTGATTACTGTATGGAGACTCTTTCCCCGTTTATTGCATTTTTGACTGATTAATTTCAGAGAAGCAACCACGAAATACCAGGTGTGATAGAAGTCATGAAAGATAACTGGAGCAGCGTCAGAGCCCGTGCTGAGCTGTTTAGTGTGAGATGTCACAGAAATGGATTAATGCAGCCTGTTCAGGGGAGAGGGTTGCCAAACAGATGTGTGATGGATGGCTGCTCTGCAATCAGATTACACATACATACAAAGCCTTCCTACTATTCTTGTCACCCATGTTGTCAGTCTGAGGAAAAATGTTTCAGTGTAGTACTTTGATGGAGAGCCTACCCAGGGATCTGCTAAAATTGCTACCCAGGAAGGTAGCTAAAAGTCAGAACACATCTTTGTGAAAGTAATACATGTATGTTAAAGGAAGATCTATGTGGTTTGAGGGTCCTTGGAGACAAATTTCCTATAAGGCTTACCATTTTTGTCTGTTTGTTTGTTTATTTGCCTTCCTTCTTCTGTAACCTTCTCCTGTCTTCCACTCCCCAGTTGTCTTTATATTCAAAATTGGTGAAGCTGATATTTATGTTTCCATGAAAATCTTGGAGGGTACATTTCTTTCCCTACTGCTGTCCATAGTCAGAATCTTGCATTGTCTGCAGACTTTGAAGCTGACCTAAATCCCAGGATCTCAATACTTTAACTCTTTGACTAAATGAGAAGTGATTTTTAAATGAAATTTCAGAGTCCTTAAGTGATGCTGTAAAGTTTTATGATGTTTTAGTTCCAGGTTCTTTCATGTGAGCCATTACCAAGTGACCAGGTAGGCTAATGAAAAGCCTTATAATTGATTTTGATAGTTTTGAATGTATGAATAAAAAGCCTTTAAATGTTTCTAAATTTTTGGAATCTTCTTAACTTCCTGAAGATTGTCATTTTGTACTGGAGTTAGTGTCCTGCCTGACACTAGCCACAGTGTCACTGTTGACTCAGACTTTGCCTGCCTTTGTTGAGCTACAAAAGTGACTCATGGACCTGTAGCAGGTCAGAAGCAGATTTTGGGGTTCCTCTTGCAAAGAGCAGTGATCCTACATTAGTTGAGAGCTTTTGGTCCACAAAAGCTCCTGCATTCAGTGGCACAAAGATATGGAAGTTGCAGTTTACAGAGATATCTATTCTACAGTTTTCTTGTTTCTGTAGGCCACAGTAGACCATGTTGTGCTTAGTAGAAACAGAGGATTGGGCCATAAAAAATGAGCGAAGTTCTTAAGTGGTGTCTTTTTCCTTTTTCTTTTTTACATTCACTGCTTTAATTTCAGAGTCTCTGGTGTCCATTGCTGTCTGTCTTAGATCTAAAAAGTTCAGCCCTGCAGCCAGCTTTATATGCTGCAGAAATCTGGGAGCACCTGAAGGGCAGAGGTCTCTGGAAGCCTCCCACTTCAGCAGAACCTGAAGTCTCTTTATGCACTGCATCTGGGAAAGTCAGACTGTATTTGTGTTTTCTTCCTTCTCTCTCCTTTTTTATCTCTGCTTAAAGGTACTATTAGGCAACTGCATTACTAAAGATTTGACTTATGGGCCATGAAGAGTTGCACTTTAGCTATGAAGTTTGTTGATCTGTAGCAATACATTGTTTTCCCTATAGCTTCAGTATCTAGGTGATTGATTTTAAATTATGTGTTCTTTACAAAACCTTTCACTACTTCTGCATGTGCAGGACAGGATGTGCACTGCTTGTTCCTGACAGGTACATAGTAATTACAGGCAACAGAGGATGAAAAGGGTTCTTTATTGCGTAACCTGGCTTCCCTAAAAACTGTGTGCCAGCAGCATTTTACTGGCAAGATTAAATGTCAGGCACCCTTCTTTAGAACTGATTCCTGCTGTGTTTTGATGAATGCTTGTACTTTCCCAGCGTACAATAAGAGGGCTTGGAGTACGCCAGTGCTTTAAAAAATAATACTTTAAACAGTGTGTGGTATCATGAGTCTTCTGTCATCTTTGCCGTATGCCCCATATCAACTGAGAACATCTCTGCTTTACAACAGTAAGAAATTAGCTTGAGTTCTAAAAAATAAAGCCTTGTGTTCTCTGCACAGAACAATAACATTTGGAGTAAAAAGCAGTTCTGAAAACACATGGCTTCATCTGTCTCCTGAACACAGTGATATAGTTATTTCCACATAATTAGTGATAAAGTAAGTTTCCAAAGTGCAGTCTTCTGTGATGTGAACATAACACACAGGAAAATTTCAAGCTATAGGATTGAACTTTTTATTCTTTTTTCGTGTTTCAAATGCCAGTCAATCAAAAGTGGATTCATAAAGAAGTTGTTTTTTCCCTTCCAGTACTCTAAGGATTCTGGTGCTCAGTGTGCGCTCCCATCCAAAAGATCCCTTGATTCCTTTCTCCATCCTTCCCCATCCATTCCTCAAACTTAGAGAGATAATGATATACTTGCATCATTTTTGGTACTCAGATGAGAATATAAATGGCAAGATTCACTTTAGTTCCACCCTTGACATTGTAAGTTTTTATTGGACTGCAGTACAGATGCTTTAACTGTAAAGACATACAATTGCATCAAATTTCCAAGTGCTTTGCTGGAAAATATGTGCATCCTGAATTTGTTTATACTCCGTCTCCATAGGTCAATTAGAAGAGCCACAGTGAGAGGGTATAAGCCCCAGTGACCATTTCACTCTTTTCACCAGTACCTCTTTTGGAGAATTAGTATCTGTGACTTGCTGTGCTATGGATTTTCAGTGATGTTTTAAGTTTCTCACAACCAGACTCTATGGGAAAGATGATTTTTGAAGGTTGGCAGGCACTTAAACAGGGCTGTATGCACAATTTAAAGGCTTATTATTGGTAAAGATATTTTACACTTGACAAGTAAATTGCAGGCTCAGATCAGCACAGCTGGACATTTTGTTCCTACCAGGTGTATCCAACTTCTGTTGCACCATTTTATGCTTGGAGCTTATTTATGGCCCAAAGTGCTAAGTGAAAAGTGTGTCTGCAAGAGAGAGATCATACTTCAAAATGAGAATTCTCAGTTAAAAGGTTGATGGAGAAGATATTTGGTATATTTTTCAGATAATATAAATGTATATCGCTTCATTGCTCAAATAACAAAAAGCTCTGGCCAAATATGTGCTCTTGGGCATGCAGGTGTAAATCCAATTTTGGGTTTATTAGATGTGTTGGTTTTAAAGGAATTTGAGTACATTCATGTAAAATGCTATGAAAAAGCTAGTTACTTTACCGTATATCTATATCTATATATCTAATAGATATACAATATCTAATAAATTAGTAATATGCATGATTTTTCTGATTGTATCATTATTACCTGCATACTATTAATGAATTATTGAGTGCTGTTGACAAATGAATTTACACATTAGGTAAATGTACCTAAGGACCACGTAAAGTTGCATTTGTTTATCATTTGATTTTACAGGACTGTTGCATATCTAGTGACACACGTTGCATTGCCAAAACCAGTCAGGCATTACGCATTTAATGAAGAGTGTTAACAACCCTGCTATGACAGATCATACAGAAGGTCAGCATCGTTCTCAAAAGTCTTAGAACAAGTGAAGGAAGAATAAATTTGGCCATCTTTAAAAGCAATGAATATAAAACAAATGAGAAGTTAACCATAACCATACTAATTGGTTCATTCTCTTTTGCGGCGCCTGTGTATCTTCCATCCGTTAACATGCACTGAAAGAATACATTTGTTTTTGATGTACATTCTTCGGGCTTTTGGGAATAAAAAAGGATAAATTTGATGACTTTAAAAAGAACTACTGAAAATATATTGTTATCATTGTTGGCTAAATGTCTTTGGATGGTTTTCTAGTATGTCAGTCTCTAATGGCTGCAGAAATACTGTGTGGCAGACCTGGCAGATTATACATACCTTATAGGAGTTATGGGGAGTCTCATGTAATTCAGTACCACTCTATTGCAACCACTGCTATCACGAGCTTAATTTTTTAATATTATTTTTATTATTATTTTTTTTTTTTTACATATAAATGCTTGATTTCAGTCTCTTCCAAAACTGCTCTCTCTAGGAGAGCCAATTTCTTCTAGGTGTTTCCCACAGGACAGAGCAAATCCAATCACTGAACAGCAAGGAAATAAAGAAATTTGGGATAGCCTATGAAACTGTGGCTTGTTGTGAAGATGTCATATGAGAGTCTGCGTCTGTCTAAACATAATGTATAGAGAAAGCCTTGCTCATTATGCAGATTGGATATGCTCTGTGCATGAATTTGGTTCTGTTTTGGAGAAACAGTTCTCTTGCCCAGACTTTGCTGGGAATTTCTGCCAGCATATGCAAAGACAGATCCAGGAAACCGCTTGCTCTTGTGAAGAAGCAGACTTCGTACCTGTATCTTCTGTGAAGATTTGTTGGGATTTGTGACTCCAGGTCCATCTCCCCAGACAAAGAGGAGGAGAAGTGCACAGTGCCAGGCAGGGACATCCCAATAACTCACTCAGTGACATGAGTCTCTACATCAGATCCCAGAGCATTCCAGGAGTGGAGTGGTAGTGGTTTTTGTGTGTTGATCTGACTAGCCAATGGTGTGTACGTGTTTGTCTCTGTTGTGTGGGGGAATATATGCTCAGTCTTGCTGCTGGCTGGCTCTGGGGACAAGGAGCGAGGGCAGCCTTGGCCTGGGGTTCCTTGCAGCCTGGGGTGGCATTGGAGCAAGTCATAAAGGCCATCTCATACAGCTGTAGGTGCACCTTCTGTTGAAGGAGCAGCCGAACTTGCTCCAGTGCAAGTCTACAGGTTGACTAGGCTATTAATTCTCTAAAATGTTCAAATGAATAGGAAGATTTTTTTTGTACAGCTGCTTTTGTAGTTTTCTTTACAAGCCGTTACCAACCTAGCAAGTCTTTGTTGCTGTCTTAGACACATTCATTATGTTGCCCTGCACAGAGAAGTGAGCAGAGTCCATGCTGTGATGTCTGTCAAGCTCATGGTGGCAGATGGGCTGTTCTTTCCATACATCCTTAACTCAGCACCACACGTGGCTTATTTTTAGCAGTTTCAAAAACCAACAAGCAGTGTAGTACTTTTCGGCTCGCATTTATTAAGATGCAAATGTTCCTGAGATCCAGGTGGCGGCACCACTGCCCAGTGACCCCTGCTGTGTTACAAAATGTGTGGCCCTTACTGCTGGTTCAGTTCTCAGGAAAGGGCACATGGGGCAGCCGCAAGCCCTGCCTCTGGTGCTTTTAGCCTGGGATTGTTCCTGCTCACAAGTAAAATTATGGTATTTCTGATTAAAACAACTCGCTGTGTTAGAGCACTGGCAAAGGA
The DNA here is from genome assembly GCF_016699485.2 of Gallus gallus. NCBI lineage: Eukaryota > Metazoa > Chordata > Aves > Galliformes > Phasianidae > Gallus > Gallus gallus. The sequence goes on along the minus strand of NC_052534.1, from coordinate 62,920,203 downwards.
CAAGTTGACATTTGTGTTATTTATAGGTGCTGAAAGTGATGTAGGGTATTACAATCCAGGAAGCTGCATTTCAGCGCCTGGCAAAATGATTCAGTGGAAAAAGAAAGAAAATACTGCTGATAGCAACTAGAAGCAACTAGAAGATCAGGACAAGATGAGGTCAAAATAGTGTGACTTCTGTGAAGGTAACCTGTTCTTCACTAGTAATCTACTTGTGTTGTTTTAATGTAGCAGTAGAATAGCAAAAAAAGGGAAATGGTTGGTACAAATGATGAAAATAAGGAAAGGTCAATGAGGCATACAGCTGTTATGGCAGACAGCAGAACAGAAAGCAGTGAAAGCAATTGCACCAGAAATGGTAAAACTGCAATACCTTTATTGCAGAACAGCGGCAATCTTGCCTTAAAGTTGGTTGAGATCTTTAAATTCTTTATCATCCACAGAAACTATAATGGTGGTTTTATAAAAAAAAAAATCTGAAAACTATAAGAAGAAGGGTATTTAAAGAAAAAATGTGAAGAATTTTGAATAAGAATATGCAGGTGTTCAGAGTGAAAATTATTTTAGTGCTTTTAAAAGTTTGCATGTTTCATACTTTGGCCAACTTTGGTGGTATATACAGATGAAAAAAAAATTACTGAACAGTGCATTTGAGGTCCATGTTTTTTGAGGTAAATTTTGACTCTGAATTTGTCCAAGAGTGGAATGGAGATGCTCTTGATCTGTGTTTTTTTGTTTGTTTGTTTGTTTTGTTTGGTTTTTTTTTGGTAAGGAACCTGTGTCATGAACTGCTGTCCTTTCTATCTCGGCTCTGAAAGAAGGTATACCGTACCACTCAGAAATGAAGTTTTCACTTTAAAAGCCTTTGAAAAGTTACAGAGCTGCTGTTCATTGTTTGGTTGCTTTTCATCATAGTTCCTTTAACTAGATCTTAGCTGTTCCAGGCTTTTCCTGAGGAGAAATGTGAAACCAAGAGAAACCCTTCCTCTGTTCATGTCAGAGATGGTTGCATTTAGAGAGGCATTCCCATGATGACTTCATGTGCTGTCTGGCTCAGGCTGGAAGGTACTATAAAATATGAGATATTGACATAACAAACACTGCCCACTTTTCTCTGTAAGGGTGCCCAAAATCTGGTTTGTGTTAGGTATACCTTCCAGGAGGAAGTCCAGTTTAGACTTGAAGACAGTACAAGATGGAAAATCTCTGCCAGTTTCCTCTGCTCTTTGCCCCAGTATCCAGGTTTTGCAACTTCTTTCCAGTATCAGTTTATCTAGCTTTTGTCTACACTTCCTCAACTTAAAGAACACCTTGCTAGGCAACATTCTGTTTTTACAAATGTATTTATAAATTACACATTGAATGAGCTATTTTTCCTAAGATGTGCACCCTTTTTACTAGCTTTTCTATATACCCCTTTCCATCTTCTTTTTAAGACACTTATCAGAAGGGCACATAGCAGCCCAGCACTGATTACAGCAGTGTTTCTCACAGAAACAAAATCATGTTTTCCCTCCCTTCCTTAGCACTGCGTCTGAATGGAGCAGGGCAGACTCAAGTTCAGTTGCATTTTCCCTAGGTTTGTTTCAGAGTTAATGTTTCCAGGTTTGAGTCCTCTATTCCATCACCGCTTTCCTTCTTTCTAAGTATATAATTGAATTTGGTTATTTAAAGTTTTATTGTAGTTTTAAAATTAAAATGCCATTTGCCAACCTGTCTAGCTTAACTTCAGCGATCGCTTCTCTCAACAGGGATGCAGTTTTTTCTGTTGACAAACCACGTTCAATCAATTTTACGTTTTTCTAGCCTTTCTGTCTGATAAAGGTTGTATCTTAAAAAAAAAGAGAGAGAGAGAATGTATGTAAGCAATTAAATGAAAAAAATTGGGAGGCTAGAGAAGATTTTCTGCCAGTTTTTCTCCCAACAAAGGAATGCATAACAGATAAGGTCCATGAAGTGCATTAAGGCAGTGCATCAGAAGGGGTCCTGACAGTCTCTTTGACAAAAAGACTGTTGGCATTGTTTTGTGAAAGGGAAGTCAGATTGTTTTTAAGAATGAGTGGTCATACTTCTTATCAGGACTGTTCTAAAACTTACAAAGCTATGGATGCATCTATTGGTGGCAATTAATATGTATTAGAATCTTTCACTTTTATACGTTCTTACCAAATTTTGATGTTTCTGTAGTACTCCACTGACAGACTCCGAGCAATTTGCAAACCTAATGTCTGTAAGGCAAAACTTTTGCTCATTTTTACAGAGAAGTGTATCAGGATGCTGTAAAATTCAACAACCCATCCCAAAACACAGCTGAAGATTAAGAAAAGTAAAAAGCAGTCTGGTTCTGGTTCTGAATTAATTTTTGCCATCTCAGTGATGTTCATAAAAGCCATAATAACCATCTGATTCCGATTTAATAAGAGGTGCGACATCCGTATATATCTGCTGATGGAGCAGATGTAAGTGCTATCACAGAATCATGGAATCATAGAATCACCAAGGTTGGAAAAGACCCACAGGATCATCCAGTCCAACCATCCACCCACCACCAATAGTTTTCATTAAACCATGTCCCATGTGCTGTGGTAACTTGGAGCCAGCAGTATGGGGGGTGTGGTGTAACTGGACAAGCAACCCAACCTTTTGCTCACTCCTCCCCCACAGCAGGATGGGGGAGAGAACTAGGGAACAAAGTGGAATTCACAGTTGAGATAAAAATTTTAACAGCAATTATAATAACTGTATTTAAGTGTACAGGCACACAAAACAAATGATGCACAGCAGAACTCCTCACTACCTGCCGGCCAACTCCCCTCAGTTTGATAGTTTTTTCACATGATGTTATATGGTATGGTGTATTACTTTGGATATTGTTTTCTAGACAAACAGTTTTCTCATTAGTTCCCCAGGCTGACAGCGTGGCTCTTGACTTGTGTCAGCAATGGTTTGAAAGTAGTGTAGAAATCTGAATAGCCATGGCAGAGGGCAGAGGAGAAGCGCATCTCCCAAGCAGAGGGGCTGTGGGGAGCAGTGGGAGGCGCTGGGGGCCCCCGCCCTGGCTGCGGCCCTGTTTGATGCCACGTGGTATGGAATATCTCCTTGGCCAGTTTAAGTCATCTGTCCTAATTCTTTTCCATCCCAGCTCCTGGGGCCCTTTGCTGCAAATGGCCTTGGCTCTGTACAACACTGCTTAGCAGCAACTGTAAACATTGGTGTGTACCAGCATTGTTTTTCTCCTGGAACAAAAACATATCGTCATACCAGACACTCAGAAGAGAGCAATTCCATCCCAGCTGAAACTAAGACAGTTACTAATTTAGCGTGTTACTTGCTGAATGTTATTTTAGCATAGTAAAAATACTATAGCCCCGCAGGCTTTGCCGTAGCTCTGAAACTGCCATTTAGCCACCATGGAATTTATGTATGCTGCGAGGTCTCACACAGGTCCTCTACGTGAAGCACATGAAGTTTTGATGGAAATATATCCCTTCTACAACTCTGGTAAATTATGAATTGCAAAGCTAAACTAAAATCCAAAGTCGTACTTTATTCTGTGAAATGAGAGGGAAGATCTTTAAATGCAGCTTTGCCTCCCTCTGTGTGGTGTGCTGTAAAGGACCTATTTTCCATTTATTGTAGACATGTTGATGATACTGCTATTGTTTGAAAATAAGAATTTTTGGACAATCACAGAAAAATACATCTGAATACTCTGGGATTTCCCCTGCCCTCATCCTCGGTACCAACTTGGGTATTTGTCAAATGCTTTGAATCTGCTAAATCTTTGTACAACTTACTTTGAATTACATCCTGTTTCTGAGCTTAGTTCCCCGACTAACTTAAGCTGCAGCTGATGCAAATAATGTCAAAGCATTGCTGCTGTATCCTATCTGATCCCTTCAAGATAAAGTAAATACTGCTGAGCTGTGTGGGATGGATAAGTATAGTTGATTCACTTTCATCTGCAGCCAAGATTCTTTTCTGCCTTTCTCTTTTACTAGAGCTGGCAGGTGTTGAAGTGAAACTTTGGATTTTATCCAGAAATGGTGGGGTACAAATGCGAGGTACAAATGTATTGTGCTCTGCTTTCCCTTTTGGTTTGCCAGGCTGCCACCACTTGCAAATTTGCCTTCATTTATTATGGGTGTAACATGATGATGAATGAATACTCCCTGGTGAACAGAGACCCCCCCTTGTTAGTATTTCACTCTAAAGAACATCTTTAAAATGTCACAAGTGCACTTCAATATCTCTTCTCCTTCCATCAGAAGCACAATCTTGCTTTATATGAAGAGACGTCTTTCTATTGCTACTAGAGTGACATGTAGTATTTTACTTTCTCACATGCTCTCTGCTAAAGCTCCATTTCTGATTTAAAAATAAACACCCTGTTTTCTGGCTGAGGACTGCTTCTGATCGTGATAATATTTTGCTTATTATTCTTTAATCTGCAGTTTGTAAACTGCTTTCTCTTCGTGTCATGGTGAAATACGATCCATGGCCTGTAACTGCAGTAAACATTTATATTTAGCTTCGTGATTTAAGTGCAGTCCATCTCTTTATTCGTGTCTATTGTTGGTCTGTTTGATCATGCTTTTCATTTCTAGTTGGTAGAGAAAGAATAATTGGTTAATTAGTCAGTGAAAGAAAGGATGCCTTTTTTACCCTAATTACAACTATTAGCACCAATTACTATTTTTACCATAACTCATAGAAGCAAGAAATGGTGGAGAAAACTGCATACCACATTTTAAACGATCAAATATATCACTGTTACCTTAATTTGTAGAATTCAAGGCTGCTCTCTCCTGCCACTGCATCGAGCAGTATCAGTGCAACACATGTCAGGCCTTATTCTACTTTGGATGGTATCACTGTATATGAATGAAATAGCAGCAGAGACTGAACACTTCATTCAGTTCTCAGCCTTCGGATTTACCCTTAGCCTTTTCAGTGAAGATTGTATGTTCAAAGTCTGTCTGGCACAACTGCTTCTATTTGAACCAGTATTTCTTTCCCTTGTGGTAACAAGTAGTATGGAGCGTTTTGGCAAAGCTGCTGACTCAATTAAGAAATGCTGTCTGTCTTTTCTTTCCTTTTGCAGAGACAAATTGGTACTTATAAAACTGGGAGCAAAACCAATATAACATGCTGCTGAATGCTAAATTTTCTATCTGAAGATTTATTAAGTGTTCTGAAGTGTTTTACTTTGGTTCTGAGTATTAGAAGGATAATTGTATTTCCGGAGTTACCTACATTTGAACTGCAATTCACAGCGTGTTTTAATTCAGACCAGGTAATTGTGCCACTTTGATTGATTGTCTTTTTAAGGAAAAAGAGCAGTTTTTAATCCAGACTGAATGCTGTAGTCAGTTCGCTCTTGATTAAAAGCGCCTAGCAGTGACATATTGTCAGAAAGAGTTTTTTTCCCAATCTTTTTAGCCAGTGAGATGTCACTAGGTAACACCAGTCCAATGCTGTGCCGCCTTCTCTCTGCAGGAAATGGATTGTGAGAATTACACGTGCTTCTAAAACAGCCCAAAGGTGCGTTCTCTTCCTTAGTTTATTCCCTAGTGCATATGCTTTGCAGAGAAACATTCCTGCCAGCTCATCACTTGCAGGTGACAGTGCAGCCCTGTGCCCATGCAGTGACCAATGTGAGAGCCCAGTGCAGTGCTAACGGCAGATGTTGTTGCCATGCAATTCAGGCAGTGTTGCTTTTGTTGTGAGTCCTCTTCTTCTTTTGTCTCTTACATTAATCTGGATGCATGTGCTCTTTCCTGACTGGTTGTAATTTGACAATGGCTTGGGCCCAGGGAACAGTGTTGGAACAGAGGATTGTGAGGTTTCTAAGTTAGTTTCTTAAGTAGGTTAGGATCATGCTAATGCTAAGTCTTGCTGCAGATGGTTGTCACAAGAAGGCCCAAGTGCTAATCAACTGTTTGCAGAGCTTGAGGGCCAGGCATTTCACATCACAGCCAGCTGTTTAACAGAAATGGGGTTATAATGGGTATATGAGGGTTACTGCAGCAAACAGATAAAATGAGCAAGTGAAGCCAGGCTCAATGACAGATATGAGAAGCTGGAAAGGGGAGCTGAATGAATAATTGCTATGTGGAAAGTGCCTCATTTCAAAAGAAAAAGGAGTAGGAGCAAGTGCTGATGTTTAATGCACTGTTTAAAGCAGGTACCCATAGGGATGACCATGGCAAAGGCAGGGGAACAGAAACTCCCACAGGTAAGCAACCTGTTGTGCTGCAGTAATTGCTGCAAACAATACAGGAGGCTGTAGTGGAAGGAGTTTTCTCTAGCAGGCTGTTGACTGTGATGGAAATTGAGTGATAAACATCAGTGGTGATTCATCATCATTTTCTAAATTACACTTTTTGGTCAGTGATCTGTTTCAGACCTATTCCTGACTTCATCAACAGAGTCATCATCAAGAAGCATTGCAAAACTAATATATATGCTGTTGGTCCTTTAACTGTACTGCTATAGCTAAAAGGACAGCCTCACAAGTGAAGAAGAAATCAGAGTAACTGCGCAGCTGGCCATTGACACAAAGGTGAGCTTTCAGATTTTGATCATGACATTGATTAGCAGAAACATAGCAGTGTAACATGAGAGAAAAGTGCAAGAATAGCAGGGCCCACGATCGCATGAGCTGCCATCTGGATTCTAACACCCCTTCTGTCAATAAGTGGGGAAAAACCATTTTGCATCTGCCTTATCTTCTCTGGACATCAAATGGAGGCATATATCTTGTATGATGAAACAGTGTGCATTCTTCTTTTACAGAGGAAGCTTAGTATTCATGTTTGTTCCTCGACTGGAGCTTTTCAGATTTTGAGACAGCAAACAGCAAGTGTTGGATGGGATACTTCTCTGTGATGTGACAATAAGTGGTAGATTTTTAATAAATATATGAAATGCTAACGTGGTCATAAATACATTTGTGTGGTGTTGTAGGCCTTATATACTAAACAAGAGTTAAGGGAGTTCTGAAGTGAATAAATAGCAGTTCTTTCTGTTATTCAAGAAGTCAGATATATCATGTCTTTCCATTGCTGGAGTTCATTTTATTTCAGACATATGGATTTAGCAGTAATGTGGTAATAGTATTTTCTGGTGATTAACATTGCCCTAGTGTAAAATATAAGAGCCACAGCCTCCAAGAGCACCGTCTTCCAAAGTCACCGTATCACATGGCCCGTTGGCAGAAGCAAATGAAGTTAAGTAATTTAATTAGCTACGATTAGTATTTAAAGCTGTCTACCCAGAAACCAATAAAGAGGTTCACAATTCATCCTGTATTATTTCACGTAAGGCTTTAACAATATTAGGTGAAGGCAGTCTAGTTCAGGGAGTTAGTAATTTAATCTGCGCTTCTCTGAATTTGTACTTCAAATCAGCCTCTGTGTGTAATGAGCAGAGCTGGTTGCTATTAGGCAGCTGTTCAAGGTCTGGTCGCCAGTGAGTGGGTGTCAGTAGCTGCAGGACAGCTGTGGGAATGACAAGAGCCACCACTGAGCAGCAGAGCCGGCTTCCATCTCCCTTGAAGGATAGAAGGTGTTGGGAAGGTCACCGTCCTCCCTCTGCTCTGGCTTTTCCTGCCTTAAATGCAGTTCTGAGAACCACACTTCTAAATTCGGCTTCTTTCAGAACTGCTTAATTCACTCAGGAAAGCATCCCCTCCCCCACCGCCTCCCTCGCATCTTCAAAGGATACGCCATTTGGGCACACAGCAACAGCCATTTACAATTGGAATAAAGAAGGACTTGAGGCAGCCGTGCCAGTCCCGGCTCCCTTTGAAATGCAAGGAGAGGCTGCAGGAGCATGGCTGCCTGTCTATGCTGATCCGTGAATTAACATACATGCCAGCTGCATGAGTCCAGGCAAAGCAGAGTCTGGCTTAATGGCACACAAAGCAAATGTCTGCTAAATAAGTTTTCTTTTTCCTAACAAGTGATGTGATGTGACAGTGCCGTATTGCAGTGAATTGATTTCCATTTCTGCCCTTTTGCTGTCTATCCCCACTGGGTGAGGCGGCGTTGCCTGCAGCCTCCTCTCCCAAAGGGTGACGAGGAGTGCCACCTGCACATACTTCCGAAGGTGTTCCGGTCTCACTCTGTCAAATTGCCTCACAGGAGCCTGTTTTCTCTGTTTGCAACTAGGCCCAATACCTGACCCAAACAGCTCCTTGATTTTCAGGTTCAAATGCATAAACAACCAGAACAAGCCAAGATCAAATGATACTTTAATGCTGCTGGAGTTTGTGACCCAAAGAAAATACCTCGAGCAGAGATTTCCTTCAAGATGTTAATGGACATTTTAAAATCATTAGTGAGAAATTCTGGATTATTTTACCAGAGAAAAGACTTACGATGAAAAGCTAAAAAATATGATTTCTAATGGGTTTAACACCAAAACATTAGCCAGCCTAGTCTGGCTCAAAACATATGCTTGCCACGAGTGTGCCTGGGTTGAGCTTTCACTCATCCAGAGAGGCTGTGCAGCTATGATGCTCACGGTGAGCTTTGACATTAGTCAGTTTGATGTGAGCTGTGTATCTGTATTCCCGCAGTGTCCCTTCACATCCCCTGGGCATCCAGGAGAAGATCTAAGATATCTCAGTGACAGTTAACTGCATGCATAGCCCTTCAAAATGCAGGGAAATGAAGCACGCTGCCTCCATTTCGTACCTTCTGACATGAAAAGAGAGGTTTTTCACTCTGGACCACTTCTGGCTTTTGATCACCTCCTGGCGCTGAGTGCTGGGCACAGGGCACGTGTGCTGCAGCACAGATGAAGCCTTGGTATAGGGGTCACGCCAGTGAGAGTTACAAGGAGGAGTGAAGAGTGAAGACGTGTTGACTCTGACACCTCAGCAAGAACTGCCATTTTGGGCTGTTTCCCTCTCTCCCCTGATTGTCTGGCAGCAATGTACAGTACAAAGCCTTCCTCTGATTTCCCTTGCCTGGAGGAAAAAGGCTCTGTCCCTGTAGCAATGCCAACACCTCTGTGTAATCCTATAGCCCTGCCTGAAAACACCTTTTCAGTAGTTGAGTGTATTATTTCTATATGGGTGTCTAAGTATCTTTAATAGCTGACATGCAAAATATGCCATTTGTCTTTGTAATAATGCTTTCCTTTTTAATCATGTTCTTCCTTTGCTATTTTTCTGCCAACTCTTGGCAATGTTTCCTTTTTGCTCAAAGTGAAAGAACAGCCTCCTAAAATAGGATGTAATCCTCAGCTATCGTTTGATCAGTTTTAATTTAATTTCACTGCAATGAAAACACATTGGAAATCTGAACTCCAGAATGCACAATTTAAGGAAAGTCATTATAGACATTACAGAATCTGTTACCAACTTTTCCAAGTAGCTATAGATGTATGGGCCTGGATGCTCTTTACAGAGTGGTCTGGAGCTGTGCAATTCCTGTTAAAGTGCAAAGCATAACATCTCAATTTTTCAAATGTGATCTCTAAATTTTGAGTGTATTCCTTTTGGGATGCTTGAAATGTGTTGGGTTTGCCTCTCTGGTGTGTTGACTGCCTTCCATTTTCATTTAAGAGCCATGCTCTTCATTTCCTCAAGCCTGTTTGTCAGTGCGTTTGGAGGGCTTCATCAAGAAAGTTAGCATTTGTCCAGTGTGCTTTGGGTTCCAGTGTAACTCGGAGATCTCAAATTATCAAGACTTATTGACCCTTTTCCTTTCCTTTCCTTTCCCTTCCCCTTTCCTTCCCCTTTCCCTTCCCCTTCTCCTTCTCCTTTTCTTTTCCCTTTCCCTTTCCTTTTCCCTTTCCATTTCCCTTTTCCTATCCCTACCCCCTTCCCCTTTCCCTCCATTTTTCTCTTTTTCTTTTTTCTTTGTTCTTGTTCCTTTTTTCTTTTGTATTCTTCTTCTTTCTGTTCTTAGTGCTGTGTAGGAGAGAAAAAAAAAAAACCCTTAATTCTCCCACAGGCTGGAGTTTTTCTACCTTGTCTAGGTCTTCTGATTTTCAGCAGCACAGTATTGTGGGTTTGCCTTTGTCATTAGTTCTCTGTTTTATTTGTCCTCCATCCAGCTCCAGCCTGTCTGTTACTCTGTCAGAATTCAAACAGAATATCTCACTTCTTACAGGAATTATTTTGGGAAATTTTAAAATATTCCTTCTGTAACGCAGCCTCCCCGTGCAGCTGCAGCGGGCTGCCTGGTTTGGGAGGATAACTTGTAGGAGGAAAGAGAGACTACAACATCCCCGACAAAGCTGATACAATGCGTTCTTTGTATCTGGCCTGTATTCATGCATGGCTGCAGCGTAAGAAAAGAACAGCTCCGCTCCACGTCCGCGCTGTTCTTGGGACTGGTCCAAGACCTGCCTGGAGGTGAGAGGGGGGTGCTGAGGGAGAAGGAGCCTTCATCCGCAACCTGTATTCTGCACCCTTTCGAGAGCACTTGAAAGCTTTTGCCTAAAGATTCAGAAGTTAATGTTTGGAGCTGATTATGCTTATTAGTTAAGCTCGATAGCAGCCCCTGAGTAAGATGAATGGTGGCAGGGCACATGCTACTTAAATCTTTCTTTGTTTTCTTTGTTTGCTTTTTGTATAGCTTCAGCCAGAGAAGCAAAGATTAGTTCGGATCCCCAGAATTCTATTTGTTAGTGTGAACTCACCAGTGGTCAGTATGTCAGCCTGGGAAAGCATCCCTCCCTGCACTCGTCTGAAAGCCCTGTGGCACTGGGAAATTCTGGAGTTGCTGCCGCCGCCTCTGATCTACATAACAGTGCAGTGTGCATGTGGTGGTCACCCCGCAGACCCGCAAATGCTGCCCTGTCTTTGTCGGCTGGCTGCAGCAGCAGGTTGCGTTCAGGGAGCGCTAATGCTGCTTTCCTCACTTAGTGCACAGGGTTTCTTTGTTAAGCAACCAGTGGCTTTTGTTCCGCAAAGACGTATTAATCAGTTTTCCATGGAAAAAAAAAAAAAAAAAAAAAAATTAAAGCATATACAACAATAGTTTCAAGGCAAATACAATGAAAATATCGATCTATTTGAGTAGAATCTTTTGTTTCCCCTGTAATTTTTTGGCTATGTCTACATATTTGTATCTGTGTGTATGTACTGGTCTTGCAGAATACCATGTTTCTGAGTAAGATCATTGTTTCTGAGATAACAGTTAGGAGGTGGGGCTGTTGGAGATTGGAAATCAGCTTTCTAGAACAAAGGCCAGAAGTAATGCATGCTGTTGATGAGGTGGCAGTGACTGAAAACTAGTGTGAAAAGGGGTAGATGGCAGAAAAGTGACTGCAGACACTATCAATTCCCCAGAAGGAAAGCTGTTACCACACAAGCTGTTGCATGGTGTGGATGCAGTCAACATTTCTCTCTGGAGTGGGGTACCCACAGATCTTTTGACAGTAGCATTTCCCAGTTCTCATGGCCTGATAGATGGGTCTTAGAGCCCTGGTCTGCAAAGCTGTGATAGCTCAGGAGTGCAAACCAAAGTGGGGCATGGGTGGAACCAACTTTCAGTAGCACTTAAATTTTCATTAATTTGTAGAATGACCTGGAAGTAAAACCTACTGTGGGGTGAAATTACTTCCAGAAATTATGCTTATCTTGATACCAGCCTGGAAGTGCTTATGCCAGAAAGAGATGCTTGTCCTGTAAGAAATATCATAGCACTGGAGGAATATGGGATCACGTAGTTAAAGATTATGGTCCCAGTTCCTACTCCCTTGCCTAGAAATGCTCCATACGCATTCACTTAACTCCAGGCTTGCACTTATGTTCTCTTCACTTCAGAGGGGTTCAAGCACATGCTGGAATAATTTCCTCAACTATTAGTCTCTATGTACACAAAGGAGCAGAATCAAAATTTTAAAGCTAGAAATTCTTCACTGTATACTCACCAGTTTTAGTTGATTCTTGATAAATACTTTTCATGTAAGTTCACTGATATTATTTCAAAGGTTAATTGATTGTGTGAATGTGCAGAGTTTTTCACCTCTAGAAAAACAATATGCATAGTCTAAAAGCCACCTCCATACTCGTAAAAATTTACTTTTTAAAAAAGAAGTTATCTCCAGTCTGCCGACCTAATTGGTTTGTGAACTGTCAACCAGCAGCTATTAATGTATCTCAGATTGTTCCATCAGCCATTGGTGAAGAATATGTGCCTCTTAAAATTCAAAGTACATGTAGAATTTATATTTATCTACCACGAGTATGTTGGTTATCATCAGCTGGCCTGGCTGCTAAAGGAAGGCTGACTTTGTCAGGGATCAGTTTTCATAATTCAAAGCAGAGTATGAATAGATAGAGGAATCGGCCTCCAATCCAGGCTGGCTGGTGGCTCCCGTCATCCATTTGAAATTATTTTTCTTCGCATGTATTGGCTGAAATCATTAATGCATAGCAATTAGTTTTAATAAGGGGAGCTGCTGATAGCTTAGACATGCCAAGTGTCCTTCTGGTTTTTGTTTGTTTAAGGGGAAAAGCTTGCACAACTTGTTGGTATGTTTTCATTGAAGTTGTGCTTTTGTTTTCGTGAGCCACTTTCTTAAATGAGCTTAGTTTTTTTGGACATGCTCTTGAACTAAGAGCTCATGTGCACTTGAAATTTGCTCCTGGTCATGCTGCCATGTATCCACAGCCCATCCATGACCCTGCCTGGCTCAGCCTCTTAAAAGAGGATTTACTATCCTCTTCTGTATTGACTTGGGATGAGTGATGTCACCTCCTTGCTTCCACGCTAACTGTTGCTCCTTGCAAGTCCTTTTTCTTGGGGAGATTTCAGCATTCAGATGTTAACATGGTCTCATGCTGAAGCTGCAAAATGTTGATGGCAAAAATCCATCTTTCATAGCTTCCATAGACTCCATGCAGTTCACTATAGCTGGGTAAAGGCTTGGCTGCCAGCCTTGCAGTAGCAGAGGGTCTCAGGTCCAGGCAGAGGCACTCCAATAACCCAGTCAGGAATGCAAGCAGCCCGAAAACATCAGCTCACAGGGCTGGGGGGATGGCCGTTACTGTGAGGTTGCAAAAGAGCCTGTTCTGAGATCACCATAGACTGAGAGGTCACTGCCAGGGTTGTGGGCTCACTGTGGAAATGAAAAGTAAAAAATTAGAGGAAATGGTCATAAAGGGATGGTTAGTGCAATGGTTGTACAATCAAGTGGCTGGTCAGTGTGCTTATCCAGCCAGGCTGTAAGTGCCATTTGTCTTTGCAACAATACCGTCTTCTCAATCCGTGTTGATGCATGCCTTGGCCATGTATGCAAATGTATACAACATACTGTGTGAGCATGAGCTTCAGGATCTAACTGGCAGTATGTCCTCTGCCTGGCTGTTGGCTGGATGTTGGGACATGGATCTGTGCAGCCTTCCCTGTGCCAGAAGCCAGGCCTGGCAGAGCTGCAGAGCTTGGCACAACCCACTGCTGTCTTCAGAAGGGCTGGGGATGGTGGCGAACCTAGTTACACTAAGTTCAGATGGGACCCAGCAGAAATTTGTGGATGTCTGCCTTTCAGATGTTCCCTCTGCTTCAGAGAAAGCCACAAGTTTCATTTGTATTGAAATAGGGGACAATCAGTGCTTCTCACTTAGCAGAGACAGAGCAAAGATCTCTATTTGCTCCTCAGCCTGGGACCTGTCATTGCCTACCTTGGCCCAGTGCATGAAAGTAACCAAGGAAAGAATCTTCCTAAAGGTGTGTGTTGTATATGATTTATTTCGTGGAGTCATTTGAGAAGCCCTTTCCATTGTACTGTCTGTTACATCTGGATGTTCAGTTCTTATGGGCTGCACAAATTGCTTTCATCAGCTGTTAAAGCTGTGCAGCTTAACCTTGTGCTTCATCACTAGGAAAAAAGTAATTATATTGGACACCTCCAGATGTTCTCACTTAAGGAAAATGACACGTCTATATTTTCTTTACAATTCATGAGTGAGAGTGCTGGGCCTTTCCAGATCCTGCAGTAGCTTCCAAGCAAACATCTCCCTCCATTTCACTGCTTTGATTTCTGTGCAAACAGAAAATTTCATTAGTGTTACTAGTGTAAGGTGTAGTCACCGGACCTTCATGCATTATTCCAGGCTCCACAGCTCCTATGATAAGCATAAGTGCATGTTGGCAGAAGGTCCTGCCACAGCTGTCATTATTGTTACTGGTGCCAACAGGGAGGAACTAGATTATGAAGTCCTGGATCTTTCCAACTCATCAAACAACATGCAGGCATGAAAACATTAAATACTATCACAGAATAGTCTTCATCACAGCCATGGCCCCAAACTGCATAGCCTTCATCTTACAGCAAGTACTGTTGTCTTAATAAAACCGCAGCATGTGTTAAACACCTTTGACTGCCTGTTTCTTTCTGCCATCCATCTCTGAAGTTCTTTCCTTGAGTGTCATGAAGGTCATATACAATACCACAAGCAGTTATTTTAGCATTAGAGGCAGATATTTGTCATCAGCTTTGGCACAGATTTCTCCATATGTCTTTCAATGTGTTGAAAGTACATTCCCCTACCATTCTTTGACTGATGGAGCTATAACTCACTGTCTTCCATCCAGTTGTCTTACGAAATACAAAGAAAGTATAGACAAGAAAGCATAAAGGCCAATACTGTAGTGGAAATTTTCCACAGAAGGTATCATAGACAGTTTGGCTTTATCCCATACTTGGCAGACTATTGCATACTAATATTAGTGAATCTTCCACATTGACCACTAGAGCCTTGCAGTCTGTCAAAGAAATAACCCTCTCTGTGCTGAACAGCAGTGTGTGTGCGTGTATGTGAGAGGGAAGAGTAGGTATGTTAGTCTACCTGAGCAACCACACTGATAACCCTCTCTTTATCCTCCATTTCTGATTTGCAAGGACAGGAAATATGGGATATGGATGTACATGTCTCTGTGCTAAGAAAAACCATGCAGCATGTCAATTGAGTGCTGCACCAGTCTGATCTTAATGCTTCTTTCAAAAGATGGCAAAGCTGTGAGGCTGGATATGAGGAAGGCAAGAGGAACAGTGCCACAGAGCCAGTGATGGGCAGACACACTGCTCACGCAGACACACAGTTTTTGCTGTAAATTGCTTATTGTGGAGTAGGTCTGTCATATGTTTCAGCTCTAGAGGTTTTTAAGTATTTGTTTCATAGCTCAGTAAATTAAGTCAAGATTTTTTTTAACTATTGACTTATTTTCTTCTTGATCGTAACTAAAAAAAAAAATATACAAATAATCCTAAGCAGCTGCTAACAGGTAAATTTTGTAAAACCAAATAGGACATAGGATACTTCTTTTTTAAATCCGAGTTTCTGTACTATCTGCTCCTTTTTAAATCTGTGATCCTACACTATCCTTTTAAGAAATATTTATTTAGAAAATTTAAAATATTCACATGGAAGTTGTTTGTAAGTATTAGAAGTGAAGCCAACAGATGGAAACTTGGTTTTATTGTTTGGACAACATTTTTCTGATTTATTGCTGTAATAATATCATGTTAGAGGCACAGCCATTTTTACCACATACAGCATTTTTTTCAGAGATTCTGTTAAGTTTAGTACAATAAGGTGTATTGATCAGCACAATAAGTGTATCAAAAATAGACATTTTCTGGGTTTTTCTGGTTATGCTAAAAACCTGTATTTCAGATATTCCACCAAAAGTTACTTAGACGTATCTTGAAGGGGAAGAGTTGCAAATATTGACAAAATTATCATTGTAAGTTATGGAGGATAAATTCTAAAGGACCTATATTATTGCAGTATGGTGATAGTCCGTGAGATGGCTGCAGGATCTGTTATCGCTTTATGCACTGAGGTACATCTAGATGCACTTACAGGGCTTTGTTACTGCCTAGAGCAGAGAAAGATTTAGAAAGAGTGCAGAGCTTTTGCTAAACGTGTTGTCCTATTGCTCCCAGGGCCTTAAATGGGCAGCTGCTTCCTAGAGGTGACCCACCAGCAGTGAACAGAAACTGTAAAAGGCTCATGGGAGCTCCTTGTGCAAGTTCACTCTTCTCTGTCATAACTTTTGGCGATGGACATTTTTCCATGAAGAACTGGAAATAATGACTTCTCTCACAAAAAACAGATTTGCAGCAATGCATGAGAAAACAATTTCATATGTCTATTGTTTTTCATGTAACTCCAAGGCTTTCTTAAAATCTGTACCCAGAGAAAGCCTGGATTGTGAGAAAGTATAAATTCCGACTGTGAGCCGTGTCAGTCTGATAGGCTAGCAGTAAAATATCCCAAACTCTGAAAAGTCTTGTTTCTAAGACGTTATTGGCTAAAATGGGCAACACATTTATAAATCATATGAGAATATAAATCTTAAAGAGCCATGAAGAACTGTATTATTTGACTGTCAGAGGACTATGGTAAATGAAATAGGGGGGAAAATGTGCAGTCTCTTGTTGGGTACAGTAATTTGACTTGAAACTGATGTTTTACCAGCAGTTTGTGTTGTTCAGACATATCCTCTGATCGTTCCAGATAGCAGAATATGCAAAATTGCACAAGGCTAGAATTCACGTGAAAGTTTTTTTTTAAAAGAACAAACACAACTGTCTGGGAATATAGATGCTTATAGCAGACCCATGAAGGAAGTTGGTCTCGTCATTCAAAGTATTATGTGTTTCTATCTCTCCAGCTCCAAGCAACAGTAGATGAACCCAAACACCAAATTGGTGAGCTTTACTGTTAAGGTAGAGATTTGTTTATTTCTGTTTTGCCTGTCCTTGCAAATAATCCTCATTCAATCCAATCACACCTCAGAATCTTGAGATTCAGGGAAGCCATTATATGCAAAGCTGAATAAATGCCAGTTTTCTGAAAATCCTTTTTTTTTTTACACAGTTGTGATACATCCCGCCAACTGCTTTCTATGGATAGGATTATCTGTGTGTTTCTCTTTCTATGACAGTGTAGAGAAAGTGCTAAACCAGCAAGTTTAAACTAACTAACAAAGACTTAAATTACTACATTTAGATGTATAAAGATAAGATGCATCCCACCCACCTAAAGAAATCCAAATTAACTTTAACTAGCCATTCTTTTGCCCAGTTACTACATTCAAGAGCACTAATTTGCTTCTCAACTTGAAGAAGTTACTTTACACATTAGCTAGAGTTGAAATAATAGACTTTTGATTGATGTAAAGGAAAGTGAAAAAATAGTATGAACCATTTTAGATTACTTTCTTGGGCAAGGAGAGTCTGTTCATGTCAAGATAGAGAAAAAAATTTCTTGCAGTTCTTAGTCTGTAACGTGATAAAAGTTAATTGCTGTAATATATACAATGCCTTTCTTTAGTCAAGTAAATATACATGTAAACTGAATGAGTGTATTAGCATATTTCATATGTTAATGAAATGCTGGTGGAAGAGGAGGTTGCATGTTTTAACTTTGACACTGGGAAATTGTAGAGAGTATTTGGATGGGAGTTCATAATCAGTTACTGCACATTGTTTATAATCAAATAATACATATTGCAAAATACGTCTATGGCTGTTTATATACATGGTATATTTTGTTTTATCGATTCGCCTTAAAATACTCCCTGTATTTGCACTACTCAGGTGCCTAATATTTTTTTTATTATTATTATCATTATTTGAATATTTAAGATAATTCAGAATTATCTTTGTTCAGGCATGGGATCTACTGTAGTTACATTCCAGCTCACTTTAAATGAAGAAGTAATTTTAATGAAGCAATGCAAGGATCGGCCCAAGAGCTAGCGCTTCTGAAGTTGTTTTTGGAGATTTTACCAAAAACACAGTACAAAAAGCCAAAGGGCAACACTCTCAATGCTCAGCTTCTCCAGAAAATGTAAATCCCTCTGTCAACTGTGAATTTGAGCAATCTCATAATGTATACTACAAATATTTGTGGTTTACCTTAGGGATAAGGTTAAGGCAAACTACAAACGTCTGTAGCCTGTGAAAAATGTTTGGGGAGAATTCTGACTTGCGTTTTCAAAGACAGTAAATTCAGTTAACTGGCAGTCAATTGACTCACAATTAAAAAGAAGTCCCCAAAGAGTGAGCAAGCACATCTCTACAGCAAAAAGAATTCGATAAGAGTACGTGCACAAATAGCATACCCAAAAGAGGTAATTTTCCAAAAAAAGAGAAAATAAAAAAAAAAATCAGAAAAACTTCACCAGGTTGATAGCTCATGTTTGGTAACCAGCAAGTGATGTAGCATTAAGACATGAGGATTTCCTTTGGCTCATGAAAAGAGATAAGAAAGAAACCTTTAGGGAGAATCAAGAAGAAAACTGTCTGAAATATTTCACTCTTTGTAGGAAATTAAAAAAAAACCAAACAGTACAGTGTTTTGGAAGAAGTACTCAAATGTGTACTAACTATCCCTAATACTCTTAGTACGTAGAGGGAGAGGGCTGCCTGGTCTCTACTACCAGTCTTAGATTCATGCTTGTGCCACATCTGGATTTTATTCAGTGCTAGGAACAAACTGAAAACAGTTCTGACAGTAGGATGTGTGCACGTGTAGAAGACCTGTGTAAGCAGTTCCTAAGGTTTACATTTTGTCAGGTAAATTCGGAGGATTAACTATGATACATTCGTGCAAAAATGGTTTTGGATGGCACTGGTTACAGTTTTCACATGAGCTGCAAGTGATATATTTTACATGGCATGGGAAAGAGGGACAGATGTTGGGTGAAACCAAGCCTCAATGACAGGAAAGCAATTTGAAAAGGATTCATTTGCATCCAAAAGACTTTCTAAGTGGTTTTGTTTTGGTCGAGTCAGGCAGTGTTCCCTTTCGATGACAGTGTACATTCATATGAACTAGTTGAATAGGAGGAAGGGAGAAGTCAGGAAGCCTAACAGTCTAGGTATGTTAGGCTGACCACTCACTCCAAAAGTAGAATTTAACTGATAAATGGGGTCTAAGGGAGGGGGTTGACTCTCAAAGGTTACATGTAGAAAGCTGGAATACATGCTGAGATTAGTCTGACAGGGAGGCAAGCCCAGAGAAAGAACCTACACAGCCAATGGCATTAAATCTGAATTTCAGGTTGATCTCTGTTATGAGTTTTGCTGTTTCTCATTTTTTTTTCCTGCATCTGTTTCCCATCTTGTAATCAAATACTTAAGCTGTAATTGGACTTTATTTGAGCTCCTCTGTCTCATCTCATAATAACTCATCTCAGGGCAGGGGCACTCAGGAAACAGTATGAATCTATTTACAGGGATATTCCAGGTAACACAGCAAGCCCAGAATGTGACAGAGTTTAAAGATTTTCCTCTTGCTTGAACATACCACCAAACTTTCCATAAGCCTTACAAATACAAGATGAAACCCCATCTTCCCACAGCAAACTCATCGATGTGGGGACGCAGGGGTTGGGAACTGGGAGCAGTGGGCAGATCTGCGTGGGGATGCATGGGGGTCACAGGGGATACAGTGGTCCCCATGGAGTGAGCCAGTTTTGCAGCCTTGAGCTGAAATATATTGAAGCCCTGCAGGCTTTACCTCTGAGAGATATGTTTGTTTTTTTTTTTCTTAGCTGTGAGATACAGAAGATTAGGCATATCTAGTAACAGTGTTAGCCCAGCTTCTGCTTTTCCCATCTTTCTAATAACTTTTTATAGGAAGGTTACTGTAGAGAACAGTCTCTTTGTAAGTTTTTTTTTTCAGACTAACACTGCAGTTATTTCCCATGTCATTAATTCATTTGAGGGGCCTTGTCTAACCATTTAAGTGGTACCGGTTTAAAAATAAAAAGTTGAATTATCTTCACTGCGATTACAAAATTTCATTCACAACAAAAATATATAGTTAATTTTTTTTCTTGCTTGATGTGAATTCAGCTACACCACAACAAAATTGATTCATACCAGCTCTTAGCATACAAAGAAGAAAGTAGCATGTATTGGTTTAACTGCATTCACATCAGAGGAGTTTAACAAATTGAAACTAGCATGAAGAATGCATATAGATCACATTCTGCTTGGCCCTGAAATATGAAAACATATTCTCACGTTATAAGAAATTAAGCTAGCGAAAGGTTCCCAATCTCAGAGGACAAAAGGACTCTGGCAGATGAAACTGTACATAAAATTTGTTGCTGTACTATTTCATGGTTGGGACATCACTCTTTCTTCCTGTCTTGCTGTCAGCTGGCCTGATACGCTTTTGTTTTGATCAGCAGTTGTACCCTTTCTCATCATGTAGTTGCTGGTTGCAACTTGCTGGGATGCGCAGTGGAAAAAAAAATGGCAGCTGCTGTCTGAACTTTTAGGCACAGACACCATATGGTATAAAATGGAGAAAAAATCATCTCTCGTCAGGGCTACTGATGTCTGATTTGGCAGCAAGTGTCTTTCAGCTTGTCAGGTGGCATAGCTGCTCCTATTTCCTTTTGCTTGGCTCTGAGGACTGGATGAGAAGTGTCTACAAGGAGTGATAGGAAATGCTGGAAGTGTTTTTAATGGTCTCCAGTATCCTGAACATTTGTGAACTCCTGACTGAAAGTTGCTACATCTATTATTTATTTATTTATTTATTTATTTTTAATTCAGAGCTGTTCCAATCTTTGTTTAACACTGTCAGTAGTCTATAAGACCAAATAAGATACAGGAGGATGTACACTACATAAATTAAGATTTTACAGCAGCAGAAACAAAACTCTGTAGAATATTTTAGAATTGTCCGTTACTGTAAAATTCTGTAGATTGTATGGCAGTGGCAGTTTCTTGCTTGTTTTTTTATGTAGCTGGATTTCCTATCAGGGCTGCAAGTGACATTATGATTTTGGACTTAAGGCAAGCCCATCCCACCCAGAAGGACAGTAGGGGTGGGATTTGCCAGCAGCATTCACCATTGCTGCCTGGGACAGCACAAGAGCATTCACGCATGTCAGTGGTCTGCTCTGCAGACAGATTCACTGGGGACAAAATCACTTTTTGCTTTGGAGGACCCCCTTGATGATCTTCTGGTTTCTTCCCACTAAAGGCAGAGTCTTTCCATGGACAGAGTTACACGGTAGGGTGTCTGCTTTTTTTAGACCCTAAGCTGTGTCATTTTACTTAGTTTAAGGTCTGTAGCCAAGCTGCTCCCAACATCCATGTGCACAGCTCTTTCACAAGTCCAAGAGTCTGACTTTTGTTGCACTTTATTGTCATGGTTTTGTAATTTCCAAGTCTTTACTTTACTATGTGATATGGTAGGCACTGTAGTGGTGTCAGTCATTGCAGGTTTGTTGTTGCTCTCACCTTTTCTCTCAGCTGGATTGTGTTGTCAGCCTAAGCAATTCCCAAAGGCCTGACCCCTAGGTCAGAGCTGAGCTTAGGCAGGAGTTATATACGTCTGGTTTACAGATGAAATTTTCACCCTTATTCCTTACAGATATGGTAACTATTATCTTACCATTGCTGTCTGCCTCATTAATTCTGTAAAGTTTGCAGGCAGCCTCACATGGCTTGCCAGCTTTACAGGTGTTCTGATGGGACTTAAAGGTTTTGATTTTATTGTAGGAATGTGTATGGCAAGAGCAGAGGGGTGTCTGGGGAGTGGGCTGTAACCTGACATCCAAACCAGTAACTGCGCTGCCAGATAATTATCACTTGTTTTCTGCAGTGATTTATACTTCCCACGACCATAACAGTACAGGGGCTGACTTATGGTTTAGCTGAGATGAATTAAAGGTGATCTGAGCTACATGCTCCATGCTATGAAGAAAAATACCACACAAAACAAATGGTCTGTTAGACAAAGGAATAGCTCAAGGGATCCTTTGCTTTATAGCCTGTCTGAAGCATCTTGAATTGGCCACAAAGATCATTTTATTTTCCTTTTATAACTTAATAAAAAATGAACAATGACTAATTCCTCAAGTGCCTTGGGATTCTCTTAAATTCTGATATAAAAATGTTAATTTTTACAAGGGGAAATATGATGCATGACTTTGTTCTTTCTACTGAATAGAGCTGTACAATTAGTAGAACTTCACTGCCCATTTTCTGACTCAGATTTTTAGTGTACCTTTTGGGCACAATATACTGCTCCTTCATTCACTCTTTTCAAGCCCACAGGGAACTTCAGGCCCAGTAGACAAGCTGGTGAAAAGAATCCAGCTGAAATTTAGGGAAAAGAATCTTTTTGTTTCTTAAGTCATCCATAGCACGGTGACTGCATGTGTCTTTTTTGCCAGTTTAAGGGCACTGTAATTAATCCTGGACCTTTGATCCAAAATCAGCGATGGCAACATGCACTACGGAACTCAGGTTTAGTAAGTTTTAAATCATGTTAGAATGCAATCAAATTGCTATCTGCTTACCTGGAATAGAATCATAGAATCATAGAATCACTAAGGTTGGAAAAGACCCACAGGATCAACCAGTCCAACCATTCACCCTTCACCAATGGTTCTCGCTAAACCATGTCCCTCAACACAACATCCAAAACGCTCTTTGAACGCCACCAGGCTCGGTGACTCCACCACCTCTCTGGGCAGCCCATTCCAGTTCCTGACCACCCTTTCAGAGAAGTAGTATTTCCTAACGTCCAGCCTGAATCTTCCCTGGTGCAACTTGAAGCCGTTCCCTCTAGTCCTATCACTAGTCACACGAGGGAAGAGGCTGACCCCCAGCTCACTACAGCCTCCCTTCAGGTAGCCATAGAGAGCAATAAGGTCTCCCCTGAGCCTCCTCTTCTCTAGACTGAACAATCCCAGCTCCTTCAGCCGCTCCTCATAAGGCCTGTGCTCCAGACCCCTCACCAGCTTTGTTGCCCTCCTCTGGACACGCTCCAGGGCCTCGATGTCTTTCTTACAGTGAGGGGCCCAAAACTGGACACAGTACTCGAGGTGTGGCCTCACCAGTGCTGAGTACAGGGGGACAATTACTTCCCTGTTCCCGCTGGCAACACTATTTCTGATACAAGCCAGGATGCCATTGACCTTCTTGGCCACCTGGGCACACTGCTGGCTCATGTGCAGTCTAGCGTCAATCAACACCCCCAGGTCCATTTCCTCTACACAGTCTTCCAGCCACTCTGCCTCAAGCCTGTAGCGTTGCCTGGGGTTATTGTGGCCGTAATAGAATGTATCTTGACATTCATGTAAATCACAGAGCATATTTCAGTCAGTAGAGCCTTTCTATTTCGTTAGCAATGGCATAAGTATATAAAGCCTTATATGACTATTGAACTATCCATGCGTACAGTTCTGTCCGTGTGAAAAAGAATGAACAGTGTAGGTGTGCACTGAGATCCCAGGCAATGTTGTGTTGGGCCAAACTACTGAGGGAAATTTTGGTGAAAAAGCCAGTGATGACAAATTATGACTATCAGTATGGTTAGGTACAATGCTATCAAACAAGTCATATAAAAGCAAATATTTAACAAAAAGTGGGAGAAGTTTTATTCTGTATTTTCAAAAGCATCTTCAGGTTACCATCCAAAGTGCCTACTTGGGAGAAATATTGTGTTATTGTCATGGAAAACTTTTGGTCAATTTACTAACACATAGAATGAACCACCAACTTTATTTTGAAGGGTTTTTATTTTTATTTTTAATTATGTGATAGCTTCCTAACGTGGCTAGATGATGCCAAGAACATTGGCAGATTAACGTGGCATGTCAGTGAGTTGTGTGAAGCAGGTATTCCAGGTATTCCTTTGTTGCAGCTCTGGACACATAGGGGATAGCTTTGCCCATTACATGCACCTTCACTTTTGTGCAGATTACATTTATTGATTGTGCTCATACATATTCATGTGTGTTTTTTTTTTCTTCCATAATTTCATGCATATGTTAACTAATTCTTAGAACTGATTAACATGAGATCCTCCCACTTAGAGCATGCACAGTCCCTCATTGAGGGTCTTCTTAGTGGTCATCTGGGGGTCAAGGGAGGAAGGCCAATAGTCTTCATCACTCCTGAACTTCCTACCCCAGTCTCGGGAGCTTGCTCAGTTGCAGTGCTTGCTTTCTCTTCTGGATGTGGTTTCTCTAGTATTTCTTAATTGGGCCCATCCATCCTTTTTTTCAGTTTCTTGTTCCTTCCTTATCTTCAAAGTTCTATTGTAGACAATCCCTATGGTTCCTCAAGATGCTGTTGTGCACAGTATTCAAGGCCCTCACTCCATCACAAGGTGAGTGGAGAGCAGATACTTATGTCTGTGGAGAACATCCTGCTGTGTGTAGGTCCATGGTGAGGGCTTTAGCTGGAAGGTGCTGGGGAGCTCCCTCTGTTCATGCTATGTGGATCCTCCTGTAGGACCATGGTGCGGTACAGAGTGTGGCATGTGGTTTCCCCATGCTTAGGTTGGTGCCATGTCCAGGTGCAGACACAGGCTGGTTGGCAGAGGCTGTGGTGGTGTGGTTCATTGTGTGTCTCGGCATCCATCTGCAAGGCAGAGAAGCAACAAAGAAGCAGCCATCTGTGCTGTCCTCCCCTGCATGACCATTGCTTACTGGGCTGCTCATTGCCAGCCATTTCCATAGCCCTGTTCTGTAAGGGCCATTGATCTCCTCCTGCCCAGGAGGCCCTGGAAATGCGAGAGAACATGTGAGAAACCACAGGCTTTGTGGTGACCTTGGTGGTAAATCTTTGCAAATTCACATGCAGGAAACTCCCACTGCCTCGCTTTCCCTTCTCAAGCGCCTGTTCCCCCACATCCCTGCCTGCACATTTCCAGCCCTTACTTCTGGTGGTTGCATTATTTTCTTGCCTGTGCTCTCAGCCAGAACACTGCACCAAACCCAGAGCTTTCTATGTGTGCAGCGCGTGGTCCAAAGCAGAAGCGTTCAAAAGACAGATTTAATATTTTAGGGAGAACATTTTAAGATAAGGAATGTGAGCAGTGAAGAAAGAGAAGGTAATGTGAAAAGGCAAATAGATGTCTGTGAAGAATACTTATTTTTATGAATAACACAGGCAAGATGTTGGAATTAGAAAGCCGTAATGTCATAGAAAAATCATGTTTGGAAAGAAAAAAGGGGCTAAGCAGGAGCAGAAGCTATGTGAGCAGTAGAGGAAAAGAGTAGATTTTAAGCTTATGTAGGAATGAGCAGAAGAAATGAGACACAGGTAGGATTATGAAAATTGAAAGAAAGAAATGAAAATACTGCTTGCTTGCTCAGCTCCTTCTGTCTTTTTCTTACTTTCTACTGGGTGCAGGCTGCCTTGCACTGCAGTGGAAGTGCATCTCACAGAGAATCCTGCTGTGGCTGAGGGCAGCATGCTGCTCTCCTCTGCCTGCACAGCTGCACAGGGTGAGCAGGGGATGTTCCTGGAGCTGGGTGCATAGGTGCTGAAGCCTGGTTCCAGTTAGAAAGCTTCCAGTTTGTAGTTAACTGGGAATACAGAGTTTGAAAGTGTTTCCGTTGACACAGAAATTAACTGAAGCCTTATTTAATCCTTTTCTTTCCATCACCACCAGAAGTTTTGCTACAGCAACTGAAATGCAATCAGTCAGATTGGAACTGGCACAGAATTCAAAAGATAGTTTCTCCACAAGGATATTTATCATTAGCATTGATGGCAAATTGGATCTCCTTCAGATCGTACAGTGGGCTACTGAACATTAGTTTTGGCAGTATAGTAGTAATAGCGATATAGCTGCTTAAACCTCCATGAGGTGGAAATGTAATGCTCCCTTTGTGAACAATTTAGCCATGAATTTTATGTTGCATCTTTTAAACAGTGTTAAGCTGTACACTAGAGACAGTGGTCCCATAAACCACATTTTTCCTGTAGGAGCGGTATGACTTACATGACTGTAGACTGGTATGCATTAAAAAGTGTAATGAAGATGTTAATATGAACACTGCCACGAGGTAGGTATGCAGATTGCACTAACAAGAAGCCACTGAGTAATATGGTATGCATGTTTGTGTGTGTGTGTGTGTGTGTGTGTGTGTGTGTGTGTGTGTGTGTGTGTTTGTGTAGTATAGGGTCATTTGTGTTGTCGGTTGGTTGCATGAAGCCACTACATCAAATTAGTGGATGTTCTAATGTAATGCTATCATCTACATAAGAACATCAATATTGTGGTGAGCTGGGGCCTATTTACAGATACACATTTCTTCAGTGCACAGCAACATATTTAGCCAAAATAAAATATGAGAATTGCATGGCATTTCACAAGTGAAAATAAGTTTGTTCTACAATGTATATGATTTCTGATGACATTTCATCTAACTGAATGCACTCCTATATAAGCCTTGGTAGATGATTCAAAAGAGCTGCTTCTGGTTCAAACCCACTACTGCACTTAAGCAGCCCATAATACACGTCTGTGATGACCTGAGTTTAGAAACACACTAACAATTGAAATCTGGTGGTTTTAAAGCACTCGTATGGATTTCATTAATGTCATCAGATGTCAGGTTTTTATATAGTAGGGCTCTTTCTTAGGTAGTCAGTCTCTCTTCTCTTTTAAATGAAATGGTTATGCAAAAGCCTTCTTCAAGGGCAGCAGCATAGCACACCAGTTCTTCACGTGTGTCCACTTATGTAAGAACTAAAAAAGAGAAGACATAGCACAGCCGGTCCTTAGAGAAGCAAGTCTGAACTCTAAATGGATCTGTCAGTGAATACAATTACAGTGAGTGCTAGAAATATGAAAGCTGTTATGGCAGTAGATTGAAGCTGTGGTCATTGCAGGTTGCAGTTTTGAAAATGAGTTTCTCAAAAATGTTTCTGCAATGAAATATGCTGCCCTATGACCTGGCTACCACAGGTGTCTTTCCTGAAAGGACAGTGCTCCTCATTCCAGTCTCACCCACACTAGGGATGATGTTTGTGTGCCAGAACATAAATGCTGATAAGACAACATGATTCCAAACCAGCTTCTTCTCATGCATTGAGAAAGCCTGATATTGTGCAAGGCTTTTCTCAGTCTTTACCTGCATGCCCTTACTGAATACATAGGTGATGAAGTGCAAGGAAGCCAAACCACAGCAAAGCAGGCACCTGCTGGAAGGAGATGACAAAGTCTGTGCAGCTTCTCCTGGTCCTAAATAAGTTATGCAGATGTTGCATATTTTTGGAGCATCCTACATCAGATGAGTTAGTATGCTGCTGCTTGCCTCATCTTGAGTCAGCGTAATAAAATTACTTATTTTAGAGACTTGCTCTAGCAGATAGCTTTTCAATTTGTCCAACAGCATAAAAATAAACAGTTTAATACTAGACAGGAAAGCAATCATTTAGTATTTTTACGTATTAGTAGAGCATGTTCTGCAGTTTACAACCTGCCATATTTTGACAGAAGTATTTATGGTAATCTTATTGTAGCAAGGTGCCGTTTCTATCAGTGAGCACAATTGTATTGTTTCAGGATATTTAGCAGGTCTATTTAAGTCTATTTAAGAATAATTAAGAGACATTAGTGTATTTCTGGTCTTCACGTTTTCAGATTAAATCTTGAAATATTAACCATGGAATTTTCAGTAGCTGGAGAAAATAATAATAGCTTGAATATTTTTGTTTAATGTTTCTTGATTTTATTTATTATTTATTGCAGTTGATCTGCGAGATGTAACTCATAATTTGAGTGCATGATGTTAGAAATACCATAGAATGAGAAAACCAGTATTGTTCCAGTAGGTACTCTGTCTCGTGCTCTCTGTTTTACTCAAGAATATTTGCCTACAGGCTTTCCCCCATTCCTTTGCCTTCTTTCTTCTATAGATGTAAAAATGACTATATACGCTTCTACAGGCTGCTTTGTATTTTTCCATAATCCTTTGTTCAGAGTCAAGAGCTGCTTATGGCCTGAATGTCAGATGGGTATGCATACATAGGCTAGCTAGCTAGCTGGCAAGAGATAGCTTTAATGGGATGACACTTTTGTGTGTAGATTTACTTACACAGGAGTTTGTACAAATCTCATTTACAGAATTACTCAACTGGCAGCAAGCAATAGCTGATAAATGTGCAACAGAAATACTTGACACCAACTAAACAAAGTATGTTAATCCATAAAATAAACACCACTCAGGTAAAAGCTTTAATAATCATCTGGAAAAATTACCAATTACACAGTAATTATTTCAGAGTGCAAATTTAAACTCTGTTGTTGACAACTTAGAGGCTTTGGATAGAGACAGCTAACGAATTTTTAGCAAGTCCAGGAAGCTGTTGCAAAACCAAAGACTTCCATTTGGCAGTGGAATTGCCGGGTCACAGCCTGAGCCAATGGTTGAGCAATAGGTGAGAAGGCACGGCTAACCCAGGGAGCTCAGGTGCAAGCAGTGCACCTGAGTGACTGGAATGGGTGGACCCTGGGTCCACCCCTCCTCACCCTCATTTAAGGGTTATCAGCCAAGGGAGCAGTACTTTCCTGGATAGAGATTGTATTGCTCTCAAGTTGTCACTTATAGTCGGAAGGGGGTGAGCTAACTTTTCTTCTTCTTCATCTCCTATTGCTGTGTAGCATTTGTTTCTGCCAGCTCAAGATGTCATGGGTTTCCCAGCTCAGAGAGTGTGGAACATCACTAAAAAGAGGGTCTTCATAGGAACGGGAAGGACAGATCAGGATGAACCACACTGTGCTGGTGACGTCTCAACTGTAATTACAGGACATAAGCCAACTTCTTGGCTCTAGCAATCACCTGCTTGCTCTATTGGGTCCAGGAGAGAAAGGAGAAAATTCAGGGCATTCGCAGTAGCACAAAATGATTCGGCAAGCAGAGAGATCAAGCCAACCGAGTCTTCCACTCAAGTGCAGAAACATCTATTTGCACTGCTGGAAGTTGCCTGGGGGCTTTATGGAGGTAAAAAGAAATCAGCAGTAAGGAAAGCGTCACAGAGTGGAAGCAGTTCATTGCAGCACCAGGAAAAAAAAGTGCTAGGAGTGACACTGAAGAAGCCCCTGTAACAAGTCAGTTAAGGGAGATATATATGTACGTACATATGGGTTTGCACAGCCCTGAACAGTGCAGCTCTGTGTCATGCATTCTTCCTAACCCCAGACCAGCGTGGATGGCTGTGTGATGCTGTGCTGTCAGCATCAGCCATCTCTGAGGCTTTCCTCTTTCCACTGTCTGACTACCCGGGAACAGCCAGAGGGAGAGTAAATTTTAAAATTCAGGTGAGAGAAGGAAAAGAAAAAACAAAGTTTTTTTGTCATTTGACAAACAGAAATCAAAACACTAGGACTGAAAACTAGCAAGTCCACAAAAGTGAGCTTCTGATACTCACTGTTTGGGAAAGCAAGGACTGATGTAAATATTTATTGCAGCTGTAAGGTAGATTTAACCCTGACAGACCTTTTTAATTAATTATTTAGTCCTCACAGAAGACCTCAATTTAGAATCTGCAGGTTGTTTCCTATTTTGTATAGCCTGTTAGAAGGATGAAACCTGCTTCTGTCAGAGATTCTCTAATTTTATTTGCTCAGCTTCAGAAAGTGAGTAAAATCTGCTGTCGAAACAGAATTTGCAAGTGAGCTTGCTTGGCAGGATGAGCTTAATAAAAAATGCAATGCAGGTGTGCAAATACAGCTGATGCTGAAATGCTGCTGTGTTTCCTGGCACTGAATTAACAGAGCGATCTCTAGGCTTTCCCCAGGCTAAGAGTTTAAACTATGCTGATAGGTTGAAAGCAGAAGGTAGCGCTTGGCATTTTTAAAGCTGCTCCCTCCAGCTGGGGCTCCTGTGTGCTACTCCAGCAGCTGGAATGTATGGTATGGCTCCTGCATTACCTGTGTCACATAGTGAGAGTAATGGACTTTTCCCAATGAGCTAAATTACAGATTATAAATGTTACTTTGCCATCAGCTAATGGTGAGCATGCTCTGCTTCTGACTGTGGAAGCATTGGACAAGGAGATCTACAATGCTTAGTGTGTTCATCTAGAGTAGATAAATGAGAATGGTTCTGCTGCTGTGAAGCTGAGGGAATACTTTGCTAGGAAGTGTCTGGGATGGCTGGCTTCAGCTGCAACAGGCTGCTGTGGGTCAGTGTCCTGTCAGTCTTCAGTGAGAAGGAGCAGCTGACACCTATGGTTTGTTTAACCATTCCCAGAAACAAAGCAAAGTAAGGCTGGAACAGATCATGTTCTGCAGGGGTCCTGAACCATCCTGCTTTCTGCCCTTCCTCATCACCAGGAAGGTTTGGTGTTGAAGGAATGTGCAGATGTGCCACAGTAAAGAGGATGCCTGGCTGTGATGTCTACAGAGGTGGCTCTTGAAGGGAAGATGGTCAGGTGGCTGGGATAAGGGATTGAGAAACTGAGGTTGGCCAGTTCTGTTGAATTTATTTGCAATTGTCTGATCTTGTTGCTGTTGTTGCTACTCTGTGTCTATTATTTCCGGTTCTTTCCACCCTGACTATCTGGTGATCTTCCATTCTTATCTGGATTCAACAGCAGGAGTAGAAGAGAGCAAGTAAGTGTCCTTGAGGCTTCAGCCAAGTGGTGAATGCAGGTGTCTGCTTTGAAGTGCATGCTTTGTACACCTTACCATTCCCAAACCATAACAAAATCAAGACACTGTACCCTGGTTTCCTATCTAAAAATGATGGTAGTCCCGTCTTAGCTCAAGGGAGCTTTGCCGAGGTAAGCGTGTTGAACTCCCAGTCCAGTGGTAATGGTGGGCATGTAGTAGGTAGTGTGGCTGTTTTAGTGTAAAAACAGTCTGTACAGTGGCATCTAGTGCACAGCAGGAAGAACTGCAGCTGTCCAGTGACCCTCCAGCTGAGCTGTGTTCCACTGAGGGGACTTGCAGGCTGCCTTTGGGGCAGCTGTGGGGCTGGGATTCTGCTTGTTCCTATTCACTGCTCTCCTGAGGGAAACAAAGGACCAGAGAAACACGAGTTTTAGAGCCCAGCAGAAGGCTGAAATTTTCCCACCTGCTCTGAGTTGAAGGAGTATTGTTGCTGTTCCTGGTGGCCAGAGCTGCTGACAGGGCCAGAGAGGTGGGAGGTAGGGGTAAGTGTCCAGGCACACTGCATCTCAGTCACAGCAGCAGTGTGTGCTTATCTCTGTCCAGTGCCAATGGTCACAAGCTCTGGCTTAAGCGTGAACTCAAACTGCAGTGCAAGCTCATACCTATTTTCTCACGTATGAGGAGCAAATTCAGCATGTAAAATTTCAAAAGAGGGGAACCAAACAGTCCTGGGTCAGCATTCTGATATTCAGAGAAGACCAATGTAGATAGCAATGCAAATAAGGAAGCTGAGGAATCAAGAATCATTTGTGTTAGGTACAGATGAAAATCTGTTCCTGTTTGATTCTTTTTTTTTCTTATGAGATAATCTTTATGGATATCTTGATATGCTTATTTGTATCAGCATGGTCATCATCCTTATTCCCTTTCCTTTTCTGTGTATTAGCTGCATGCACAGCATGTAGGTATTGGATGAAGCCTTCAAATCCCATTGATTCTGGGTCTGGAGACTTGAGATACTTAAGCATAGAAGTAAGAGATGAATAGCATTGAAGAGGATGGAAATACTGTTTAAAAAAATAATCAGTTTTGATAGTAAAAAAAAAAAAATGGGATTCACTAGATTGCTTAATTTCTAAAATGAAATTTACTGAGGTTTAGGTTCAATAAACTGGATGTGAGTGTAGCGTCTCCCTCCTGTTGTCTTCTGGTGGGCAGGAAATGAGGAGAAATGTATTCAGACTTCACTCTTTTTTTTTTTTTTTTCCTTTTTGTCTGCGTGATGAGATTTGATCAAATGTCTCCTAGCTTTCAAAATACCAATTTATCTTACTAGGCTACTAAGCATCTCTGGCCCTTCCACACTGCTCCTGCAAACCCATTTTTCTTCCGCAGTGTTGTCTGTGGCCTTCCTTTCTTTGTGACAGACGAAAAAGAATTGAGCCTAAGCTGAGTATTGCTTTAAAGCAGTTATTTCCTTGGGCAGCAATATCTGCTTAAGAATCTATTGTCTCAAGAGAAAGGATGCTCTAGGGAAGATTGTCCACATCTGTTTCTCTTCTCTATACACATCTAATTCATTTGCCCAGGGTGACCCATGGGAGAACACCTTCTATGCGACAGGGGAACACGGTGCTTTGGGGAAGTGTCACTTCATACAAGTTAGGTAGGGTGTACTGGAAGGTATGCTTTGCTTCTGAAAATGGAGATGATGGTCAAACCCAGTTTATTCTGTTTCCTTGTTTTTGCATTAAATGGATCTTTAAAAATTAATGGATTCTAAGGTAAATTATTGACCTCTTTTGAGGTCTTTATAATTCCTTCAACTATCATCAGATTGAGTTTTGCAATAGCAACTCTGTAAGTATTTACCTATTTATGAAAGATGGGGAAAGGTATTTGGTTATGGTGGGTGCACAGACAAAGTGAGTATCTGAGGGAAACAAATTTTAAATGATGCTATGTTTGTGAGTTGAAGCTTGTTTTGTTGGATTTTTTTTGGTTGTTGTTTAAGTCCTGCTGGATGTCACAAGTAAAACCCTTTAATTTGTCACGCAGACTAATAGTCACAGCTCTGCAACAAGAGCTCTCAGTCATCAATAGCTCTTGGACAAATTGTTTTCAGTGCCTGCACAGCTCTGCTTCATGGTTACAGCTCTTACTTCTAGCCTGCACTTGGGACATCTGCAGCTGCCCATACTCCACTTGTAACTGCAGTTAACTAAGATGAGAAAATTAATTAAGTAGAGCTGAATGTGAAGTTTGCTATGTGCAAGACTTATCCTGCTGCCTCTGGGTATAAGCACTAGTTATTTTATGCATTCTGTTCCTCCTTCCTAGTTCTTGTGTCTAATATGGGTGTGTTCTCTACCACAAATTAAGCTTTCATCATTAAGAATAATAATTCTCTGCTCTTACATAAATAATAACCAAATTGAACATACACAGCCCTTCCAGAATCACACTGAAGCAAAAGACTTCTTGTTCATCATTTCAACAAGGAAGTTGTCCAATTGTGGTCATTTTTTATTCAAGCTAGTAACATATCCAAGGGTGGCAAATGGGCATGTCCATTGTCAGCATAGTAAATCCCAGACAAGGCAGGACTGGAACAAGCTCACTGAACTGTGGAAACCCTTCCTAGCAGGGGAGGGAGTGTCAGCTGCTGTTGGCAAGGGAGTCTCAGAGAGATAGGAAAAGACATACCTCAATTTAGGACTTTATTAGTAAGATTGCAGGAATCTTATACTGTGCTTCTGAATGCACATTTCCTAGTGACTTCTAGGCTTGTTTGACAATTTTAATTTAATTAGGCTATTTTTATCTCTCTTCCTTGTCCTCTTCTACCTTCTGTGAAGGCAGCGTGGATATTAGGGTTGATGAAATGGCTGTCTGAATAGCCTCTGAAAAAAAAGGTGTGAGACAGAAGTGCTCAGAATGAACATTTCTCTGACTACTGTGAAATTCATCTTATCTGTCTGCTGGCTTTTTTGGCAGTTAGAAAATTAGGATTTGAAGTGTAAGGAGATTGCAGTCTTCGGACAGCACTGTCCATCTACCCAGTGCAGTGACAGTCCTGATCAAACCCTGTTAAAATCTGGACAGATGTTTTGTTACATTATGAGACAACTTCATATAAAGGTCCATATTGTGTACATAATCTGATTATGTAATCACGTAATCTGATGCTTTTCCACAATTGTCAGGTGAACAATGCTATTTATACTCTGCATATTTGGTCTATAACTGATATCATTGTCCCTTGAATTCTGTGTATGAAAACTAAGAGGAATCGTGCAGCATCAACAGAGCTACAGCTGTGCAAAAACAACGTAAAGGGTGGAAAGCTGCAGGCAATGGCTGTGAACAGACTGTATGGACACTGACAGGGGCAGAGTCAGAGGTTAAGAGTTGGCAGAGTAGCACTGAAGAAGTGTGTTCCTGTTCCTAGGGAACACTCTGAGTGGGATGGGCTGCCAGCAGTTTTTGGGCACCATGGGAGCAACATAAAGACATCAGAAACTAAGTGTATAGTCATAGATCTGCTGCAGGTGTTGTGTGGATTGGATTGAATTAAGAACAGGAGGCATCAGCAGTGTGAACTCATCTGACCCTCAGGATCTACTGTGCAGCATTACGGGGAGAGCAAGCAGCACAGCAGCCAGACTTCTTGTTTGGGTGAGACAGTCAAGTAAAGGTATGGTTAGTGCAGTATTTCTGTGCATGGTAACTGAAGCTGTGTATCATTTGCTGAATGCTCTTGAAAGCAAGATGTGGCTGGTGAATCATGCTGAGGAAACAACGTAGTACTAACATGCCATGGTGGAAAAGAAGTTCTGCCAGTGATGTGTCCATCATAACCACCTGACAGTTGTGCTGTCGCCTGTGGTTTCCTTATCTCTGTTGTTGTTTATGTGACTGAGGGCCAGGTGCAATACACCTACGGGTATTGTGGCTTTCATTGTGTCTGTTGACACTCTGCTGGTGATTTTGGTTAACTGAAAACAATCAGGGATGACTTTTTTTTTTCTTGTTCTAGCTTCTTTTCCCTTGCTAGCTCTTTATGTGTGAGAGAAGCCAAAATTACAAAAAAAAACCTCTGGTGTGCATTGCATGTATTTAGTCATGTATATACTGTCACTTTGCATAATATGAAAGGATGCAAAGCAGCTTTTCTGAATTCATCTGAAGCAAGCACTGGTTTGCTACAGCTAGCCAGGGGTTCTTTCCATCTGTAGCAGTCTGATCAGACCATGTCTTCAGTCTGTGTGCTGATAGTGATGAGTTTGATGTTCCACACTTGCATATGTTTGGCCAGCTCCTATTGTATTTGGAAAAACAAGTTTTACTTTCTAAATTATAATGAACATTTAATGTTTTTTCCTGTACTATGAAGAATATACTTCTCATAGCGTTAAGTTGTATTTCTTGTTTGTTTACTTGTCCTCGTTAGATGTCAGTTCCCACTCCATGCCTGCCTACATGCCAGCTCTGTGAAGCAGTCAGTTCAGTAATGGTGACTGCTGTAGCTCTCTTTTCCTATGAGATCCCGGAAGAAACATCTCTTAGGTGGATTTTTCTCCCTTTTCTATTTTATTCTGTCTACTCTGAATGCCTAAGTACAATCTGGCTCATGATCAGGTTATTTTGTCTTGGTGTTGACAAGTGACATCTTCTGTGCTATTGGAAGATTTCCTTCAGGGGATGCAGTGAGAATATTCAGTTGTCTCAGTGAGTAGATGGTGGTCGAGTTGCAAGTGTCAGAGCTGCTGTAGATGCTGTAGGAACCAGCAGGTGGGGGAAGAAAATGGGCCTGTTTTCAATGCACACCTGCAATGCCATGGAAATAAATACAGCAGGCTCTTTTAAAGGTTTTTCTGAATAGCAGCAATGTGTGTTGGTTACGAATGTCAGGACCTCAGAGAGCTGAGGCTTTAGAAGTGTAACGATAGCTGTGTTTAAAAGGCAATAAAAACAAATGTAATGGTAAATTGGATGTAGGGAGGAATTTGTCAGAAAACATAAAAAGCTGGCACGGCCAGGAAAAATAGCTGCTTTAAGGGGAAACTAAAGCAGAGGAGAGGAGCCGAGCCAAAGTTTTGTATGAGAACAAACGTGCTGAAATTTTGGTCCAAAAAGACTTTAAGGGACTATTCTTTCATGTCGTTGTTTCTTAAGATAAATGGCCTGTGCCACATGGCTGTTCCTTCCCTGTGATTCCTTGCAGAGTTTTAGGGTCAGTCATTGATTGTGCTCTGAAAATGAGAACTGCTTGTGGAGCGAGATCACTTTCCCACAGTGACATGGGGTAGGGCATGTGCATGAAGCCTGAACTCACCTCCTACTTGCCCTTTTCGTAAGCAAAACCACTGTGCTCTCGTTGTCACTGTGCCTCGACTCAGATGAAGTTTTCTCAGGTGGCTCCTTTCTCCTGGAGCTGTTATTGCCCAGAGACCCATCCCAGCAAGGGAGGCTCCTGTTTCTCACCTCATGAACCCACAGCCCTCTGCCTGCCTAGGGTCCCCAGCTTCTGTTTGTGCCCAGGGCAGTGATGGAGTTCTCACCATCACCTAGCAGTACCTCCACAGAAACCAAACAGGAAGGTTAAACAGTGTGTCCTGTGAAGATAATTACTTTCTGTCATCAGTGCCTTAACTGAAATCGGTATTTGAAACTTGCTTACTGGTAATTGCGAGTGCCTTAAGTCTCATGTACCCCATGTGGGGATGTCTGACGGGCTTTTCAGACAAGGTGTAAGTAGTGGATTTGGGCAGCAATTTTTAAAGCTAGGCTGGACACAACAGAAGAACATGCACTGCTTGCCTGTTCTGACACTGTTGGAACTGTCATTTCACTCATTGCTAAGTTACCTTAGGCAAACTTCCAGAATTCCCAATTTTTCAATGTCTAGTAGATTCCACTTCATAGAAATAGCATAAGAAATTAACATATTATCTCTGTACTTCTTGGGTGGTTAAAATTTAATATCGTATTCTGCCATCTGTGCTATGATACTAAAATCCACAGGTATACTCCTGCCACTTCTTATTGCTTAATTGTGTCGTGTCAGTTGTGAATCAGCCAAAGGAAGCAGCAGAATGGACACTGAATTAAAGGAAGCAGCAGAATGGACACTGAATTAATTTTTGTTTTAGATAGATAAATGGCTGGAGAAGAGAGTACGTTTGGTGCTCGGCTTCTTTTAAAGCCACTCACAGACAAAATAAAGGACATAGCCTTCAAAATTAACAGTTAAAAACTGAGTTAAATGAAGCCACTATGCACAACTATGAGAATAGTGGGTTTCTAAAGTTAAATCTTCTTGCCAATCAAGTACATTTCAAACCACAGATAATTTGCATACCTATGTATAGTAGTCTGCACTAATAGGATTTGTTGGGCAATACACTGGAAATAAGGACAAATTTTTAAGTCTTTTACAACGCAATTTTTTTGTATATTATTCTTGCATCATATCACTTCTGCCCTCATTTCCAAGTTTCATTAACAAGAGAATGGAAAAAATGAAAAAAAAAAAAAATTGAAGGCTGGATAATGAAAAGGTAGTTCCATTTCCTGGAATGTGTGTGAAGTTGATAACCGTTCAGAAAGAAGAAGGAAAAAAAGTGAAGATTTATTTCTGCTAAGAGACACTGTGGTACACCCAGTGCCACCTGTGCCTGGGAAAGATTACAGCAATCACACTAAAAAAAAATCTTGAAGGTGACTTAGAAATCCCACGAATTCACATATGAAAGAAGTTTTAACATACCCAAAGGTACATTTTTGCTGTCCTCCTATTACTCCATCAACTCTCATTTGTGTTGTTTTTCCTACATTTATCTTTTATTTCTCCATCTCTCAGGAGCCTCAGTGTGATATATTAGATTCCTGTGCCCAGGAAGCAAAGCAGAGGAGGAGCCATGCTCCACTCTGATGTGTCACAGATATGTGCCTTGTCTTGTAACCTACAAAATTGTAGCTGGGCATCTAGTAAAAGAAGAGCAATCTGGGATAACCTAAGTGCGGAACTGCGGTTGTCTGAAGAGCTTGGCTGAAGAACAAGGAGGTGGGTGTCCAACATAACATGAGCTGGGTGGGAAGTGGACGAGGACTAAGCTGTCGTTTGAATATGAGCATTCAGTTTGATCTCATTCTGTTTATTAGACATTATAAACATGTATATCATTCCTTTAGACTTGATCTTCCTGATCCAAAGGATTTTTCTTGATCCTCAGCTACCCTCACTGCCATACTGAGGGAATTACTGCTGTGTTTTGTTGCAAAGTTGGAGCTAATGAACAGTGTCTGAGTCAGTAGAGTCTTAGTGGCTTAATACTGAGTTTCAGTGCTTGCGGTAAGATAGGTCTTCCGGAAAGGAGTGCTACTATGACAGGAGAAAAAGATGAATCTCTGATTTTATTCTGTTTTTTCCCTTTTGAATAAGCATGTATGATGCCAAAGACTGTACTTAACAAATGGGGTGAATTTGATATGTACTCTATTTCTTTTCAATAAAAAGGCAACCACGGGAAAATATACTTGCTGTGGTCTAGAGCCACCTACGAGTCCGTCAGAGCACTCACGCACTACAGTGTGTGAAAGAAGTGTCATTGGAAGAATCTCTTCCATGCTCAGGGTATGACTCATATCTGACAAGGCAAATTATTAGTTAGCAAAAACAAGTATGATTTTCATGACAGTTGAAGTTGAGATAATGTACCTATTGGATCCTCACACGTGAAGCCTGACAACATGGCCTACAGTCGTGTGATTTATAACTTATGGGAAGAAAGCCTGCTATTCAGAAGCTGTGCAAGCTGCCAGTACGAGCACACCTTGCTGTCCACTGTAATCCATCCTTAAACTGCCCTAGGGAACAGCAACATTTTATTGATGTGTGAACTACATGTAGCATTTGTCACAGTCATCTTCTCCAGAGTATCTTCTTTAGTATAAATAATCATAATTATCAAAGTGAATATCTGAAACCATATTTTCATCTATTGGCACATTTCAACTAAGGGTTATATTTTCTTCTATTTTTAGTTGTTATTGTTTTTTCTCATCCTAGTCTGAATAGAAATTCATATTGGCCTTTTTAGTAATGAGATTTGGACAGCAAAGCATGGGAAGATAAATTGTATTTATATATAAAGTGTACATATAAATAAACACACATGTATGTTTTGTATTTGGTGTCAAAAAAATCAGGAGTTTGAGGAAAAAAAACATACGTTGACTTTAGCAGAGAGATTGAATAAGGGAGAGAACTTGATATAAGCCAAAAAACTCAAAAGTGAATTTCACTGATACTGCATACAAATATTTGTTCATGTCTTCAGGGCTTTGAGTGCAGAACTTCAAAGTAGCCGAACTGACAGTAACTGATGGTGAGGAAGTCAGGTAAGCTGAGGGATTAAAAAGGAGGAAACAAATAGGAAAAAAAAAAAGTATGGAAACAAGTATTTTAGCTGACAAAAGCCCAGGGATGCTTATGTGATCTTCTCAAAACAGTGTCCCTCTGCAACACATAAGGGATGATATTAACTTGCAGCAAGAAGATGAGAGCGTTAATAAACTCTTTGTGATCACTCATCAAGTACGTGCCGGTTTTGGAAATTATTTCAAAGCCTGCAGACTGATGCTGGTAAATTATCAAAGGAGAATTGCTGCATGCAGTCAGGGCTCAAAAGCAAATCTTCATCCCACAGACTTCATTTCTCCTCTGGGGCGAAAAATATGACAGAAGAAGCTTTTCAGGGACTGCATGTATCTTTATCTAGGGATGGTTTTAACTTGTTTCTCTCGTCCCCAACTGCTGAACAAATACATCTGTGTGTAGAAAATCCAAACTCACAGATAAAGGCAACGAACCGTGAAGAGAAAGCCTATTCCTTCAAATTTATTGAGGATCAAATGTAGATCTTTCCTTATGTCAGATAATGCCTTTCCATTCTCTGAGCAGTCAAGGCTGAATTAAGGTTGCCAAATGGAAGTTACAGTACCATGCATGACAATGCCATGAGTAACCTGATTGAATCTGGCTCTCGTACATTTAAGAATAACAGAGTTTGGAAACACGTGATACAAAATACAAAGCATTAAGGTAAAGGTAAATGATGAGTTGAAAATAGCCTTCAACTCTATGAAGGCTTCTACAGATTTTTCCACTTCTCTCCTTTTGTATTTGCATTCTTCAGGGTGTATATATTTGAATGTGTCTCTTATACCTTTGGGACTTCATCGTGCACTTCTGTAAAAGATACCTACTGTTCCCACCAGGACCTCTGAGGAAAAGAACGATTCTATTTTAAAGCAGATTCTTCACACAGTGAATAAAGCCCTGAGGAGCTGCAGAGCAAAATAAAATACAAATCTCCTCCTCCCCTTTGCAGTGCTGTAGAGAGGTATTTCATTTGGTGTCACATCCATGGCAAAATTATTCTGCAACTGTGTATTATAATGAAATGATTTAGTTTGTCAAATCTGTTTTGTAAGTGCAATTTTCCCTCAGTCTTTTCATTTTTTTCTCTTCTGTACATAGAAATTGCAGTAC
Source organism: Gallus gallus (assembly GCF_016699485.2). Taxonomy (NCBI): domain Eukaryota; kingdom Metazoa; phylum Chordata; class Aves; order Galliformes; family Phasianidae; genus Gallus; species Gallus gallus. The sequence goes on along the minus strand of NC_052534.1, from coordinate 62,880,277 downwards.
AACAATATTGGAACATAAACCGTTGTTATTTGGTGAGTATCAATATGATCCAGATGCATCAAAGTTTAAAGTAGCACAACTTTGCTCCTGGTATCTGATTATGCCATACATCATGGCATTAAAGATTCAATAAAAGAAGAGTCATTAAAGATTCATCAGCATGAGTAAGTGTGGGTGTCTTGATGCAACCTTTTGAAGGACGGTACAGACTCCTCTGTCACTGAGTAAAGCAACAGAGGCTGAGCCAGGAGGGGCTGTTATGCATTGCAGCCCTGCTATATGAATTCCCCCACAGTTTCAGTTTTGCATGGTCTTTTTCACTCTTAACTGGCTTTATAGCACTCCTGGGTGCTGTTCAATAGTTGCTAGCTTTCACATTAGAGGTGGGTAATGCGAATGGATTTTAATAGGGTGAAGCGATTAAAACCTATCTGTGTTTCCATCAGCTGTTACTGAAAGTATTTGGTGTTCCAGTAAATTAAAAAAATGTTGTACATGCAAACCAATAATTTACACAGGCATTAGAAGTAGAGTGATCTGATGGTAAAAGTGAAGGCAGGATATGTTTGCTGAATTAATGCTTTATGGAGCCAGGAGACTTCAGATTCCCATTCGCCTCATATCACATGTAAGACCATGAGGGATTTCAGTGATCCTGAGCCGTTGCTGAAAACTCAGAGCTAGAAGTCAGGCTGTGACTCTCAGTGCCACACATACCTACTGGGAGCTGAGCTGAAGGGGTCAGAAGCCACAGCTCGGCCAGGCTTTTGGTACAGTGGAGGTTTTTCAGAAGATGCCCAGAAGAAAGACCAGAAGGTATCAAAGGTAGAAATTTTATTAATCCAATCCACTCTGTTTAGTTTTTGCCTAAACTTAACTGTAGAAATTCACAGTCAAAGTATAGGAGGCATTTGTTATTAAAATTCTGTGGGAACTTGCAACAGCATTCAAATGGGCAAAAGAAAATTCTTGCTTCACTATTGTATCTGATATAAGCTGAAAGGGAGAAGACAGAGAAAAGATGGTAACCTACTTAGGTTCTGTAAGTGAAGACCTAGAGAGTGGGAAGTTGAATGGCAAGGAAGTCTTTGGTCTGGCAAGGGTGGCCAAGATCCAAGAGCAAGTAATAGAGGGAAAATGCAAAATAGAAACTAGGGACATCTTTAGAGCAGTGGAAACAATCAAACACTGATACAGTTTCCAGTGGTTGTAGATTGCTATTACTGGAAATTTTAAAATCAAGGCTGAATTTTTTTAGAAGTCATCTTTCAAATTTAAATCCTTTGTGTAGGCAGTCATTTACTTTATACAGTATTATCCACTTGGTGCAGGTGCATCTATTCATGTCTTGCTGAAATTTTTGTATTTCTTTTTAGGAGTCTTATATGCTTGAAAAAATCACAGAACCATTGTTTTCTAATTGCTTATAATTAATGCTTCTGGTAAACGAATGCTATGCCCGATTGTTTTTTTGTTACTCTGCTTGCTGCTTTTACCAGAAATGTTTAGGAGAGATTTAATGTATTCATTAGGAAGAAGTTTACGTTCATTTAACGTAATTAACATCCTTTTTCTAAGTGGGAAGATTTCTTTTTCAGACCAGAAAGCCTTGCTTTCATAAACAGATCACAACATGGGAAAATTGACTTTGGGGAGATAAGAGAATTGCCAAGCATTGCCTGATGACAGGATGCCAGAGCATGGCATGATCTGCAGAGAAACCTGGGGGAAGAGTACATGCAAATATGGAGTATATGTAAATATCTCCTTCTCTTAAACATTAAAATATCAAAGACATATTCATCCAGTAAAATCATTACCTTTCACCATGAAAAAAAGGAAAATTCATAGTTTTGCTCACTGAAATATTGCTGTGTTCCACACAAAGAGCTGTTGCTGCTAACTGAAAAGCTTTATGGCTGCGTGGGACTCCCAGTGTGCAGGGAGCAGCCCTGTTTCATATGCTGATTCTCACAAGTTGCCGGAGGGCAGTTTCCTCACAAGTCTGTTCATTTTTTTCTAAGGTGGACTGGAGCATGCATTTGAATTGCTTAACAAAGTCAGAAAACCTAGTCCTGGACCTAGTTAGTCAGTGATCTTTCACACTGGGTCAAGTAACTCAATATTTGGGAGATCCAAAGTCAAGAGGATAAAGAAAGAAAGGAGTGCATTGTATGTCTTTCTAGAAAAAGTGGATCATGGCCCCCTTCTTGGTGATCTCCTTAAAGCAGACTTTAAAGTTCCCAAACTAGAAGCAGTTTTAGGGCAGGTTACCCAGTGGTGCAGAAGTGTGCCCATCCAGGTTTCATCCTTTCATGGTACTGGAGGGTTTTACTGAAAGTGATGAGTCAGCAAGGACTGAGCTGAGTCCTCCTTTCATCACATGCATTTTAAAGTCCTTTCATAATGCTTGTCGTCTTCATCTTCAACACTCTTTCCTAGAGTAAATGAAGATTTTGATGTTCAGTTAAGTCATCCTCAGAGTGCATCCTTTTAGTTATCCCTGTTCAGCTCTGGGGACTGTACAAAGAACCGTTTATTACAAATGAAGGTAAAAATGAATCAGGAAGGAATGCTTAAGAAGGCCTATCAACCTAGGCTGCAGTGAAAAATGCATTGTAGGTCTATCTAGCCTTTTAAAAAACTGAGTACTAAGAGGGGAAATTTGCTTCCTGGGACTGCTGAAATCAGGAATAGAAATAATTCTAATTACATTCTAAATGATAGCATTGTAAGACTTCCATGGGTGCCCTTTGGTTCATTTCCTTGCTATTTTTTTCTCCATTTACTGCTAGCCTTGTATATAGCCTTGTAGCAGGCACAGTTGCACGGTTCTTAAAAAAAGAAGTAGGAATAAAGAAGCTTTTTTCTTTTTTCTTTCCAGCAGCGAAACTTCCCATAGAGACTGAACAACATCCTCTTTATCAAGATTATGGGTTTCCACATCTTGGCATACTATTTCTTTCCTTTAGTGAATGCCAGCAAGCTGAGCTAAGAGTGACAAAAATAGAGAATAAGGCACATATAGGGCCGTACTTTTGTCAAGAACATTTATTTGATTGAGTAAGGCAAGACACAACTTGTGTTTTAAACTACGAACCACACATACCTGTGTTTCAAAAGGTGACAATCTATAACTTTCTGCCTTGCATCTGAAGAAATTGATATTATTCATTCATATCTGAATGAAAGAAAATGGCTGTCAATCTTTTGAGCCATTTTTAGAACAAATGTGTGGAGCCCAGCTTGGCCCATCTGTAGTGCAGTGCTGACATGCATTGGCTTGTAGCGCTTAGACCCAGCTGTTGTTAGTAAGAGAAATATAGACTGGCAGTCTTTTGTATTATTCGTGCTAAATATATTCTGTTGAATCATGAGAAAGCTTTTATGGAAAAATGCACTCACATATCAAGCACTTTCTGCTAAGAGGTTGAGTGTTTTTTCAATTCTCACTATCTCCATATTGACGGATATGACATGTGTCTTATGGCATCAAGCACTGTAGTTGGTTCTAGCACACTGAATGACTCAGTGATTCAATGTGATTCAGTGTCATTCAGTGTGAACTTGTGTTTTGTCAGGTTTGAACTGGACGTTAGGCCGCCATTTTTGCCAGCCACATGTTGTAGTACAGGAACAGGTTGTTCAGAGAAATTATGGGATTTCCATCCATAGAGGTTTCTCAGAGAAGCAGAGCCAGGGTTGATCTGATCTGCTGCTGTTGGTGATAGTACTTCTTTGAGCAGGAGGGTGGGCTAGATGACTTCCAGTGTTCCCTTTGAATCATTATTTCTGTGATTCTGTATATTTCTCATTAAAAACGCATAGACCATGCTCTCATTTTCACTACACTTACCTTCTCAAAGATCAAAAAACAAGCCATTATTTTTTACAAGAAAAAAAATGAAACCAGAATCAACGCATATGCTTGTTCTATAAAATGCTAGCCTTTTTAGTAGTGAAGATAAGGTTAACTCCCTGGGTAACTGAAGAAGAATACAACTGTTATTTCAGGGAAGCATCAGGGAGAGTGATTTTAATTTGAATCCAGCTGTTAGTACAATGACATTCAAAAGGCAATGTGGGCCATAATAAGGAGCTAAAAACCTGTTGATCAATAGTCAGCATTGATTTCTCTTATTGATTTCAGTAAAACCAAGAACTGATTCTCTGGCAGGAAGATCCCCACAAGTAGTTTGCAGCAATTAATTTCCTTTTAAGTCTTTCTCTGATGGTTCAAACACTATCTTTAAATTAATTGTGCTGGTTTTTTGCACAAAGATGAATTTTTCCATTCATAGTAGCTTTAAAGAACTATAGACTTCTGGCATGTTCGGGTGCAAAACCTTTAGTTTGCCAAGAGAAAATGAGTGTTTTATTACCAGAGCAACTCAATTAGACTCATGTAACCCTGATCAGCTTTCTCACAACTAAAACATTCTTTACCTACTGTGGGAAATTATTAGAAAAAGATATTCTTGCCTGACTTGAAAAAATTCAAGCTATAGAAGCATGGTCTTCGCTGAGCAGCATAGCAAAATATTCACGCCTATGCCATTTTATTTTTGGAAAACAATATTTAGTCAGTGTAGTGAAAGATCAGAACAGGTGGATAACAGTGAAACTGACTTTCATTTGTACTGCAGTGAAGTTTTCTAGGGTATGAAATTTTACTGATATTTAATGGAGCTGAGAAATGCCATCAGTCTCAGCATTACTTGCGTTTGAATGGATTTCTCTGCCTGAAAGCAAACATTCTTTAGATATTTCTCTGATGTTGTCTTTTTAGTTTTTCTGGAAAGTGTTTCATACCATTTCTGAAAAGAACGCCCAAAATATTCTACTTTCTAGTCAGTCACGCTTTCATGATTACATTAAAAAATCAACAAAAAGACTTAAAATGAGTAAGTAATGAAAAGAAAAGGAGATGGGAATTTATGTGCAGCAGTATCTATGGACTGTAGGAAACGTGGGGAACAGAAACAGAAAGCAGAACTGATATTGCTGTGGTTGGGGTTTGTTGTTAGTGCTGTCTTTGGGGGCAGGGATGAATTTGTTTATTTTATTCCAAGAGTGAAATCAGAAACGTTGAAGGATTCTGAGAAAGATGATGTATTATATAACAACACTGAAATACTTTCTGTTTCAGTACTAAGGAAGATTCGAAACAAGGTGAATACTTACAAGGTAAATCAGCCAGGCAGTACCACCTGCATCCAGAAGAGCTCTCTGTTGTTTACGTGGGGTGCAAAAGGGATAGTAAGATTTTTTAGAATGCGAAGAAGAAAATTTTGAAGGGTTGGGCTATATTACTGCTCATTCTGGTTATGATTTGACTGGTTTTGGGACACTGTGTCTTATTTTGTTGTTCAAGGTTGAAGAATAGTGATAAACTAGAGAAATTCAAAAGAAAAACCACAAGAACACTAAAAGGAAGAATGGTATTTAGGGAAAGGCTGAAGAAATTTGGCCTGTTTATTTAGACAAAAATAAGAGGTCACATTAACAGTTTTGCACAGGCTTAGCAAAAGTTGCGAATAGAACATTAGAAAACAGTTGTATAATGAAAGTTGATTCTGGACAAATTCATCCTAGAAATAATATGTACAGATTTTTAATAAAGAGGTAATTAATCTCTGGAGCGATTTGTCAAGACTATTGCTGGACATTTTTAGGACAATATTGAATGCCTTTATGAAATGTGTACTCTGTTTCAAACAGCTATTAATTCTGAGAAGTCTCATGGCTTATGTTATGCTGCAAGTCAAACTAAATGGTCTTATGGATCCCTGCTGACATTTTAGCTTGTTATATCTATGTTCTTTTGTTGGAACATATGTAGCGCTCAAGCTGGTCAACTGCAACCAACAACAACAGAAGTTTAAATAAGTACCTACAGTAATTGTATTCATTTGAATTTTCTTGTACTGAATTTTCTCAACTGTAATTGTAACAGACAGCTTCACAGGAAAAACTTGTGCTTGCAAAAAAGATGTTCTGTGGTAGCTTCCCCAGCAGAGGCAGTTTAGCCAGGATGCCAGCTGATGCCACGTACGATTGGTAACATGGTCTGACTCATCTCTCTTAAAGATCTTCTGAGAAGCTGATTTCCCTTCAGTGCATTTGGAACCATATTTTCCCATTTTTTAGCTAAACTCAAAGTTCACTGATAGATTCTCTTTCCTGTTTTAACTTTTTTTGTGTGTGTGTAATCTCTGACAAAAAACATAATATACTGTGGTGGTAGAGAGTTGAAACCGTAAGAGTTCAGGCTAGAAATAAAGTGCAAATAATCATTTCTCAAAAATCTTAATTAGGAATTTAAAAAGTTCTATGCCCTGAAGTCAAACAAACTGGATGTCTTTCTGAAAGAGGCTTTTATGCAGAAAGTACTGATTTTCATTCTGGAGGTACTGTGTAGAGTGCTTTGGTCTGTGATATACCCAGAGTTAGACTGTGTGAATGGGTTGTTTCCATTTTAATTTTAATACCAGGACAGGTACAGGAGGAGTACCTGAGAGAAATCACTAGCAGGTGGTCAGTGAAATCCTACTGACACAGAAATATGGAAATGTTACCTCCTATACTAGATGTGGAGTTAGCTGATGTATGAAAATTTACTCTCTGGGAGTTTCTTCACAAATTGTGAATCTTGTATATGTTGGGTATGAAATTATGCCTGATGTTTTTTTCCTCGATAATGAAACAAAAAGGCACTCACTTCAGAAATCTCAATTATCATTATCTCCAGGGAATTCTCAGTGATAAATGATAACGTTTGGTTGCTGAGGCTTTCAAGATTTGCCTTTCGAGTATCTGGGTATCTCTTTGTCCTTTTTCAATTGAATTAAGAAATAGAAATAGCTCCAAGTTCAGCCCTACTTAACACGGCATCTCTGAATTTTATCAATGTAAATTTCACCTGCAAGTCACATTTTGATCTCAGAAACTATATCTGTAAGATAAAAGTTTGCCTGTAAAGCCCCATGTGTATAGGTCACATTTGTAGCTGTTTAATTTTCTGCAGTTCACAAGTTCATCAAGGTAAAGCTTTGCTTTTAAAACACACATTTGGAATTACATTCAATTTCGGGCCTGAAACATTGGAAGAAAGAAGGAAGAGATGAAAATATTTACTAAATAGGAAGATAGTGCTGAACGGGCATCATTTTTAAATGCCTGATGATAGACAGCAGTATAACATCCAGTGAGAACTGTTTCTTTGGTCAGGAGAAGGGAAAATGAAACTCGACCTGAGCTCTGTCAGTGGAACTTTAGGAGAAGGAAAGCACAATGCTGTAGGAAACTGAAAATCAATATAACTGGGCAATGAAAGCATTTTCATTACAAAGAACCAAAAGCCATTACAGAGTACAGGGCTCACTTAAAATGGAAACAAGGGAAGTTAGTCTTTGACAGTTTCAAGAAAACTGTGAGAAATAAACTACAGTTACAAACAGTCAGTATACTATGCTTTTCTTTAAGAGGTAAGAAAGTCTTGTTCACAAGAAGTTACGGGAGGTTCCTTCCACAGAATTTTCTTGAGGAAATTATTCTGTACCACCTCCCAGTTCCTATTCTGCTTCCTAGATATCATATCCTATACATCGTATCAAAGAATAACAGAATCATAGAATGGCCTGGGTTGAAAAGGACCATAATGATCACCTAGTTTCATCCCCCTCTGCCTTGGGCAGGGTCACCAACCACTAGACCAGGCTGCCCAGAGCCACATCCAGCCTGGTCTTGAATGCCTCCAGGCATGGGGCATCCACAGCGTGCTTGAGCAGCTTGTTCCTGTGTGTCATCACTGCTCTCTGAGTGAAAAACTTCCCCCTAATATCTAACCTAAACCTCTGCTGTCTTAGTTTAAAACCGTTCCCCCTTATCCTGTCACTATCCAACCATGTAAACAGCCGTACCCCTCCTGTTTATATGCTCCTTTCAATACTGGAAAGCCACAATGAGGTCTCCCCGGAGCCTTCTCTTCTCCATTGTCTGTGTCACTGATAAAGATGTTGAAGAGGATCAGCACCAAGTCTGACCCTTGGGGGACACCACTTGTGACCAGCCTCCACCCAGACATAGAACCATTGATCACAACCCTTTGGCTGTGACCAGCCAACCAGTTCTTAATCCATCAAACAGTCCATCTTTCAAATCCATACCTCTCCAATTTAGAGAGAAGAAGTGAGGGAAGTGAGTAGAAGGAAGGTCTTAATATATGATACTAGAGTGTTCTCTGACATTTTATGACCTGAGCATTCGTTACTGGAGGGTAAATTGATGCAGAGAGGGCTGAAGATAGAACCATAGAATATTTTAGATTGTAAAAGACCCTTAAGATCAATTCCAACCATCAACCAACCATTATATAACCATCAAGTCCACCCCTAAACTGTGTCCTTAAGCACCACCTCCACATTCTCTTGAATACCTGCAGGGACGGTGACTCCACCACTTCTCTGGGCAGCTCATTCCAATACCTAACCACCCTTGCTATAAATGAATTCTTCCTCGTATCTTCCTGGTACCTTCTTGATACCTAAACCTCCCCTGGTGCAACTTGATATCTGCAGTAGCTCTATGGTAGCACTGAGAACAGACACTGTGAAGAAAATCCTATAGCAAAAGATCTCTGCCTGTTTTTTCCGATCATTGGACTAAGTTCCATAATTTAGATCCCATAAGCTAGGCTGAACTACTGGTGTTATTTTTTTTTCTGTCTGGTTTTGCAGTAACAGACGCTTGCTAGTGGTCAGAAGCTGCAGGATTCTGTTTGTGGTTTTTTAAATCTTGGCCTCTTTTTGGTTGCTACTCCACTTCCAATTTCTAGCATCAATCACAGGCAGAGCTCCCTCTAATCAGACCACAGGCAGTGATGTCTCAAGATTAGACTTCTTTGCTCCTGTGGTTGTGTGAGTCTCACAGGTGTTTGTCCCTACACATCCATTCACATCAAGATTTCCTCTGTCCCCAGAGTCCTGTAGTTAGATTGTTCTGGTTTTGGCAATTTCTTCCCCTACTCATAACAGTGCAGATTCCCAGCCATTCTCACTTTCAGACATTCCTTCCAAAACACAGCTGTTCACCTTCCCAAGTAGGTTCTCCAGGAATGCCCTCAACTATCATTAAACTAACCCAAAGTTGAAAGCAATTTGTTTGATGTTTCTCACTGATTTGATCTTTTCCTGTGCTCAGTCAGCAGCCCCTCAGTATCCTAAGACGTCCCATATTCATATTTGAACATGAATTGTTTTGAGCATGTTGTGCAGACAAATCTGTATGTTTTTGTGTTTCTTACTGTGTTATTATGATCTTCATTTGCTCAATGTCGTTTGTAGAGTTGTAAAAACATTGACCTTTGTGTAATGTTTGTGTTGAAATGAATGTTACTGTCACTTATTTCTTCACAAAGTCTTGTTTGAGGAAAGAAATGAAGTTTAGACTCCAGTAAGCATTTTGTTGCACAGTGTAAGTGGGATTTTTAATTCTGATCTCTTACTATGAGAAAACATAATCTGTTCTGCCAAAAATGGTACTGAAGCCACAGCTCTTGAACTGTTTTAAATTAGAAGAGGATAAATTGATGATATAATGCATCTTCCTAATCTCTAATTTCCACAGTTTGATGAATTTTACTATAACGTGTTTCATTAATATTATATAAGAAAATGGTTTTTGCAGGCAAATTAAGTGGTTGACACAGGTACTAAATAATAAAAGCACAGAAATTAAGTGCAAACATGCAATTAATTACAAGATTAATGTCTCTCATCTGGTCCCATGATATCTCTCAAGTAAGCCTGCGAATACATAATCATATTAACTGAGCATGAAAACATTTATATGTACACCTTAATTGAATAATGATGATATTCTGTTTATCACATTGCTATGCAGTACACACTGGTGAAGTGTGATGTTCTCCCACAACTTAGAAAAAATACAAAACCAGTATCTGAATCTCAGATTACTCTGATGTTCGAAGGGCCATATACTCCCTACATTTACATACTAAGATGCATGCATTGAAGAAGCTGTAACAGAGATGTGACCTGATCTGATGGCCAGTGATACCAAAACATTCTCATTCACTTACACTGTTTTGTTCAGATAATTTTCCTTGAGAACTTCTCCGGTGTCTGCTCAGGCACTTGGATTTAGCAAGCAACAGTGAAACAGTCATAATAATAACAAAAAAATCCTCTTCTTTAATTTAATGTAAAACTGAACATCTGAAGTGTCATTGCCCTGCTAAGTTTGGTTTCTTGGGTAAAGATGTTTTTTTCAGCTGCAGTCATCTGTGATGTTGTTTCCATCTATCTTCCCATCTATCTTCTGTAGAACAGAATCTGAAAAAGAACAACATCCCAATGTCGTTCGTTATCCCAGTGGGTAAATTATATTGACTATATTGCACAAGCCTCGAGAGCTTTGCAGTATTCTGGATTTCCCTGCTTTTGCTTGGGCAGGCATGGTGATGTTTTGATCAGCAGACGTATTTCAGGGGAGAGAACACAGGCATCAATGCAGTGGCCTTAAGGAAAGCCTCTACCAGGTCATAGTGAGCCCATCTCTGCCTTGGGCCACCAGAGGTAATCATCCAGATGAGTCACACCTGTCCAATTCAGATCCATGTGTTCAATTTGGGCTTTATAAACAAAAACATTTGACCTACACAGAGTAATTCAAATGCAGCTGAGTTACATTCTAGTTTAATCCATAGGTAAACTAATGACTGACTTGAAAAGCTACTTTATTTTGTTATGCCTGTGAAGTATCTAGTTGCTTTAAAACTCAATATGGCCCTTATAAGGTAATCCACTCCAAACATAAATTACCCAATGCATGTTGCTCCCTAGTAATGTGTCAGATCCCTCTGCTTGTGTCAAAATGTGGCCTGCATGAATATAATCCCTTAAACCAGTGCGTGTGCTGTATATGATAGGTATGACATTTGATTCACTCATGCAGCTTAGGAGAGAATTTCTGCCTTTTCTCTGTTTCTGTTATTTTTACTAGGAGAAAAAAATACCAATAGAAAACGAAATACATATTGTTACAGTGAAATCCTATTTAATGGCTAACTTCAATTCAGAAAGCCAAGCAAATTCATAGTTAAGGCTGGGATTTCATCCTTCAGTTATAACAGCAGCCTGACAATCCTCTTTCACACAGGTGATATTTGGGGAGAAATTGCTATTGAATAGCACAGAAATGCTTTTTTTTTTTTTTTTAATGCTAATGGTGTTATTTGTTTCATGAATTTTTGTATGGCTATGTAAAGCTCTAGTACAGAGTATCTCAAATGCCATGCAGAGACAGAAAATGATTTAATCCTTCATTTTTCCCTCATACTTTTCATTTCAAATGTCAACCTGACCCCCTGCTCTCCTCACACCAATCTCAGATCCAAACTGTTATGGGAAGGGAAATAAAATAGACTTGTTAGATGAAGGTTGTGATCATGTTTATATATAGCTGCCAGGCCAGAGGTCATCTGCTGAAGGAAAGCTGTGTGTCTGGGAGGATGCATAGCTGGATGTAATTTATGCAGGTTTTGAGGGGCCCTAGCTTTGGAGATGTGCCCTGTCTGGAAGACATCCTCCTAGGCTGGCTTCAGAGGTGACATTCTTCAGAGAGCCCCTGCCCTAAATCATAGAATCATAGCATACCCCAAGTTAGAAGAAACTCGTATGGAAATGTAAGGGGGCTCATGCAAACTAGTTTCTAGCCCACAGTGTCAGGCCCAAACACATGGCTGAATCAGCAGAAAACATTACTGTAGCTCGACTTTGATTCTGGTCCATTTTTTGCTAGCTCAGGAGCATGTTGTGGCCAGCCATCACCCAGTGCATGGGAAGGTGTTGTCAGCCATACACTGCGGCCTGTTTACAGCCTCATCGTCACCTCTACACAACTCCACTGCTTGATGCCAAAAAGGCAACATATATCTCAGTAAAAATTCCCACTGAAGATGATTGGTGATGTTTTCTTTTCTTGCACGTCCAAAATATGATGCTAATATTGTGGAGATATTGTAAAGCAGTCTAAGAAGCAGTGAGAATGGGCAGATAAGTACCCTGCCAGAATGTCAGCCTTCATTTATCTCCCACAAGTGGACATTATAGCTCATTTTTCTTCAAGGGCTTCATTTTACTTTGAGTCATCATTCTCATCCTTTAGGTCATTGTTGGCTTTGGTGGTACATTTGGCACCACAACAGGATTCTGTAGGCCGCAAATTTCTCTGTTCTGACCCTCTAAAAATTGGCAGGTTCATGATTCCCAGAATACTTTTTTTTTTTCCCTTTACTTCAAACAGCTTGCAATTTTAAACTATATTAAACAGCAGTACTGGAATCAGTGCCCTTACATTTTTTCAGCTGATCCTGTTCCATCGTTTTGTGTCAGGTCTGCAATAAATGTGCATTGCTGACAGAAGCAGTTATGCTGTTTCAATAAATTGAAAGGAATAGGAAGGGAGAGATTTATCTTGGAGCCCGGGGGCGGAGCAGTAAACCAGAACCATTTTACTCATGCTTACAAATGGAGAAGACTGTGTTGCAAATAGCTGGGCTTCTCATTTAGCAGGAGGTGATTTCTCTCCAACTGTAACTTCTGCTTTAAATATCTTTTTTTTTCTTTCCTTTTTGAATTATATGGAATAGAAATCTAAACAAAGATACAGAAGTTTGGACCTCAAGGTAGTTTTGGCTGTGTAATGGCTATCACTACTGTGTAGTGAGCAAACAGCAAAAGCAAGGAGTGGGAGAAGTATCTGCACTCCATTTTCCTTTGAGGAGAATGAATTTGTGGCGGCACATTTTGTTGGCTTCTTTTCTTGGAGGCCTATGGAATCGCAGAAGTAGAAAGGCAGAGAAGCATCTGGGCTGCATCAGCTCTGCACACTGAACTTGAAACTCCCTGAAGGAACTTTGTTTCTAGAAAGAACCAGTAGCACGGAAGAAGATTCAACACCTTTCAAGTCCTGCACCAAAAATCAGTCCCTTCTCTAATATATGGACTTTGCCCAGATCCACAGAAGGATTTAGAGATGATGATGTTGAGGTTTTTAAACTTTTTTTTTTTATGTGATAACTCTTATGGCGGAATTTGTAAGCTTAAGTGAATCACACAGAATCACAGAATTGCTCAGGTTGGAAAAGACCTTAAAGATCATCAGGTCCAGTGAAGCACCCTACTTCCCCAGTGAGGGAAATCAGCTGAGCCAGGAAGAATGCAGCCCACTGAAATCCCACATTTCTGCAGCCATGGGGTAGGCATTCACTCTTGAGAATGCTGTGCCTCATTTTGACTGGAGCACAAGCTTCTTGCCCAGAAGGAGGTACCGAGCTTTGTGAAGTAACCTAACCCTTAAAGTGTTTGCCTAAGCGGCTTTGGTGGTCTCCTTGTTCTGAGGAATTTGAATTCCCATCTTTCAACTACCAGAATAGATGTAAATCTGATAAGGGCATTTCCAGTTCATCCTTAGTGATGAAGTTGTGCCACCATGAAAGTAAGTATGCGGGCTTCACAGGCAAGTGGAGTGCAGAGGAGAGCATTTGCCCCGAAGGGAAAAATCTAGTCCTTCATGCATTAAAGAACTGCTGGGGGGGAAAAAAAGAAAAAAAAAAGCATGAAATTTTAATGTCCTTGCATTTGTTGTAATATCCATGAGCAAGCAACTTTGAGCATTACCACTGCTTGAGGGACTGCAAAGTGAGGCAATAGCAGTACCAACCCACGGATGGGAAATACCGAAAGAAGGTCAGGGCCTCAAAGAGTCAGGCAGAATGAGCCACAGGCGCACAGGCATCTTTGCTTTGAAGTAGATGGAGATCTGGAATAGTGTGCAGCAGCTTACTGCTGTCTTCAGTGAATTGCTAATATATCTTTCACCTTAAGTGATGCAGTTAAGGGGCCAGTTTTCAGGGATGAACATAAGAGTATTTTTGTTCAGATTTATTTTACTTGTTTTAAGTATGGAGGTGATAGTTGGAATTCACAGTAAAGATGATTCAGGTTTATGGAAGCTACACATGTATACTGGCCCACTGAAGCAGGGATTTTTCAACTTTTCATAGTTTCAGTGTTATCCAAAATGCTACTGGTAACTTCCAGAAAAATTGAAAAAAATATAGCAATTGTACTCTGAAAAATTAAGTATGCATAATTTTAGCCAAGAAAAAGATCTTGCAAAAGCCAAATCATTATTTTTTTTTAATTATATTTTTACATTGTATATTACATGCTGTCTGGAATGAAGTCATTGTTATTCAATATCTGCAGTTTGGAGATGTGCTGATATTAAAAAAAAACAACCTACATCTTGTAATAGCTGAGCTAGTAGTCCTTGTTCTCCAAAATCCAGCTTCCACCTTTGTAGATGTGTCTTTGCATCTTCAATACTCATAGCTGTCATTTTTTTTAACCTCCTATTTATTTGTTTATTTGAGTAATAATTAAAGAGTAATCACTTCAAGCACCTAATTGTAGATACACAACCAGTCCTCAGTAGTTACGCATTTCACAGGGCCAGAAATTTGGAAATAACTTTTGCAGTTTTCAGAAGCATCAGAAATAATCTGACTTCATACTGTCCTGCTGACTTACATATATAGAATTTTCTAGCAACTCAACCTGATTTCCTAAGCCTTTATTTCTTGTTTTTGGCAACAGTGAATTAGGTTACACTAGCATTTGTCATCTGAGGAATCTTGAGTCATTTGAGCTTGCTTGCAATCAGAGCAGTCAATCAAGATTGGCTTATCAGTGGCTGGGTACAGCAGGAACTGTAATGCTTTTTACCTGCTGCTTTATCAGCTGTCTCTCAGTAGCTGTAAGACTTAGTCCATAAACCCCCATCAGTTTAAACTGTATTAGCATTGTACAGTAATAGCAAGAGAGCAATAAGAAGAGATGTTGTACTTTTAGGGCACTAGTGAGCTATTTTTCTTGAAGTTGGAATCATCCCAGTCTATTACTGTGGGCTATGAGCTCCTTTGAGAAAACCAGGAGCTAATGATGATCTTAGCCGAACAGAAACTTTTAAAACTGTTTCTCATATTATCTAAAAATATTCATCACTGTATTTATAATGTCCTGTGCCTTAGGCATAAAAACCACTGCAAGTGAGATGAGCTAATAAAACTTGAC
Source organism: Gallus gallus (assembly GCF_016699485.2). Taxonomy (NCBI): domain Eukaryota; kingdom Metazoa; phylum Chordata; class Aves; order Galliformes; family Phasianidae; genus Gallus; species Gallus gallus. The sequence goes on along the minus strand of NC_052534.1, from coordinate 62,865,116 downwards.
AGAGAACTTTGTTTTCTCTGAGAGAGAGCTGTCACTCCGTTCACTTCCCAATTTGCTCCAACATCTGAAAGCTCAAGCTCACACATTTGAAACAGAGTAAGAAGACATATCTGTCTCATAAAAAATCTATTTATTTTTAAGCTTTATTCTTGAGTTATAAAAATAATGGCAGTCAAGTTTTTCTAGCAGCCCAATGCCTCTGACTAGCTTTTGAAGGCTAAAAGGTAGTATTTTCGGGAGCTCCCACGTTTCAAACGAAGTTCTACTCTGAGATATTACAGCTCATCTTAATCCGTATGTGATTCCCAGATTCTGAAGTTTGAATTAATTTTTGGAAGATTATGGAAGAAGCGCTACTTCACTAAAATTACTGTAGTCCTCAATTAGTGTTTGTAACTATTTTTTTTTGTCAGCTTTTGTGTAGAAAGTTAATTTTGTCCTTTATTATTCCAATCTAAATCAATTTTTTTGTATCTAAGATTTAGGGTAGTTTTAGAGCATATGTGGCAGTTTATAGAAGTTTATAGGCTGCAGTTAGTTTCAGTCTGTGTATTTGCCAAAATAATAGAATTATTTTCTTGCATGGTCACCTGTAATTATATTTCTGATTACATCACAGAGATTGGGATATTTTCACTCTATTCTGTAGTGCCTAGACTGGGACACTGCTAAAAACATATATGAAGAGACTGTTTTGCAAGGGAAGAAGCCTACTGTCTTCTAAGTCCTGCTGTGATTTGTAGTCGAAAAAGCACTATGACACATATGGCACTATCTGTTTTGAAGGCAGCTGTTTCAAAACTCAAGCGTGTTTTTAGGATATACTTGCTTTTTCTTTCTTCATCATCTCACTGGTAGGATGAAGCTGACTATTAACAAGTTGCACGAAGAAAAACTACTATGCACAGATTTGTCTGTAATGACTCACCACTGGGCTCCATCAGGATAGCAGCCTGGCAATACTCTGTCTGCACTTTGCTATTTTTAAATGCATGTTTTATTAAAAAATAAAAACAAGAAGTCCCATGTTTGCACTTTCAGTCACTGCAGCAGATTGTCTCAGCAATGTATTTCTAAATATTAAATGTGGGGGTAAGTTTTGTAAGAATAGTTTTAAAGCAGTTCCTTTGATATTAAGAGATCTATAAAACACATGCAGTTATGAGCACGTGTTTGTGAACTTGTGTAAAATCTTATAATAAGTGGAATGCATTTTCAAGAATTGTTGTAGTAGGAAATACATAAGATTCAAGACATTTATTAGGTAAGATCTCTTCTTAAGCAGCTGCTCCAGAGACCCTTGAGACTTTCTGACTTTATGATTCTACTTTCTTTTTATCAGAACCCAGCAATCCGTCTTAGCCCCTCAAGCTGTCACAAGCAGAGCCTGAATCAGCCACTGTTTTGAGGGGGATGCACCTAGGCCTTCAATTTTAGTGAGCTCCCAGAATACACTCTAACGTTCAAGCCAAGTTGTATAAAACAGAAAAGAATGGTTTAAAATAGAGAAAAATGAAAGTAAAACTGAGAACTGTCTTCTTGCCCTGTGTATTCTTCCAGTTATCTTGGTGGTTGCGTTGGCTTCTCCAGCCCTTGGGAAGTCCTGTCCATGTGCCCAGGTCTGGCCAGTCATTCCTTGCTCCTCATGGCTGTCCTTGGGTCTCTGCATAATCTGCGAGCTTCAGCTTCATGCTGGGACTCTCCCTTGCTTATCCATGCCTTGCCATCTCAACAGCCCTCTCATTGGAGCCACTGAAGGAAGGAACAATCCCACTTCCCTCTCTTGAAGCCCAGTTGAGACAGTGATATTACAGGATTGTAATGGATAGCTAGGAATGTGGAGACATAAACAATACTGTGCAGTATTGGAGCTGCACTGCACTGAAAAAAGTAATTTTAAAATCTCATTCTCACTGTGCAGAGTTGTAATGCAAGTAGGGAGAAAGTGGGGAGCTGGAGTGGTGGGAAGGTGGTGACAGCAAGGCACAGAACTCTCTTCCTCTCCCCAGTGTAAGGCATAAAGACTTTAAAAGAGTGAAAAAGGCTGAATTTTGAACTTGTGGCCTGCCTGAAAGAACTCAAAGCCTTGGTTAAAAAAAAAAAAAAAAAAAAAGACAGCATTTTACTCCTCTGCTGGCTTTTCTTCATTAAAAAAAATAGGCCCAGGTCTTCAAAGCCTGGAGCTTTTCAGACTAGGCTGAAGATTTGAGCTGCATGGAGATCACAGTGCTGTCCTCTTGTAAAGAGATTAAAGTGTTCACGTTCAGAAAATAAAGAGCTAATCCTCTCAAGACACTGCATAGAAACCACATTTCTTTTGAGCATCAGTGGGAGCTGGAGGTACTTTGCAACTAACCAGCTATAAAATTCACCCTTTGTACTGAGATCAAGTATACAGCCTTCACATCATTTAAATGCAACTGAAGATTTCCAAATAATGACTCAGTAGGAATTAAGTGATGGATAGACTTGTTCTTGCATAGGTTTCACTCTCTGATTTGTAGGCTAATATTAGACTTATTCATATTCTAATTCGGCATACGAGTTTAACTGGGATTCACGCTTTGGTGTTTCACTCTTCAGTTATGCTTTATGCCTATATTCCAAAAATATTTTAGACTGATCTGTTCTTCTCTACCAGAAATAGAAAAATACAGTATTTGGTGTAGATCTTCAAGACTACTGCATTTTCTTGAGGCATCATCCACTATGATCATGGAGAGTGTACATTATAGGAGTTGTTGACTAATAAAATAGGTGTGGTATATGCGATAATAGTGTTATCATCAGTATATATGTGGGGAACCTTGCTTACTTTTTAGTACTATGAACATTTTACTACAGATTATTATGGCTACTTCTGTAAATTATTATAAAGTTTCATGCAGATGCTTTAATACAGTAATTGAAGATACGTGCTTCAGTCCTTTCCTTACTAAGAGGCAGAGAGGAAAGAAAATTTGCATTTGCCAATGTGTAGGAGTTTTCCCCTGTGAAATAGACATTTCAGAATGATGGGGAGAAAAAAAAGAAAGTTTCTGTGCTTAGTGGAGATCTTGTTTTCTAGGTATGATCAATTCCTGAGCAATGAAGGACAAATAGGCCTCAAGCATATGAAGCCTCCTATTAGAAAATGTGAAGCTTTAGCTTTCAATGAGAACTCAAATGATTGTCTTGGAAAAGGTTTCAGAAAATCGTGTTAATTTTTTATTTTACAAGCTGCCTGTGTGCATTAAGTGCAAACAGCAAAGCATGGAAGCAATGTCTGTGGCCTTATTAAGCAGTCATTCAAATGCAGGGGGCTGCTGCCGCAGAAGCAGTTGGACTCCAGGGGTTTTGGTGTTGGAGTTTTTGTCACATGTGTTTTGCCATCTTTTCCTGTAGAAATGTGTGTAAACATTTCTATTGGTCCATGTTTGAGATTCCATATTTAACTTTAAATGTTTAAATAAATTCAGCCTGTTTCTCATAGGTGTTTAAGCTCAGCTCACTTTTAATCAATATAAAGTTTTTAAGACCTTGCTGTATTTTTTCTTGTGCTTTTATATAAACATACTAAAATGCAGCAAAGTGACAAAGCCTGGCAAGATTACAGTGCTGTGACAGACATCATCAGCTTAGCTATGACATAACAGCAATCAGTCTCTAAATGAAGTGTGTCAGTTTTTACTTTTTTTTTTACTATATGCTTGGAACATTTGGAAAGATAACTATGTATAGCAGCCATTATCGTCATGCAGAAGGTGTCATCCTGCCTGCAGGCCTGCTCTATCAGTGCTGTAGAGCAGCCTGTACAGATGGGTTTGTCTAGTGAAATCTCAGCTCAGGAAATGGACTGCTAATCTCTCATCTGCTGGAGCCTGTGGCATGCTGATGGATCAGCACACCTCATGCTAGAGATTAAAAATACTGATAGACACTGTTCTTTATTGCATCTTTAACTGATGCAATGGGAATCTATCAGTGGAAGGAGACCAAATAAGGTATAAAAGAGAGGACGGAAAGCAATTAACTTAAAAAAAATCTAACATGGAGACTATCAGATTTAAAACAAGATTTAGTGTCAGAATAAAACAGTCCCAAATGTTTATATCACTTTGTCACCTTTTACTTGTCACTGATTCATCCAGCATATGGCAGCTATGGGTTCTGTGGACCATTCTGAACACTGTACTCAATTGATTTGTGTTGTAAATGGTGTTTTAATGTTTTGGGGAGGATATGGGAGTAGACTAGTAATCAAAGCTAAATGTTCTAACCTTTTGAAAAATAATTACTGGAGTATGTGAGGATTATAGAACCATAGAATCATAGAATGGCCTGGGTTGAAAAGGACCACAATGATCATCGAGTTTCAACCCCCCTGCTATGTGCAGGGTCACCAACCACTGGACCAGGCTGCCAAGAGCCACATCCAGCCTGGCTATGAGGTTAGTACTTTGTTTCATGCCGGTGTGCATGTGCTAAGAACCAAATATGAGCTTCGGAGTTGCTCTGATACAAGAATGTCTGCCTTCAGAGGCTTATGGTGTTATCATGTACGATAAACTCAGAGAAACTCAACTTAGCTGACAGAAACTTCCATATGCTTGGAGAGGCAAGTAAAATGACACATGGCAGCTGCCAGCCTGAGCATTTAGACAGGATTGAACGGTCCCAGTGCAAAGATGATGCTTTATGTTTTGGCACTATTTCTGAAGAAGCTGTAAAGAAGTATTGTTTAATCTCTTTAGTATATCATAAAGCACAGACGATAGATGCCTAGTAATGTGACGTCTGGCAATTTAGGAGCAATTCTGACCTACTTCTTTCTTCATAATACTCATCCGACTCAGTTGCAAACATTAGGCGTTAACTAGAAAGAGTGACTACACCAAAATAAATTTGATTGTTTCCAATACAGGATTTTAATGCAAGTGCCAGCAATAAATAAATAAATAAAAATTGAGGAATGGGTTTTAAATTGGTGTTTTATGGGAGAAGAATGTCTCCTATTTGCTCTGTATTAATAAGCTAGTATCATGAGTTCATGAGATCAAAGTTCAGCTGTAAGCTGAAGATTTCCTGCTTTAACCTGGCTTGAGATGATACTGTTGATCCTAGCAGGGGCTCAACACTCAACTAATGAGAAATCAGTCTCTAACAGGTCAAAAACCTCAATTCTGTGAAGTTTTTTGTAGTGACAGTCTTTTTTGTGCTCTGTTTGAAGGCCCTCAAACCGTACGTCTTCTTCAGTATAGGATTGAATGTCACTTCCCCAGTGAACAAAATTACTGCTGAAGCCAATGTGACAGACCAAAGGCTTAGGGAAGATATCATCCTCTTTGTGCCAGTCCTTGAGTGGTGAAGAGAATCAAAAACCAACAGGGAAAACTGATGCAGATATATATGCGGATGTATACCATGCTGGCTATTTCAACACTTATAATATTTAGGAAAGATACTTCCTAATGAGTGCCAGAGGTGATGGCAGTGAGTTACTTGCTTTATCCTCTGTCTAAAGGAAGTAGTAGATTTTCCACAGCCATTGAAAGCTTTTTTTAAAATGTTTGCTAATTCATTCTCCTTACCAAAGAATGGTTATGTTGTTATTCTTATCTAGGTATTAAAGGCTTGAGAGCTAAGACTCTTATATTATTAGATCATTGCTGTCAGGAGAAATGAAATACAGATAACATTATCAGGCATTTTCTGTACAATTCAGGCATCTTATGTTGGGTTTTAGCCATCTTATGTTGGTTTTTAAGGTTATCCAAATATTACATTATTCTTTATTACTGCTGTATGACATCCCCACTAATTAAAACCAATAAACTGACATTTGTTTCTACTTTTCTAATTGGCAATGAGCAATGAGTTATCTTCCCATTATTGCCCACCCAATGCAACAATCAGCATTGTATTGATTTTGTGATTTAATTTCTTTTACTTATTCATTTCACCAAGTAGTTTTCCCAAGTAGTGATTAACATCAGTTGCAACCTATACTGATGAGAGGAGCATACCAAATTTTCTGTGCTCTTATGTGTTATTCATGTCAGCAGTGGACCTACATTTAGGTATGGAAGGAGAGTTAGTGTGGGTGTGAAGAAAGTTAGAAATAACTACACAGTATAAAATGGATCATTCTTGCTTGAAGTCTGAACACTTAATGGACCTTTGAACTAGTTCTGCTTAAATATCTAATTTATTCTCCTCTGAAGAGATAGAATTATAGGAAGAGATGTGTATTTTCATGTTATATATCACTGTGAAATGTCCTGCTAAGTTCTGGATGGAGAAGGAACACGACAGCTTGATTTCAGAATGTGTTTTCTTACATAATTAAAAAAAATCAAAGTATGTGTGATAACTAGAGGCAAGCAATACATATGTATTGAGTGTCATTTGTGTAGCTGATGTTTTGGAAGGCAGTGGACTTTACAGGACTACTTCTATAGGTCTTCCACAACAAATGTTTTCGATATTTTTTAGAACTCCGTTGGTGTTCAAAAGACAACTTTTACTTACATGCTAACTCAAGCCACAGCGACTATATATACTAATCCTCAAATAGACTTTACAAACTGGGAGGGGTTCCAGTTCTTAGCCTTGATTCTTGTCCATGTCTGCTTTTGCTGAACTCCTAATTACCTTCTTTCTTCACTGCAATTTCAGTAACGCAACACTGGGTGCAATTTTTGAGCCCCCCAATAAAGGAATGATGTCCACTAGTCAACTACTGTATGGAGTAAGGAGTACGTTATTGAAGAGATCCTTTCATAAATGATCAAATGAGGATGTATTCAGCTTTCTGTAAATCAGTGCAGAGTCCAAGATACTTCTATCCAGAACAGGTGCAGTGCCACAGTGAGTGTAATACAATACATGTTAATGGGCGTGGCTGAGATACAGAGGACAGTACCTGCATCCTCTGCATCACCCGCATCCTCTGTAAAACATAAACACCTTTAGAGATACAGATTTACAAACTTTAATTTATTAATGAAATTAAACTACAAAAAAGAATAGTAGGCAAGAGGGCAGTACTGCATGAGGCTTCACTGTAGGGCAGACATAACACAGTCTACCCAACTGCTTGAAGGACTAACATACAATTTACAAAACTTATATGTGAATTTAAATTGCAATCACTATTCAGATTTCTTACTCCCCATCAACAGCATTGTAGGTAGTGGCAGAAGCTCAGGAACTGCTATTTTCACAGCACTGATGTCTTAGTCTCGGATATCACCTCTGCTGAGTGTTTGTTTCACACTGCTATGTGTTGCAGTAGAGTGAGTAATGTAGGAGTGGAGGCAGTAGTTGTGGAATCGTATTTCTTACTTATTCAGCAGTCTGCCATCAAAACATAGGGTTTAACACGATAAAGTTTGTTCTCTTACTATCTGTGTCAGACTGTTTGTCAGTGAGGTATGTTAGGTGAATGTAACTACCCAGCCTCTTGTGCTTTCTGCTATCTGCTTGGTTGAATCACGCCATGACTGACACTGAGACACATTAGTGGGAGGATTGTTTATGAGAAGAAGGGAAACAAATTTGACACTTGAGTTTACAAGGGAAGTTGTTGCTGGAGCACAGATGCTCACTGCCACCAAACACTCACAGCTGAGGTCAGGGAATCTGTCAGAGAAAGCAAAGCAGCCTTGAAGCAATGCTATTTTACAGGCTGGCAGAAGAGAGCACACATGAATTACTGTTAGAGCTGAGCAGAGAGCTTCCCTCTTTCCTTTACTTCCTTAGGATTGCCTAATGCCCTTTTTTTTTCATACCATGCTCTAATGAGACATGCAGAAGAGTTCCTCTCCCATCTCCCTCTCTCCTTCCTTGGTTTCCTCAGAGACTTACAGTCTCTTCTAGGGACTGGTGGCAGTGACAGCAGCAGCCAGCTGGTCTCAGACTACGTGGTCCCTTCTGATGTCCTTCTGCACTCCCTGGTAGTTGTTTTTATTCTCTCATGTCATGTCAACATGCTACATTTTGTGCTTTTCATAGAGCAAGGCATAGATGTGAAACAGGCTTGATCAGAACACAAGTAAATCTGGGAAAAGGGTAATTTAAAAATACATATACTCCTGTGCTGTGGATATCCTATGACAAAAAATATTGATAAAATGAGTTTTGGGGGGGCTGAGTTGGGCTGTGCCATTGGCTAATGATGCTCTGGCAGAAGAGTACATGAGATACTTGGAAGGGAAAAGGATATTGTGGAGAAGACTGAAGAAAATATATAAAAAGAATATGCACCATAAAAGAGTTAGTTTTCAAATACAGCATTTTCTTGAGCAAGGAGGAGGAAATTATAGGAAGACAGAACATGCACAAAGAAGCTGTCAGAGATCCGTGGGGAGAGAGAATGGGGAACATTAGATAGGGGAACAGAAAAGACTGGGAATCAAGGTTGAGAAAAACAGATTAAAGCAATAAGCCAAAGCAAAAAATACATTTTGAAGAACCACAGTGAGACATTTCATCCAAACAGAAAGAAAAGGTGAGAAAGGTAGAAGAAAAGATACATCGGTTTGCACAGTGGGTGGGAAGAACAGTTTATACAATGAAATGGAAATGAAATGAGAATGAAGTTGCTGGGTAAATTCGAGTTGGTGGAGAAACATGGTATCTTTTCACATCAGAGGGAATCCTTTCTTTGTCGCTCTCCCTGTGGCTACTAAGTCCTGGAAGAGCTGTAATTCCAGCCTTAGCTGAAGGACTCAGGAGTATCCTGGGTCATTCTGGTGGGGAAAACACTTGAAGAAAAGGGTGCTGTGTTACAAATGATAACTGATAAGGTTGCTGTATTAAATGGTAACTATCATTTAATCTTTGTGAAAGGAGAAATGTGAGATTAAACGGTAGGGATTTACCATCTACTGCTATTTAATATGTGTATAAAAGCTAGTGTGTTCCACTGTAAGCCAGTGATAAGTACAGAAATGATGGATGCTTTACATCATAATACATGATTCTTGGAGGAGAGTGAGCATTTCCTGCACAGTAAGAAGCTCGGTGTTTTATGTCTGTACTTCTCTCATTCCTTTTAGGGATCTCTTGCTGTCTGTGGCTCTTGGCCAGGTACTCTCGCTCCTTATCTGTGGCATTGGACTCACGAGCAAGTATTTGTCAGAAGATTTCCATGCCAACACACCTGTTTTTCAGAGCTTCCTCAATTATATCCTTCTATTCTTGGTCTACACAACAACACTAGCTGTCAGACAAGGTAAGTGTCTATCTATGAAACTCATAATGTTTTGTGTAAGACAGTGATGATAAAGCTTTTTCAGAACAACAATAAATGGGTTATGCTTAAGTGTGATTTAGACACATCACAGTAATATTTATAATATATTTACGCTGCCTGGTAAAGTATATTTGATAAACAAACAAAAAAAAGCCACCTAAATCTTTGTTAATGAAGAATGAATTGACAGATTCAGGATTAGGGTTAGATTCAGGGATAGGGCTTCAACCTATATGCAGAAAAGAAACATCAGTACTTTTTACATCCTAAATATGTTTTTAGGAATTCTCTTCTTGCTGCTCTGGCACCACAGCCATACATTCAGGGTTTGTTTTAGATCTAACTGCGTGTCTTACTGGGAAATATTAGTATGCTCTACATCTCATGTAGGTTAAGGAGAGCTCAGAAGCAAGGAAAGAAGAGAGTTCGCTTGTTCTAGTTGCTCATCAAAGCAACTCAGTAGTTCACCAACTATTAGCAGCCAATTTTGAGTGTTTTGGAAGTAGGAGGTAAAGGGAGGGAATTTGGGATGCTGTCTCTCTGAGATGCTGGGTGGGCAGAGCAGTTCTACAGCCCTGCTGCTGCTCTGGAACAGGGTTTGTGTAAACAATCTGGCCCCCAAAATAAGAAACGCATCTAAGTGCCATTCAGTACCATATGCCAAATGATCCTCTGTTTAATAGTCTATAGATAACATAGGCTTTTGGTGCCTTCCCTGCCCATCCCTCCCTTCTCTGTGATTTCCTGTTTAGATAAGGTATGGGAGATGAATGCGTTTAAGTACATATCTCATCCACTCATTTTTTCATAATTGTTTTATTTATTCATCTTCACAAAACACATGGATTAGAAGCTGCAGGGGAACTGTTATGTCACAGCTTGAACTGGTGATTGAGCACCTGGTGAAAGGGTGTTGTTGGCCCAGGGAGCGCGGGCAAACTGCACCTGTGCTCCCCATGTGACCAGGAGAGGTAGACCCACAGTAGAGCCACCCTGGGCTCTTATAAGGGCCAGCCACTGATGGGAGAGCATTTCTTGGACCCAGGCTGCTTCTTGAGAAGGATGGTTATATAGTCAAAGAGCTACTTCACCAGTTGGGTGAGTTCAACTCATCTTTCTGTATTTGACTACCTGTGAATACTTTGCCTAGTATTGTCAAGACCCTGTTAGAAGCAATTTTGCTTCTTCATGAACAGGACAGGAGCAAGGTAAGAGAGCAAAAATATCACTTGCTTTCCTGATCCTCTTTTCCTGGGGGAAGGAGGGAAGGGCTCTGTCAAGGAAAAGAACTAGAACGTGTATTAGGCCCCAAAACATCTATTAGCATGTTGAGGGGGCTCATACTTCTTATAGGAGCAAATAGTTCTGAATTGTTTTTTGATGATTTGGGAACAACCCTGAAGCTTAAGTTCTTTAGTCAATATAGCAGTGTGGTACAACACTGTAAAGTATAAAAGCATTCCAGAACAGTAGAGGCTTCATTCCTATGGGGGGTGGGGGGAGCCACTAAAAATATACCACTATACTACAGTAGGAAGTGCTCAAATGTACTACAACTGGAGTTTTACAGAACTTGCCTTATGTTGACTGTTTTTAATTTTATTTTAATTTGTTAAGACAAGGGAGGTTAAACAGCTGAGGAAATGTTACCTCTTTTATAAGGAAGAATTGCTCAGGCAATGTGTCAGTCTTGGAATTTCAGTTGTGTAGGGGGAAGAAACACCACATGCTTTTCTCTGCAAAAGGCTTGAAATGTATATCAGTAGCATCTTCCTGGAGAACTGAGCTTAAAAATAGTTCGTATGAATGGAGGATTGCCTAGCTGTTTGCAAATTCTATCTAAAAATGCTCTCCTCAGGACTGATATAGATTTTGTGGAAGCTGAGTCCCTGTGACTTTTAAATAGATTTGCTTTTTTTAAGCACAGAATTATGGGAGGATACACAGGCTAGGAATCTGTTATGTATTACGGGGGCTTGTTTAGAGTGCTGTTTGTTGCCCAGTATACATTTACTTTCAATAACACTATCAAGCTCTGTGTTTTACGCACATAAAAGCACTTAAGTTTCTACTTTATTTTAATAAAAGTAATTTTCTGTTTCTAAATGGAGTGACTGGTTAAAGAGAGTTTGTTGGAGTGCTCTCTAGTTCCAGTAAGGTAGGTTTGGGAAGTGAATGGGGAAGTGTTAGTGTAAGCTCAAAAATATGTTTTGGACGTGTGAGAGTGGTTGGGGAAGATGTTTGAAGAGGATTGTGGTTAAATATGGAGTGTGCAAACAACCAGAGCACAACATAATGGGTACCAGAGGAATAGCCTGTAAAAGGACTATCAAAAGAGAGCTATTAAAAAAAGAAAGATGGTTTGCCTTAGCGTCCAAAAAAATCTAGAACAGAATTAGCTACTAAAGTAATGAAATCCACTATCCAGGCACTCACCGTTGCATTCTTGCTGAATGGCAGAGCAGTGTACAGCCAGCTCATTTACTCAGCATTTAATAATGCCAAATGATTGAGCTTGGCATTCTTTTTGCTTATGTATTTACTCAAATTCATTATCTGTGTTTGTTCCACTAAGGCAGTTTTTCTAGCACCTCTAATCATTTGGCTTCATTAGCAGGTGGAAGTCACATAAGTTATGTTACTTTCATATGGACCAATTCTGTTCTGAGTGCCAGGAGCATCAGAAGGTGTTTTTTTTTTTAATCAGTTGCAGTTCTCCTACTCTGTATGCAAGGTTTAAGATTTTTAAATTACCTTCTTTCTCCTTCAGAAATCAAACCATTGTAAGTTGGCTGAGAGTCAAAATTAACTGTATCCCTTTGTCTTTCTCTTCGCTTGCTTTTCTAGCCTCTGGGGTTTTGCAGGAATGTACTCACCAAGAAGCAGTCACTTGAGGTGGCCAAAGAAAACCTTAATTCTCTGTAGGACTCAAAACTATAATTTTTCTGAGGCATGCGGAACTCTGAAATTTCTATTAAATGAAGTGTCTGGTATCTAGATAACTTATTTTTTCTATTCTGGATATTCGTGTGCTCATCTTAATTCTTTTTTTGTTGTACATAAATTGAAGTTGAACATAGTGTTTCCCTGAAGGTGTTTGTGCAGAGGTTCTTCACAGTGAGAAGTGCACACCCTCAGATGTGCAGAGGAGCAGGTAGACACTTATCCCCAAGTGTGTACCCACTATTGCTTCTAGTCAAATGCTCTTTAATGCACCAGTGTTCGTGTGCTGAGGTCTGAATATAATTTTTAGGAGTTTTTAAATGAAAACCATGCTATAAAATTTGTCACTTATGCAGCATTATCAGGCAATGAATATCACTGTTTCATCTGGTTGATATAGGCCAGATATTGAGTAACTAATAAAGAAACTCTCAGTTCTTCTTCTTGAGGTAAATTCTTCTCCTGCCTGTTTTTACAGCCAAAGTCTTTGTTTGTCCGTGTTAACACCTCTGAGTTGAGAAGAAGGTTTTAGCACGTATTAGCTCAGTCCCCTTGTCAGCAGAGGATTCTGCTTAGCGAGAGCTTGTCAGAATACTACCTGATAGTCCTCTGGGTTGTATGCTATTACTGAGGAAAAGGGACTCCTTGCCTATCAGGAGGAAAAGCCTTCTCTCAGTGAAATGAAGCTATGTGATGTACAACTGGTGGAGATTAGTTTTAACACCTTAAAAAGCAGTAAGTTGGAAATGGTCCATAGTGGACCAGAAGGTGTTAATTACAGTCAACATGGGTGCAAGCATCAGCAGCTTGCAGCCAAAAATAGGTTACTTCTAAAAGCCACCTCACATGTGCTACAAATGAAAACAACGCATCTACTAGGTGTTTAAAAAAAATAAGTGAAGCTGCTATTTTTTACTGTCCTGGAACCCAAGGGATGAGGGAGCAGTAAGGGTGTGTTTTGAACAGAGGGGGAGCATAAAGCCTTAAGGGCTAAATTCTGCATGAGTAGCATGCCACAGTGCAACTCCCTTTAATTTCAGTGCAACAAGTTAGTATTTTCGGACTACCATTTGTGAGAGCTGGCAATAATTTGCTAATTCAGAACAGGTTTTATGAGATAGGTTTTATATATGCATGGGTTCTGCTTATAGACTGAGGATATAGAATATGTTAATGCCAACATGGCTTTCACTGGAGTAACTGTAGTGTCTTAGATTTGACAAATAATCAGATCCAGTCTGTGCCTCTACATTAAATACAGAGCCCTGTGACTCTCTTTAAGATTGCAGTCATGTCACTGGAATTCAATTTCTTCTTATGCATTTTTGTCTTGGACTTGTTTATGACCTCAGTATCTCAATTGTATGTAAATTACCGATTCATCTGCTATTCAGACATGTATCCTTATTTAGATACATGGGGAGGAAAAAAATGACTGTAACATCCTTTCCACTTCCCCAGGATAACTGAAATGGGATACTTGAAGGAAGGTATGACACTTTATAGGCATTGGTTTCTTTTACTGCAGTTGTTGTCAGTTTTTTATTGAATGATAGAAAGGATAGATGTCTCTTTATTTTCATTCCGTTTCACTCCACTAGCAATGTTATCTCAAAGCTAGTATTATGCAGTTGACTTTGATAGACATACCATAATTTCTTCAATATTAACAGCATTTTTTTCTAGTCTGCCTTTAAGACTATATCTAAGAAGCTTAAGAATATATCTGGGAAACAAAGAAAGTACATGATTTAACCTGATCACACTATCTTAGGTAGAAGATACTTTGGGCAATATGTGTTGTATCACTGAGGTGAAAAGTCTTCCTGAAAGGCATCAATCCTGTCAGTGTTTTCAAAGAGATGCCTTCAGAAAAATGGAACCTCCTGTTTGTTTAGGAGGACAGGGAGTGTTTTTGGTTAGCAAATATACATTTCATCATTGTTCAGTTTCCTTAGCATGTTTGTGTCTCTGCTGTAGAATGAAGAGCCTGTTGATGCCTTCTGTGTTGAAACAAGTCCCCACAGCCCTAGGCATACCGCTTTATGGTCCTCTCTGCTTATGACAGAAGTGGTGCTCAGTCCCTAAGGACAATATGTTGGTGAGGCCACACCCAGCCTCTGCATGGCAAACACATTACTGAAGTTCCCCTTGAAACCTGAGGGAAATGAGTCTCAATCTGGCCAGGATCCTCCTAGTCCACCTGCTGCAATGGGATGGGCTAACTGTGTTGTAAAAATGAAGCATTGCAGTGAGTATGACTTGGGATGGTGAAAAATGATGATGTTCTGATCTTTGGTATTCTCAGAACAGCATTGCAGATTTTTCCCTCTCTGTAGAGCTTTGCAGTCTATGGTGTACTTTCTCCTAATCACTCTGGGCTTTTAGGTAGGGGTGCCAAGTTATGTAGGCTATGTTTATTATGGCAGTAGTCCACCAAACAGTCCTTTTGTCTGTGCTTTGAACAGCCCTTCTCATATTTAGTAGGAATTCTGCACTTCAGGAGGAAGAAACTAAAGCTGGCTATTTAGAGGCACTTAAAACCCAGATTTTTTTTTTGTAACCTGCAATTTTTTGTTTTGAATAGATGTATAGGATTGAGAAGTGTAACTTTTCATCTGATTGTTTCCTACCACATTGTAGGTAACAGTTATGTAACTAAAAAGTAAAATAGCATGACTAGATCCAGTTTCCTGTCCAGTGCCATTTCTAGAATCATTTTGTCTATGAATTTTCCCTCCATTTTCAACTGTTTTTTTTAATTTCCTGCTGTGAATTACAGAATATTGCTGCTGTCTCCACAGCACGAACTGTTACTATTCTGCTCTGTAGGCGGTTACAATTCAGAGGTGTTTAACTATTTCTTTGTGTGTAAAGTTCAGAGGACGGTGTGATCTTGTTCTTTCTGATAGGTTCCCAAAGCCACAGCATTTCCCTTCCCAATCTGATGAAGTCTTCCTGCATTCTTCATCCATTATACAGAAACAGATGCAATTGCAACACTGCTGGTAGGAATCATAAAATGGCTTGGGTTAGAAGGGACCTCAAGGGTCATCAAGGTCCAACTGCTGTGCTACAGGCAGGGTTGCCAACCTCTAAATCAAGTACAAGATCAGATTGCCCAGGGCCCCATCCCACCTGGCTACAGTAAAAAGCAATAGACCACACCGAGTATAAGAAGACAGGTTTAAAAACAGTAAACTTGACCTTTGTCTTCTGTTTTGCTGTTCCTATTGATGGAGTTAGGTAGTTTTTTTTCGGCCCTCGGGGTTTTTCATTGCCATCTGCCTTGTTTCACTAACCAGTGTGCATAAGCTTTCTGCTTTGGCCTTGCTGCTGCTTTCCACCCACACAAGGGACCTGCCATCTCAGAGCTGAGTCAGTTTTCATCAGGTGCATTTTGCTTCACCAGCTGTTTAGTAAGTTAAAAATAAACACTTGTAGAGGTGAATCCTGGCCCCAAATGTAGTGAAAAGGTGTTGACAGGTAATGCCACAAAAGAAACCTCCACCTTTTCTTTCTCATGTTTTAATTTCTCAGTTCTGTCTCCTAATTGTTAGGCCAGGCACCTGCTAACCAAGCCTGTGGCACAAATCCCATGTTAAAAAGCATGCACTCTTCTGATAATCTTCTTGTAATTTATTGGAATGATAAGATGCGTGTCCCATGGTTGAAGATTGAGAAGTAGTTTTCCTTTAGGATTCATGGGGCAGCAGTTCAGCAGAAGCACAGTATGCCATGGTTTAATGATGTAAACACTAACATAGTCAAGGTGACCCCAGAAGCAATACAGGCTAGGCCTATTCATGCATCCATGCAGTAGCATTCTCTGTAGTAGTAACCCATGGTCTCTGATGCAGTTCATTCAGAGTCCAATTTACTTTCAAAATAGCTCTGCTGCTCAAATAAATACTCTTTGTGCCATCAAAGACAAAAGAATCTCCATGAGGACTTTGACCAAAAGTACAGGAGCACCTCATTTTTCCTGTCTGCTGCTTTAGTTGAGGAAAAAAAAAGGTGGGGGGGAGATGACTTGTAGTCCTCTTGATCTAATTTAGGAAATGGGAGGTCTTATCTACAAAGAACAGAGAATTTGTACTAAGATTGCTTGTGAACTAAGGGTACCTCTCCTTGTAGCAGAATCCTTGGAGTGTTTACACTGCATAGTGAAAACACTTAGTGTATGGGAACTGTTGAATCACGGCCATGGATTGACCACCTGAGGCGAGTGCTGAGTCAGCTGCAGGGGCACAGGTGAATGCAATTTCACCTGAGTGACTGGAAGGGGTGGAGCCTGGCTCCACCCCTCCTAGACCCCATTTAAGGGCTGACTCCCAAGGAGGAAGGATCTCTATCTGGAGATCACTCCTCTTGGAGCCCTTCTGCAAGCCCAGGACATGGGTAAGATCTTTATTTCATTACTCCTTTGTAACGCAATAATCTCTCTGGTCCAATACCTGTATACCTGTTTGCCATACAATTTTAGCTTAAGGTGTTCAGGCATGGTCACGTTTTTGGCTGCCAAGCTTATGCCATCAGCCAGTTTCTTCTAGAAACAATATTTGGATTTGCATCATGATTCAAATACTGGTGCTTATTTTGTAAGAGCAGGCATTACAGGCCCTATTTGCAGTGAACATAACAGGAATGCCAAGCTTTAGGCTGGCTGTCCTGGGTGATGGACTATGTTTGCATCAGGATGCTGCATCATCACTGTGAGGCAGAGTCTATATTGAATGTACTGCTGGAGAGTAAGGCAGTTTTACCCTGGAGGTGAGTGTGCATACAGTCTCCTGTTTAAGAACATCTAGCCAGATGTGGCAGCTCCATGCTAGTAAGTCTGTAAATAAAATCATGGATGCAATAAAATGGAGGGCAGCACACTTATTCAGCTTACAGCTGCAACACCACAGGTAGCTGGTGGGATTTTGTGGAATCCAAACAACGATCACAGGGTGGTGTTTTACGCTGTGATGCAATGCTTTTCTTGTTGATTTCAGTACCAAGATCTGAGTCTTGGGGAAAATCCACAAGATACATTTGCAAGCATTCGTTTGGATCAAGATTTAGGTTTTGTTGCTGAGCCTGTGAAGCTCCCTCCTTGCACTCTGTTCCAGGAGCTGTGCCAGCCTTTCAAGCACAATGCTAATCTGCATGGAATTCTATGGATACCAGTTTGTGGAGTGAAACCTCGTTTCTGGAGGCATGAGTGGATAGGCTCAAGAAGGCTCTTAGAAAGTGCCATTTGAACACTTGTACTTCTTAGCTCCTTGACTTGTATTCCCATCTCAGCAGCTGAAGCAATGTGTGTTCATATTGTACCACAGATCCAAACAGGCACAGATGATACAGATTACATAATGGAGGCTTTCTGGACACCTAGAAAGCCAGGTTAAATTCCTACAGGTGCTTAGGTACCATGGCAGGGGACACATACCAAGCTTTGAAATTATGAGACAAATTTCCATGCTGTGCAGGACCATACGTGGTTCTTGGTAATTTTATCTGGGGATAAAGCAGTTCCCTATCTAGCCAAGACTGCCTTACAGTATGTCAAATAATAGTCTCTTAAGGGTGTGAGCTGACTTGCAAGCAGAGCATTATTTTCTGTGGAATTAAGGGGTAACTATCCTTTGTTGTATTTGTGTATGGATCTGACTCCTCCCCTCCCCCCCCCCCCCCATACATAAACATTTCAAGTGCTGTTTACAAAATCAACCATCCCTTCTCACTGCAATGACAAAAGTTAATGTTTCTGATAAACTAGTGTACCCTTGATCGTACAGCTGTAAGCAGGAATGCAGGGGTCATCTCTCATTTCATGTAGTATCAGTATTTGCTTGTGGTTTATGGGATCTTTAAACATTCATCAATTCAAGCAGTAGCCAGGGTATCCAAATCCACGTGCAGTGCACGTAGCATCAGTGTTCGTATGGGAGATTTGAGTGTGGTTACAAGATGATAACTGTATTGCCTGAAGGATGTAAGTCCTGCTCTGCCAGAGTGGTGCTTTGTATGTAATCAGTGTAAAAATTCAGAGGAGTAGAGTTTATCCTTGCAGTCGTCTTTCTCATTAAAAAAGAATCATAATGAAAGAACAAAGCAGTCCCTGCAGTGAATTGGATTGCCTTCCTAAGTTTTCATTAAATCAAAGACTCAGCAGCATCTCATTTTGCAGAGCCCAGTTGTAAACTGTATATAAGACTGGCAGCAAAGTCTCTCTGAAGATCGCATCTTAAGGTTTGGAAGTGTGGCGTACTTCTCTTACATGGGAAATAGCCCACCTCTCCATTCTCTTTCTTGGATTTTATTAGCTTCTGTTAGCAAGATCGCAGCAGGACAAAGAATTAAAGAGCATATGTAGTGCTTCAAGTAACTCATGTTCACAACTGCAAAACTTGATCTAAATAAACTGCCTCACTTAAAATAAGGACTATAAAGTAGTTTGAATCAGGGAAATCGAAAGTAACATCAGTAGGGGGGAAAAAGCTCAACTTTCTACTTATTTTTACTGTTCTTACCTAACACCAAGCCATAATTCAAATAACAATTTACCCGTCGTCCCTATCCATTATTGTAATTATAATCATATAATTACCAGTAAGACTAAATGCATTGCCCATGCAAAAAAAAAAAAGTACAAATATCCTGTATGTTTTTTGCACTGCCTTAGAGGTGTTTTTTTTCTTTCTATTTGGCTCAGCTGTTAGCCATTAGCATGCCATTATTTCAAACTCCTGTTGTATTTCTACATGACAGGGCTATAATAATAATTGCAACTTCATCTGAGAAGTTGTTTACAAGTGTAGCTCTCTAGGTATAAGCTGCTGTATTTTCTCCCCTCTGCTTACAACCTGCTGAGCAGGCAGGAGCACAGAGCCCCTTTTGGACAATAATGAAAATTCAGGGAGCTGGGGACTTACCTCTTGGTTCAGATCTCCTTTTGGCTGAAATTTTGGTTCACAAACCCAGAGGGTGATTTAGGCACAGGTGACTGCCGAATGGAGGAGTGAAGGTGCTCCCTCTCAGTGCAAGGTCGTTAGCAGTCTGCTCTACATCATCTCTTCCTGATTTAACATTAAAGAGAGAAGGAGAAGGATAATGTATGCTGTCTGACAGCGTCCTTCAGTTCTTGCTCACATTCCTCCCTGATGGGCGGAGGGCTCCTTGTCAACAAAGCTCCCACCTTTTGCCAGCAGTAGTGAGCTCTCTAAATATGTGGAGGAGGCAGAGGCCAGGTACATATCTCAGAAAAGAATTTATCCTTCAGTTTTCAGTAATAGATTGGTGACGGACAAACTGTTACAGAAATGTAGCAAGTGAGGCTTCCAAGGAGAACTATGTATCTGTACCTTTTCTGAGGTAAATATTCATGATCTTGCTTCTGTGCGGGTGCTGCAATACTCGAACAATACAATTTGTCCATCTTTCTCTGTTCCTCTGTGATCTGATACCTGGTTTTGCTTTATTTAATTGTACAGGAGATTTTAAAAACTCAGGGTGGAAGTGAACTGTTACTGCTATAATTAAATGGATCTTCACTGATTTACCCCCATGAGAATGTTAATGAGGAAGCTGTATTTTTGTGACTGCGTTAAAATATATTCTGTTGCCATTGCTTTTTCAACTCTTTTATTTGAACATGTTCTTGAGGGTCCTTTTAAGGTTTCAGCTGATTGGAGCACAAGAGGAACCACTAGTTAGTGCCTTTATATTTCCTACATTTGGTATTTAAGTGGTTTGGCTGCATTTGAAAGAAGCTGTATGATTTGTTCTCATGGAATACCAGATTCTAAGAGTATAAATTATTTTAAAATATTGCTTATTATCTCAAGCTCCAGTTAGTGAACATCAGGTGTTCCTGAGCTATGTTTAATTCTTCTTTGAACAGGCAAATTATAAGATGTAGGCCACGGTATAACCAGGGTCATTTTGCGTCCACACACAGCTTTCATAAAAGTTTAAGAGATTAAATGCCATAAAGGGGACAGAAGCTTGCCAAAATCCATGCTTTCCATGTGAACCAAGCTGCCAGTGAGCTCTCTGCAAGCATGTCCCAGGGTGAATTCCTGACACCGATGAAGGATCCTGTAGACTCTCTCACAATAGGATGTTGAAACCGTGGGTTAAATTGTAAGTGGTGATAGGAACTGCATTTTGAAGCTGAAGGGAGCTGAAAAAACATCTGGAGAGCTGAATTTCTGTTGTCCTCGTTGCACACTAAGCCAAAACTTATACTGTAGAAATGCTTGTTCGGAACTGGTACCTGCTAAAGCTGGAGGTAAGACAGCTGAGTAAACTTGGCCATTGAGCTCAGCAGCCGTGAGTCAGTGATTTGAAATCATTGAGTTGAATGCTTTCTAAGAAAATCATATAGCTCAGAGGACGGCAACCTGGCAGGAGATAAAGTTAGAGAGGCAGTTTCACAGTCAGAAGTTTGAGTGAGAATATCTTAAGCAGAGGATGAAAATTGACCTGCCCTGCTGCTCTCCTGAATGCTGGTATTTGACAAACTGCAGCATGTCGAAGTACAAGAATACTGTACCAACAAGTGTATGTCCTGACATTTTAGTTCCTGTTTAGATGATAATATGGCTGGCATATAGAATTGTAGTGTTGTTTGTGTTGGAAGAGACCTTAAAGATCATCTCGTTCCAACCGCCAAATATTATTGCTGTCATACCCCAAGTAACTTCTTCCCATGGTGTTTTCCTCATCCTACAGCAGACACTGCATGTGTGTGGCAAGGAGCCCTACTGAAGGTGGGTGTAGGGAGGGTAATAATAACTGAACATTATTGACTGAGCAGAAGCAAGACTAACACTTTCTTCGACTTTTCTGCCCACACTGCAACTGTGTGGATAATTGGGTATGTTTGTGGATCTGCAGTGTGTGGTGGACCAAGATCACAGGAACATAGCTCTTCTTCTCTGGTGAATAGGGTGCTAAAAACATAGAATCCAGTCATGTTTAGTGAGGATATTGAACCTATGTGATTTTTGTACTGTTATTTGCTTAAGCAGTGTAAAACAATCTATTAGAAGAATATTTCTCTGTAGTATGTAGTGAAATAAAGCTAATTGAAAACTAAAAAAAATTATTTGTAGGAAATTACACTTTAGAAAATATTTTGCTGTTTCAAAGAGAAAATTCAAGTCATATATCAGAACAGCCTACCTTTAAGGAGACAAACGACTGTAGTAATTATGATAGTATTTTTTGCCAATAAGGTATTGTTTGTTGAAAAATGGTTTGGACTTATGTAGTATATGCAACTATTTCTTGCTCTTTCCTCTGTATGTTTGTTTTTTCATTAAGAGAAATTCATAATTGCAAAGAAGAGTCCCCAGTGTGTCAGTGAATGAATGAATTTATAGACTTCTCCATGGGAAAAGGAAGGAGGCCTTAAAATGTAGAGAAGCTATGTCAATTACCTTGTATAGAAAATCGTGAGGAGTTTTAATAATTATTTCGAAGCAAAAGCACACAACAACCATTCAAAGGGCATTTATACGTAAATGCACCTGCAATTCAAAGTTAAATAGTCTCATAAACAAGCCAGATTACACAAGAAAGAAAATTGCTTCTTTCAAATCTAAACAAGCTGTATCTTCCTAGAAGTTTTGTAGTTGCCTTCTGTTTTTTATACACACTCAACAGTACAGTAGGAATTAATTGCTAACAGGAATTAAGGCCAATTGTAAGGTTCTATCAACTTTCTCACTTTTCTCAAAAGACTAATTTCTTTAATCCCTGTTAATATACTTTATATTTTGTCAGTAATATGATAAAATGTCGTCTCCTTTTTCCCAATATTTTGAAATGTGGAATATAAATGTCAATTCACTTTCAGCTGTCTCTTTCACATTCATTACAGATGGATTTATTCTCATGATTTCCTTGAGGCTTGTGTTTATTTCCATTATTTCTACTAATCCTGCATGGGTGAGGAACAGTCTATCATTTTCTGCTAATGACAGTGCTTGAAAGAAAATGTGACTACATTTTCTTCAAGTTTTATCAACTGTACTGTTGATGTTTCTCACTGTCTATTTTATTCTATACTTAAATTCTGTTTAATGTTTTATGGGCTTAATCTGTCATAAACTGTACAGTATTTAATGGACTGGACACATTGTCTGAAAATGTAAGAAACACTTGAGCAGATTTTTTTAAATGAAAATCTGGGTATTAAGAGAGCTTATTGGTATAACTAGAATGCTGTAGAATTACGAAGTTACAGGAAACAGGATCAATAGCACTGATGCTGGTCATTGCTTTCTGTATTCTCAAAGGCAAAGGTTCATATTTGTTTGATTGGAACTGTTTAGTTGTACAAGACAATATGTAACTAGTGAAGCGTCTTGAGTAAATTACTGGTAGTGGTTTGCCCTTATTTCAGCTGGGATAGAGTTAGTTTTCTTTCTAGTATCTGGTATGATGCTATGTTTTGGCACTAGGCTAAGAATAATGTTGATAACACAGCTATGTTTTAGTTCTTGCTGAGCAGCGCTGGAGAGATCCAAGTATGTTTCAGTTTTTCAGCTTCTTGTACCCTCCTACAAGGAGGGGGCTAGGAGTGCACAAAAAGCTGGGAGGAGCACAACCAGTACAGCTGGTTCCGACTGACATAAACTGGCTGAAGGGATGTCCAGCACTGTGTAGTGTTCTACTGAACAGTGAAACTGGAGGAGTCAGCAGGGAGCTGCTGCTGCCTGGGGACTGGCTGGATGTCACTCCCACTGTGGGAGGTGTGAGCAAACAGCTGTGTGGTTCTGCCTGTCAGGTTAAACCACAACATGGTTTTCATCTGAAGACAATATCCTACGCAGACAGTTTAGCTGCAGAGTGGCATCTAGGAATAAACCATTCCCTTTCAAGGAATTTAATATCACTTTTTTCATTTTTTGTTGCCTGTTAACATTACTAACTTCAGGACAAGGATAATAGCTGCTCTAGTAGATATACTGATAACTATTTCAGAGCTATAGATGATTGAGAGAAAGAGCTCTATTTTTCACTTTCTTCCAAAATTATATCATTTAATAATTATGTGAGCAAAAAAAGTTAAAGACCTTCTAATGTAAACTTGGTAGGGATATATTGCCACTCAATTGATCCGCTGCATCAACAGTTACAAGAGAAGGCTTTAACACCTCTTTGTTTTATAAATCGGTATTTGAAAAATGTCTTCTAGAGGTAATGCGTATATACAAGAAATCATCTCTGTTGCAAGGGGTTGTATGAGGTTGTTTATATTTCTGTAGCTCTTTGGCCAAGTACAAACAGTATGCATGCCCCCACCACATCTGTTCAAAGGAAGGCATCATCCTGTTGGTATCTGAAATAACACCGAGTTTGAGGCTCCTGGAAGACATGGTCAGAGATGGAATTCTAAGGAAAGTTGTGAGACAAGGTCAGCAAACTGTGAAAGCCTAGGAAGAGCAAATATTTGTTCTGGATACTTGCTCTTGTGATGCAGGAACATCCTTTACAAGTGAATTATTTTTGTTGGACCACTCACTATATCATAAGTACCGAGCTGGTAAGCTGTGTTTCCAGCTTCTATGGTTGACTTGAATGGTTACAAAACAGGAGTTTTTCCATCAGTACTCCCAAGTTCATCTCTGAGACCAGTGTAAGTCACTCTTTCCCTCCAGTGATCAAGTGTTCCTAGGTTGGGAAGGTGGTACCCAATTAGCTGTATATGACCATGAAGAGAATTAGAAAAATCATTGCTGAAGCTCTTTTCTGGTTAGGTTGACCAAAGGGTGCTGTTAGGGAACTTCTGTGGAAGTAAAGTGAAGATAGGAGAACATAAGTGGGATAGTTCCTCAAGGACATTTCCAGGAGATCTCATCACAGTTTCCCCCATTCAGAGTGGCACATAAGTCACAAGAGTTCTGTGACATTGCTGAGCACTGCCACTCTTTCCAGTGATGAAACAATCTAAGGAAAGAGGAAGGATTTCAATTCCAACACTTGGAAGCAGAAATCTCATTGCATGATGTGTCTGTGATTTACCTCCATCAGACTTAAGAAACCAGGCACCAACCTTTTGCTCTGGATTTCTGAATTTGCTAATGGCACCATCTCCAGATGACTGCATGATGGCTGTATGTTTGGACAGTCAGATCTGATTTTTTTTTTAATGCTATTACAAAGCAGGTTGTCCCTCTTCAAACTATGAATTTGCAACTTTCTTTTTTCTGAAGCTCAGATTAAGGGCAGGAGTTGATGACACCTCTTTCTAACTCTTTGTCGCCCTCATGGAACAAATGAAAAGTAGTCTTTTGATCCTGCCCAGTTCCCATGAAAAGTGAAAACTAAATACAAACTGAAAAATAAATGATCATGCGTGAAGTTTAAAGTTCTCATGGATCTGAGCGGATTGGGCAAAAGGCGAAGTGCAGCAGGAAGTGGTTTATCTTTATACTTTTAGAACATAAGTACTGTGTGATCTTCATGTAGCCTTCTGGGCAATTGTAGAGACCCATACAGGGAAATCTGCGTAGGGTTTTCATGAACAGAAATTAAGACTACAAAGCTGTAATGAGCAGGGGGAGTTGAGACCAAAATATTGATGGAGGCTTGCACAAAGATAAGTGAGTCATCACGCCTGGAGAACAACAGTTCTCATCTCCTACTTAATTTGAAAGCCTTGTGTCAAATCTGTGATCAGTGGAATTCCCTGCTGATTACAGTCTTCTCCATCACACCAAGATTATTTTTATGCTGCTTGTCCCTACTATCAGTGCCATTCAGAGTTATTTTTTTCTCTTCTTATTTATGATGTTCTCATTTCCTTTTTTTTATTTAATCTTCTTTATAATGCTGCTTTCCCTACATTATCCTATAAGCATTTTTGTCACTTATTTCAAGTGTTATCTATATATGAAAAATGCTTGTCAACCGATTGTGACTTTGAAACTGTCTTCAAGTGATGCATTTGTTTATGTGTCGGGGTTTAGCATCTTGTCCACCTATTTCATGTTAATGTATCAGTAACAATTTTAATTCTAGTACAGTTTCATAAGGATGCAAACTGTTTACTATTTTTAGTAGGAGAAATGAAATGAATGTCAGAGCTGTGATAGTGCATTGTGCAAGGCACTCTGCTATCAATAGAAATGATGCACATAAATTAATGAATTCTGACGTCATTCCTCAAGACCTTTGTCTAAAAGAATTGTAATACAAGGAAGATTTATGTAATGAGGAACAAATGGAAAAAGAAGCTGTATTTTAGAACAAGATGCTGCATTTTCACTATGTCAGTAATGGATATCCATACCTAACATAACAAATCCATACCTAAAATAGAGACTGAAGTTGAATGAAATTTCACAAGGATTTGGGTTATGTTTAAGCTATAATGAGAATATTTCAAATAGATGAATTTTGAGGGGAAAAAATAAACTATTTTAAAGTAAGGCATTTTATTAATACAGAAAATTCCATTAGCTTTTACGTTATGTGCTCTGGTAAAGTGGGCAAAAGTCTCTTTGAATTGTAAGTAAATAAAAACTGTAATTTATAGAGTTTTAACAATTGAATGTTTCATCACAATATACTGGTGTGGTTACTTTGAGTGGGATAGCCTTTTCATACCTTCTTCCATGGAAATGAAGCCAATAAAGTTACGTCTGAAAGGTATGTCCTTTCTGGTTAGACTTCAGTCAAACAGTCCTAGGGAATTAGTAGTTTCAGTGCTGTAGACCGCAGGTTCCTTGAAGGCAATAAATCAAATAAAAAGCAATCTGATTATCTATCTGTCCATCCATTAATTACTGTGGTAACTGAGTGCCTTTAAAATCTATTTTATTTTAGACCTCATATGTTCAAATATATTAAACAAAACATTGAAAATGTCAAAATTCTATTTCTGGCTTTGATTCTAATTCACACTGAACAAGTTGTTTAACATGTAATGTTCTTTCTCTGCTGTGAAAAGGAAAGAAAATCTTCAGAGACAATGAAGCAAACTTAGAAAGACTGTACTTTGTACGAAATGGTATTGCCAACTTTTATAGAATACTTTTGTAACAAAGATTTGTGGTCGTGTGGGGGTTTTTCTTTTTCTTAAAACCTCATTTAATTTTGTCAACTAAGAGTATCTCCTCCAGGTTTTACAGAAAGTGTGTTTCTTATGTAGCTATGAAGAAAAAATGTTCAAACATGGAATATATAATTCACTTATTTTTAAATCTCAAGTTTAGTGTGTTTATTACAATGTGATTCCTAGAACATTTCAAATTTTGAAAGATATCTATTTCAAAGAACTTTTTGTGTATTTGTGGTTGGCTGTGCTAGAAATAGTATATGCTTGATAGATTTAGTAGTTTGTCGCTCTTAAGAATAGACTACATTTGCCTGTGCTCTTTTAGGCAGAGCACGTGAAAATAATGACAAACAAGATAGGAAAAAATATAATAAACAGTGCTGCTGGTATTATGGTACAGCCATGCATGGTGGTTTACCCATTGGTTGCAATGTTTAGAAGTACAGTGGACTGTACAGCCTTCATTCAGTGCAGAGGGGTTGATGCCACCAAAACTGCCGTACTGCGCACAGACTGCATGTTTACAGTCACAAGGGCTCACTGCTCTCTCCACTTGTAAAAGGAGGAAAGCTTACTGACATCAAGTCCATAGCATGATGCAGGACAAGATGCTGTTTGCCACTTTGGACACTTTTCTTGAAAGTTCCACAAGACCCTTCTGAAAACCCAGCTGAATCAACCTGAAGTCTACCTCACATAGTCTTCTGTCTCGGAAGTGGCATAAAGAGGAGCTTATATAAGGAGACCACAAGAGCTTGTCCACTGTCTGTGGTCTTTTTTTTTTCTCCTAATGAATTTTTCTTATGCTTTTTTGAACCTCTTGATATTGCTTACCTTCTTGTGGTAACAAGTTCGAAAAGTTTGCCATACATCACGTATGAAAGTACTTTCACTCATTACTCTTCTCTCTTTTCAAACAGCTCCAGCTCCTTTGATCACTCCTCTTAAAGCAGCTGCTCCATCCCTCTCAATTAGTGCTTGTTTGTACCTTATTTAGCTCCATGTCTCCAGCCTGACAGATGACCAGTGAACCTGTATTTCAATCAGCTTCCAGTCATAAGAGGACTTTTCCACCAGTCCTATGGCAGTTGTTTCTTTAACAACCTCTTGTGAAACCTTGTCAAGGATTTTAACATCTAAATATGTTGCACCTATTAAAAACCTTGTAGCTGCCTTCTTATTGACAACACCATGGAACTGTAGCAGGCTTTTCCTTTACAGGGACTCCCATAAAAGCAGAAAGCAGAACTTTTCCCAAAAAACTCCTAAACAACAGATTCCCAAATACCATCCTACTACCAGTTTATTATTGGCTATATAAGCATTTTTGAAAGAATGATGTGTAAGGTAGTCCTTAGTATGAAAATAGATGATACAGATGAGTCTGTAAGCTTTCCTACATGGCTGTTATGAGTAATCTGATGCTTCAGCTGGAATCCAGTATCAGAAGCCTCAATGGGTCATGCAGCCTTAGTCATTCAAAGGCTGAAGTGGACCCAGCTGTGCACTGGGTGACATGTTCTTCTGATTTGGTTTAACTAAGGTCCTTTTCAGTCTCCAGTGGCCCAGTGCCTCAGCAATGGACATGGTTGGTTGTTTCTAACCAGCTGTGATGATTTTACAATCTCACTCTCCCACTCAGCAGTAGTATGTAGCAACTGTATTCCTTCCAGTAACATATGAATCCTCATTTCTTGATGCTGGATGATCACCATAAATATTTTTATGTCTGGCCTTGGCAGTCTGCCTTTCATCTTCTGGCTCCAGTAAGTGAGCAGCCCTCCTTCCCTGCTGTTCCCAGTTGCCTTGTTAAATTTGTCGTATTACAAAGCTTAAGTGTCACAGTATCTTGGAAGAAAAACATCTGATAAGTTGCCACTTCTTGCTTGGTTCCAATACCCCACTGGCTACTACAGCTAGCCTGCTAGAAGAGCAACTTTGCTTTTGAGAAAATAGCAACTACCCAAGTTTTACATATCTGTTCTCATCCTTCTTTATTATGCCATTTATAAACCCAGAGATTCATTTCCATAATAATTTATCATCTTTCTTCTTTAACTCAAAGGGCTGACAAAATCTCTAGGAAAACTTCTTAATTTGCTGAAAACAAACAGCATCTTTTGATATTACTGAATTTATCTGTAACGTGACCTGGAACCAGTCAAGTATTCCACAAAGTGTGTATCTAGCCCAAACAGATCTTCTGACATTTGCAGAGCCTAGATAATAGTAGAGTCATGTCTCTTTATTAATAAGAACAAATTCACAAAGTAGGAGATTAGAGAGTTTTTAATTTCTCAGTTGAATATCTGAGATTGCTCTTGATGTCTGATAAGGCTGGGCACAGCTGAAGGAATGCTGCTGGAATTTTAAATGGCCATAGAAATTAGGAGGAAAAAAAAAAAAGACCAAAAGTTGTTTTTGTTCTTTACCATACCTGAATGGAACTCCAGAGTGATAATGCTTTTTTACTGTAACTAAAGGATTAGTCATGTCTTAAGTTGGCCCTGCAGCCAGGTGGAAGTGTTCCTATATCCTTTTGTTTTCACTAATTCTTGGCGAATTATGCCAAAAATAGAGCACGTGGAGATCAACTTTGTGACCCCCTTACTTTAGACAAAACCAGTTTCCTGGCATGGCAGTAATAGTGCTGAAATTTATATCACCCATAAACCTTTTATAGCAGTGTAATTGGTTGGGCTATTAATAACTACCCAAGCTTAGCCTTCCTTTATTGCTGTGAACACAGCTTGTAATTACATAAATGATAATAAGTAATAATGCTTAAGGGCACTATATAAACCCAAGCGTTTTAGTCTCTCTAGTGAGTGCTCTTTGTGAACAAAAGTAGGGGATCCTAAAGCTTTACCTCTCCTGTGAGTACTTATTTCCATGCTTTCCTTAGAGAGTTCTCTAATGGAAAACAAGGTCATAAAACTTCAATTCTGCTCTCACTTCTTTAATCTGACTCCACTAACTGCTGTGCTAATACAGGTGTAAATTAGGCAATAGCAGGAAAGATTCAGAGTTTGAAGACTATCATTCTGTGGCACATTTCTGCAAATCAAATATATCCTTTTAACAGTGTTCTGGTGTTCTCAGTAGGGGATTATTAAGATCACCTCCTTATTGCCTTGTGTATGTTTCGTGCTGTTTTGTAGACTTTACAAGCAGGATAGTATTTGTTCAACTTGTTTGCCTTGGTGTGTAGAGAGGGCAAATGTCCTGCAGTTGAGGAAAGCGTGGTTCACTCTGCTTTGCAGCAGGTATTGAAGTTGCTTCTGTTCTTTGTCAAGTGGGCTCTGGATGGCTATTCCTTCTGCCTGTTCCTTTATGTCTCTAGTATTCTGCCTACTTGGACTGTACCACCATCTTTAAAGTTTTCTGACACATCTGGACCTCCAGTGCATGTCACCTTATCCAACAGTATTTCTGTTGTTTAAGTCCAGTAAGAATAGTGCTTTTATTAAAGACAGGTTATTTATATGTAACATTAATAGCCAAAAGAAAATTCACTCTGCTGGTCAGCAGGAATTTAGAAAGAGTGAAATAGACTAGAAGCTAACTGCAAGCAAATTGTTCAGTATTTACCCTCCAACCAGACTAAAATGCAGTGCAGTTAAAAACAGCCCAGAATGAAACTTTGTATGGGTCTCCTCACACTTAGCAACCACCCACTCCTGTCTCTATTTATTTACAGAATGGTCCATCCTTAGGTTGCTTAAGTTGAGGGGTGCAAATAAATAAGACAGACAGGGTCAATCTGTTGTGTAGGGTCTTCCTCATCATCCAGCTCTTCTCTGCTCTTTCCCAGAGCTTGGCGTGAGACAACATTAAGCACAAAACTTAAGTAGTAAATCTATTTCACCCATGTTGAGGAGATAGAAAATTATTAGAAAATGCCCAGGTTTTGAGACTGTTTAATGCTCTTAAAGCTAAAGGCAAATTTGCCACTAAACATTCCAGTTCTAACTGACTGACTGGAAATTTCAATGAGAACTTCCTCTAAAAATGTATTCAAGAAAAAGGCTCTCTGAAGAAGTAAGCAGTCAGCTTTCATCTTCAGTCATTAATTTAACAGTTCCTCCTGTAACTCCCTCAGGAATAATTTTCAGTCTCCCATAAAAACCTTGTATCTGTGTGAGAATTCAATTTCTGTTATATTTCTGAACCTAATGAAGTTCAACAAGGCCAAGTGCAAGGTGCAGCACTTGGGCTGGGGTAATCCCAGGTATGTATATAGACTGGGGGAAGATCTCCTTGAGAGCAGTCCTGTGGAGAAGGACTTGGGGAGAAGCTGGACATGAGCCAGCAGGGTGTGCTTGCAGCCTGAAAGGCCAACTGTGTTCTGGGCTGCATTCAAAAAAGGGGAGGCCAGCAGGGAGACAGAGGTGATTGTCCCCCTCTACTCAGCTGTTGTGAAGCCCCATCTGGAGTACTGCGTCCAGGCCTGGGGCCCCCAGTACAGGAAGGACGTGGAGCTCTTGTAGCGGGTACAGAGGAGGGCCACTAAGATGATCAGAGGGCTGGAACACCTCTCCTGTAAGGAAAGGTTGAGGGAACTGGGTTTGTTTCTCTTGAAGAAGAGAAGGCTCTGGGGAGACCTCATTGCGGCCTTCCAGTACTTGAAGTGAGCATATAAGCAGGAGTGGGAATGGCTGTTTACGAGGGTAGGTAGTGATATGACAAGGGGGAATGGTCTTAAACTGAGACAGTGGAGGTTTAGGTTAGAAACTAGGAGGAAGTTTTTCACCCAGAGGGTGGTGACATACTGAAACAGGTTGCCCAAGAAGGTTGTGGATGCCCCATCCCTGGAGGCATTCAAGGCCAGGCTGGATGTGGCTCTGGGCAGCCTGGTCTAGTGGTTGGTGACCCTGCCCACGGCAGGGGGGTTGAAACTGGATGATCATTGTGGTCCTTTTCAATCCAGGCCATTCTATGATTTAAGAGAACTTCTTTTTTAAACAGTGTTTTGCACAAGGTTATGCTAAACATTAGTATCAAACAACACAGTAATTGTCTTTTAGAGGGCCTTGCAGAACTCCCCTGTTTGTCTGTTTTTTAATTTTGTTTGGGTGTGGGGAACTACTGTTACGTGCTTCTTTAAACATCCACCTCTTCAGTCAGGATTTGATGGTTGCATCAGAAGAAGTAGGAAGCCAAATTCAAAACATAAATAGATTTGTCTCTGATGCTACTAGTCCTCTGAATACATCATGATCAATATTATTGGACTGTAATCTGTGAGGGAAAGTTGTACTTTTGGCTTTAATGCTTTTGCTGGATGCCTGTACGTTAGTACTCGTTCTTCCTCTGCTTTGGTGTCCACCATTTAGCCTCTTTTACTGCTCATGGATGTAATGAAGTTTTGCCTGACAGCTTGTCTTTTGGCCTTCAGCATGGTTACTTGGAGTTTTCTAGCTCTTGTGGAGTACAGGTTCTGTGATGGATGAAGGATTAAGTCCCATGCTGTTTCCAAGCTCATTCCTGATTTTTGGCTTTTGCATGGGGCATTTAACTTGAGAATCATTTTTAGAGTTTCTCAAGCAACAAGCCCTATCTTAAGTCATGGAGTACTCTGCTGCTTGAAAAATACAGTACAAGTTTTCTGATCTTTAGAGCATGCTTTAAAGCTTAAATATTTTTAAATTGTTTAGTTTTCACTTCTGATTCATTACAACTTAAGTATCCATAAATTGGTCTCACGCTACAATATCTTGTAAAGCCCCAGGGCCTCCTGGTATAGCCAATGCCCTAATTGTTTTTAGACACTTCTGGCAGAGTTTCCTTGTGCACTCTAATACAACAGTCAACAAATCGTGGTTGAGAGGGAGCCAATGAGTTCCCTCCATCAGCTTGTGCAATTACTGTCAGCTGAAGAATGCACAGTGGCTGGGGAGAGGAGAAGAGATGAAATGCAGAGCAAAACAGGCCATCCCGTTCAGGCTTTCTAAGACAAAATTCTCAGCAAAACCAGCAGTATTTCTCATACAGGTATTTTATGAAAGCAATTGCTGTAATTGAAACGGATGTTTTGCTGTTACAAACAGTAAGGGACAGACTCTGAAAGACAGTTACTGTAACACATAGTTCACCAACGTTTGCATTGCAAAGGAAATTCTGAAACTTCCCTTTAGTATTCACAGAATCACTGTCCCATTGGTTAAAGCTCTCGAAGACTAAAGCAATAAAAATTGCTGTACCTGTTTAAAATTTAGATAATAGGCACCTAACAAATGTTGTCTATCTGATGGATAAATGCTAAAAGAAAAGAAAGTGAATTTCTTCTAACAATAAATACCAAAAGTGCTTGTTTGACAAACAATTGGAATAAAAAACTAAAAATAGGTCTGTATGTGGTAATCTAACAGATAATAAATGCAAGTATGTTTGAAATACAAGCCTATTCAAATAATGCTCTGAAGCACTTCAAACTCTGCTAGCACAATGCAAATTTATGAAAGGCAATTGTATAATGATAAAATCACACAATATATATGTGAAATCCTGAGTCAGGAAAGCATGTTAACACCACATAAGCAAAACAGCGGCCAGTAAGGGGGCGTTAAGGCAGTATAGGTATGAATCCAAAGCTTTTGCATTAAGAAAGTTCCCTAAAACGTCTACCGCTCCTCAGCACAGAAAGACAGGAATAAAATGCCTTCACTGCAGGATAAGCTTTCCTTTGTCAAATGGGGTATTGCCCTTTCTTACCGCTTGCGCTCTACTTCCTGAGTGAAGTTTGGGATCAGCTTAGGTATTCATATCAAGAAGCAGCTTCATCTTCTATGTGATGTTATGCAGGATCCTGCATTTCCAAGCAGGAAAGCCGTTCCCAAGTCTGAGCCCAATCCTAGTTTCACCTACTCTTTACCAAAATGCAGACTTCACTTTTTACTGACAGATGCTTTAATCACATGTTTGGCAGAGAATGCTTTTTGGGGGGAGGAAGGGAAAGGAAGAAAAAACAATCCCTTAATTTTTTATCTTTATTAATAACCACTTTAATAGTTATTATTCACATGTTGATCATTTATGGGTACTAATATTATTTAGCTGCTCTGACCACAGAAATTACTCAGAGTTTTGGCTTAGTCATGTTCATAATAGAAATGATCAGAGTTATCCCAGAAGGTTTGTTTTTTCGTTGAGCAACAAATAGTTCTATCCCTTGATTTAAAAATTACCATCAACCAACCCCTCTATCTATTTATTGCTGCTAGCAGTAATTACAAAAACAATTTGCACATCCTGAATTTTGGAAGCTGAGTTACTTTTGTTCACCTATTTAAATTACTTCTGTGTGCTTGAATACAATCAAGCTGTGACTAGAAACGATTCAAATGAAAAATGACACCTGACAATATAAGCAGGTGTTGCCTTAAATAGCAATCCTTCTTCTGGCAAAAACCGAAATTACTCTTGCAGCTGGAGAGTAGAAGTAGTATTTTATAGATATGATTGCTTTGTATTGTTTTTTAGACATACTGAATTTTATTTATATCTATCCACAAATCCTTTTTCTCTTGTTGATATTTCATGGAGTCCTTTAATTAGAATATGGATTGAGGATTGAAGTCTGGACTTGAGCTTTGTCTCCAGTCAAAGGTATTCAGGAGAGAACAGAGTTTCCTTCAGAACAGTTTTTACCGTATGGAAAGTTTATTGTTGCAATAATGGTGATTCCCAGTTCTCCCAAAGGAGCACTTTCTAGGAAGACAGTGCTTATTTCTGCTTCTTATATAAACTTCAACGTATAATTAATTTCTGTGGTAACTCTCACGACATGGGGAAATAGAGGATATATATTTCTGTTGTGTTTACAATATAGTTTTGTCAATCCTAAATACTCAAATACTATAACAATGACTTTAAAACAGACAAACACCAGAACAAAAACAAAGCAAATTCTGAATTCTAAAAATAATGCATTTTGCGTGCCTTTTGGCTAGTGCTAGTCCTTAACTTCCAGAATGACTGTAAGCTAAATTTTCAAGTTTTGTTTTATGAAGTGCATGCGTGCCTTCAGAATTCAATGGAAATTCAAACAGAATCAAAATGAATTTATATCAGAAGCTATATATTGAGTTAACTGTGACATACCGTAAATTGAACTAAAGGATGGTTTTGTGCATGCAGTGTTTCATAAGAAAATGTAGGAATTTGTTATTTTTGAGAAACGTTTCACGCTAATTCTGTAGAAGTCTAAGAATACCATTGCAACATTTTGAAAATGAAGCGTTCAAGGAACGTTTGGACACTGTGTTGAGTGACATGGTTTAGTGAGAACCGTTGGTGATGGGTGAATGGTTGGACTGGATGATCCTGTGGGTCTTTTCCAACCTTAGCAATTGTATGATTCTATTCTATGATTCTAAGCCCTTGTTTCTTAATTGTGAAATTACTTAATTTCTAAAAATAATATAGTCCTACTTTAAAATGTTTGATCCAAAGAACAAATCAAAACATTGTTTTCCTCAAATCTCAATTTTTTTTTAATTTCCTAATGTTTCAAACATTTTGTCTTCAATCTTGTGGAATCTTGCTGCTCTTTTCTAAGGTTATTCACATATACTTAAAACCAGCACTCTTTACTACTTTATTTAGATTGAGATATTTTAAAATAGTGAGAAATATATATACATCAGAGTCATCATGAAGAAATTGTTTTCCAGTCTTTTTGCATTGTAATATACCCTTCTTATGTAAGTGTAAATTGCAAGCACGTTTTTTCGAGTCAAGTGCTGTGTAGTCATGCATGGTGTTGCATCTTATACCTTTTGTTCACACGCTCAAATTTGGATGAAAGTATTAATTATTTACTTTCTTACCACTTCCTAAGTTTTGTTTGCAGAACTCAGCAGTTTTTTTTCCGAGTCAAATAGTCACATGACAGCTGTGCTACAGAAATTTCTAAGGCAGTGTAATGCTTAAAGCATAATACATAATTTATAATCTTGTGAAGTTTTAAATTACTTAGAATCACAAAATTGTGGGGGTTGGAAGGGACCTCTGGAAATCAAGTCCAGCCACCTGTTAAAGCAGGTTCACGCAGGAGTAGGTCTCACAGGAAAGTGTCCAGGCCGATCTCAAATATCTCCAGAGAAGGAGACTCTGCAGCCTCTCTGCGCAGCCTGTTCCAGTGCTCCGTCACCATCATAATCAAGAGGTTCTTTATCATGTTCTTACAGAACTTTCTGTACTCCAGTTTGTTCTCATTGCCACTTATTCTGTTGCTGGGCACCACCAAAAGGAGCTAGGCCTCATCCTCTTGACTCCTACCCATTAGATATTTTTGAGCATTGACAAGATCCCCTCTCAGTCTTCTCTTCTCCAGGCTGAACAGCTCCAGGTCTCAGTCTTTTCTCATAGAGAGATGCTCCAGACCCTTCATCATCTTTGTGGCCCTTTGCTACACTCTCTCTAGAAGTTCCCTGTCTTTCTTGAGCTGAGGAGCCTA
The DNA here is from genome assembly GCF_016699485.2 of Gallus gallus. Classification (NCBI taxonomy): domain Eukaryota; kingdom Metazoa; phylum Chordata; class Aves; order Galliformes; family Phasianidae; genus Gallus; species Gallus gallus. The sequence continues at coordinate 62,829,413 of NC_052534.1, read as the reverse complement.
GAACTGGAAAGGGTACTCTAGATGTGTCCTCACTTGGGGCAGATTAGAGGGGAAAGAATAGTGAACACTTCTATCTGTCAAGGTTTTTGTCTGTTACTTCTCATTTATTTATACGTATTATTTTATTTTTTCCAAGCTTCAAAGTCTTTCAGAACAATGGCTAAAAATACCACTTTCACGCATCTGATCCAGACTTTGCATTGCTGACTCCGAGGGTACAGCCCTCTCTTGGGGTTACCGGTACAGTTCCAGATCTTCACTTCCTTCTGGAGAACAAAGCTATGCCAGTTACTCCTCCTGCACTGAACTGTTCATAAAACAAGTAAAGTAACTTTTTGTTTGGATGCTTTTTTTTTTGTTTTCTAAAGGGCTGTGTGATAGTAGCAGGCTTGCTAAAAGCTCACCAAGGATCTCACTGCTGATGAATTCCTAACCTCCATTTCATGACAAAAAAAAAAAAAAAAAACCCTTTAAAATGATACTCTTTTACCTCAGTTTATTCCTCTCTTCATCTGCCTGCTTCATTCATTTTCTATTACTGGCAGCAGAGGTATTTTCAATTCTCAATGACATGGGGTAGTTATTATCAATAACTGATAATTTCTGATCATTCATCCCTGCTATGTGCTGCGATACACTTACGACTGATTCTGCTTAACTGTTTTCTCATTACAAAAGCTCCAAGATTTTGTTTCAAAAGTAACGATAATCAAGCTATAGAGGAGAGCTAATTTTTAATGTGTCTGCAGAGGAAAATTTTGTTGCTCTGGCTGCCACCTCGGGGATTTGTGTTTAGGACTTCAGGACCAGTTGAAAATAACTAGGGCAAATCAACACGTACCTCAACTTACTACAGCATTTTCTATCAGCAGAGAATTAGGTGTTTGGTGGTGCGTACAGGAGAACTGTTGCAAGCAATCTTCATCACAGACCCAAAAAAAGTGAAGTTATTGCAGCCCTGTTCATCAGTGGCACTGGTGATTTCAGTCACCTGAAACATTATTCCAGCCAAGGAGCCTGCGGTCAGCATATAACTTGAGTTTACTGGTAAAAACACAAATACAAATGAACACTAAACACAACAACAACAAAAAACATATAGGAGTAGCTCTGATAAAAGGAGGACAATATGAAAATGAGTTATGAATGATTGCGGCTCTGCAAAGAAGACCTTATACCATGACATTCTCAAATACTTAACTGACTTACTGATTTCTTAAAACTTTGTGATTATTTGGAATCTTAATTCTGTGTTCTAAGCAAATCCTTTGCAAACACCCTCATCAGATGAGTGATACAGCAAGGCAGTGTGTACAGAGGCAGAAGTATTGCACCTTCCATTTTCTTTGTCTTCATCCCAGTAGTCACTAGCAGGAGAGCAAAGAAACCTCAGCACTTATCTCCGTATTCTGCTGTGTACCTTCTGGTATTTTTACCATTGCAGAAGTTGCCTGGAAACGGTGCTGGGTAGGCAGTTGTAGGTGGCCCTGCTTGAGCTGCAGTTGGACCAAGTGAATTCCAGAGGTCCCTTCCAACCACAACTATTCTGTGATTCAGACTTAATTTGAAGATTCTATTTCTAAAGTCAAAACAGTATGCTAATTGATTCCTGCTAAAACAAAAAAGCAAGTCTTAAACTTTTCATGGATAAGAAAAATGCTCTAAAATCAGACCATAATTGCTAAAAAGCAAAAAGCAAATTAAGAGTGTTGTACTCAACAATTATGAGCAAATGTTGTGTTTGCTTTTATAATTGGGACTGTAAAAGACTGGAGATGGCGAAACCCCTTTGGCACATGCATAGCCTACAGAAGTTCAGTGGTGTTGGATCTATATTGTTATGGTGGAATAGAGCCTGTTCTTACTCTGTGTTTACATCCAATACACTTCACTCATGTGGGCTGCAACTGCTGAGCACTGCAGATCTGAATTCTGAAAAATCATCTGTTAGCATTAATCTTTTCTTAAATTGTTTCTATGCCATGCTCAGCACATTGTTTCTCAAGCCGTTGTAAGAAAGTAAAAGCAGGTGCACATTATTAAAACATCAGTGTCTCATCAGTTTTAACTGTATTCTTTCTAAATTACTCGTGAGACTAAATAGAAGGTCTGGATGCCAGAATCAGAAGCTGGCCATCTGTGGGCTAACAGTTGCAAAGCACTGCATTCTTTCACAAGCAAAATGCTGGCCAAGCTATTGCTTCAGTGAGCCATGGCAGCAAAGCTTTAAAAAAAAAAAAAAAAAAAAAAAAAAAAAAAAAAAAAAAACAGCAACACAAAAAAACAACAACAACAGATTCTTAGCATTTATGCATATTCAGAGGAGGTCACCATGATCACTCCGTGTCAGCTGCACATGTACTCTGAGTGAGGCACAGGAAGGGGGAATAGAAAGTGAGGGAAGTGAATGATATTACTGAGAGGGATACTTTTATTCTCTGCTAGAGTCAGTGGAAAGTGCTGTCAATAACAAGCACCATAGGAGAGTAATGACTGCAGAAGACCTCTCTCCCACAGCGAGATGCTGCAAAACCTGAATGCCAATCAGACCCCTCCTCTTTTGGCTGTGCAGCAAAAAACTTCCCTTTGCTTAGCGCGTGTGTGGCTGATTGGAGCTATTGTTGTTTAGTGCGGCTCTCTTTTCTTTGTGGCTCGCTCAGGGAAAAGCAAGCGTTGAATTGGGGCTTTCTCTCCTCAGAGAACAGCCATGAAGGAAATCAGTCCCACTCCCAATTAAAGGCTGCAGTCCCACAGGAGAGCAGCTTGGTTATCACTTTGTGTAGTGTTTGAGGCCGGGGGTGAAAAGGAGATGGTGGGAGGCAGAATTGCACTGCATTTTCTGGGTCTCACAGCTTATGTTAAAAACAGGCTATTTATAAGGTCTCTTTTTCTGACATTTGTCAGATCATGATACAAGAACTGATGATATGCTGTCATGATGGACTGGGGAACTGATTAAATGATGACACGAGGCACTGAGATGCTCTTTCAGGGTATGTTTCGTTTGGGTAGCAATTTATTGGCAGACATCCTTAAAAGAGGTCAGTCTGTTGAAAAAGTGAACACATGTTAAGAAAGCGTTACACTCAGCAGAACAACAGAGCCTATGGAGAAACTGCATTAGTTGCTGCAAAACTGGTCTCTGGTTCTGTTTGTCACAACGGGAAGCAACAAAAAAGGCCAATCTCTGGGTCAGGATTTCTCATGGAGTCATATGAGCAGATGAATGGTTGTCATTTTCTAAAGAGAAAGGAGGATTTTGTTGGGTAAGAGAAAAACTTCAGGTTTTAGAGTGCTGACTGAAAGTCTGGCTCAACATCTGCAAGTGCATCTAATTAGCTACAGCTCCAGGTAGGACCAAGACAAACCAGAAACAATATGGAAAAGAATATACCATTTACTAAATACAGTAAATGGTAGAAATAAGATGAAGAGGTGATGTAGGTGACTCTGTCTGAAAGCTGAGAGGCACCCAGAGCACCATCAGGTCAAAGTGCTGTTTACTGAAGGATGAGAGCTTAGGAGACAGCTGGTTGTATACACATACAGTTTTAGCACCTCTGTTACGCCATGCATCTCTTCAGGCCTGAAAAAGTAATGTTAGGGTGTGTTTTCAGGACTGAGGCTAGTCAGTGCACAGCAGCAGTACTGCTGTTGTGGTTTCTTTCTCTAAAATATGCCCCAAGTAATTCACAAATTTCTTAACAATTCACGATAAGTCCTTATGGTGCAGCTTTTGTACTGAGTCACATTCCAGCAAAGATAGTGTCTCAACTGTTTCCCAGTTAGAGGTATTCCCCACGTGTGGGAAGACCAGGTCCTTAGTCTCACCTCAGTGTAGGCACATATCAATGCTTCTCATTCTTACTCACTTTCCCTTGGGTGAAAGATCAGTCCTGCATCTCCCACATCCCCTTTATTGAGGTTCTGTAAAGGAGTGAAGTTCATTTGTGGATGGAGAGGACTAGGAACAGTCAGACCATGTCTGCTATGGAGTCGTTTATTCACTAAGACTCTACAGTTAATTTCAAAGTTCAGATCCTACACTCAGGTTTCTTTTCAGCCACTGGTAACAGTGGCCAAAATTTCCTTCCATTAACCTACAAGAACTCATACTCCCATGTTTGCATGTTTTAGCACCCCTCATCAATTGCTATTTTTGAAAGCTTTGTTCTCATGCATTCTTTCCTGCAGATAAAATCTAATAACAGTGCTTACTGGATGTGTTTGTGAGACTCTTGGCTGAAAGATGTAGCATAAACTCTGTGTTATGCCTATGGCAAACATGTTAGAAAATAATTAGCCATTGAAATTACCATGTTAGCATAGATTTAATGAAAACTAATCTTTCTTTTATGTTTTAGATCTTACATACAGATTTATGAAGTCCCAGTGGATGCCAAGCTGGCAGTGATTGTATTACCGACATCAGCTTATTTCAGTTCAGCCTCAGGTCTATGTTAATGGACAGGGCTGCCTATAGTAAAGAAAGTAATAATAACCCATCAGCAGCATCCTTCTGCTCGTTTCCTTTCTCTACAGCAGCATGAGATCACAAAGACCAAGATTCCAGAGACCTGTACTTCCCTGTCAACAGGCAGTATTGTAGTGTTGTTGCTCTACATGGCTATCCAAGCTTGCCTCCACTTGGCAGTTTCCCTGCCATGAGGTAAATCAGTGTTAGTCTATGTGTTCCACAGAACACTACCCCCTTAAAGAACTTATTAAGTTATTACCTAGATAAAGTACAGTGCATTAAATCAGCATAACCACCAAGAAGAAACACACCAGCTTTACAAGGGGAACGAAGATAAAGTAGAAAGATACAAATGGCAGTATCTTCAGAGAAACAAAAAAAAAATCACATTTACCTGCTCTTCAAGTTAAAGACAGATTATTTTTTACACAGTGATAACAGACTGTAAGAACTATACAGTAGCTTATATTATCTGTTTCAAGATTTAATAGTAGTAAAATCTGGCTTCAGCTTTGGCTTTACTATAGGTGAGAGATTTCAACTCAACAGCATCATGTTCAGTAGTAGCAATTTCCTGTTATTCTCCACATCTGTTAGTGTTTACCTGCTGCCCCTCAGAGATACACAACTTTTCTGTATGTCTGCTTAGACTCAAAGTTTCCTTCAGTTATTGTATTGTGGAATCCCCTTTCATCAGCTCATCTCAGTACAGCAGGCCACTAAGTATGTACTTAACCCCAGTGAGAACTTCAGGCACCAGCAGTATTCGGTGTCAGAGTGCCACTGGCAGCAACAAGATGCATGTGTTGAGTCAACATTTCTCTGCACTTTAGTCCACCTGTCATCTGTGTTCTTTCATGTATACCTGTCCCACTGTCAGCACGACACTCCAGCACAAGTTTAACTTCCACCTCAACTGAGGCCTCTACTCTTTCCTGCTAATTCCCATTAATTAATAGTGAAGTTTCTCCTTTCTTCATGTTTATCTCATTCTTGTGTTTTAGAGCATTCTTGTTTTTTATCTTTTATTAGCCATTTTCAAACTTCTTTCTGTTCACATGCAGGAAGTTTTTATGTGTGATCTCACTAATTTTGGCCCAGCATTCAGGCTGGTTTCTCTAACAAGACAATCTGACAGAGTCCAGCAGCGTTACCTGTTCTCTTCATGCAGGTACCCGGGGCATGTCTACCGGTCCCTTTTGAGGTGTTGAATTACCTGTCCTTACCCATTTAATTTCAGTATAGTTCAGTTCACTTAGCTCTTAATCAGAATCCCTGTAGTCCAATTACACGGGATAACACAGTTACAGCTGTAGTTGTAGGTACTGGGACTCACCTTGATGCTGCTTTGTTTTATTATCTGATGGCCCAATTTCAAGGTGCTTTGGGACCAATACTTGGTACTCGGAGTGTATTCACTGATCTACATACATGGAACGTCTACTTGGAGCAGGTAGCATTTGTAAAAGGTAAATAATCCGTGTCCATTCGCAGAGCTATAGGACATTTCTTCAGGATAGCAAAGTACTGACGGGGGAAGGAATGATCTCATGAAACAGTAAAGAAATGCAAAGTGAATGGAACTGGGTGCACTGACCTCAATGAGAGCACTGTATTGGCTGTAACTTAAATAAGGATTTCTTCCCTTTGACCCATTGCTTCTCAAGCCCCCTCAGCGCAGTGCTGTCAAAAACAGGTGCTGGAAGAGACCTACAGTGATGTTGACATCTGTATATGCTACCTGTTGCTTCTCACTTGCCCATAACTCTTCTTTCCCTGTAATACAAATAAGCTGCGTCCTACACGGCTTGTTTTTGACAAATTTGTCAGTATCACCCTTCTTTGTATTACATTCATTTACACTCTATGAGTTCTCAGAGCTGGTAATAATTCAATGACTGTGTCAACAGCTCTCCTAAGCATCCAAGGACGGTGCTCTTCAGAGTCAGCTGATTTTAAGGCATGCAATTTATCAAACGCACTCTAGTCTGTCCTTTGGCTCTTCTAACCCAATCTGTTTCCCCTCTGCGAACAGAAAGAGCATGTGAGACTTGAGCTTCTGCACAAGCTGTGTGACCTCTCTGTGCCTGGTCTCTTCAGCTGTAACATTACAGAGGCTCTAGAGGTTTCAAACCCTGGGAGGCTGTACTTGGGTAATGTGAGAGGCAGCCAGTGAGCCTGCCTGAGGAGACAAACCTACAAGAGGTCAAAGATGGGAAGCATTATTATCTCAGCATTATAGATGAGAATTTAAGACAAGCTGCAATTGAGTGATTTACATAAGATTACACTAGATGTCTATGTCAGAGCCAGAAGAGCCATCAGTTTTTGATATCTTAGATTAATATTTAATAACATAACTAACAATATTGATTTAATATAACCAACAGTCCTGGCTACCATTTCTAGTGCTGGTGATTTTCCAAGATAAACTCTGCCCCTCTTACACACTGAAGCTCCCTTCAGCTAGTGGTTCTGCCTCTGCTGCTGACAGATCTCGTAGCTGTTAGCTGTTTTTGTCTTTGCTCACCTAGGCTGTCAATAGATTGCTGGCACTTATGGGAGCACTGTATTCCATTACTGATCTGTGGGCCTTTCAACTCTGATTAACGGGAGTAATTAATTGTACACTGATGAGGGCTTGCATTGACTAAGCCCTCTGCAGTTAGGTGAGCAGCATGTAGATACTGGAAGGCAAACTGTGAAGAAAGAAAGAAAACGGGAAAAAAAAAACCATGTGGACTTTTGTTCCTTCAAAATGACCTTTCAGCACTGGTCCTTTACATTTACATATCCTTTATTTTGTTCTTTCTCTTATTTGTTCTGAAAGGAATCAGGCAATCTCTGGGAAGTTAATTCATATGCAAAAAGTTTTTGCATTGGGATTCATCTGATAAGGTCCACAGAGGAGACTTATTTACAGTGACAGGTTGGCAGCCAGACAACCTCTCAATTTTCTAAATGAAAGGAGAGTAGCAGCAGGACATCTCCTACTCTCTGCCTTTCGGCATTGGAAGAGAACAAAAATCTGGCAAGCAACAGTTCTGGGGAGCCAGCTCTTTAGAAGATGAAGAAATGCATGGGCACTGAGAATGCAACATAAGGTTTGCCTTCTTTGAGAACCAATGCAGACAAGAGATATTCAGGTTGACAGTTTTTGGGGGTTGAGAACCTTGACCTATCAGATGCAATTTGCTTGCCTTCTTTTCAGCATAAATTCCAAATGTGAAATAATCTAAATGGATTTTGAATTCTTGTTTGTAAAAGAAAAGTCAATAATGAAGACTAGTTTAGTTCTATGTTCTAGCCTGAAATCAATGTGGGAACACTGTGCCATTTCCTTCAAACAAATCCACATGGAAAGAGAATAAAGGTACCTCAAACACCTGGTTCCCCCATATCTCAGTGGTGTGACTGTCAGGTTAATAACACCAAGTCCCAGGCTCAGCTGTGATCACTGCCTCCGTGTTTGTCCAAATATAATTTGTTTGTTTTAACTCCTGCCATGTGTGTTAAACAAGAACACATAACAAGTCAAATCAGTCCAGCAGAAAAAAAGTTACTGATGGATTTCTGCCTTTGCCTGGAATTAGTCTGCCAGGCACCAGCAAAAGAAATCTACTGCCCAGGTGCAGCATAGCCTGCATCAGAGCATCTCAGAGGAACAAGATTCCAGTTAACACAATAGCAAATTGTAAGTTATCACGGCTTGCTGTTAATACAAGAGTCCTGCACTGACAAATAAGCATGCCCTTACTGTAGGAGGCCATATCTCTCTGTGCTGCGTACTTCTGCACATGGACTCACTGCTGCCTGGATGAGTTTGAAGTATGCTTTTTACAGAGACATAACTGCCATTAAGCTTGGTATTCCTCCTGATGATGCTAAGGGCACTGGGAAAAATATATAGTAAAGGAATACTTAGCTGTGTTTCAGAAAGTGTTTTAAGTGGAAAGGGTTGTAGAATGGAGATGATACATGTCATGGTTGCTTACATGTGTTCCAGTTAGTCTTCTGCATTAATGGATAAAATAGTGTTGATACTTGAAAATAGGTAGCTTCTTGTGTTAACTGCATACATGTTTGATCATACCCTTTTCTCTGTGGCTGGCTGCCTTGTTGAAGCTGCTGCCTGCTTTCCTGACCAATGCACATACCTGACAGCTGAGTTCTACTTGTTCCTGCTGCAGCTGTTTGCTAGAGCTCACATTCTTGAAAAGAAGGCAGCAGACATCAGTGATGTTGCCATGGTCCTAAAATTGAGATAAATTAGTATGATGCCCTGTAGAAGGCCAGAAGTCACTTCTTGGTCACACAAATGTTACTGCAGACTAATAGCAGTGAAAATAATTAACATCCCTGCCCAGGCTCAGTGTTTCTGTACATATTACAGAATCACAGGGTTTGGAAGTGTATGGGACCTGTTGAGTCACGGCCTGAACCACTGATTGATCACCTGGGGCAAGCACTGAGTCAGCTGTGGGAGCACAGGTGAAGGCAATTCACCTGTGTGACCAGAAGGGGTGAAGCCTGGCTGCAACTCTCCTAGACCCCGCATTTAAGGGCTGACTGCCACTGGGGAAAGATCTCTTTCTGGAGGTTGCTTCCTTTGGAGTTTTCTACTGTGAGCCTAGGACACGGGTGAGCATTTATTTTTGATTGTCTCTTTCCACTGCAATAATCTTTCTAGCCATCCAACCTCTAAAATACCAGCCTAACCACACAGCTCTACTAATTGTATATTTGTTGATTGTATGGAAAGGGACCTCTGGAGATCATCAAGTCCAACCCCTGTGCTAAAGCAGGTTCCCTACAGTAGGTCACAGAGGAAAGTGTCCATGCAGGTTTTGAATATCTCCAGAGAAAAACACTCCACAACCTCTCTAGGCAGCTTGTTCTAGGGCTGTTACCCTCACTGTTCTTTCTTATGGTCGGATGGAACTTCCTGTGTTCTAGTTTAAGCTCATTTCCTTTTGTTCTGTCACTGGGCACCACAGAAAAGATCCTGGCCACATCTTCTTGACTCCAACCCTTTAGATATTTGTAAGGACATATATGACCCTCTCCCAGACTTCTCCAGACTGAACAGCTCCAGGTCTCTCAGCCTTTCCTCATAAGATGGGTGCTCTAGGCTCCTCATCATCACTGTAGCCCTCTGTTGGATTCTGTCTAGAAGTTCCCTGTTTTTCTTGAACTGAAGAGCCCAGAACTGGACACAGTACTCTAGATGTGGCCTCACCGGGGCAGAGTGGAGAGTGAAGATCACCTCTCTCAACCTGCTGGCTATGCTCTTTTTAATGTACCCCATAATACCATTGCCCTTCTTAGCCACAAGGGTACTCTGCTGGCTTACAGTATTCAGTAAAGCTAGTACTTTAAAGATTTAACTAGAAAAATGTTCTGTTGCTTTTCATTAAATCTTCATTGCGTATTCTGATGTGCATTTTATTGAAAGGCTTTATGATTTTACAGTAATGTTAAAATAAGTTTGTTTTCCATAGTACACAAAGGGAAGGTCTTCTCTGTCTTTTGCATAGTCACTAAGTTATTTGTCGTATGAGGAGAGGTGATTGTCAGCTATATGTCCAGAATAATATTATCCTTTTGCTGTGAATTACTTTACGAAGCCTAAAGAACTGCCTTTAGTAGCCATGAGCACTGCTGATGCCAGCAGTGTGAGCCCACCTGCCCAATGCAGGCAGCTGGTAGACAATGAGCAGATCACAAATGATTCTTAAGGCTTGGATGAACGTTTTTCAGAGGGGACCCATGTGTCACCCAGAGTTTGCACTGCTAAATTGGACCATACGTGGGTCAGAATCCCAGTGGGAAAACACGACCTGGCATGTTTTCTGATCCAACTGCCATTTGCTTGTCTTTGTTAAGTGGTAATAGACCAAACACAGTAAATATCATTGAAGTCTGTGATCTAGGAAATAGTGTTCATATACAGTAGCTTTCACGCGCTCTCTGAAGGAAGCAGAAAGTCCTTTTATTATTGCAGTGGGAGTTTTTGGACAAGACAACTGGAGCAGGAGGCCTAATATCTTAAAGACTAAAGTTTCAAAAACCAGGTTACTTTCAAAATCAGTGCTGCTATGAGAGAAAATTAAAGGCAACTGGTAAGGGGGAAAAAAGAAGGATGTAGTACATATTTCAAGAATGAAGCCTACAGTAGCTTTACTACATCAAAAAATAAAGCCTTACTAGATTAGCCCGTATAATCCAGTGTCAAGTCCAAAAGCAGATAAGTGAACGTAGCAGAGATGATGAATGACTCAAACTTTAGCTAATGCTCTGACTCAGGTATATAGCTGGTAAGAATTTTAAGTACAAAGAATTTTTAGAGAAATATCATTGTGTTTTAAAAATATATTATTAAGGGAAACTAAAACACTCATCACAGTTCTTTCCTCCTTAAGTATGACTCTTACGAGTGACTTCGTCACTCTCCAAAGGAGCAGCTAAGATGTACTGGCAGCTCATATCTAGATGTTAACTGTTGGATTGCACCTTGTGGCTCATGCTGATGATCAAGGAGGTAAATTAAATGTTAAAATATAAGGTAACCATAGCAATGTTTGGGAAGGTACTTGTTGCCTTTGTCAATCTCTGCCTTTTGTTGGAGTGTAGGACCTGGAGGTGGATGAGAGATGAGAGCTCAGGAGATGCCAGCTAGTGAGCTGTCTTGCAGGTCTAAGAAGAAGGAATTAAATATGCATATGAGAAAAAGGCATTTTTTGAGGTTTCATTAATAAAATGAAAGAAGGAATGGATGGGAAAGTAGTCCTGAGAGGTTACTCATGTTACTGATGGCCCAGTAGGAGGGCAGCATCAAGGAAGAGAGGAGATATTCAGAGCAAGCATTAGGCTGACAAGCTTGTATCCTAAGAGTGTATGCACTTATTGCAAGAAACAGCAAAAAAAGCTTTTTAAATCCTAGACAAGGAAAAGCTTTAGGCTTTTTCAGTCAGTACCACAGAAAATCCCCGAGGGACAGATTTCCACAAAGACAGCTGCTGTGTGAGGAGACACCAAAGCAAGAGAATGGGAAAATTAGAATATGCGTATTCAAATATTTATGAGATAGATGACCTGAAAAATTCACCTTGGAGGAGGTTTGATTTCATGCATTTTTCCAGTCATGTGATTGGACTCATACAATGAGCAATTTTTACTTTTACTTTTTAGACCATAAGCCTGGGAACTGGGGCTCCCACCTGCTCATTTTCTTCATGTCCAGATTGGCTTTAAGCAAACACAACTGCAAAACAAGTCTTGTTAGATATGAAACCTTGCGGTCTCCTAGTATGTGAAAATAACTGTTCAGCTGAGGTTATCAAAATATTGTGGTATTTCTACACTGTAGTGTTTTACATGTAGCTCTTTGAGTATCTCTGAATAACACTTCAGGCACTGTTCATATCAGAAGAATTATCCTTCACCTCCTTTTACTCCTGTCTGAATAAGACATACGTGTGAAACCATACTTTTCCAAGTTTTCATGCTACAGCACGAAATGGCCTTCTGTCTTTCAGTGACGTAAAAATGTGAAGATTTAAAATACTGAATGCATGTTGGGTTACCCTGTGGTTATGCAGGTTATACTCCCGGCATGGTCCTTCTGGATCCAGTCCCAGGTGTATCTTGGCCATCCTTACTACTTCTTTTTCAGTTCACATTTTCTCTTTTGCAGCAAATGGAGAATCAGGCTTGTGATGGAAGGTTGTTGTCCAGTCCTTCTATCAAAAACACGTGGGGCTTAAATCCAAGAGAGGGCCTATGATTTTATGACATAGTAATAGATAGCAAAATGCCATCCCATCTGAAGTCAACAGGGAGAAAATAATTTCATTTGATAGGGAAAGTGTTACCTGTCCACTCTTTTTTTTTTTTCCTCACTCTTTAAGTATGTACTGATATGTAGGTTGCTCCGAAAGTAATGCCTCCTGTTTATTTCCATGGAAGCTACAAAGAGCGCAGTAACACTACTTGATAGAGGAAATTTTCAGCTACAAAACATTATTTTTTTGACATAGCCACCACCATTAACTATGCATTTTTGCCACTGGTGAATAGGAGCTCTTCATTTTATGATATGACAGCTGTCCAGAATGTGGCTTATCTTTCACATCTGTTACCACTGCTGAAATGCACCACCCACTGCCTCACTGTGCTTACATCCACTGTTTGGACTCCATGAATGTTTAGCAAGTGTTAATGAACATCAGTGAGTGTAACCTCCTCCATGTGGAGGAATTCAGTTCCACACCTTTGTTTCATACATGCTTTCATGTCAGATGTCATTTCGTCTGACTGCGCCTCTGCTGTCATCTGTCACGTGGCAGCTACATGTAATGGAATATTGATAGGAAGGTTCAACCTCTACTGCTATACCACCAACATCCACCTCTGATGTGTGGTACAACACCATAAACTAGGAGGAATTTTCAGCAGACCTCATAGTTTATTTTGCACTGTATAAGCATATTTCTGTGAAGGTACCTGTTGGGACCTACTGAAGTCCCAATTCCTACAGTTGCGTTTATTGCTAGGGCTCAAGGTATCTTCCTCTGGCTTTCAAGAGCAGCAGCAACATGGTTGAGGAAGATAGGAGTCACAGAGTGAGAAGGAGTGCTTGTGGCTCTCTGAGTGATAATGATATTACAAGTGTTGGAGGCATTTGACCTGCATTGGCTGTAGAACTTAATTTTTTTAATGGATTTTTTTTTTTCTGAAAGAGCCCTGAATTGTTGTCAAGTATCAGCAGAGAGAGAATCAGCTGCATAGGGGAAAGGACGGCAAAGGGGAGCAGCTGCTGAAAGAGCCCCAGATCTCTAGGCTCATGTAACTTGCTGAACATTGTCAAATGGCAGCATGGTGGAAGGTGCTGTCCTCAGTGGTGTCATGCTGACCACTAGGACAGGTCAGGGATATAGGATATTTTTGTGCTTGGATCTAACAAAATAGGTTGGCAAAGCAAAGATAAAGCTGTGGTGGACATGTAGGTGAAAGTGTACAAAGGAGGAGAGTGGTATGAAAAAGAAGCAGGGAAAAAGGGAGAGAGAATAATTATTTGAGGGTATATTTCACATTCAAGCTCTGGAATTTTCCATAGTGCAAATCAAGTCAACGCTAGGAGACATTGGCGTGTGTTTCAAAGTCACAAAATGCTCCACTGTAAGAGTTCTTAAAGGCCTGTTGGTACAAGACCCTCTTTTGAAAGAGGGTTCTTTCCAACAACTAGTCTTAATTCTTTACCTAACACTATATTTGCAATAGGTAAAGATACCTATTAGCATCACAGAGTAAGAATGATAACAATGTTGTGAATGGCTGGTATGTGGACAAAGATATCTCTCCAATTTCTTCTGTGTAGTCTAAGGCAGAAGGTTTGTTCTAAGAGCTGAGAATGTAAAGCCACGAAACAGAATGAAATCCATACATCATGACTGATGACTTGTTGCAGTATTATTCAATTCTAGTTTATTTTCATACCTCTGAAGGGCAGCGTATTTTCTTCTTGAAAATAAATACTTAGCTAAAATTCAATGTAATATCTGTACGTGGTAACACTTGTGTAATGTATAAGTTACAGTTCATAAATCAAAGTGTATTTGGTTGTGATGCACATGTTTATGTAAAGCTTGCTTATCTGTGAGGGTATTCTTGGACCAACATATTTAAGGGTCTTGTTTGCTTGTTTCAAGCTATATTTCCAGGAAGATACTTGTAATGACAATGGATACAAACTTAAAGTCAAGATATGTAATTATGCAATACTGTGGCACTAGTATAATGGATCTATACTTATCTATTCTATCTAGAGCAACTAATCATCTCCTAGAATAGGATTTGTGTGGTTTTATGCTGAAATACTATATATTACTCTTCAGCTATATTAATTAAATTGTATGAAGAGACTGAAAAATAGAAGTGGATGTTGTTAGGAGGGCTCTGCAGCCTTTGCAGACACAATACAACACATCACTGGTGGTTTTTATTCTTATACTAAGAATGATTTTTTTTTTTTGTTACTTCTGTCTAGAAAACAAAACTAAATCTATATCCCTAAACCAAAGCTAATTGTTATTAGCCCTAGAAAGAGGCCTAAGTCATCCTATCGGAGTTTTCTTCTAGCTCACTTCTGAGTGCCGCCCAGATGTTATACACAAATGCTGAATGGTAGCAGGCTGGAATTACTGAGGATATGTCCACATTATTGTATAAATGTGGAACATCCATTCAATTAGTCCATGGAAAGACTTTCTGTGGTTTTCCATGAAAATTTGGAGAGCCAGAAAAAGAAATGGAGAACAGAAAAGCTAAATAAAAGAATGGCATTTTGAAACCCTCTACTAGTGGACTTGTGACCACAGTTGTCCACAGTTGTTTGAGGATTGACAGAGATCTGATGATTAGTCTGTAAAATTACAGTAGCTCACAGAATTCTACAAGGTATTCCTAGTTCTTGTGTAAGGCAAATGTCACAGCTGAAAAGGTAGGTAAGCAGCCTCTTCTGGTGTGGATGCTGCAGGTATGGTTTCAGCAGGTGAATGCGCGTGTCCAGCAGTGTTGTTGTGTCCCAGTACTAGCTTCATTCTCCACTTCTTCCTTTGCCATCTGTCTATAATGGTCAGTTTTATGCCATTATTTTGTTCTTATTTTATTGCTCGGCCTAGTCCTTGCAATTAGAAACCCACAGCTGTGTGAACATCTCAAAGAACCTAATACATCTGAGCTGCCCTACATAATTTTCTCCTGAAACCTGTGTGCTCACATTATGTATCATATCTTACTGTCAGTGGTAAGTTGGGTGAAAGGGCTGAGCCTTCACAGCAAAAATAGATTTCACAATGTCGTTCCCCCTCCTGTTTATACGCTCCCTTCAAGTACTGGAAGGCTGCAATAAAGTCTCCCTGGAGTCTTCTCCAAGCTAAACAAGCCTGGTTCCTCAGCGTTCATTCTTGTCTGATGGGCTTGCAGAACCCTCAGCTTTCTCTTCAAGAGTTCATTGATCAGCAGCAGCTACTACCTCTTTTTCCATCAAGTTCACATGCATGTTCATCACCTGTGATTTATATTTCATAAAAAAAATCCTGATCACACTACCTGAAGCTTATTTCTAGATGCCACAGACCATTTTATGAGAATTCTTATATTAACTGTGTTTCCTGAAAGCTTACTATTCCACTTCTATTCCACTTCTGGGGCTGTTTTACTGTTGCTGGCAAACAGGATTTCATACTTATCCATCACCTTGTTTATGAGGAAGTTTGAGTCTTCCACACTGAAACTGAGGTAACATCTCTTCTCTGAGAGGGTCAGGTAGTCTGCTTGTGCATTTTGACTGTCGGATCTTCTGTGATATACCTTCATCCTGTCTGTGTTGATGAGTTTTCTGTGAGATATGAAATGGGTAAGGTGACCCTTAATTTTGGAATGGTTTCCTCTTCTTGAAGCATGTACTGATGCATTACTCAACATTAGACACATCAGTACAGCTCTCTTGTATATAAAATATCAAAAAGGCACCATCTCTGTGCTTTTCAGCCCTCAGTGCTCTATCACTTGTGTTGGCAGCTTTTCCTAGAAAGGTGTATTGATTCTGTTCTTTTGCATGCTGAATAAGTTATTGCATGACTGAACTACCTCTGGATTTGGACTGTGAAAAGTGGGGGAAGGGAAAACAATGGTGAGGCTTTCAATTATCATTCACAGTTGGATTGATGAAATTGTCAAAGAACATTCAGTAGTGTCTGAGTCAGATATGCATGTATGCATGTAAGCATATGAAAATGTGCTGCTGAACCAGTGGTTGTTGATGATACCAGCATAACTGTAAGAAGCTGGATATGTAAAAGGGCATCTTGTAGTTGGGATGTATGGTCATAATTCCCACATTAATGGTTAGGTGCTCATCAGTTGCTGGGATTTCAGCATGGGACTGCACACGATGCAAGTTCCTACTACTCTCACCCTGCAATTTCACATTATAGACCCTCCTGCTGCAGTTATTTGTCTAAATATATGCTAACATAAATGATCTACGAAAGACTTGGGCTTATTTATAATTAGGTGTTATTTCTCAGTGTTGTGGAAAGGCTACTGTGTCAATTACTGTTAAATCTCAGATGACATTATAAAAGATATACAGCTTATAAATCAACATTCATGTAGAGGAAACGCTTTACTATAATAAAGTTGCTTGTTGCAGTCATCAATACTTTTTCATTAACGTAGACTTTTTTTAGTTTCGTGGCAATCAGCTGGGACAAGAGAGGACCAGCTGCTGTATCAAGTTCTTGTATCCCTCAGCAGTGTTTTCACTTTCATCTTCTCTTGAATTCATGGTGGGGAGGAGAGGAAGACATTTAACTCATAGCGTGCTCTACTGAATGCTGTTTGATGCAGTATCACACGTTGCAGGAGAATTTACAAAAAGTTTTAAAGTCTCAGAGTCACTGAGAATTGATTATTCCAGGGTGGATTTTTAGACACCATTGCAATCTACTTGCAAAAATGTGTGATTGGCCATTTATTCTAGCAGCTGCCATCCTACTGATCTCAACGTGCACTCCCAGGACCCTGGGACTGGGCCCAAGTAGGCCCAAAATCACCATTCAGAGAAGCACCCACTTCTGGCTCAAAATTCTGCTGCTATCGTCATTTATCTATAGAATCACACTTAGCTTTTCTGAGATGTGAAGTTCAATTTGATACTGGATAAATTACTTGGGTTTTACTGTTATGGTAGCATAGCAAACAGCAAATGAAACACTGGACTTTGATTAAGCAGCAGCACAGCAAATTCAGGTGCCCTGAAATGCAACATCAGAGAATCTGAACTACAACTCATTATTCTATATATTTACTGTAAGCCTGGAATTCTTTGTCATACTCTCATTGGTTATCATCTTCCGTGGAAAAACAACATGTTATGTTCAGTTAATTGCTTTTTCAACACCTAAGTGTGCATACAATCTCCACTCATCATCAGTATTAGGTGCTCGATTCAGGTCGTAATGGCACTGAATGAATATTTCTGAGCTTGTATGTCCCTCTGCAGGTAACTTTTTTGCCAGACTTTGATGGACGGCAAGCCTCCAACTTGTTAGTGTAACATCTAACTGCTTCTCAGTTCCACTCTCAATCTTCTCATTATTTTGGTTGCACAGCTACAGTAATTAAGTACTACATTTTTTTTTCAGATTTCCTAAAATAGCTTAACATTACACTAGGCAGGGACACAATTTCTTTTGTCTGTACAGTATCCTGGTTTTCACTTTGTATACCAGTCACTGGTTTGTTCAAAAATAACACCAAGTGCATTTCAATCCCTGCTACAAAGTTGCTTTGATCAATTTACTGAAGCTAAGGTGATATATAGCGAGCGTTTAATTAACATTTGATGTTCTGTCTAGAGTATTAAAGTGTCTGAACTGCATTCCATCCACACGCATGACTCCTCACCTTTCTGGGTATGACTGCACTTATGTGCTATTTCTGACAACTGGTCTGGTGAAAGCTGACAATAAGTAAAAGAAAATGTACTACTCTGAATATACATGTACAAGAGGTAGTTCATAAACCTGTATGTTGTCTTCTTATAGAGTTTGAATCATGGGCAATTTGTAGTTTTCTTGTCAGAAATGCCACAGGCTTGACTCCGCCACAAAGTTTCTTCAGCCCAATTCTGCCAGTTCAGACCATAACAGGTGTTTGCCCCAAGTAGAGGTGCACAGCTTGCATTCAGGAAATGCCCAGGTATTGGTGTGGCCATACCAAGAGAAGAAAGCCCTTGTTGGTGTAATTGGTGTAATGTTGGGTTGTCTATGCTGGTAGAAAAAAAGGTACTGCAAAACTCCTGTCACTGTGGATGTCCTGAGGAGAAAAAGCATGATGAGGTGATGAGTGTGTCTGTATACTGCCACAGAAAGGACTATCAAATCATTCTGTGAAATTGTGCTATAGGTGGTAGGCCAAAATTTTCCAGTTTTTATCTACTCGGTGTCGCAAAGCCACATTTGGGCTGTATAAGCATGCCTGTGTATGGGGAGTGGTGTCACACAGTCGTATATGCTCAGAACACTACTTGCTATCAGGTCTGGATACTTTCACATCCAGATCCTCATTATCTATTTCCTAATGCACAGCAATTTAAGATTTGCTCTCCCTTTACCTAGTATGGAGGATTCTTCTTCATTGTTTCTGTTATATCCCAGAATGTTCTCTATTTATGTAACTATAAGGATGTACAACGCTATTTTTTAATCTGGTTATTCAATATTAAGATTGTTAAATTTTCAGAGGTCCCAGGAAGACTCTATTGCTTTAGGTGTACTACAGATACAACAAAATATTGCTTGCTCCAAACAGATTCTTATTAAAAAATAAAAAATAAAAATAAAAATCTGGCCTGATTTCTAACTTTAATGCTCGTTTGGATAACTCATTCAGAATTATGTGATAATGGATAGCTAGTTCTTCAGATGAATTGCCTGTAAATGCCTAGTTGAGTGTGTATTTGTGATACCTTATGCCAGTAAATCAGCATGGTTCAGTGATGTTTTATGCTTTTAGCAATATACATCAGAGTATGGTCATGCTACATAGATTCTAAACATCTTTTTTTAAAATATTTTTGATCATCGTAGACACAACGTTGAGATTTCTGATGTAAGTCCTGAAAGTATAATAGGCAAATTATTGAGTGTGCCAGTTCTGGGTGTTACTCGAAGACACTGTGATTTACACATTTCTCCATGCCTGCATTTTGCATTTTCTCTCTTGTTAACTGGGTTTACCCCTCTGTGGTGCATTTTTTGAATTTCTGCCATGCATAAAATGACAGAAACACTTTCCCAAAGCATCTGTATTTCTCCAGGGATAATATTTAATTTGGAATTTTAACAAACCGTATTCCGGTTCACCAGCAATGGGCTGAGCAAAGCTGCTACTGCAAATAGAAACTCCTAGAGGATTGAGTGCATATTGGTAACCTTTTGACCCAGAAGAATACTGGAATACCTCTAGAGATCATTGACCGTCTGTAGTCATATTCTTCTTGAGCCATTCATCACTAACATATTCTGAACTCTGCAGCTCTCCACTTGGCTCAGAGCAATAACATGAAACGGTGCAAAAAAGAGCATTCTATATACTTCCAAGTTAACAATCGTAACTTCACATAATTCTGCCAGCAGTGCTGTTACATCCACTTTCTATCTTACTCTACTTAAGTCCCTCAACACTACTGCTAAACTAACAAGAATTGTCATTGTAATAGAGTACCTGTGTGCCTGTAGTGCTCATCTTATCAAAGAAAATGCTCCCATTTTCAGTTACTAGCGAATAGCCTTTTCTTAACAGAATTATCCTTTTAGTATTCATCATCAGGAAAGTTTCTTTCTTAATAGCTCTCTTTAGGTTTCTTAGTCCATGAGAATGTGTCCTCTTACTCACGTAACAGGTTCTGTATGGTCCTTGCTTCAACATGACACCAGCACCAGCAAGGCAGCAGTTCAGGGAGCTCCAGCCCGAGCATTGCCTGATCTAGTAGGGGTTTACATCCTGGGGCTGAGTGAGTTGCTGCCTCAGAACATGCAGATTTCAGTCACTGGTGTCTAATAGTGAGTTCACCCCCAGCCTTTTCTTGGTAACAATGGTGTTACACTTCCTCTTTTCTACTCAGTTCATAGTATTATTTACGGTAAAACTCTGGGAACTAATAGCTTTGTACTTTCTCTGTGTCAAATTAGATTTAAATTGGATCACTGATTTCAAATGTTATTAATGGGGAGCTGAGAAAAATACGCATTCCTTGATTTTTTTACTCCTTTAAAGACAAAGCTAAAAATTCAACTTATGTTGAATTTGCTTGATCTACGGCTACTTAATAATTATGGCAATTGGCATTCTGTCTCTTTTTTCTGATTGTCTCAGGCAAATCTCATGCTTTGGGAAACAAACTTTATAGGAATCAAGTTGGTAATGCCTTATTCACATCCCTCTGCTGGGAGAGAAATGTCACAGAGTGGGTAGGTGGCTGGACCAACCCTTTATAATGAGTTGATGAAAGGAAAAGAAAGAAAGCCTATGCATCCTAACTGATTCCTCTGCCTTAAACAATGAATGTTGTTTTTCTTAAGTTTATTTGACTAACTTTAAGTCTTGTGAATATGATTAATGTGCCCAAGATCATCCAAGAGGACAAATTATTCATGCAAATTACATTCATAAATGGTATTCAGAGATGTATAAAGATTTCTTTACTTTCCCTAATACTCTGCTGTATTTGAAACAATACTTTATTTTTTTGTTTTTAAATCCTTTCTTTGCCGTGCTGTAAGTAGCCTCACGCTAGGTAAAATAGGTTAAACAGTGGAAAAAGTGCCTGACTGCAGAGCTTACAGAGTAAAGGAATAGGGTTGTCTGAAATACTTCTGCTCCAGTCTGAGCAGGTTTAACCCTGAAGCTTGCAGACTGGGGTGTTAGCTCAGAGTTAGCTTAAGACCTAAGTACTGTAGATAAATCAGTTTTTGAAAAATTTAGTGTATGAAAACATAATAACCTCATCCAAGCTCAAGTTTGAGGAAAGGCTCCATCTTTGTGTGCTCATGTCCCCAGTGCTTCTCCCACAAAGCACACTGCCAGCCAAAGAAATGTGGTAAGAGGTAAAACAATGTAAATTAAACAGTTGTGTAGTAGAAACACCTCAGAGGTTTATATCTTGACATCTTAAAGGGTTGAGTGTTTAGAGGCCTTTGTTTAGAAGCAGGGCACTCCTCAGTGTTCTCACCAGGTCCAACAGGGCTCTCATCACTGGCCATGTCCTGCGGTGATGTGTGGCAGGAGCAGACAGCATCATGTCTGCTGCAGAGGGAGGAGCCATATAACCTAGTGGGAGGGCAGATAGAGAGAAACTGAGGTAAGAGCAAAAGCACTGACTTCTGTTGCTTCAGTTTTAGTTGTATTTTATTCTTAAAATTAATTGACTAGTAACCTCATGAAGTTAGAAAACATCTGAAGGTCATCAAATCTAGCTGTGGCTTGGGCTGGATCAGAATCAAGGCACCAAAAATTAATCATGTAATCTTGTGAAAATGTATGTGAAAATAGCTGATTTGACTTCAGCTATTATGATTTACATCCAGGGCCACGCCCAAAAGTTCCAGTTCTGTTTCTCTTTCGGATGTAGCCTAAACCTCTCCAGACTAACACGTAGAATCTCTGAAAGGAAACAGCAAGTCTAAGTACTTCAGATGAGCTTGTAAGATGGTTACTGGAAAGCTGTGTTATGCCATGCTAGTTGGCTAAGTGTGTTTTAGAGGAGAGGATGTTCAAAATGGCAAGAGTACTTGGCAGCAGACAAACATTCAGTTTGAGGTACTCAATGTCTAGAAGAAATTAAAGGTTACATAAACTACCTCTTTCTAAGGGACTAGCCAAATAAGTGTTAGTGTGGTAGCTGGAAACATTCTAGGAAGATGTTCAAACATCAGAGTTGGAACAGGCAGCAAAAATAAATAGTATCCCTTTTGAAACTAAAAATTCATGTTGATTGTGACTGGTAAGTGAGGTTTACACCATAAGAAGGTGAAGGCACGTTCCCATGACGTAGCTGTCCCCCAGAGCTAGGCCTATAGCTGGTGTCCTGTGATTGCAACCCACTTCAGCAACACCATCTCTTGCAGGTTTACTTCAACGTGTATGTACTAGCCACGATCTGCAGGACATGCCAATTAACCACTGCAGGAGAGGGGAGCAGAAAGATAAGAACATAAAATCAGCATAAGAGCAGGCAGGATAAGATCAGGTGTTTGAAGAAAGCAAAAAGAATTAAGGTTATCTTGGCTCTCAGACGGTTTGATGAAAACATTGCATAGAACAAATGCAGTGCAGCTTATAGCGGTCATCCATAAAGTGAACAGAGTATATGCAGGTGCTTTGTGAAGCAAGATTGAAGGAAGACTTTTTCTCTGTTGCATGAATAATTAAGTGTGGTGGTATGCCTTTAGGCTGCAGTACTTCCATGAAGTAGTCATAAGTAATACAGATAGATCTAAGGAAATAACAAACTATTCTGGGTCAAAGACTTAAAATCTCACAGAAGAATGACAGTTATTTTGACCTTTCTGAGAGCTGAAAGCCATTTACAACAAGCTTTATGTCCATTGAACCAGCAACTCAACAAAGCAGGAAACAAGCAAGTTTTTATTTTTCAGGTATGGGGGCTTCTTGCTCCTGTCACAGAGTCACAGAACTTCAGGATAGCTGAGGACTTCTGGGTCTATCTAGCCCTATAGATAGCTCCTCAAGCTGGGACACCCGGAGCTGCTTGCCTAGGCCTCGTGTCAGGACAGCTTTTGGACAGCTCCAAGGTGAAGACTCCACAGCCTCTGGGCAGATTGCACCATAGCTCCATCACCCACGCAGCACAGAAGTGGTTCCTTGTGATCAGACAGTATAGCAATACAGAAAAGAGCCCTATTACATGTACACAACATTGCCCAATTTGTCTGCTTCCCATCCTTCATCCTGCATTAAGACTGGATGACCACAAAGGCTGTAGAGAAGTGATGGTGTTAATGGTGAAATTCCTTATCTGCAGGACTTTGTATGCTATAATGTGTGAAAATGGAGAAGAAACAATTAGCCCATTATTGTGGGTTTTTTTTTATTCTGGTTGTTCAAAAAGGTGATAATTCTGGTCTAATCCTCATCCTTTGTGAGACTTCTGCCTCTTTACCACTTGATTCTGGCACTCATGGCAGGATAGCACAGAAACAGGGCGCCAGGCAGATTTCCCTCTCCATGCTCCTATGTCATCTTCCCCCCTGCAAGCCTCCTGAATAAATTTAGATCTCTTCTGCTGAGCTCTGTGCTGCAAAGCAGAAGGGGAGCATAGTGTCTTTGATGATCCTGATCTAAATAGCAAGTTGTCATCTGAATTAAAAGGTAGAGACTGCAGCAGATGAAAGAGAAGCAATATGCTTATTTTCTGGTCTAGCAGTGCTGTTATTCCACTGGTGTCCCAAGCCCATATACAAATAATTGGGAATTTGCTGTCTTAATGTTTTGGGCTTTTTTTATTGTACCTCTGCATCTGTGTGGGTGCATGCAGAAGTGTTTTTGCACATGTACGTATGCATTTTGGGTAGACACTGCACAGCTAAAGTCTCTTTTAATTTTCTCTAATTTATTTTTAATTTTGTAAACCCTCAGGGGTAAATCCTTATTATATGATGTAAAATCATCTCTTCTACAAAGCAGCTTATTTGTTGATTTTTAATTTGAGCCAGTAGAGACAAAGCTGTAGCTTTTTTTTTCCAAACACCAAGGGTTTCGCTGTGTATACAACTGACAACTGCATGTTTCACTGCAAAATTAGAGAATAGGTTTAACTTTTTTTTTTTTGCTAAAGAAGAAAGTGTGTTTGTGTTTCTCTGTGCTAACAATATGTTAGAATTCTGAATCTAAAAACATTCTTAATATGTGATTTGTCTTTAACTCTACGGTACATTTGGATTAGACTGAATAGAAAAGCTCAGATTTTCAAAGTGCCCAAGTGCTGACAGAAGCTCGGGTTTTTTTTTTTTAAAGGGAGTTTCCATCAAAAAATGGCATTGTCTGGATGGCATTACTCCATGCACTCACATAAACACATGTTCACCAGCACCAGCATGTTCCGTTGGCTTGCTGGAAATGTTGCCTTCGAGCTAACCTGTGCTTGTCAGTTTGATTATTTGTTTTTATGGCTGCCTGGAAGCCTTAGTCACAGTCCTATTCAGATAATAACAAAAACACACAATCTGACACAATCTCCTGCTTTTACATTCAGTAGGAGAGATGTTTGTTTTCAAAACACCCATTATCTCATCCTAAACAATCCATCTGGAATATGTCAGGTGAATAATTCTAATGTTTTAAAATGCCTTACCAACTAGTTCAGGTTCAGGCATCTCCATTTGTTCCTTCATCCTAGGATGCTTACAGCTTGTACTACTCAATTAATTAATTTTGCTGTGATTTGTCGTCAAGGCAAATAGAAACCAAACAAACAAAAACCCACAAGGCAGAATGCCTTTCTTTGTTTTGTCTTTGATTTTTTTTTCCTCCTTTTAGTTTCTAGTGCAAAGGTGATATTTATTCCTGTTTAGGATGTAGACTTATGAATGAACCTCTTGATGCCCTCAGCTTCTCATTGTAGTGTCCCCAAGGTAAATAGAGGCTAATCTACCTAACTGCTGTCCCATTACTTTTCTCTCTGTTGTCACTGTATTCACTGAGGATGCCATCTGTGATCAACGTCCAGAGGTCCTCTCCTGGCAGCACACATCTTCACAGAAACCACTGCCTTCTACTGGCGCTGCCCACGCCTCTCTATGATTGCCTTTCACTACGGTGAATTTATTTCAGCCCCATCTCCAAACAAGGTGTCCACCTACCTCCTCTTGACTTGTCCATAGCTTTGGATTGACACCCACTGCAGACGATCATCTTCTGTCCCCTGCCCTCTTCACATAAACTCTCCCATTTTAAGAGCAATTCAAATTCATTCCCTCTATGAATTTTGATTGCAGTGCTAAAGAAACAGAATACTGAACAACTGACAATCCATGTTAACAGAGAGTCAAACATACGTGGCTTTTTCCTCAGGTAGAGCTTTGGATGAGTGGGTCAATTTTGCTAATACTTACGCAACTGATACTTTAATGGTAAAAGATGATAACAATGCAAACAAAGGGACCCATGTCAGAAACAAAACCTTCCTTACGTGCCAGATATAAGGAATTATAGCCTGTGAATGGAAGCAAAGACAAAGTGTGTTCCAGAGAGAAATGCAGCTCATGCAGAAGATTTTTCTTCCAGGAATAAACTCTGTTTTATTTCTGTCATGCTGAATGCCTGTGCATCTCTCAGCTTTCCACTGGGTCAGACAAAGGCACTTGCTGTGAAGCTAAACCAGTGTTCATCAGACCTGTATGGTGCCTGCATAAATTCATTTCATCATTACCTTTCACTCTGCAGAGCCTTCTCAGCTCAACTTGATCTTTTGCAGTTGGGAACACCTCAGAGCTTTACATCAAAGATAAAATACCACTTGCCACATACTTTTCTTATTTCTGTCATTAGCCTAGAAAGGGTTGAGAAAGCAAAAGAGAGAATCGTGAATGTCAGCTAAAGTTTAAAAGATTTACTTTCCACCTATGGAAACCCTGACTTTACCCTGTAGCCAGAACACATGACCATGCATTCCCTTCCATACCTAATTAATTTGTCTACATCTGAGCAGTACAGTGGTCTGTGGTTGGAAATTGAAGCTGGAGAAAGGAAGCACTGACAAACCAAAGGCAACAAAATGTCCCTTGAGATTTGTTCATAGTCTTAGCTCAGGTGGCCAAATGCCATGTTCAGAGCTTGAGCCTGCTGCTTCTTTCTGTTTTGTAGGTGTGGGTCTTAGTGAAAACACAAGACTTAGGTGGGATTTTCACTTTTGGAATAAGGACTGCAATGACACTAGGAGCCTAATACTGTCTGATAATTTGATATCTTTGGTTTTTAAACATTTTCAAAATTTGTGCTGAGATGCCTTTTCAGCCTTTCCATTGCGTTGGTGTTTTTCAAATGGTATTATAAAGGTATTATGTGGGCAGCATAAAAATTAGAGAGAGTTTCATTGCCTGGGAAGGATCTATCTGCGTTCTTTACACTGATTTTAGTAGGAGTTAGGACATCTCATCTTAAATGCTTTTTTTGTAAATACCTCCCTAAATGATCTAAAAGATACAAAAAGATCTAAAACTTTGTGTGCTCAAATCATCCTAACAAATGCATAAATTTACTTTTATTTCATGTCTGAAATGCATTGTTCCTGAATTGCAGTACAAACAAAGAGAGGGAATTTCTCTTTAGTGAAAGTTCTTGAATGAGTTGGTGGTGACAAGAAAGTGGGGTTTGGTTGGATGTACTGAATCATTCTTATTTAGTCTATAATAATTAGCCTTCTCAGCATCTTGTTTCTTCTATCTCTCTGCTGCCTGTTCAGAGAGAGGAAGAAATAGAAAAAGAGGAGAAAGAAGGAAGGAAAGGACGTAAAGGAAAGATTTAACATTTATGATTTCGCACTGTCATCATCGCTGCAGCAAGTAATTAGGTTGCTGCCAAATAATATCTCCCTATAAGCATGTATATATGTGGGTATCTGTTAATGAACAAACGTCAAATGATTCAGATGCTTTCTTCAGGTAAATATCCATTCAAGTCACTCAGTGGAACCAAGATTTAACATCTCAGATTCTGAATGAACTGTTGAAATTATTATCCATTTTTCTGTGATTGCATCTGATAAAATCTGAGATATTCCTGTACTGTAGAAAGCCTGCCATTTCTTACAGTATGACAGTGCTATCACCATTTGAACCAGAGAATGAATGCACTTCTCATGGTGGAAAATGGTGAGGGAGAGTTGGAAAGCCTGAGTAAGTTTTAGTGCCAATTGGCGATAATGTTCCCTTTCTTCGTTATTTTCCACCACCCATTTTGATGATCACAGACACTTAGAAGGGCTGCAGCAACATGGACAAATCTCAAAATAGTGCATTTGCTTAACTTTCAAAGCAGTTCAAATTCCATTTCTGATACTTTCACAGCAGGGTCAACCTCACTTAGATCCCTCTTTGGGCTGCACACTCTCAAAGACTTAAAGCTTTACTGAGCTCACAGTCAGTTTGCCCACTGTGATGCAAATAAGTAGCAGGCTTGCCCACCCCTCACTAATGAGCTTTTGCACTGAGAACAGTAATAATCCCTGGCCTAGTGTGAGGACTTCTTTGACCTTTTGAAAGTTGTGGGTTTGATCTGCTGGTCATATTGTTCTGTCAGTCTTCTCATGGTAGGAATTAAGTATGGGGTGATTGGCAGGGTTCCCATGCAAGGCATTGCAGAACAAACCTTGCTCCTTCAGAAACTGGTTCTAGGAGCAGAGCAACCTGTCACACTGTCTGTTTCAGTGCAACCTTTCTCCAAACAGGTCAAATACTTTGGACCTCTAGGGTCATAATAGCTATCCTTTGGTCAGGATCTGCAGTCCACCCAAAAGGTACCCTATTGTTGTCCTGTTCTTATATTTCATTGTAGCTATAAATATTGTTAATCTCCCACTTTTGGCAAGAAGCATCTATCACTATGTATGGGGAGTATAGATGTATATAATGAGAAGCTCTATTCTTTACTGTTTTGTGTATACATATATATGTGAATGCATAAAAATAAAGCTAAGAACACATTCACAGTCTACCCAAGCTTCACATGTTTTTCCTAGAGTTGTTTATATCTCAATTGAAGCAACAGTCTGGCCTTCACAAATTACTTTACCAAGGTGGCTGTTTTATAAAATATCTGCAAGACAAATAAGGTGTGTTAGTTTTCATTTTCTGGCAGTACCTAGTTATACATAGAGTTTTTCAACTGCATATTATAAATGCAAGAGATCTTCTAGGTAATTTCTCTTGACATGCAGGTACTTTGTGCACATAAACCTACCTCTTTTACATAATTATTCTTTTCTCTTTTTTAACTGCAGGAGAAGAAAACTTGCTGGCAATTTTGAAAAGGAGATGGTGGAAGTACATGATCTTGGGGATAGTAGATATAGAAGCCAATTACCTGGTAGTAAAAGCTTATCAATACACCACTCTTACTAGTGTACAGGTAAGTACATAAAGGATATTCCCTTTTTGGGGTAATATAGCAGATTCCGTTGTCTTCAGTACACTGACAGTTGGATCTTTCTATGTCTTCTCTGTGCTTTTAATGCCATCCTAAAAGACAGTTTTTCATATTGCATTAGTTTTAGTACTCAATATTTTCCAAACTCTACAAAAACACAGAGGCTTTCATTTTGCCGGTGCTAAACCCTCAATCACATTTTTCACCTAAGTACTTAAATGTGCTCCTTCAAGGAACTGTTTTCAGACGGTATGACATGTTTTTTTCTCACTTTATATTGTACTTGGAAAAAATGTAAGCACTTCTTTTAGGACTCTGAGATCAGATCCAATCGTCTAACTTATCATTAAGTAAAATTAATGTAGCTGTGATAAAGAAATCTTTCTCAAATACAAGCAGAGAGATGCATTATGGTATGTAATAGTTTAACTGCAGCTGTCAAAGCGTGTCCCTTAAAATCTAAAACTGGAGTGAATAAAAACTAGGGTAGAGACTTCTCCAAAGATCAAACCTGTATGTTTTAAATATGGATACCAAAGATGGAGTCTTCTTCCCATTTAAATACAGAAGTGAACAACAGAAACATTTTTAAGAGACTGGAAATTGTCTGTCTTGGGAAATCATTACATACTAAATTGCTACTTGCTCTAAAGCAAACCTACTCCCTTCTTATGTTATCTGTAAATCACAGGGCAACACTAGATAGTGTTCAGTATATTTTGCACCTTGTTTGCCTGGAGTTTGCTTTAGAGACAGTAAAATACTGGAGCGGCACTTAACATTCTGCAAAACCAAAGCTAATTAGGAATATATTTCTTCCATAGTTGAACAAGTTATATTGGAAAATACTGAATGTATTTAGCTCAATAAGGAGCAAGAATAGAAAAAAAAAAAAAAAGAATGAATCCAAGGTTTATACTAGATATACTAGATATTTACAAATTCCTCTATCATCAGAGTATTGCTTTGAGAATTCTTCAAAATTTGTCCAGACAACTTGATAATACTTTTAAGACTTATCCACATCATATTACTCAGGAATATCTGTTGTATTTCAAATTCACTTCATGTCATAAATTGAATGAGTTTCTAAGTATAAACAAAACCCAAGATACAGTCAGAATAGTTAGAGCGGGCATGTCCAGCCCATGACCCGTGAGCCATATGCAGCCCGACCCAGTCTGTCCTGTGGACACCCCCTGTCCCATGCCACCATGGCAGCAGCTCTGCCCTGCCAAGCAGCCAGGCCCAGCCCTAGGTGCACACCCACTGCTCAACAACAGTCACACGTCAGTGAGCTCTTAACGCTCTGAGCTGAAACCAGGGCACAGGGAGGGCTCGGTGCAGTTCTTATTCAAGTTATGGCAAGTAATTTCATGCATTTTGATACACTGGCTGAACACAGTCCTGTGAACAGCAAAATGTATGCAGCTCTGCTTTCCATTTTGATAAAAGAATTTAAGAATAGGTTTCAAGATTGCAGAATAATTTCATCCAAAGTCTCTGATGAGCACCATGAAAGCTTACTAACAATTGCATTCACTGCCATCAAACTAGACTGATGCATTAGTTTCTCAAAAACAGGGTCAAATATCCCACTAGTTTTTTGCTCTCTTTTATGCTTTAATAAAAAAAATACAAAAATATATAATAAGTTTCATGGCTTATATACACTAACTATATATGTGTATCATATATGCACCGCAAGACAATTCCTCTTCACTCGGCGTGGCCCAGACACAGCAAAAAGTTGGACACCCATGGGTTAGCGGATGAAGTCATTTGTTCAGACATTGAATTAAATGACACATTTTATGAGCTGTAGACAAACAATGCCCTATTTCAATTGAAGATGAAACACTGGTATAACTGATATGAAATAAAAATAAAAGATGTACAAAAGCAAGCTGATTCCTAGGATCAGGAAAAGAAAACACTCTACTCTCTTCAGGAGAGGAAAATCCTCATTCTGCAAGAGCACTACATAAGAGGCCATAAATGTTCACTGGCACCAAATCTTTTTTGATGGAGAGAAAATAAGTTTTTAATATTTTAGACTTACTAGTAGGTTGAAATTGACCCTTAGTAAATGAGAAATCTTGCAGTGTTTTTATAGTGGTGCTGCATGGACCATTTCATCAGGAAATCGGTTTTACAGCCTATGCTTTTTCCACATCTCTGCTCCATCACGCAAAACTAGCAAGTCAATGTAATGGGCTTGTGGTGCCTTTGGAAAAAGGAAATAAGCTGCTCCCAGAAAAAAAAAAAAAGACTAACTGTAAAGCATTATATACCATTACTACAATTGATTTACAGTTCTCCTTTCATTGTACAACTGTGAGCGCTCAACATGTTTTTCAAGTAGCTCTAAACTCTCAGTACTCTCAAAGTTTTTGTTTTAAACTCCATCTCTCTCCCCCCCCCCCCCCAGTGGACGTTATCTCATTGTGGTTTAGGGAAAGACTGAAAATTTTGCCCTACTTTCTCCCACTTTTTTGTACTCACATCTTTTCTAAATGACACTTTAAAGTTTTTTGGTTTGGTTTTGTTTAGTTTGGTTTTTTAAGAGGTTTTGGTTTGGAAAAACAGAATTCACTGATAAAATTTCCTAAAATATTTCACCAGTTTCCTTCAAAACCACGGTGAACCATGACACACAAGCATAGGCCAGAGATGGATATGCTACCTAACCTTTGCTTTTGGATGTCCTTCGGATGATTTCAAATCCTCAATTACTGTATAACTGTTGTCTGAAAATGTGTTGCTCAGTTCCACCATGACATCCAATGCATTGTTTACATTTCAGAATCCAAGGTTTCAGTCATTTGCTAAGGATAAAATTCAAGATATCTTTAAGGTACCTGGAGTGCAATCCGTAGGCAGCTAGATTTAATAGAACAATTCAAAAAAATGTATAAAAATCCACACCTAATTTTCTATATATATCTAAAATGCTTGTAGACAGCTAGCACTCCTTGGTCTGTATATACTAACCTGATGCCAAGGGCATGATCTTGGGATATGAGCAGTTCAGGTTGCTCCTTCTTTGTAGCTTCAAGTTCATTCCTCATATCCCGAGTGCTTTTGTATTGCTGGAGCTTGCCACCTTAACATCTACTTCCATTTTAAAATTCAAAAGCTAAGTATTTTTGCACCAAAGTACCCTGAAGAACTCGATTTGTTAGATATGATGTTAGCATGCCTCAAGTGCTTACAGAAAGTCTGAAGTGCTTTCCAAATTGCAAATGTAGAGCCACTGTTTACATATAGTCATAGCTGTTAAAACAGTAGCTGATATAAAGAGTTTGAGTTAATTCTATCTCAGCCGGAGGCAACTGAAACTCAACCAATCTACATCAAGGAAAATTCTTAGAACAGCAATCCTGTAAGTGAAGACTACTCTCCAAAGGGTTCATTTAAAAATTGAGAATATGTCACATAGAAGGCTAAGCAGTTTGTCCGTGGACTAATTTAGACTTCCAAGAACACATCGTTCAAGAACTCCTAGAGATGAGTCACATTTAAGACTCCCAGTTGCATTTGTCCTGATTCTCAGGTAGCCAAAAACTTGTAAAATAATCTTTATTTTCTGTTTGATGTTTTTATCTAACTTACACTAATTATTGCAGTCTTCTCAGTGTCAGTTGTAGCAGGTACAGAACTGCACTAAAGCCTCCAGTATATACTAGAATTTGAACCTATGGCTTTATTTTAAAACTATAAACTTAACTTTCAGGACTGCCTGTGGTAATGCTTTCCATATTTATCCAAACTGATTTTGACACAGCTCTGGTTCAGGCCTGTGGAAATTTTTATAACTATTCAAGAAGTGTGTTTTGACTGCTGTTAGAGCCACCACTTACACAGCAGATAAAATTGTCTCCCCCAGAGGGAACTAAAAGATTCTGAAGTTCTTGCAACTATTCAGATGGAGATAATATAATTGGTTTGAAACTACGTTTGGACTTTGACTTTCACATTTGTAGACTTCCAGGTAAGTGCTTTCTCATCCTATTAGGTTACATTATGAGGCAGACTGCCCTCCCCTTCTCCCTCTTCATCCCCACAGCTTTCCATTCTGCAAATACACTGTTCTCCATATTATGCTGTTGATTTACTCTGTCTAGTGGTAATGCAATCCTTTTTCTGTGGTGTGACATCACTGAACTATATGTGCAATGCCTTTCATAGTGGAATTGTAGCATGTGCATCTGGTGTCACAAAAAATAAGGTACTGTCAAAGAGAGAGCTATATTTTCACGTAGTGATTTATCTGGTAATTTATTCCTTGGGCAATCAAGCCTTTGATTGGCATGATGAAAACAAAGGTAGTAAAAGCTAGGATTTATAGACACCAGGAGACAGACAATAAAACTATGATGCTTATGTTCTCAACTACTCTTAGATCACCGTGAGCCTCAGCAGTACATCATACTTCCAATTACTTGTGGCAGTTTTCATACCTCAACAACTGCCACCAAAAAAGGCGAGAAGTCAGCAGTAGGTGCTTATTATAGGAGTGCTGGATGGCAGACTTTGCTTTGTTTGTAGTCCCCGTGGACTCAATGTGCATTGAGGCAGAACATTTGAGATAATTTTGAAGCAAATCTGGGAGGTGATGAGCAAGGGATTTGCAATATTGAAGCTGTTGATCCACTTTGCCCAGTGCTCACTAATGTGAAATATCATGGAAGCAGAGAGAAATTCCACTCCCTTCCTCCCCCAGTCCCTGTGTGTGTAAGGTTGGCCATATTTTCCTGTTGTGCTTCAGGGCTCTGAGGGAAAACGTGCGCTGTTAACCAGGTTTGCAGAATGTTGTTATGCCTACTATACATGTATACTGGGAGAATCTGTGGGATATATCATGCTTTTGTTTTTTTACCATATTTTGAGTTGTTATTCTGTCTTTTAATGGTTATGCACTCGTAGTTCACAAACCAGCCCTTCCCCCCAGTTTCTCTATGTAGTTTTGAAATCAGCTTAGCTCTAGCTATTCTCTAATGGCAAGATTTACCCCAAGCCAGGCTTTTTACTAACATAAATATGCAAAATCTCCTTAAAGTCAGTGAAGCTGTGCCCATTACAACAGCAGAGAATTTGGTATTCTGTGCCCATTTTGCATAGTCTTGCAGGTGAAATGCAAAAGCAGAGTATTTGCTGCAGGAGTTAACTCTGACTTTTCCAAAACCACGCCAGAATCTAATTCCCTGTATAGCATACAGCAACCAGTGACGCAGAGAAGTATCTAATTGGTAACCTTGAGAAAATGGTCTTCGAAACCTATGTCCAGCCTTCTTACTTGGACAGAAGCAAAACAGAAAATGCATTTTTTTTTTTTTTTTTGCTTTAGAAATATGTGACTGCTGGAGAAACCATCTTCTGTCTTAGAATGATCTTCTGCCAGTGATGGAGGCAGTCAAAGGAGGAAACTGGTTAAAGTAAAATCTATTTCAGGAGTCAGTTTGTTTGTACTCCTCCTTGACTGTGGTATTTGAGCAGATCTTGCATAAGCATAGCTGCAGTGTTAGTAGTGAGAGGAAGAAACGAATGAAGAGGTGTGTCCTAAGTTTTTTTTTTTATGAGTCAAGATGAAATTATTCAATTTCACAATAAAGTGTACACACAGAATTGAGAGCAGAGAAACTGTGGGTTGATGTGACCACCACTTGTCATTTTAAATGTCCGCAAGACCTCAGTGGATTCCTTTTATGTACACAGAAATTTGGAGCCATAATAATCCTCATCTCAGGTGTTGATGCGCACGAGGCAGGTGTAGGGCACAAGGCAGGTGTAGGTGAAGGACTTTTGCTGGTGAATATTCTGAAGAAGTTTCAGCGTCTGCAGGGAAAAGGAGGAAATCCTCGAAAAGAATTAATGGAGCTGATGGGAATGGTTATAGAAATTCTAGTCATGTGGCCCAAAGGAAAATAGTTGAAGAGATCTCAAGGGTAAAATATTAAAGAGGCTTCAGACTGGGAGAAGTCTTCTGGCTTTTGTTTCTTCCATAGCATGAAAGCAACACATTTTTACATTGTTCTGCAGGCAGATGACACTGCTAACTGATTCATTCACCAGTCTTCCTACCTGCAGTACCCGGTGTTTTGGCATGATGAAGTAAATAACAGTTTTTAAATTAAATCTGTGGTTACATAAATCATGGGAAAAGAAGTGATATGGTTATGATAACGAGTAGAAACACAGCGGAACACAAAAGGTAAAAACAGTGCTTCGTTTTTTAATTTGAATTGCTTAAAATAAATCTGCCGGAAGCATTACCAGCATCCACACCTTCCTTACAGAAGGTTTGTGTTTGGGGGCAGCCCAAGGGCAGCCAGCTCATTGAGATTTGACATCTCAGCTGGTTTTGTGCATGTGTAACATGGGGTGAATCGGGTGAGTGTGGCATTGTGAAAGCAGTAGGAAAACTGGAACAAAAACATTGCTGGAATTAGTGGCAAACCATTTCTTCCTTTGACTGAAAAGCAAAGTACTTGTTGAAAGGTGTGTCTCTTCCTGGATACAGAACTTGCTTTTATATTAAACTTAGCAGTTCTCCTGCTGAATTTCAGTAGCCATCACATCTACGTGACAATACAAAGCTGTGTGTCTGTGACACTGATTCCACTGATCTCTCTGCTCTGGAGAGAAAGCTGAGTAGAGGGTACAGCTGACTCTCTGCATGATTTGCTTGAGGGCAGCACTAATGAGAAACCCCTAATGTGAAATAAAAAGGGCTTATAACTGGGGGAGGGGGCGGGGGGGAATTCAATGAATGTTTAAAAAGGAAGATTCATCTCAGCTGCTCCCACAGGAAGTTTGCTGACCAGCTTTTTTCTTTTTGATATGGCTACAGATCAGCAGTTCACACTCTGTATTACAGACCTTTTTTCTAAAGCTTGCCAGCTCCACTTTCCAAACACCAGCAGCACGTTCTTGCTCTATATGGGCAGGCACTTGCTGAATTTGTGAGATCAGAGGCTGAGTGTTTATTGGTAGCAAGAGAGTATTTTTCTGTGAATCAGGAGTGTAAAGAAGTGAGTGTACTCTCACAAACAACCAGAGGAAATAAATTTCAACATTGTGTATCAACAGACTCGGATGCAATGTGATATCTTTTAGAATCAAATAAGAGTCTTCAGTCTCTAAAGCAACACTGCTCTCTTATTACCAAGTAGTTTCTGTAAAATTATGTATCAGTAGATAAGGTATTTTTATATCCTGCCTTCTCAAGTGACCTGATTCAGAGCTCTCAGTAAGAGAAACCACAGAAACACATAGCAGGGTCAAAGCAAAGAGCTGTTCTTCTGACTCCTTCTATTCAGAATGTTCAAGCTGTCTGCACTACGCTTTGATATCAGTTTTAATATCTTTCCATAGCAAAATAAGAGATATGTTTTCCTTTAGATTACTGAGATCTGATAACTTGTGTGATCTGATTATTTGACTGAAATCAGGTCACTCATTAATTTAACATAATGACGGGGTGTTTGCAGTACCTTTTGAATAAGCAATTAAAAAAAAAAAGGAAAATACAGAAGACTGTTCCTAGAGAAAAATTGATAAATGACTGACCTTTATTGCTGTGAACAAAATTGAAGCTAAACACAGTTTATCTTTGTTAATGTTGAGGCTTTATAGTCAGAAAAATGGCAATTAGGTATAACGTGCTTTATTAGCTGCAATAATTAGTAGTAGACAAAAGAAAAAGCAACAAAGAATTCAAGAAAACCTTATCTCACATCAGGCAATCTGTGATGGCACATCTTTTGTCTGGAGAATGTATGTGCATTTTTTCTTTTACTAGACAGGTATGTCTGAGGGAAAAAGAAAGGCAGAGTGAATTTAGCCTGGGAGAAGTGCAATGTAAGGCAATAGTTAGCAATATACCCTATGTTATCGTAATGCTCACATTGTGGTAAGGTATCCACCCCATTGTTTTTGTCTACCCCATTGTTAAATTCAAGTGTAAACTGGGCATGATTCAAGAACTATGTGGTGTCAGTGGATGTTATCTGCATTCACTGTTTATATCTACTGATGCTGCAGTACTGCAAATAGCATTTTGTGGGTCAGACCTTGGACTGCTGGCTCCAAAGCAATGTTTTCCAGCTGATGTCAGCATAGCTGGTTTGTGACAGGTTCTGTTCATGCTCCTCTTGAAGTTAGTGCTTAAAAGAGACAATTTCACATACTTGAAAGCATAGGTGTGCTTAAATATTTATGGAATGAGATGAATTTTAAAAATCTTCCTCAAAAAGACTCAGTGAGAATTTGCATGTTGAAGTACACATGTTGCAGGTGGAAGCAGTATTTAAAACTGGTTGTTGAAATCATACTAGCATCCTAATTTATATCTCATAGCCACAAGAAAATGCTCTTTTTGTATGCCAAGCCCAGGGTAGGTAAAGCAGAGCAGGCCAGAGCTTCTGTCCCACAGTGAACATACAGTGCCATATCCTGCTTGTGAAGGTGGACAGGGACTGTATTTCAGACAGTAGGGGGTTAAAAATATCCACACAGTCATTCTGTGTCTCCTGAGATATGGTAGTTAATGGCTGAAAGTTGACATATCTTCATATTCTTGAATCTGTTCTTAAAAGCTGTTTGTGTAACTCACTGGACCTCCCAACTTTGCAAAATCAAGTGGTGGGTTCAGAGATGACTGAGATTTACTTAGACAGCTTTGCACAAAATAGAAGTGGAAAGCTGTTTGCAGACAGTAGCTTTTCAATAGGAGCTTATAACTGGTAATGGATGGGTGATAAGCTGTTTCTGAAATACCTCTATGCTTAACTGTGGTATATACCTCTCTGCTCTGTCTCAGGCATGGTCAGTCATCTATCTCCAAGTTGGTATGTGTATGTGTGGAGCAGAGCTTGCTCACAGGCTGGAAATGATAGCAGATTGTGCAGTAACTCTGGCTGCTGGTACTTCACTTGTGTCCAGCTCTGAATTTAGCATTAGGATGTCTCTTTCTCATCTCTAGTACAAAGTTAACTGAGCTGTTACAACTCTCTGGTGACACAGTAGAAGCCACTTCCACTGGGCCACTGCTCACACGGGTGCACCCAGGTGACTCAGTCTCTCTCTGTGTGTGATTAAGTGCACAGCCATCATCTGATGGAAAACAGTGGCCACCAGGAGGACCACAGTTGCTGTGGCTGCCAGAAAAATTCAGTTGGCCACTGTTTCGTTCCCAGGTCTGGCTGGAAAAGAGCCCTCGGGGGGTGAGAGACAAGGACACAGCAGGAAAACATCCCAATAGGCTGCAAACTGTCTAGGAAAAAAACTTCAGTCATGTTTCCCAAGTGCGCTTTTACAAAAAGGAGATACTGACTGTTAGGTCAGTTGTATCCTGTATATATTATAGGCTCTTCAGTGGCAGAGCAGATATTCTGTAAAAACAAAGGAGCTTGCACCAGTTCTGCTGGACATTCAGCCCCTGTTCCTCTCTGTGTTGTGTCTGTAAAGGACTGCATTTTGAGGACTGGTGGAGACAGTTTTCACTGTAAAGAGGCTTTGTCATGCATTTTAAATTATTAGCTCTCTCTTTAAATGCAGAACGCTCTTTCAGCATAGTCCTTTCCAATTTGCAATTTTCCTCATCGGTTCTGCTGTTCTTTGGGACTGCATGAAGCACCTGAGAGCTGCGTGGCCCTGCTGGTGAACCCTTTCACTTTTAAAGACTGTTGCCACTGACTGACTGGAGAATCTTTGAAAAGAATGCAGTTCAACTGCATACTCTTGCTTTTCAAAATTTTTTTTTTCTTTTTTCTTTCTAAGGAAAGCTTTTGAATTTTTTGCAAAACCTCTAAATTTAGTATTTATGACCTAAGTAGCTCACAGGTAAAGACTGAAATTCAAATCATGCAAAACTATGTTTCTCTTCACATAACCCCACTAGCAGACAAAGAAGTTGAAAGGGTAATGATCGTTATTTGATAATCTTTAGTGTGCTTAGTGACATGTCACTCTGAGAGAACAAAAGAACAGATAATAGGCCCAAAGAGAATTAAAAAAAAACACAAATTATATCATCAAAAATCAAGGTCACAGTATCCAGAAGTGTTTCTGAGAACTACAGTTACAATCTCCCCCATTACTGTTTGATCCAAACCTTTTCATTAGAAAGAAGCAGCAGCTGTGTACATCTAGTTCCCACTATATCAAATGGCATTGAATAGTAATGTACCCCGTACACCTCTTTAAATCTCATTCTTAAGCAAAAGAATCCTATCTTTTAATTATATATATGCCTTTAGAAAGTGGGATTCGTATTCTTCAATTCAAATATCTTTGAGTGATCCCTACCCAGGTCTTTTTATTCCTTGGTGACATACTGATAGTTCCTAAAATACAATTTCATCTCAAAGTCTCAAGGTCCTCTCACAAACATTTGGTGTATTTCTTTTTTAATCGTGGATCCTCTGGGTTTGTTGCTGTCTATCTCTGAAGAGACCAATTAAAGGTTATTTTTCATAACACTTCTTTGAGAAAGCTCTTACCCAAGTCTGTTGGCAGGAAGACTGAGCTTCCTGCACTGCAGGCAAGGTGTTTATTTATTTTTTTTCCTTCAGAGGCATATGGGACTATTCTTCTAAGGAGCTAACAGTCCCCACAGGGGACAGATTTTTCATAAGTATTCTGCATGCAAAAACCCCTTGATTTATATGGCCAGATTTTGAAAATCTGGCCAACTTGTGTATTATGAACATTCCTGCTAATTGGACCTGAAACGTCTGAATCAAAGCATATGTCTAGACTGCAGGAAAAGTACGCTCTGTCTCTGTCCCTTAATCACCAGAGGTGAAGACCAGATGGAGAATACTGTGGCTCGCTTTTGGCCCAGCTTTCCTTCCCATAGATTGGGAATGTGCATCTGAATCAAAGAGCAATGCAGTTCAATTGTGTCTTAAAACAGCTAGCAACATCTCTCCTGAATTAGTGGAATAGTTAGAATATTGTCTTACCATCTGCCTGTTGGATGACACAAGAACTTCTATACATTTTCTATCCGGTAGAAAGTGCCATTCTTAAATAAATAAGCTTGTTATTGTCTTCTGAAATCTATCCTAGAATTCAAGGGCAAAATGTTAGCAGCTGATCTGTTGTTTTTTCTTCTCTATCTCCTCTATCTTTACAGCTCCTAGATTGTTTTGTCATCCCAGTGGTGATACTGCTCTCCTGGTTCTTCTTGCTGGTACGATACAAGGCAGTACATTTCATTGGGATCGTGGTCTGCATTCTGGGCATGGGCTGCATGGCAGGAGCAGATGTCCTCGTTGGGAGACAGCAAGGAGCAGGTGAGTAAGGATTAGTGTCTAGTACTACAAAGTTCTGATCACAGAAACTGTAATGAGAACATTTCGGTTTGCGGCATGGAAAATTGGAAGTTGGCAGGAAATCCTGTGTCTTCATGGATCCAAGCGCTACACCATTCAGTGGTGCTTCATTGTCAGGAGGGACAGAGAACAAAAATGGATCAACAGAATTCACCGCTTCTGCAAATGGACTTGCTCTGTGCATGCAACGCATGTCATCATTTATACAGAGGAAGGTTAAACATTAAACTAATTGCTTGTAGTTTCATTCTGCTTTGGGCTAGCAGATCTCAGTTGCTTCCTTTCCAAATTAGCAACATCTTTGAGTATACTGTTTACTGTCTCTTCTGTCCACTATGTACTCCTGCTTAACTTTGTTCCTTTTTTGTACAGAGACAAGGTCACTTGTTAGGTACTAGAAGACACCAGACCTACATACTAACTGTACTGAGTTATAACACAGTCTCAAAGTAAAGATTTGGGATTTGCATGCATAACTGTTGAGAAGTACCTTCTTGTGCATAAAATGTTCTTTTTCATGTGCAGCATCATACGAATAATGTGTGCATGGATATTAATGCAGACTAGACAGTTAGATTTCATCGATTAACTTCCTCTGTCTCATTGATTTTTCTAGCGCCAACACAAATGATGTGGGAAGGCTGGAAATTCTGTTCAAAGGCTGTCAATTAGGCACAGTTTTCATCCCTAATTAAAAGCACTGAATTGTGAGCTGCACATAATACATTGGGATTTAAAATTCTCTCTGAATACAAATGCAAACACTCTAAGACCTGCATTTACCAAGATGCTACTGAACAAAACAAGGAAGTTTGGGAAAGTACTCACTACATCTCCCTGTCCCTTTTTATCTGTGTCCTGAAGAATTTTAGCTTGTTGCTCTCCTCCAGAAATTGCTCTGCCCTACCTATAAAGAAAATAATGTATTTTGTACTGTGGAGTCAGGCAGCCAAGGTTGCATTAGCAATATCTGATTTCGAAGGGACTTTGATTTCAGCCCTGGGTTCTGGGAGTATCCCTACAATCTGGAGCATAACATGCTTGGGCCTGTGAGTTGTGGTTCAGCAGGCACGTGCAGGGCATTGGACATAAGCAGAAAAGGCTGAAAAACACCAACACTTCGCAATCTACCTGCGATAATCAGATATTATTTGCTATATTAGTTAATATAGCATGGATATTGCTGTTTGGAAATATAAAAGAATATCTGTTAACATACACTGTTGTCTTTTAATTTGGACCTGAACATGAAAGACTGTGTGCTTGTTTCTACACAGAGAGAAGACATAAAGACCAGAGCTGCACGTGACAGAGTTTGCAGCTTCTTAAAATGGCAAAATGAAATGTGTTGAAATGTAGAAATATGTTTCTACATTCTCTATAACAGAATAAAGTAGAGTTGTTGTGACTGAGTTGGCTGAAGAACTATGCCTTAAAAATTTGCAAATTAAAATTAGCAGCAAAACATAGGATTTCAAAAAACTTTAAAGAGTTCCACGCCATTTATAGATGATTTCTTGGGACTGGGCAAACAAAATAAAGGAATTCATCAAAAGCAGTGAATCTGTATTTGCCCTCAGTAAACTCCTTTTTTATTTCTATATTTTATGGAACAACAACAGTTGACTCTTGTTTGCCACAGTCTGTGAAATCTGTGAATTTTGAGGCTCACACTCTTTGAGCATCAGTGAGGTCTGGGAAGAGCCATCACAAGCTGCTGTTTGGAGCCATCTTATTTCTTTGAAAATGTTCAACCTGAGTTGTGGTGTTTGACTCATACATGCAAAGGATGATATTTTTGTATCAGAAGTTCAGCAGAGACAAACTCTAAGGTCAAAAGCTTTTTCAGCAGTACTTCTCCAAAGTGCTAGTGAGTGGTTGTAATAAATACCACGAGTGAGCTCAGTGAGGGATGATTAGATCCACTGTGGAACATCTAATGCATCAAGGGTAAGGTTTTCCAAAGTGCTGATGCTTATTTTAAATTAAAGGCATCTGCTATCATCTTCCATGGCTGATTGCAAAAAGGAAAATAAGTGCCAGATCTTAAAAAGATAAATTGACAAATATGAGCATATTGTTAGTCAAAGTATACGCAAAACAGAAATTCAATTTGAGACTGAATCTAGTAATGTTTACTGAGAGACCATGTCTCTGAGTCAAATGATACTAGAGACCAGTCAAGTATTAGTAGGAGTGTTTTGATTATTTTCTCTGTTCCTACTTGTCCCTAAACAACTTTTCTGGTGCTTATAGCTAATTTTGGAGACATTAGGGGAAATCATTCTTGATCAATCCGATAGCCTTGTATGATGCCATGACCAACTGGGTAGATATGGGGGGAACAGTGGATGTGGTGTACCTTTACTTCAGCAAGGTGTTTGACACTGTCTCCCACAACATCCTTGTAGGTAAGCTTAGGAAGTGTGGGATAGATGAGTGGACACTGAGGTGGATTGAGAACTGGCTGATGGGCAGAGCTCAGAGGGTCTTGATCAATGGTGCAGAGTCTAGTTGGAGGCCTATAGCTAGCTGTGTTCCCCAGCAGTTGGCGCTGAGTCCGGTATTGTTCAACATCTTCATCAATGAAGGGATAGAGTGCATCCTCAGCAAGTTTGCTATGAAACCAAGCTGGGAGGAGTGGCTGACACACCAGCCCACCATGGTGCTGCCATTCACCAAGACCTGGACAGGCTGGAGAGTTGAGTGAAAAGGGACCTGTTGAGGTTCAACCAACAAGGGCAAGTGTAAAGACCTACACCTGAGGAGGGATGATCTCAAGCACCAGTTAAAGGTTAGGAGCTGAACCACTGGAGAGGAGCGCTGTGAATAAGGACCTGAGCGTCCTGGTGAACTACAGATGCCATGAGGCAGCAGTGTGCCCTTGCGGCCAAGAAGGCTGATGATATCCTGGGGTACCTTAAAAAGAGTGTGGCCAGCAGGTTGAGGGAGGTACTGTGTCCAGTTCTGGGCTCCTTAGTTCATGAAAAACAGGGAACTTCTAGATGGAGTCCAGCAGAGAGATACAGAGATGATGAGGGGCCTGGAGCATCTCCCTTATGAGGAAAGGCTGAGAAACCTGGGGCTGTTCAGCCTGGAGAAGAGTAAGGGGAGATCTTATCAATGCTTATAAATATCTAAAGGGCAGGTGTGAAGTGGTTGGGTCCAGCCTTCTTTCAACAGTTCCCAGTGACAGAACAAGGGGCAATGAGCACGAACTGGAACATTAGAAGTTCCATATGCACATGAGGAAAACCTTCTTCACTGTGAGGGTGACAGAATGCTAGCACAGGTTGCCCAGAGGAGCTGTGGAGTCTCTTTCTCTGTAGATATTCAGAACCCACCTGGATGCCTCCCTGTGTTTTAGGGATCCTGCTTTAACAGGGGATTAGACTTGATGACCTCCAGAGGTCCATTCCAAACCCTATAGTTCTGTGATTCTGAGACAAGATATGTTATTATTGAACTCTTTTTCTATCTTTTTCTGACCATTGTCATTTCATAAATTCCTTCTCACTGGGAAGTTCAGAACTGTAAACTGGAATCAAAATTGAAGGTTTAAAAGGATTCCACAAAGGAAAATTTTGGAAAGATCATTTTGAACCAAGAAAAATGTTTTGCTTCCATTTCTATTCATTCCAGTAAGTATTTTGCTAATCAAGAACTGAAGTATTTCAGAAGAAAACAAAGTTTATTTTAGAAGAAATATCATCTATTATTTCAGTATTTCTACTGAACCTTTTCAAAGGAATTTCCATTATAGCCAGTCTTTCTGACTTTCTTAGGTTCTGCAGCAATGTCTGGCAGCTTTGTGAAGCTGTAACTCTACTAGAAATCATTCGGTAAGCCTTCTGTGCAGAGGGAATTG
Source organism: Gallus gallus (assembly GCF_016699485.2). NCBI lineage: Eukaryota > Metazoa > Chordata > Aves > Galliformes > Phasianidae > Gallus > Gallus gallus. The sequence continues at coordinate 62,785,993 of NC_052534.1, read as the reverse complement.
CACGCATCAGGCTGCAAAAACAGGGCCTCAGTTTTCAAGCTGGAACTTAATTTTGATCAAATCTCTCTGCATCTCCCTCTGGCCCAGAGTAATAAAAGAACCCAAGACTTAAAAAGATTTCAAACATGCTTTGATAATATGGCGTTTTAGTAGTTATATATATCTTAAAGTACTGAAAATATATTTTTCTGTTCATTTTATGAATTAGGTACTGCTATGTTAATTTACCTCCTTTTAAAAAACCTCTATTATCATCACCCTGTCTACACCACATCCTTCCTTCTGTCTTTATTGTCAAAGAATTTCATGTGAGAATGAGGTCAATATTGGGGTTGTAACGATTTCTTCATTCATTTCACAGGTACATAGAATTTTTTGTTGGTTTCCCATCTAAATACCAGACATGTTTTTGCTTAGATTTCGAGATGAGATACAAACTGTCCTATTCCGTCTGGAAAAATAAAAGTTAAAATAATAAAATTAAAAGAACTAATCACTGAAGAGTTCTGTAGTTTTTATAACTTTTTTTTTACATTCACATTTTCTTATTCACAGCAAAGATAAATCCTCGCTTCACTTCTGCTAGATTTTGTTGCAATAATTGAATGAAAACTGTTACGATGACGAAACATTTGCATTCATCTTATTGATTCAGATAAGGTCTACTTTGTGACTGAGTATTCATATCTACGGGGCAGAAATTACAACAGTCCTAGACAAAAGGTTGTTTTGACGTGTTCTGATTTTTCCCCTGTTTATTCCTAGGTGAAAATAAACTGATAGGGGATCTCTTAGTATTGGGTGGAGCAACACTATACGGCATCTCGAACGTTTGTGAAGAGTATATTGTCCGAAATCTGAGTCGAGTGGAGTTCCTGGGCATGATTGGACTCTTTGGCTCCTTCTTCAGTGGAATTCAGCTGTAAGTGAGCAGGTTTGAACTCCAAGATGATTTAAATAAGTATAGCTCTGGCCTCCTTTGAAGTACTGTGCCCTACTCTTGAAGGGTAGCCATTTCTAGAGTAGAGTAGTTATCTGCAGATTTGAGAATTTCCATTGTTTTTAATATCTGAGATACATACATGTATAGCTATGTACTTTAATTCAAGAACTTTATCCTATGAAAGTCCCAAGAGGAGGGAGAAGACGCATCTTTATCCTGTATTGCTTGAAGTCAGGTAAATATTCCACATATTGTTCTGGTCTATGAACAGGAAACTCTCTACAGCCCTCTACAGTTCTGTTTCATACTTTTTAGAAGTTACTTATGTTGAAAAACACATGCAGTGAGAAGAGATTTTACTGATTGATTTGTTCTGTGTAATTATGAATGAAATGGCAGAAATAATGAAAATGTCCTTAAGAAATTGGCCTTTTCACTTTAAAATAGTACTCAGAAGATTGTCACATGGATTTTAGGAGTCATATCCACATGTACCTAATGAGCAGGTACCTCACTTCCAATATTGCAACACTGTGCCTAATAAGACTATTAAAAGTCACTATGCACGATCGGCACATTTGCAGAGATCTGTCACCGGTACTTGTCATACACAACAGCTTTTGATTATTAGCCAAAACCAAGTTATTTGCCTGCATGTCTGAGCTACTCAGCTTTAAGAACTGAGACTCATCCAAAAAATCACCCATTGATTCCTACTTAACTAGTTCTGTTTCTTTAGACAGAAAGTTTATTATATTAATGTGGAATCTGAAAACATCACTTTAAATGATTTTTATTATATACAAGAGCATGTACATATGACTGACATCATTGGGTAAAGCATTTTTGTTACCTAAATCGTTCATGATATGTAGGTACTGGCTTGTTCTAAAGTTACCAAGCAGTGCTCTTGTCTTGCTGTGCATTTAAACAGTAATATACAGGTCTCGTCTTTGTAAATTTAATTATAGTACCATTTCCACCCTCCTGGAAGATAGTTACAATTGAGAGTCTATAATTTATTTATCTGGGAAGAAGAATCTGGTGCTAGCACAAGGTATCTTCGTGTACAGACGACTCAACAGGAAAGAAACTCCAAAAGCCATTTCTTTGCAGAAAGCTTTAAGGAAGCTTCCTGGGGGAAGGAATATCTCAGAAATAAGGCTTTACTCAAGTTTGATTTTTACAATGTAGCTTCTTGTCCAGTCATCTCCCAGCCTGTACTGTTGCATGGGGATATTTCATCTTAGATGTAGGAGTTCATGTTTGCTTTTCTTGAACTTCATCAGATTTCTGCCAGCCCATTTATCCAGCCTGTTAGGTCTTTCTGAATGGCAGCATATCTGCTGCTCCCCTCATGGGATTTCCCCTGTGAACTTGGTAAGTGTGCATTCCATCCAGTCTTCTAGATTGAAGGTGTTAAGTTCAATCAGTTGTCAGAAGTACTCAATCTGCTGATCAATACTTTTTGAACACAGTTTTCCATTGATCCTTGTGGGCAGTCTACCTGCCCAATATATGTCCGTATATTTTCAATCTCTAAGGATTTTTTGGGAAATCATGTTGAAAGCTTTGCTAAAGTTGAGGTAGATTACACTCCATCCTCTCATCCATTCATTTTCCATTATCTATGGAACCAATCATCTCATCATAAAAGGCAGTAGGTTTGCTTCTGAAAAATCTGTGCTGGCTGTTCCTAGTCATCTCTTCATTATTAATTTCCTGGAAATGGAACAGTTACTCTAGACTTTGGGAAGATAATGGAGTAAGGTTGGCTAGGCAGTACTTCTTGCCCTTTCTGAAACTGGATGTTGCTTTTGTGTCTTTTTCAATCCCCGGGGAATTCCTCTGATCACAACATCTTTTTAAATTCATTGTGGTTCGATTCTCCAATGAATCAGGCATCGCTAAATGAAGCCTTCTGGCAAAGTTGCTCTTACCCCTCTTTGTTTCACAGATCATAGCGAAATACATATCACAGTGTATCGGTTTGTACTTCTTTTGTACTGGATATGCAATAGTATGAAAGCAATGTTCGTGTAATAACATCAATAAATAACATCAAAATTTGCTTGCTGTAGCAAAACACTGCAGTTTGTATTTATGGTATTCTTCAGGAATCACTGATAAAAGAGACATATGCCTTCTGCATGCAAAGACACTTTTAATTTAGGTACTCTGCAGAGAAAATAATCTCATTATTCTGTCCACAGTATTAAATTTGCCAAATATCAGAGGTAAGCAAATTAGAATTTCCAGGATGCAACTCTCTAGATCATATTAATCTGGAAGGCACTGAGTTCTGTAGTTTTACTATTAGACTTGGTTACCTACATACCACTTTTTGTACCAGGTATTTCTTTTTACAGTCTTTGTAACTCCATGTTTTATGCTTGGTTAAAATAGTGCCCAGACTACTGTGCAAAGTTCCATACATCTGTAAATCACAGATCAAGAACATCTGCTGGCAGAGTAAGCTTCCTAATTTCCAAGGGTCTTTTTCCCTGGATTGGGATGAACAGACCTTTTGCCACTTGAGAATTTTCTGAGTCTGGGATCTTGATGTTAATGTAAAATAAGACCTACAAGATGTTGAAAATGGACTTTTGCAGCTTGCCCATCCTTTGTTTTGTTTTCTGACTTTCATTGCCGTGACTATTTGCTCTGTCTCAGCATGTAACAAATTATAGCACTCTCCTCAAACCTAGCCTGTGATATCTGCCACCTCATGTCAGTGATTTACTCAGCTCTCACTGCAGAGCCACTCTGAAGGGTGAATAACTCAGGCAGATACATTATTAATCATTAAAGTTCAAAAGCTTCCAGAATATTAAGAAGACAAGAGGACTGAACATGTAGGGGGATGGGCACTTTGGAACAGGTATTCAGAGAGCTGGAAATAAACCAGTGCAAATTGTATGTTATCACATCTTATTACTGCCCTGAAGATCTTTTAAACACATAGAACAGGGTGGATTAGCAAATTCTGATTGCATTTGGTTCCTACAGAGACTTTTTGTTATAAGGTTGTTTATGTTGTTTTGTCCAGCATTTGAATTGAATGAGTAGAAGTAATTTAACTTCTGTTCCCTTTCATCAGATTTTGCCTTCTCTTCTCTTACAGTGCAATCATGGAACACAAAGAGCTGTTGAAAGTTCCCTGGGACTGGCAAATAGGTAAGAAAACTCTTTACCTCATTGAAGATAGTTGCTGAAGGAGGCGTGGAGACAACCGATTTTTGGAGAAGCAGGCACACGGAAGCCAGTGTTTGTGATTTTTCCACTGATGTCTGCCAAAGGTTGAAGCACATGCCTCGTAACCATTCTTAACTGATTTGTTCCCTGAATGATATATTGTTCTTTCCTTGCACCTTTAGGTTAAGCAATGGAGAAGTGGTTATGAATAAGGTAGTTATTCACATAGCTGTGAAGTAAAATAATAATGGTGTTCTATTCTGAGATTCAGTGCAACACTGAGACAAATAAATGAGGTAGTCACAAAGAGGTAGTCACCTTTTCAATGAATATCAAAGGAAGAAAATGGGACCTAACACAAAACTTTAAAAGTTTTTGTAATACATATTATAGCATCTTAAACACATTTCCAAGGGACCGTTTCTGTATACAAGTAGTTAACTGATTTTCTATTAGTCTTGGTGGAATATAGCAGACATGTCTGTTAGATATGTTTAAGTAGCATTGTGCACAATGAAAGCTCTTACAGTGTTTTGCTAGTCAGTGAATTTCATTTTCCCATTTCAGTTTGGAAGCTGAGTTTCTGATCTAAGACTCTCTTCTAATTAGTCCAACAACTTACTTGCTTTGAAAGGAAATCAACATTTCGAACATTAGAGTCCCTGTAATCGCTCTTTTAGCATTTACAACAATAGAAGAAATAAAAGAGTGCTAATAATACAGTCCAGGGAATTCAAGTTTTGGCAGTCCATTGGAAATAGCTTGTTAGCTAGTCTTAGAATGAACATCAAGATAACAGTTCAGCAGTGTGCAAAGGCAACTGACCATATGGGAGTCCTTGAAAGTAGGAGATACAAGTTATGGATTTCACTATTGCTTTCTTTAAACATCCTTCAACATTTCCTCTCATCATCCTATTTAAAAAGAGTGTATCTTTCACAAAATATTCCACATAGAGATTTTGGAGATTTGATGGTTGTGCTGTAGTAATAGATGACATCAGTTACAGTGTCTGTAGAGGAATATGCTCAACTGCATCCTGTAAATGTATTGGCCTTCTTTAAACTGCTGTTATTAGCATAACTGCAGCAGTGTTTGTTTATACTTCATGATAAGGAGATCAGGAACATAGTTAATCTGATACTAATGGAACTAGCAGTGGCCATCATGAATTTACTTGCTATACACGTAAATGTCATATATACTTTCTTAGGAGTTCTGTTGTATGTCAGTATCAGTGGAATGTGCCATTAAAACAAAATTTTGTCTATGATGACATTAAAATGTCTTCAAAAGTTAATCACTAATTATTAGGCATTTCTGCTCTTCAGAAGGAGACCATCTTAGCAAGAGCATCATATGTATAAAAATTGTGTTGTTAAATCAATAATTGGAAATTATCTGTGTAGTTAAACACAATTTGCAAGAACAATTTTTTGTTCTTCTTGACTTCCTACATACCTACTTGTGCTTTCCATTGTATTGAAAGTGATACAAGACTGTCAAGTAGTTATTGACAAATCTATGTCAGCTTGTTCACAGCATTGTCCTAAGTAGTTACCTACTACAGCATACTTAAACCCGCAGAACAACAGAGTTAAGTCATCAGCCTTCTCAGTGATGATATTAAAGTCACAGCAGGCAATCTAATAAATAACTCAAGGTGGCCTGTTGCCATCTGCCATGATTGTGTCATGAAGAATGTATGAGCAACCTTTCAGTAAAATGCAAATGAATTTGTTTTCAACTTCCACTCTAAAACTTCCAAATCTCCTCAGTGAGCGCAAACCCCCAGTATATGTCCAAAGTTAAGAGCAGAAAATCCCACCCACAACTGCCTTCATATGCATGAGTCCTTCAGACCAGGACAGTATCTGAATGATGAGTTTATCAAGGCTTAAAACAGCTAAGTTCATGAGCAGATCACTGCAAAAGCACCTTCTAACTTTCCAGTTTCCTTCTTTCCCATGCCTGTTCCAGGCAGTCAGTCCTAGTGACTCAGTGCCTGGCTAGGCACATGTTCCAGCATTTGAGTTTTCAGTACTAGTGGTGATTCCCAAAGTTGTCATTAGCATTGCAGTGGCACTCAAGGAAGCTGAGACTGCAAAACCTTTGACTTATAACATATTTCTGTTATGAAAACTGGGCTTCTAGAAACACTGTCTGAAACTCATACAATGTTACTTCTATTTTGCTTATTGTCACCAGTAGATGCTAGATGCTATCTCTCTGGTGCATATTGCTTGCATTTTTGCACTGTAAGTGAAATGCCACTTTACAGTTATCTCCGATAGGACAAATACAGTTTAAGAAGTTTTCCACTGGTACTGAAATGCCCTTTGGAAAAGCAACTTGTGGAACGCATGTAGCTGCCTGCCAAGGAATGTGAACACCAAGATAGCAGTATAAAACTATACTATTAATTGAGAGTGTAACCCTTCAAAACACTTGAATATGTCTGTTAAATCCAGAAGGACTAACAGGCTTGGTTCGGCCAGCTGGTTGTTTTCAGACTGTACTTTGAGAATGCTGACTTGGAATCTGTCTTGGTTTCAACTGAAACAGAGTTATTTTCTTCATATCTTCATATATTTCTTCATAGTGTCTGATGTGATGCTATATTTTGGCTGTAGGAGAAGAAAACAATGTTGATAACGCATTGATGTTTTAGCTGTTGCTGAGCAGTAGTGTACAGAGCCAAAGATATTTCATTTTGGCCCAGACTGGCCAAAGAGATAATCCATACTAAGTGGCATCATGTGAAAAAAGCAAAGAACTGAGAGGAGTTGGCTAGGGGTGCTGCCAATGCTCAGGCAGTTACTGTGTGTTGATCAGCAGGTGGTGAGCAATTGTGTTGTGCGTTGCTTGTTTTGTATATATTATTATCATTACTATTATTTCTCTCTTCTTTTTCTGTCTTAGCAATTAGTTTTAATCTCAGCCCACAAGTTCTACTTCTTTCTTATTATTTTTTTTTCCTAGTTCTCTCGTGGTTCTCTCCTAGCTCTCCACTGGGAGGAAGGAGTATGAGTGCATGGCTGTGGTGTTTAGCTGCTTGCTGGGTTAAACCATGACAGAGACCAGAATGGTTTTTATGCCTCGCCTGTTCTTGACTTAATACTGAAGGAAAAGCCAACTTAATGGTCATCTGCAAACAATTTCTCATTGATCAAAACTGTGCTCCGTTTGATGCAGTCTACTACTGTAGAAGAATTCCAGATTTTGCATAAAGCAACTCTGCCATATACAATGTGCACCTTAAAAAATTGCTACTTTTGAATAAAAGCAGCTCTTACCATGGTTATCCACATTCTGAGTATAAATGCAAATTTGTTATCATGCCATAGCAACTGATATATGGACAGTGACATTTCCTGACCGCTGCATTTGTTTCAGGTTAATGTACACTTCAGTTCAAATGATTCAGAAAGATTAAAGTGATCACAGTTGATTTTGTCCTTTAGATGGCTTTTCTAAGGAGTTTTTAACTATGTGGATCCACAAGGAGACACATTATAAGGACTTCGGGTTTTGTTTCATTCTTGTGTTTCTATTTTCTACTAATTCCTTTCAGGACTTTGGCAATCAGATTTTCTGCAACATGTAGTCAATAACATGCTCTGAAAAGCTGGCGTGTGTCCAAATTTAGGTTCGTGCATACACCAGCTGGGAATTCTGCAGCGTATATCAGCCTAAGAGTTATCATTTGCGTTGTAACAGATGAGTGAAGTGTTTGCTGTTTTGTTAACTTCTCATTGATTTATTTGCCTTGGGATTTATCAAGCAATAACTGAAGGGATGAATTTTTTCCCAGTAAGTTACTTAGTTTTTAAAATGAAATTAGATTTTTACTGTAATATATTTTTATTATATTAGCCTCTAACAATCTAATTGTGTGAGTCACTCTGTAAGCACGTAGCAAGAAACAGTCTCAGCACCAGAAAGCTTTATTAAGGAAGACTGACAAAAAGTGGCAGGGAATGGAGGCACAAAACTGTGAAGTGATTTGTCAAGTTTGGTGGCAAAATTGGCTTGAGTGCTCTCCTCACATGTTTAACTGTTGGTTCATTAACCACTGTGAAAGTACTTTTGCATACATCTTGTGGGCCGATTCCTAGAAAATGCTGTGCGCTCCCTCCAACTCAGTGGAACTCCGTGGGTGTTGGGGACATTTGTTTCTTAAAAGACTAGATTTGATATGTCTGAATAATAATTTCATCTGAATTTATGTTGAATTTGAGATATTTGCTAGCAATATAAAACACCAATTTAAAACAGCACTGCTGTTATGGGAACCACAGGGAGCGTACCAAATGTTCAGTACTGTATAGATGTGGCTTTCATTGGTTTTCATATGTATTTAGAATAATGCTCCTAGTTTACAAATACATACATATATATATATGCATTTTAATAATATGAGTCCATATTTTTTTTTAAGTATTTTTTTGTAAAAATGGATCCTTCTTCCTTCCAGCATAAGTCATTTCTACAGGCTGTGAAAGGTCACTCTTCTTGTCTCTCTTCTGCAGGCTTGTTGTATGTCGGCTTTAGTGCCTGTATGTTTGGCCTCTACAGCTTTATGCCAGTGGTCATAAAGAAAACCAGTGCTACTGCTGTCAACCTCTCCCTACTCACAGCTGACCTGTACAGCCTTTTCTGTGGATTATTCCTCTTCCACTACAAGGTATGTGAAAATGAGAGGTGCGTTTGTGTAATAGCTGTATGTCTGTACAAATAGCAGTGCAGAACTATGAAGGTGAGCTGAAGAGCTTCTACCATTCAACATGGAGGAGTCTTCACAGCGGCCTTTCAGTACCTAAGTGGGGCCTATGAGAAAGTTGGAGAGGGACTTTTTACAAGAGCCTGTATTGATAGGACAGGGGATAATGGCTTTAAACTAGGAGGGTAGATTTAGATTAGACATTAGTAAGAAATTATTTACTATCAGAGTGGTGAGGCTTTAGAACAGGTTGCCCAGGGAAGTTGTGGATGCCCCATTACTGGAAATGTTCCAGGCCAAGTTGGATGGGGATTTGAGCAGCCTGGTCTGATGGAAAATGTCCTAGCCCATGACAGTGGGGTTGAACTAAATCATTCTAGGAGTCTGTGATTCTACTGTCCCTCATAGTATCCTTCTGGACAAAATCTTCAGCATATAGCTAGGCAAATGTATCGTACAGTTGGCTGGTGTGTTAGGCTCAGAAGGTTGAAGTAAATGGGTCTACATCAGGCTGGTGGCCAGTCAGTAGTGATGTTCCACAGAGCTTCATTTTAGAACCATTCCCTTTAATGTTTTCATAAATGACTTGAATGCAGGATTCAAATGTATACTAAGTGAGTTTGCAGACAACACTAAATTTGGATGAGCTGTTAGATCACTCGAGGTACAGAGGCTTTGTTTCATTTCATGATGAGTCTGAAATTATGACTCATAACTGTCCATAAATTACACTTTTCTTGCCAGCCAAATCAGTGTCTTGCCTGTTAGCGTTAAAATGTCAAAATGTGCAGCAGATTTGTGTTGAAGTTAAACTTTTATCTCTCAGTTCCTCTAATATTTAAAAGGTTGTTTTGTACAACCACACATTTGGTCTCCATTTGCAAGAAACTGCACTGCATTATTAACAAGCAGCCCTACAGTGGCCATCATATGAAAGTGGTGCCAGGATGCTGGAGGCAACTGCTTCGTACCATCTCATTTGTGTGTGAGAGGGAGGTTACTTGTTAGCTAAAATGGTGGCCAGTGTGATTGTTAGGTAAATGGAAGCCTAAAAGTACTGATTACTTAATGAAGCCAAATGAGATTTTGTGATACTAATGGTACCTGCGTGAATTTGGAAGAGACAGAGAAAATTCAAATCTTTGCAGTCCCAAACAAAATTGTTTTTCTTCATTGCTTCTTATTTTCTTCAGACGGAAGAAAGGCAAATATAGAAACTGAAATGCAAATGTTTTCTGCTGCTTTACAGGTCTGTTTCGTGGTGATTTGGTTCTGCCCCATTCTTTAAATCCAGAATATTCAAAATTAGGTATTAGCTGAGAATTATAAGCCCCTACTAACAGTATTTGATAATCATGATAAAATAGGTGATTTTAGTCAAGTATTTCTAAGAAAGATGCTTATACTACACAAAAATGACAGACAAATTTAATTCTGAAAATAGTAGTGGTGGTGTTTAAGCAAAATCAGTCTTTTAGAGGGAAAGGCTTGAAAGGCAGTACATTTGGGATGATTTTCTGCTCAGTTTTGCTCAGACATGACAAAAAAGGTCAATTTTGCAAAAGTAAAACTCCACTTATGGTTTGGGCCAGGAATATCCTTTGCATAAAGAGCACCTCCATCTCCTTCACAGTTTCACATTGGTGGATCAACAGAGAGCAGTAATATCATTTCTCAGCCCCTAATTCTCTAGCCAAATCAAGCAATAGTCTTTCATCCTTTCCTTGTAGTTTGGGCCATCTGTTCCTTTCTTCTCATATCCAGGGAAAATTCACCCTTCCTGAGTTAGTCCCTTCCACTCATGAAGCAGAAAGGGCCCTGCATCATCATCACCTCGTGAAATGCTCATCTCTCAAATTCTTCAGGAAACATCAGTCCATAAATATTAACATTTTATGTACCTTTTCATTCATGCTTTTTATTTGTTATTTGTATGTAATCTGTATAACTCGTGTGTCTCCTTTGTTCTCCCTAGCTGAAGTGCTGATAAGGAGAAGGCCTTTGCTAGAACTTGACAGAAAGACCTTTACCTGAAATGTAGTATCAGCTTCCAGAGCTGTCAGTGTCTCCTTTCATGCCCTTCAAACTTACATTGCAGAGAAAAGTTAAAAATAGAGTCTGTATTAAGAGAGCATCTAGAGTTAAAACTCCACTTAATAATCTGATAACTTCTTTAATTACTATGTTTTTATCCTTAGATCATCCCTTCCTTTTCTTTCTGGTTTACTATCAGTTATCATTTTATATGATGTTGTGCACTCAATAACAAAGTCTCATATGTGAAAATTAAACTACCTAAACTTGTTCACCTCCTAAGACTGTGTACTCTTGCTATTTTTCTACCTTCAGAAAAGCTGTTTCGTTCCCAGCCAAGCTGTGTGTTGCCTTCAAATGCAGAGCTCCTTCTGCTTATTGCTGTGCTGACCAATGCACAAAGTCCCACTTCACTAGAAAGCAGAAGGTTTTATGCTGAATTAGGATCGACTGAGTGGTTCTGTGCCCCTTGCAGAATATAATTTTACAAGGCTTACCAGAAACAGTTATTCCCTGTGCTGCTACTTTTATCACCGAACAGGTTTATTGCACCTGTAGCAGTAAATCTATGAAAATCCACGGAAAACACAGGAAATTAGTTTAAGTGGGCTTCAGAGCCTTTGAAACCAAACTGAGGAGATTGCATTTGAAGTATTTTGATTGGTTAGCATTTTGTTTTATCTTTTCTTAGACAGACTTGCAACATCATGGCATACAGGACAGCTGGCATGTATATCCTTTATCCTGTATGCCAGTATCTTTGTATTGTACTGAGCAGTTCTCAGGCTTGTGGAAGCTATGAATAAAGTATGTTAACCTGACACAGCTCTGGTGATAAGTTCATCGTTCAATTTGTTATTTGTTCAAGAAACTATTGTATTTAAACATAACGATTTGTGACTTTCAATTTAAGATAGGTACTAACTAGATTGTAGTGACTCGTTCTTAAGGTTATCTGCAGCCCCCAAATTAAAGCTCGGTTTTTAGATCTTCTTTTAATCAGTAACTGACTCCAGATATTCCATTGGATGGGAAAAGATATTTGGCCTATTTGATGGCTGAACATTGGCTAACGCAGTAGAGTTTAAACAAACATTTCCTCATCTTCAATCCTTTTTTTTTAATTCTCACCACAGTTCTATATTTTATGCAATTTTAATGTTCAAAACTTCTCTAGCTGTCTCGTCTCATTTCACCTTCTTAAGCACAATTAAACGACCTCCTGCTTTGAAAAACAAAGGCAATCAGAGCCCTAAAACAATGGTTTTGTTGTTATTATTATTTCATCCTATACTATCACAACATCCATCTTCATCTCATGTCTTTCAAGCTCATTTTTTTTATTTCTTGGTCTCTATGAAAATCAGTGGTCCCAGCAATACTAAAGTCAGCCTGCATAAGACTCATTCCCACCGAGCGCAGGCAGGTGAAGTGTCCAGTGGCCTCCCAGTGTGTGGAATGAACCTGTGCAGCAGAGCCCAGGGTCTGTTTTGCTGGCTGGGTGCTTATGGGTAAATATGGGGTATATATGTATGGTATATATGGGTAAATATGTATAATTGATAGTAAACAGCTTTGAAACTAAACAGGAGGATGCAATGTGAGATACGCTGTGTGTGAGGGTGTCTACTCATAGTGTGAAGGAAATTTAAAATTCCGAGTAACAGAACAGCCCTTGCTTTGTCAGAGGCTGAAATAGCCTTTATTTGTTGGCAGTACATTGATACCAGTGCTGTTGGGAAATTCAGGGCCAACTCTCCAGCTGTAAGGGATTGGAGCCTTAATGTAACTGTTATTTTTCAGCTTAGAATGTGTTAATTTTTGCATTTTATCCTCAGCCTTGGTTTTATTTTAATGTGAATTTTTAGAGTTCATTGTTTTCATTTGCAAGCTTATGTTGTGCTTTAGTCACTCTAAGCAATTTGCATTCTCATTAAATGATCTAAGCAGCTCATTTTATGTTTTCCACAAACTAGAGCATGCATACTGATTATGCTCTGCACTAGCAGGTTCAGTCACACTGTATTTTATCATTACCTAGCAATCCAGGCTGCATCAGCTGTATTCTGCCTTGGCAAAAACATTCATTATTTTATCCAAGATTTAGCTATAAAAAAAAAATCAGAATTTCTGCATATAGTAATAATTTCCAAGCAGAAAAAAAAACCCACATATATTTCATAATAAGGAAGTCATATATCTCATGAACAGTAACAGTGTCAAAGAACTTGGCTACACAGTTAAACATGATACTCAAAACCCTTGAGCACTAGAAATCTGAAGAGGTGCTGGTTGAAAATTCATTTCTTGATGCATCCAGAAATGGCTTTTTAATGCCAGTTCTAACAGCAGTGCTTCTTTGATGGAAGGGAACAGGTGACAACCTTCGCATTGCATCTGGAAACAAGCTACAAGGGAGAGTGGTTTTTATCATAATAGAGAAGAGGTGGTACAAGTTTGGCAGTAGATATCAATTTCATTTTTTCCTGTATGGATCCTAAGCAGCCATGAGTTGTGGAATTATGTAGACTTCACTGAGATTTTGGCCCCCATTGGAAATAAAGGAGAAGTAGGAGGAAGCCCTCAATTCCCAATTAGGAGCTTCTTTTAAAAGTATCTACTCTACTCTCCTGATCCAAGATTGCTGAATCCAATATGAGGTTTTCTGCTGACTTCAGTGGCCTTTAATTCACTTTCCTAAATAAGGAAAGTCTATCACTCAAAGAATGTCCTTAAAAACGCTTCACAGCTTAATGGCTGTGGAGATAAAGACCATGCTTTGTTGTAACTCAGTATGCTCCATTTCAGCGTATGAACAATTTGAAAGAAGCAGATAGTCATCTGCATAAATAATTACTTTAAAGAAAATCTTCTTTTAAAGAAAAATTCTAAAGGACATTACAGTGCTTTCCAACAGTCCTGGTTTTTATTATGATGTGAGTGGATTGGGAGCAGGAGGTAGAAGTAGTATGGTTTTGGGGGATGATTGTTTATTAGTTTTGTTTTCTCTTGGTGGTTGTACTTTTACCATAACCGTGTGAGAGATTTTTCCAAATCAACTGACAAAGCTGAGAAAATACTTCAAATGCTGTTCTCAGTCTTTTTAAACTCATGTGCAAGTATAAACTGAAGTCAGTAAGAGCCTTTCCTTTGCTTGCACTTGTTAGGGGATTGACACCTGCATATTTTAAACTGTGACAGTGGTGTTGTTATTGACGCATCATTATTTCAATCAGAGCAGACATTGGAGGCCAAGCAACTAGTTTTTACAGCAATACTTCCTCAGTCACATATTTCAGGATATTGTCTGCAATTAAATCAGATGTGCCGTCTGCGTGACCCATAAATTCTCTGTTTGAATGGAATTTAATTTCACTGGGCCTTCATTGTGGTGAAGGTTTCTGAGCCTTTGATAATAATGAGGAGAAATCACATTACCAAATAATTGTTTGTGACATTGGTAATGTCCACAAACCTAAGCACATATTTGCCTTTCTTATACAGAATATGAAATTTCTTATAGCAAGACTGTCTCTCAGCAACTCAGGTCCCGTAAGGTTATACTGTGTGTATGTCTTTCGTTTAGGTGGCATTTTAGAACCTACTTCTTCATGTGTTTAAATTTGTTTGTCTTTCTGGATTCCCTCCTCCAAATTGCAGTAATGTACAAAGTAGTTCTGGTAGGAAAACTAGGCATCCATACTTGAATAGCTACCTTGAGGTAGAAGGCTGAAAGGAGTGTCTTTGGTCACACTTGTATGTATATATAGATATAAAGGGTAATATCTACTTACTCTTAGAGTGTAGAGGATGGCATGAAATAAAAAAGCTCAGAATTAAAATGAAACAAGGGAGTAGAAGCTAGAAAGTGAAATTACTCCTATCAAAATATTGCACAATCTGACAGTAGATGCTAAACGCAGCACAGCTACGGCAGTGCTCTGAAAACACTGCATCATTAACAGGGATTTTCTTCTTTTTGCAACGTTACATTTTGATAGATTAAATAGCTGCAGACCAGATGTAGGGCAACACGAATATTCACTCTTTTGGACCTATTGAAAAAGGGTGCAAAAGAAGGTGTGCAGAAGGTGTGATGGAGGCTTCAGTTTCAATATTACTGGTTTGGATATTATTAGTTCATCATAAATTTAGTGGCATGTAGGATGTTTTCAGAGCTCATATGTTGGGATGTTTTTTAACTTTTTTGTCTCACAGAAGAAGTCTGTTCACAACAGAAATAATTAGGAGTTTTCCAGCAAAATGCATTTTTGTTGGAAATGCCTAATTATCAAAACAGAAATGCTAAATGAAAATGTATTTTTGTCAGTATGCACACAATGAAACAGCCTGGCATTTCTCAGACACTGAGTGCTGTTTTTCCTGCAGAACATAGAACATTTGCAGACTTTTCAGCCACGTATTCTGGGACTGGAAGCTCTCAGTCACAAAAAAGCATGAGTTACACAGCTCACTGATTCTGAAAGTCAGAGAACCAATCTCAGGTCTGATGTTAGGCAGCCTGCAACCCCAAGGAAAAGCTTTTAAGGCTCCCAGGTTTCTTCCATGAAGACAATCCAGTACTTGCAGTCTCCAGCAAGCACACTTTGTTTCAGAAACAGCAGCTTTTGGTGTATTGAAAAAGCTTTGGGTTTTACTTCATCTCAGTTTAGGATTTTATTTTATTTTTTGAATATTGTTTGCTTACAGAAGCAAGAGCTAGTTCAGAATTACAGTAAAAGAAGAGTAAGAATCTGATCTTCCTACCCATGGATGGGTTTATATTCCTTTGCCTTTATAATTTAGATGTTCTTAGTGAATGCCTAGTTAATTGTATTTACTGACATCAGCACTGTTCTGTGCCTTTCTACTCCACAGCTGGCTACCAACCATTGAATGGTTTCTATTTTTTTTTTTTTATTTTTTTTTGTATCAGTGGTTAAATGACCATAATGCTTCTTCCCTTCTTCCATTTTCTTCACCCTTACTTTCACTGTATTTGAATAAAATATTTTTATACCCTTTCTTAAATATTTTGTATCACATGTCCCTACATACCTTTGGTATTAAAATGTTAAAGGATTTGTTCGCACTTTCAAAAGAACGTCTCAATACAATGCATTCATACCTTTTCTTAGTACCTGCATATGGAAGGTAAACCAGTAAATTTTCTTTTGTATAAACGTTTTAAGGCTACTTGAGGCCTAAATAGAGTAAATTTCAGAGTGAAGTGGGGAATAGTTTATCCTTTACAATCCAGCCAGTCAGGAAGAAAAAACATTACTGTGTGACTGAGTTCTACCTTTGGTAAGATTGGATAGGAAGATGCCTAATGGATATTGACTACTCAAAATACATTAAATGAAAACAGAGTTTAAGTGTTAACTATAGTGAATAAATATATAAAATCAACCTATCCACAGACAGTTCCCAGAGAAAGAAAATAGCCAGTATATCTCTGCAATCTACTGAAATTGATGGTCAGGCTTGCTTGCAATGAGCTGTTGAAGTACTCTACTGGGAAAGCGATTTACTTACCTTACAATGTGAAGTTGTTATTTTTCAAACAAAAATTAACAAAGTTTTTAAGTTCTAACATTAAATCTATTCATTTCCTCCAATTTTTTATACAAAATAAAGAGGAAGAATGAGATTGTCAGTTTCCAACACTGACATTTCTCTATAAAGTCTTACACTTATGGTTGACATTGCTTTCAATTATGGTTACAAAATAGCCCATCTTAATTGTCTTGAACAAGAATTCCAAGAATTGTCTTTGGAGAGTGAGTTGAGCATGAATAAACAGAAAGATAATACAGCTGCTTGAAGAAGGCAGTTCCCATCCCTAGTCGTGGTTTCTGGGTTTTCAGCAACTTGCAAAATACTGAGTCTGTCACCCCCAAATCTTCAATGCTTCATTGGCAGCAGTAGGAAAGAAGGAGCAGTGTTTAGGGAACTTGAGAAAAATACTTAGAGAACTGGGGCATGAGTGTAATTTAAACACTTCTACGTTTTGTAATTTGAATTTGCAACCGTCTGCAATCAGAAGGAGTCCCACCAGTCTTTTCTGTCACTGTCTGCTCCCATGCTAAACAACACTCCAAACATAAGAGCACTACAGCGGCTGGAGGGAAGCAACAGAGTTATACTGGTGGGACATGCAACAATAAGTTCAGTTGTTTATTCTCCACCCATCATTTTCATTGGGAGTTAATAAATGGATATTGCCATTGTTAACTTAAAGAAATGCAAGAAGCCAAGTGCAATAGCAGTGGGCTTGGAGAACTTTTAGCGAAGTAACTGTTACCTCTGATTGCTTTGAATTAGTTTTGACTTTCAAAAGATGGAAAACGTTCAGAGATATCTTAGATATACCACAGATTACATTATGAAGATTAATTCTAACATCCTAAATGAAATAAATAGTGTTTTGGGAGAAGTAGTGATGAGTCATGTGGAAAGTAAAGGTGAAGTGCTCATAATTTCTGAGCATGAAAGTGCAGACTTATTAGCGGAAATCTTTATTGGAAATAATTGCTATTGGAAGTAATTAACTTTTGCATAGCAAATCTCCAACAAAGTCATATAAGTTTGAAGGTGTTGATGAGCATGGACTGAGAAATGAAGTATGGGAAGAATAATACAAATACGTAACAGAAAACAAGAATAGGGTCTGAATGAATTGCTGAAGGCAAAAAATATTCTTACAAAAACACCTGTATCAACCACTGTCGTGGTTTTGGCTGGGGAAAAGTTTATTTTCTTTGTAGAGGCTTGTATGATGCTGTGTTTTGCATTGAGGAAAACATGGGATTTTGATGCTTCTGCTGAGCAGTGCTGCAAAGAGCCAGGGACTTTCCTGTTCCCTGTGCTGCCCTGCCAGCAAGGTCCTGGGGGTGCACAAGGAGACAGAACCAGGACAGCTGACTGACCAAAGGGATGTTCCATACCACATGACGTGCTCAGTAATGCTAGCTTTGGTAAAGGATGAGGGTTTTTCTTCCCAATAAGACATTACACGTGATGAGCCCTGTTTTCCTGGAAGTAGCTAAACATCTGCCTGCCAATGGGAAGCAGGGAATCAATTCCTTGTTCTGCTTTGCTTACATGTGGCTTCTGCTTTGTCTGGTAAACTGTCTTCATCTCAAACCACAAATTCTTGCACTTTTACCTTTCCAGTTCTCTCCTTCATCCCAGCTAGGGGTAGTGAGCGAGCAGCTGTGTGATGTTGAGCTACCTGCTGAGGTTAGATCACAACCACATATGCATTCTCTAACCTTTTCTCTTTAATATTACCTTATACTTTATTGTAAGTGAAGACAGAAAGATATAATAAAGACATCCTATTAAATGAGCTGGATCTGACCAACATACCTTTTCTAAATGAAAAGCTCAATAAATATGATTAAAAAAAAGCTCAAGAGGCTTAGGCATAGTTGTGGGGAAAAAAATAAAAATTAAATTAAATGAGAATCTCATCATTTCCCAAGTCAAGCATGCTTTTGAAGACACGTACAATGAAAGCGTCAGGTTACAAACCTCAGCAATAATTTGCAGCCCAGAGGAGACAGCTGAAAAAAGTCATGAATTGGCAAAGCAGTAATAGTATTCAAAAGCTTAAATATGTTTCAGTTACCAAAAAAATGGAAAGATTTTCAAGTTATGATTCTACTAGTTGAATGTTATTTCCTCTTAAAACATAGAAACCAAGGCTGGAATTTTCCTAAAGACGGAGATATCTTTGAAAGCAAAGGATAAGAGTTAAATACAAATACCTGTATTATACAGTTTGAGATTTCTTGTGGAATTGAATAATTTCTTGCTTCCAAAAGTGACGAGGAAAGGAAATAGGAAGTTGAGAATGTTGTCTGCATATTCATATTGTCCATTTGCCACTGGGAAGGAAACATGGAATAAGCAAATGAATGAACTTAGAATAACTAGATAGAAGGGTTTGCAAGGTTTAGTAATCTGACAGCTACCCAAGCCAGGGGGTATGGAAGAGACTTGCTTGTGTCCTAAGTAGTTTCTGACAATGTAGCAAGAAATTTAATTAGTGGAGGAAAAAAAATGGTATTTTGATTAAGTAGATGAAGTGCTTAGTCCAGTTGTGCCTCCTGCCAGCCAAATCAGTGAATGCTGCAGACAGGTAGGTTTGAAGTTTCAAAATGACGTTGTATTTCCTACCAAAGTAAAGGAATGGGCCAATAGACAGACGTAACATCAGTCAGGAGACCTCACTGATGTGTACTTTCAATCCAAGCAGTAGGGTATTTTAGCCACTGTTAGGAAGTCTTCCAGAGTCTTCTTTTTGATGTCTATTTGATGTAACTGGACAAAAAAGATTTCTGTAAAAATGTTAGAAATTGAGAAAAAAACTAATACAGTACAGGTAAAAAGGAAAAGGAGTAAATTATAATTGCTATAAAAGACAAACCAAACTTTGCAATCAAGAAGAAAGCTAAACTAACAGCAAAAAGCTGTTCTTGTCTATGAAGAGAATAAATAATTTCACTGTGCAGAGACAGCAGAGACCAAAACTTAATGGGAACCTACTGTCACATTCAGTAAGGATGAGAGTTAAATGTAATGACAGTGCACAATGATTAATAGAAATAGGAATTACTACATTGGAAGTAGAAAAAGAGCGCAATGATCTGAATACTTCCAAGTTAGGGAATGTAGATGGAAGAATTATCTATGAAGTGGGCAATAATCCAAATTGAGAAGTAGACACCAGGGAAAAATTATTAGGGTCATGAAGATAAATGGAAAACAGGTTAAAATGCAACCAGTTTCACAAAAGGTAGACCATGCCACTCTAAATCTTATCTGTCTCATAACGTAACAGATTCTCCTAGACAAAAGACAAATGGTAGATCCAATCTGTAAGACTTTTCTGTGGTGCAGCATATAAAAGTATCAGTTAAGTACAGGATTAGCACTATAAAGATGGTAAGTAAGATTCCAGCTAGTGAGGATGAAGGACAAGATAACTGCCAAGAGAAACAGTTTGATGGAGGGAACTTGCTGATGAAGTTTCCAAAGTGTGTTTAAGGACTGGACTTGTGTAGTGAATGTAGCAATAGCTTTGGCACCTTCAGTAGAAGGAAGTATTGAAATATGCAACAAGAACTGAATGACATTGAGGAATACTATGAAGCCCAAAGTGTTAGGTAACATCTGTGATAGCAGATGGGAGGAGTTCAAACACAACTGTTGTATAGTTCCTTCCAAATGCATTAGTCTAGGTATTTCTAGAAACAATGGAGAAATGCTAATGCTGTAGGACATCTTATTGTCTTAGGACAGCCCTTTGCTCACTGTATATGTGGAAGTTTTTGATCAGCCCAAGAGGGCCAACAGAACTTTTGTGTTCTCCAAAACCTTGGCTGAGTAAGCATACATCCTCTAAAAAAATAGTGTATATGCAAACCCTAAAAAAAATATCAGTTATATGTGGCATATCTGTGACCTCTGTCAAACTGAGAGGGAATACCTCAACGTATGTAAATTAATTTATAAATACACAGGGGAGAAATGAGCACTGTTTGAGCTAAAGGCCAGTGCTGACATAAGAACATATGATTTATAAATTTATAAATTTATTTATAAATTTGGAATAGAAATCAGAGGGATTTTTGGCTATATTATCAGGGAGATTCAAGAATAGACTTCAAACAGATGAAACGGCAGGACAAAAGCCCTAACAGTGCTTAAAAGAGGACGGCATACATTTAAATGTATGATCTAGCTGCACAAAGCAATGAAGGATTGGATTCAGTGGCTTAGGACATGCTTTCCATTCTGATTCCCTGGTACGCCCGTCTGGTGAGTTGACTCAGTTAAGAGCTTTTGTTGCTCCTAAGGTTTTGCCTCGCATTGCCTGCAGCAAACACAGCAGACCGTGCAGCACCTTGATGAGAAATAGCAGCATCACACTCTCTCCAGACAGCTTACATAGTCACTCATGTTAAATGCAGCTGCATATGCCTTGTTTCTCAGGGCAGAAGCACACCCAGTTTGTATAGCTGAGATAAAAGAATGCCATTCTGGAAGAGCATGACTGCACAAATAAATTAATAGATTCAGCAGAATAGTATAAACGAAGAATCCAAGTTGATTGAATTGTAACCTTGGTTTTAAACACAATTAGCCTCATATACAGTAGTACAGAATCAAGTTCAGCAGACAGCTTCTACTGAAACAGAAAGACACATGGCAATAAAACAAGCCAAAAAAAATTACTGAGTGGTAAAAGTAGAGATTTTGCTTTTATTTTTCTAAGTATTTCTGTTGTGGTCTTTCTGTTAACATTGAGGACAACAGTTAAAAGGTTAAGTGTTTCACCACTGTTTTTCTGCATAGACTGATTAAATTTGTCATGGTCTGATGGTCTACTATGCACATGGAGTGAACAGAGTAAACTCATCTTTTTGTGGACCCCTTTATTCTTATAAGTGTAGGTTTCTCTCTGCCCACAGCTTATCTTAAAATATTCTTGCCAAGAGATGGATAGAAAGTAACCAGAAATGAGGCACCACAGTGAAAATGCTGACGGGAAATTAGAGCAGTGTAATATAAGTGTTTTAACTTCACATAAAAACCACTTTCCTATCTAGATCGGAGAGGATTAAAACAGATTGCAGGACTCATTGTACCTTGTGCTTTTTAATTAGACAGACTGCTGGTACTGCAGGGATACCAAACACAGGCTTGTTTTTTCTCCAGTCTAATGGTGGAGGCAACAAAGAGAAGCAGAAGAGAAAGGAGCATTTCCACTTCTCCCAGTATCCATTAAAGTAAAATAAGCCATATCAGGCAAGCGTTTTGCCCTAACAGGCATGTATTTAAAAAAGACACTCTGCTGTAAAGTTTTTCTAATAATACCATTTGAGAACTATGAAATTATGCACATATGAGCAAAACAAACGTGGCTGGTGAGGGGTGCAGCTGTGTTGACCAAGAGAATGAACTGCTAAGCGGCTCCCAGGGGTGGTGCCAGGCCTCTGCTGGGGCCTGTCGTGGCTGGATGCTGGCCTTGAGCACAGGCAGCCAAGTGCCCCTAATGGTGAGACGCACACAATCCTGACAATCCTTATGCAGAAGGAGAAAAAAAATCACACGAAGGAAATATTTTCATTCCAAAACATTTTTTTATTGCTCACTAGAATCTTTAGGTATTTTCCACTCAATATATTCTTAATTGTGTCCACCAATAAATAGCATATGAGAGAAAGGAGGGTGCTGCTGTACAACAGGAAACACAAACCACTGTATTTTATCTCCATTAAAACAGACAAGTACAAGGGCCAGATCTTTGAGAATCCAGTGTAAAATGCAGAGTGCATTGTATGATTGCTTCACATTACAATTTGTATGCAACATTTGTGATTAAGTATAAGCAGGGGTTGAGTAGCCAACAGTAACAGACAATATTTCATCTCTATTGTAGCAAATTGAGAATGCAAGCAGGCAACAGGAATGGAGGAGCGTGGTCTTCTACTCGTGTTTGAAATGGCAGGGGCTAAACTTTCTTAGGCTTCTTTTCTTTCTTTGACCAATTAGCAGTGATGCTGATGTCAGGTTTTCAATATTGTTGAATTGAATCTGATGCCTTTTAGTTTGGATTATGGATGCCATGGGCAACAATGATGGAATGAGACATATGCCCTGCAGCTCAAGCATCCTTCACACAGTGAAAACCTTCTCATTGGACAGAAAAGAAAAAAAAATGTGGATGAACTAGCAACAAATTTCACTTTGCATCACAATTGAGTTCAAAGGGCAAGACTAGGCCATAAGTCATCACTTCTGACTGTATCCTCACAGTTTACCTTGGAAATAGCTGGAGGTTATTAAAGTGTGAAGATAGCCAGCACCTCTTGTTATCTTTCTCATCAGGATAATTAACACTTTTATTCAGACATTCAGTCTTCTGCAGTTGGAGAACAGAGAAGACATGCTAAAACTTATCTCATTGTTTTCTGCCCCTCTAGGGACCTATAGATTAAAGGCCCGAGGGATCAGGCCATACATATAAAGGCTTACATGGTTGAGCAACACCTTTGTGTTTGGTACTATGTGGTTTTTACAAAACTGGGGTAGTAGACCCAATTTCTTACATGACAAAGATCCTAAAATCGTAGAGTCAAAGAATGGCTTGGGTTGGAAAGGACCTTAAAGCCCATTCATTTCCAAAGCCTCTCCCATGGGCACGGTTGCCACCCATTAGAATCCCAAACAGAGCAACCCTTCCTTCCCATTAGGAGCAAACAGAAACATCTCCCTCCCAGGCTAGAACAAAAATAGTCAGGAAGAGTTTGAGTTCCAGTCCCAGCCTACAGCCAACCTGACCCAGCTCTCTTATTAATAAAATAATGTATCTATAACATCCAGCTATGCAAACAGAAACGTTATACAACTTCATAACTCCATAACTCTGAGCATTCACCCTACCTGGTACTCCTGACTGGAGAGTACGTGCATCCCACAGGGCAATTTCTGCACCGGGTCACAGAGATCTTCATTGAACTTCACAGTGAACTTCATAGTGAACAGTATTTGAGGTGAAAATAGAAAACATTGTGAAAACAAACTCAGTCTCTAGATCAATTCATCAAACTGAGTGGAAATGTCTATTTGCTATGTAAATATAATGAGAGAAATTTGGCTTTTGCTGTAT
The DNA here is from genome assembly GCF_016699485.2 of Gallus gallus. NCBI lineage: Eukaryota > Metazoa > Chordata > Aves > Galliformes > Phasianidae > Gallus > Gallus gallus. The sequence goes on along the minus strand of NC_052534.1, from coordinate 62,762,413 downwards.
TAGTTCAGCCCACTCAGGTAGTCATGTGTGAAATTACCCAAGGGGAAAAGACAAAAGACAGTGCAGGAACCATTATTTGCTTTGTTTGGCTTTGCAACATACATTACAAACTGAATTAGTTTGGAAAACAGAGATATTCATCAGACTGCACAGACCACCAACTAGAATGAAGCATTGGTGGGAACTGCCTGATTGGAGGGCATGGAGAGTGTCAACAAGAATACAGGACTAAATGAATTCCACCTGATATGGAAATGTTTGTCTCTCTTCATCAGTGCAATTTTTAGGAGATTGTTTCTCTAGAGGGTTTAAAAGTTGAATTAATAGGCCTTGATTTCTTTATTCATTTTTGTCAAAATGTGGAGAATTTCTAGACAAGGTAAGGGAAATGGTAGTTACTCTGTTTTGTAGTTTATCAGTGAATATAGTCATATAAGAAAAAAAAAATCCTTCTTCAGATTCAGAAAGCACAGCTAGGTTGCCACAAGCTAGGAGCTGCATTACCAACCAAGATATTCAGTCTTTACTACTGCTGTGAAATACAAATGGAATTGGAGTGCCATAGCTGAAAAATCTGCTCTCTCTATTTCCAGTTCAGTGGATCAAGTGAAAGGGAATTTGCATTTTCATAACCAGTTGCAATAATGGTCATGATCATTATGATAGCTTAGTGAAAAACCAAAATTAGCAAATCATTGTGTTTCTTTGTCAGCATGGACTTTTCTGCAGACTCACATCTGTCAGGTTTTGTCAATGTGGATGTTGTTTTCCCCTTGTGCAATGGTAACATGGATGTGGACATCTGTGACAGTCAGAAATACTTGTTTGCAAATTCCCTGTGCAGAAGGCAGTCAGTTAGTGCAGTGTTCCCTAGCTGTGATACAGGGATTTTTTATAACCATTCTTTCTGTTTTCCCTCATAAAGTCATGATTTATGTGCTGAAGAATGACTTGCTCTCTCCCAATCCAGTCTTGAATTTACTGCCTTCTGAACAGTTTTTCTTCCTTTTTATTTTCTTCTGCCGTCGTTGTCTTATCACAATTGAAGATGATGAAATCAGGAGCACTGTTTGCTCCTCATCAGGAAATTTCTTTTGCATCTATTTTTTTAACAGGATTACTTTAAGGCACAAGAAACTCAAGCAGAAATACTAGTAATGTTTTAGCCATAATAGTTTACAAATATATGAAAGGCAAGTTTTGCACATAGAGATAATAAGAAGTAGGGAATAAGAAGTAGTGGGTTGGGTGGAGGTGAATTCTGAAAGACTTAACAGTTCATTCTGAATTTTAAAAAAAAAGTTTTCAATTAACTTATTCCCAAAATATACAGTTTTGAATCGCATGAAATGAAAATACTGTGCATGAACTAAATTTCAAATAAGCTTTTTAAACTTCATCCACAATTGCATGAGTGCTGTTGTGTTACACACACACACACACAAAATTACTGCAGTAATATTTGAGTTCATTCTTTCTCAGTGTAAACGGATATGTGCATGGATAACAGAAAGTGGGACTGGTTTTACCATGTGTTTTCTGTGGTCATCTTAGCCTTAGTGCTGCACTGGTTTTCTGGCAGAGTTGTACATTAGCACCTCTCAACGTGAGAAGCTATATCCCTGCTCTTGCAGCTAATCCATCAGATGCCATTAGCTTTTTGGCTAAGCCTGTCTGGGTGAATGCATTCAAGTACTAGTACAAGTACAAGTTTCCCTAAGGAGCATCTCTTAGATAAATACCAGAAACATCCACTCACCCAGAATCAATGTAGTTTTTGATAGACTGAACAAATCTTGTTATACATTTTATCATGTTGAATTTGACTAGTTTTTTCTTTGTATGTGCTTTTCTTCAAATTGACAGACACTAAGATGAGCTTCTCGTATGCTGAAATCTAATAGTAATTTAACGCAAGCTATTTTCACTGCAGGTAGTCGATAATGTTTAGAGACAACATACTATTTGTCTTTCTAGTATTTAATTGTTGTAAATATCTTTGTGTGTTCCCTGTTCAGTACTGGTGACTGGGAAAGCATTTAGAGACACACACTTATATGAGAGCAGAGCAGCCATGTTGAGATGTGAAAGGCTCATCTATTTGATCTGACTAATACATTTTCACAGATGTCACTGATGACATCTGAAATGTTACTGTAACCAAAGACTTAGATTTTCCTCTGAAAAAAATGGGGTCTCTGTCTTTCCTGAAGAGAAAATACTGTGATTTTCCTTCTTCATTCTGTAGCAAGTTAATCTGCCTTCTTCTGACTCAGGTGCTCAGAAGCCCTGTTCTTTATGTACATACTGCTTGGCAAAATTGGGCAGTAAGCAACAATACAGTGAGTCCCTAGGTCTTATGTTGCAGTGACCTCCATTTGAGTCCAGACTGAATGCAAAATACAGTGTTTCAATGTGTTTAGGGAATGTGTTATACAAGCAAGTTACAAAATAAAATGTCAGTTGCTAAATATCATTTACTTTTAAACTAAATTCTTGCTTCCAGAGAACTTGCGCATTGTTGCAGCCCATGTTTGTCTTACATGACAGTCAGAGAATTGCATCTAGCAGAATAGTATGTAGTATGTATAATCAGTCTAATATAAAACTCTTTAGATTAAGGAATTGGATTGATCTTGTGAAATGCTGAATTAATTGCCTAACTCTGCCTTAGGCCCCTGTGTGATCTGGGGTGAATAATTGTCTCTTTGTGTCTCAGTTACTCAGCTGGAAAATAAGAATGTCTTCTTTTGTCTACTATGTTTATTAAGATCCTAACTGACTCAGAACAGGAATTGTTCTGAGGTTTTTTTTTGTTTGTTTGTTTGTTTGTTTAATTTATTTATTTTGGCTGTTGCTGTGTACCTGTATGCAGCAAACAGCACAATAGGTGGGAATCCAATCTTTAATTTTTCCTCTATGTTTTTACTGCCATCCATGATATCTTCAATAACTTACTCCATCTATTTTATCACTAAGAAAGAAAGAGGATCTCTACTCTATTTCCCAGTTATATCTGGATAGTGTATCTGGCAAACATCAACAACTTGACTCTTCCATCTTGACTTAGTTTTGGTACATTGTTGCTTCAGTTTGGTTTGACTGTTGTTGTTCTCTTTCTTTTATTGCAATGACATTTTCATCTATCTCACTGAGGTTCACCTAACCACAAATTTAGATACAGCATGGACATCTCTGGCTGCAGAGGGAAGGTAAAGCACTCATCATTATTTCTGCCTGGTTAGGAAGTAGCTGAGATCTGAATCCTACTCTTTTAGGAATTATTGACTGGACACATTGTGTGTATCAGTTTGGTTCTCTATTTTGTAAACAGGTAAAGAAGGAAATCAAGTGCTACTTTCTTTTTTAAGTGATAAGAAACTGAGAGCCATCTAAAATCATTTTCATTTACAAAATGAATTCATATTAGGGTGAAAAATCAATGTCAGGACTCAAGAGCTTGAACAGCTTGCTATTATCCTGTATAGCAAGGAAGGATGTGGGATCTGGAAAGGCATGCAAACATGGATATTTTTAAAATATCTTTTCTTAGAGTAATTATCTGTCTATGCAAAGTGAGAAATAAGTTAGAAAATTGAAGCACAATATCATTGTCTATTAGTATCTTAGTGAAAGAGAGGAATTGCACACTGCTTAAGAGCTTGTGTCTTGGTAGTGCAGTTGTGCATAGAATGGAAGTGCGAAATGATTTTCTCTCACTACATTTCTTTGGAATAGCTTTCTCTGCTGTTTTTGAAGCCATCTCTTTTGCTGTTTAATAGTGGTGAGTCTCAACAGGTGAGGTTTGCAGGTCAAAATAAAGAAAAAATCTACACGTAGACAGAGCAGTAGAGTATGCCTGGAAATACCATCTTGAATAAAATACAGAGATTTCAGCTGGACAGTCTTAGGAACGCAGTACAGCAAATACGTTACACATTTGGTGAACTGTCTCCATTCTCCCGTCACACTGCTGGATTCACAGTCACTTTAAGAGGGAAAGTATCTGTTGACTTCAGAGGACTTCAGGTCCTCTGAAGAATAGTGAATGAACAAAGATTTTTCAGGTGCTTACAGTATATATTCCTATATTAACCTTATTAATGGCCCTTCTGGAGTGGCAAGGAGCTACTGCAGAAAGCAGTTGAGGCTGAGCTTAACTTGTTTCTAATCAAGAGAGGAAGGTAAACACTGGTATTGCTACAGGGCTGTCAGGATCCTGATCTCTTTGGAAAAGCTGTGCGTAGATACAAATGATTTGCAGGCCTTTGTTTAGATTTCCTCTGCTACGTTCAAAGCCTTTCTCCCAGGCTGGAGAGCTGCCACAGTGAGAATATTACTGGGCAAAAGAGCTCACTGGCAGAGAGAGGAATGAGAGGTATGGCCAAGAGGAGTGGAAAATGGTTGAGTTGAAGCCACAGAATAAAGAGAAAGTGAAATGTTTTTGGCTGGACAGCTCCCAGAGCAAGAATGAGGGCATATTTAGCTGCTGGAAGCCTCATGGAGTCCTCACAGCAGGACACAAGGCAATCACAGGTCTGGCTGGCACTCTCATTACACAGCAGAGCAAGCCAGCTGGCTGCCCTGGGTGAGAAATTCAGTCATAAGACAGAAACGAGGGACAGTGGGAAACTAGGGAACTAGATCCCCGTTTGGGAAACTGGGACACGTTTTACTCTTCAGTTTTTCTTCTGCTTAATTTAAGCCACTGCTGCCAAATGCTACACAAGTTCATGAAATGGAGGAGAAAGTGTTGGAGAAAAAATAAACTGGAAGGGAAAAAAAATAAAAGTCCACCAGAAAATGCTTTGAAATGACAGACTTGGATTTCATTGCCACATGAGGGAGATCTAAACCTGGGCCGGCCCTTTTAGAGCTGTGTCACATGGGAAGAATCCATCAGCAGACATACTGTTATGCTCATAACTGAGTTCATTCTTGATGGCACAGGGAGATGACTCCCATCAAATCATACTACCAGGTGACAGGTGAAGATCTGATGGCTTCCCTGGAAAAATGCAATGAACAAGTGATGAAAGCAACATTCTTCCTACATTGGAATCCTTCTGACTCCTTCTAAACTTTCCCTGTTATGGTGTTTTTCCCCTAAAACATATACACCAGCTGGAGGAAACAAAAACAGGTGCAGATGTGTCACTTCATGATATGTGCCTAAGGCTTTTGAAGGTAATTCAGATTCTGTATAAAGAATAAATAAGTCAAATGCTTCCTTGGGTGGGAAGCTGTACACAGGTTCTGTAGATCTATTAAATGAGACAAAATTAGCATTTCTACAAAGTTACCTTAAGTAAAATTTGCTTTTACTATTGTGATTATTTCTTTGAATGTTGAAAGCAGTATTACTAGAAAGCTTCTGCCAAGGTAATAAAGTCTGATCTATCTATTTTGTTCCATGCTGAAATGATCTGATGTACCATATAAGTTAGGATTAAATAACAGATTTGCAGACACTTCTATGTAAGATAATAAAGTACCTCATGAAGCAGTCAATTACAGGCTATAGTTAATTGTTGGTGTTGAAGTATGAACCCCTAGCAGCTGCAGAGTACAATCACTTTCTAAAGTCCCACTTAATAAGAATCTGTGTTACAAATCCATGAACAAATTTGCTGGACAGTTTACTCATCATGTATTCACACACAAAGCATGCAAGAAACAATAACTTCTTGTCTAGGATCAAGAGACAAGTTATATGGACTTAAAGCCATTTTTGTATCCCCCTTAGCAGGAAACACACACAATGTCTAAGGCTAAAATTCAGTTGTGCTTTTAGATCCCTGTTTTTACCTTTACCTACATGAAGTAATATGTTGCCAAGTTATTTCTGTTATATTCTTAGTCCAGGCACACTAAGTCTAAACATGTCAAAAAATTCAAGCTGACCTCTGATCTAGTGGAGCTCTATGCCAAAATATTCATGTGCTTAAGTTTTCACCTAACTGCCTTCCACAAATAGTGTCAAATCTCTTGAGGTCAGCCCAGAGCATGTTTCACAGCAGATGGTTGTCCTGTTCTAACACTAAATCTTCTATCATCTGCTTTCAGTTTACAAGCAAAAGAAGCTCTAGGTAGGCTTTTTAAGCACCTTTATTAAAGTAAAATGTTAATGGTGTTTTGAATGTTATTTAATTTATTTATATGCTCATTTAATTATATTTTTATATTACCCACTGCACCTTATACTTCACTAACAGGGTTTGGCTATAATTAGCTTCATATTTGTCCACTACCTGTCAGAAACGTGTGAAGATGATAGAACCCCACACTGGAGCTAGAAACACTTGCACTCAGAGAGGTAGTTCACTTGGCTAAAAGCACAACAAAATCAGTTGTTGACCATTGACCACAGCTCAGCTTTCCGAAGCCCCATCTATCTAATTCTTAATACATCTGAGCCTTGGAAAAGCACCAGCTAGCAGTTGGTTGTGGAAGATAGGGGAATTAATCGGAACAAAACAACTTTCAAACAGATATTACCCCAAAAGTTTGCCATCCTGTTGACAGGTTTGTACTGTGATGTGCACGCCACAAGAAGTACCTGTGCCTACCTCTGTCCATGTGTCTTCATGAGCTCAGGATAAGCAGTGCTGTGTCTAATGTCTGTACTCTTCTTTTTGCTCAGTTTTCAGGACTTTACTTGTTATCGTTCTTCACCATCCTCGTTGGGCTGGTTCTTTACTCCTCCACATCTACGTACGTAGCCCAAGATCCTCGGGTGTACAAGCAGTTTCGAAACCCTTCAGGACCTGTTGTAGACCTGCCAACCACTGGCCAGCTGGAGCCTTCAGTAACATATACCAGCCTGGGGCAGGAGACAGAAGAGGAGCCTCACGTCAGAGTTGCTTAAGCCCAGGGTCATGGGTCGCCTGCTGATGATTCAGTGGAGCTCGTATATCCATTATCTCTGTATTGTACATAGAGAAAGGTATTTACCAGGTGCAGTTACACTGGTGAGCTGCAAGGTAGCAAATAAGGACAGCTCATAAAAGTGCAAATTAGTTGTTCCAGGGTGTTCATTGCAAGGAGATTCCACGTCCCTTGTTTATGATGTGAACAGCAAGTTTGCCATACAAACTGCTGTATCTGAATCAGTCTTTCAAACTACCTATGAAAGATATTCAATATAGAAGCTGAAATTACAAGAAGAAATTCATGGAAGAGGGTATTTGCACCCACTGAGAGATATTATGCCTAAGCCACACCAGTTGTGGAAAAGACGCCTTTTTACAGCAAATACACTTGTGCAGTCACTGTTGATTTCTCTCTAAGATTTGTTTGTTTGCACAAAATAGATGCGTTACTCATGGTAACAACACCCTGACACATTTTTGCTAGCACCTTGAATTTGGTGAGGGAAATACAATAAATTAATCTGTGCTATCTAGTTGCCCTTTCTAGGTAATCTATTCCATGAATCCAGAGGAGGGACAACTTACAATATCCGTCTCTATTCTAGGAATAGGTATAAGGTGAGCATTTTAGCCTTTCTATATTTGCAAGTGAAGTACTCTAGCATTGACCTCTCTATGATCCATGGCAGATTTCCTAGCAGCTGAGGTTCTGCATCAGGTGATAGGGAGTTAATTTCTCTGTAGTTGTGACTAACACAGATTTCTTACTTTTTAAATTTTAATCTGTTAAAGAAAAATGCATTTTCTAGTTTCCTATGTATTGTACCTCTCTATGGTAAGATGACATATCATGTGGATCAGGGCACTTATTTTAGATACTCGGTGCATCGAGGGCGCCTTCTACTGTTCCAGTTTGCTTAGTCTCCTGTGGTTCATTGTTCTAACAATAGCTATGTAGAAATGCGTTAGTTTTTCACCAAAACCCACAAATTGTAAAAATTGGGAAGATTATGTGAGGAATTCATGAATAGGAACACTGGACCATCTGCTGGTGTAGCACAAAAGCATTCATACCAGCAGGATATAGCCAATTATCTTTCGTTAACTACAAAACTAGCAGAAGAATTCAGCAGTTTTCTTACATTCCTGGGAATATATGAAAGCAGTTAAGGGTGTGCTCTGCAACTGCAAATCTGCTCCACGAGCCTTATCAGAAGGGGGAAAATCTTAGCTGCAGCCATGAGAATCCACTATGTGTGCTTTTCTGAGAGCACAATAAGAAGTAATCGCTATTTCAACATCCATCATCTATTTTTAATTTAAAAATAAGGAGAGGGAGATGGCATAATGCCTAACAGGTAGGAAAGAGATCCAGGAGAGCTTGGTTTTATTCACAGATTTGCCACATCTCTGCATCATCTGGGGCATGACTTACCTTCTGTGTGGCTGCGTTTCCCAATCTGTATATAAGGGAATAGTTACATTTTACCTACCTCACAGGGGTGCTACGGGACCAAGTTACTATAAAATATTTCAGGATCTTTAGAAGGAAGGAGCTTAAGGAGTACACAATAGTGATGTGAAAGTGTATATATATTCATTGTATTTGAACATGGGGTTTACAGCTGGGCTGATGAATATTTTGCTTGTGGGCATAAAAGGTGAATTTGATTTGAATGGCATTTTGCTGAGGAAGTCTATCTAACGTGCAAATGTAGGTCTTCATACTTGAAAAATACAGCTTTCCTATTTCTATTCTAAAAAAGAAAAAAAAGAACAAAAAGCCTGTACTCTGGAGATTAGAAAGGCCACAGGTCAACCAAGGAGGATGAATTTCTGCTGAGGTAACTTCCATCTTTTATAGTCCTGTTCTGCTTTAGGATAGAAGAGACTTCCCTGAAGCAGACTGGGAGAAATATCTATACAAATATATGTGAAGTGACAAATGCCAAAATGCTGCTGAACAGCAGACATATGTTTTCTCTTACTTGTGCTGTGGCTGAGGAGAAAAGGCGATTTCTGTCCCATCGTGTTTAGGCTGCCTGCCAGGCTCCTGCTGCAGCTGAGGGATGGGTCTGCAGTATTGTCAGGTCTGCAGTATTGTCAAACCATACTCAAAGCCATTCTAAAACCTTCAGTTAAGATTCCCTGATTTTTAAATCCAAAAGAATGAGATTTTTTTTCTTGCCTTCTGTTTTTAAATCTTCTTTAGTATACATCTTTCCAAGCTTTTTCTCCTAAGCCTTTGAAGAAAAAAAAAAAAAAAAAAAAAGAAGATTCCACAGAGAAATAGAGTCCATTTTCTGGGAATGTGGAGGAAAGCTCAAATGCTACAGGATTCGAGGTTAAAATGAACATAAAAATTGACCTCCCACACTCAAGAATGATCGCCTGGTACTTCAGGTTTGCAGGGTGGAAGTCCAGGTGGGAAGCATGTGGTTCACTTGGATGGAGCCCTTGCGTAGAGTTGGGCCAGTGAGCATCCTGGCTCCAACCCTGTTAGGTTTCATACCTTCACAGGAGCAGGGGCTCGGGCTGCAAACACCACAACACTGTTAGGTACTGGGAGGCAACTGGCAGGCACCTGTCATCTCAGTCTTTTTGCTACCTTTTATACCAATTAAATACCTTTCTCTGAATGTTAGTCCCCATGTTGATCTTGAGATCATTGAGGATGGTGTGCGTGTTTGTTCCATGTTTACAATTCCTTTGTTTTGCATAACTGTTTTGGTTTATTTCATTATTAGTATTTATTTTCAAGCCAAATGTTTGTAGTCCTTCCACCTCTCTCTCTTCATTTTTCATACACTAACTTGTAGATGTTTGTTGGAGTCTTCTCAGAAAGAGCTGGGCAGAAGGCATTTCCTGGGCACTTTGCTGGACTGGGAGATTTACACACAAGAGTTTACAAACCATGGATGTCTACGATGTGCCATCTGTAGTGATTTTTAGAGGCTATTTTTAAAAGCTCTGTCCTCTGGAAATAAGGTGTGAATGTCTGGGTGTACACTCGATGCCCAGCCACCATCCTCTGTGTTATCTGCACAGGAGGAGTCCCATGTGCAAAGTGGGTCTGCTTCACGTTCTGCATCTCCCATTAAAAAAGGTGGGAACTTCAATTAGCACCAATGTGCTAGCGCTGGACGGACTCTAAGGAAGACAGTAGTATAGCTTTACAAGTATTGACTGTGAAGCTGGGGTCTAGTGAAGGAAAACATTACTTCTACCCACTTGTTTCCTGCAGTTCAAGACCTCAGAACTCACCAGCAGAGGTTCAGCTATCTAGCTGGCAGCTACTCTCCATAGATCCTTGCCTGAACAAACTGAAGCCCTGTTACACTGTTGGCGCTGAGCAGCCCTTAGCAAGACTGATGTAATTTTCTGCTACTGGATGAAAACCTTTACTGGGAGACAAACCTTGTCCTTGTTCCAGCTATAAACTTTCAAAACAACACAGTGAAAGACCAAGCAATTGAAAATTTTGCACCATTGTGTCATATGAAAAAGTTTCAATGTATAGTGTAGAGATTGCTAACTTGTGCTATTAACATTTTGACAAGCGTGTAGTATTGTTTTCTTTTTTTAAAAACCATTTAGTATTCCTGAGCTAGCTACGAATATAAATTTTACCCCATGGGTAGGATTTTACTGTTAAACACCATAATAAAGCACACTAATCTTGACACCGCAGATGGAAATATGAACCAAAACCAAAACCAAGCAAATGGAATCCCAACCCCAAATCCTGCATAAAAAAAAGCTGAACAAACCTTCCTTCATTTTGATATTTGCATGCTCCTATATGGACTGGCTGTGGCAATGTAATGCCTGTATAATGTTTTCAAATAAAAAAAATGCTTTATGAAATCATGGTTATTAGTTTCCTTGTCTTCTTCCTTACTGGTTTCTTAGAATCATATCCTTTTTCTGAAGTGTAAATCTTGACCAAGGACATGTTTTTGTGCGTGTGCTGAGGACTTCTTTCCCCTGGGAAGTGGTTAAGCTACAGCTCCTTCTGAGGGAGCAATTCAGCCTCTACAAACAGGTGCCATCAGGCTCACTCAGGTATCCTACCTGGCCCCCATTTGCTGCTCCGGAATGTCACAGGGTCTCCTGTATGCCCCCTGTCTCACCTACTGCATTGCAAATCCAGCAGTGCTGCAGTCATTTGCTGGTTTATGTCTGATTTTGCAGTGTGAATGTTTCCTGAGTTATGAAGAGCTCCAGAAGTTTAGTTATTGAGCATTGCTTTATCATGCTAAAAGTTGATCTGTATTTTCCTCCAACTGTGCTCAAGGGTCTCTCCAGCATTACAGAAATCTCTTTTTATTGCCTAGCTAGAATTCAGACTGACTTTTTGAGCCATACCAAGAGTAATTGCTTGGAATTACTCTATAAATTGATCATAAATACCTAAAAACAGATGTTTCTTTGTTTCACAACAAACATGTTTCCACCCCGCAGGACACCAATCACGTTCAAGCTACCAGTCCCCCTTTGGTTTTTGTTTGTTTAGCATTAGCTCTCCAAAATACTGGAAATCCAAAAGCTGCCTGCTTAACATCAATATGCCATAGCATATGACTCAGGAAGCAGTATTTTTTACAGATGTAGATGTTACTGTATTAAGTCTGCTCCACAACTAAAGATAAAAGATTTGCAAAAGCTTTGCAAATTGTTTGCATAGCCATAGACCTCTTGCCCAGCAACTGCCAGATGGTCACCAAATGCTAACAGCACAGCAGTGGTAGTGACATTAATGTAAGAGCATCGGAAACATCATCCTCCCTCTCCATTTTGAACTGGGGGGTCATGCACTGCTGTACTGTATTCTGCTGTATTGAGAAAACTCATTCCATAGGGCTGGGATCACTAATTAGTCACAGACTGGCTGTGAGCCATCAGTGTGAGACAAAAAAAAAAGAAAAGAAAAGAAAAGAAAACCAACACACAAATTGATTACAAAAATCTAATTGTATCCCTTGGATTTTGCAACTCTGTTGTAGCTGGGATTTCAGTTTCAGTGCACAGCTCACAGTGTTTCTTTAGGCCACTTTGTGGCTGGATGGCATGGAGCAGCATCTGCATCCATGGCCCCATGAGAACTCTCCCTGGAGTGCAGGAAGGTTGTTGCTGATCCGCTCCTGACCGGTTTCCCTTGGGTAAGGAAGATTCCTTCCTGCTCTAAAGCAGCCATGAGGAGGAATCAGAATTTGGCTTAAAGCAAATGATGAGGCTCCATGTGGAAAGTCAGCACCCTCTGCAGCCCTTTCTCTTGTAAAAGAATAAACTTGACATTGTTTGGCAGCATTTTTTTTTCCTATTAGTTCCATTTTTAATTCAAAACTGCACCGAGTTCCTCTGGTATTTACAATATCAGAATCTGCCCTTCTGTATATATTCTATAGTTGTAGAATCTTTTTAAAGAATACAGATATTGCCAATGCCAGTATACTAGACAGATATTTGTGAATTGAAATGAGGTAAAGCTGATTTTATCGAACTGCAAAAATTTTATTCTTCTTCAGATTGTCGTTTATAACCCTGAATCATAGTTGGCTTTTCTATGACTCCTGATTACATACAATGCTCTCAGGCAATTGCCTAGTGCTACCCTTATCTTAATAATGCATCATTAATTCCTTACTGTCAAATGCATTATTTATACTAACTATTGCATTTTAATCACCATTTGTTGATAACAGTGGACTTATCCAATTTTCATATAACTGTGAAGTTATCATCAATATGAAATCTTCCCACCCTCCCTATGTGAAATCAATATACGTTCTTGTCAAGAGCTAACTATTGGATTTGCCATGGATAAATGCACGACTTTTTAATTCAAGACCTTACTAAAGAAGAGAGAGAATGAATATGTGCTGAGTTTACATGATCACTGAGCACTGAAATGCTAAGAAATTCCACTATGTTGGACTTTGAGACACTTTGCATACAGAACAGTAACTCTGGTAGTTGATAGGCTTTCATCTTTACAGATGCAGGATACCTGCAAGCCTATGGATCGACATCAGGCAAGGTCATGCATATTTAACTTCATGCTGCCTGTAGTAGCCAGTTTCACAGAAGCCTGGCTTTCTGCCACGTTCATAGCAAAACTGGCAATGACAATTTGCATATTCTTAAAATGAGTGCTTGCCTAAATGAAATTCCTGAGTGAGAAGGGGGAAGGGACTGGAGTAATCACAACAGTAATCTGAACAGTCTCATTATGTGACTCCCTGTGACTTTTTGCTTGAATCATCTAATGTAGTTCTTGGCATTGAACAGATACGCAGATGCTAAGTAGGCCACACAGTTATGCAACCATCAAACTGGATTTTGTAAGAATTTATGTCCCCAGACTTCTTCTGTGAGTCTACACTTTCATTAAGAAAAGAGAGTACCCACAAAGCAAGATGACAACTTTGTTCATGTTAAACTGTTGCAGTTCAGATGTGCCACTCTCAGCCTCCCTTCAGCAGGATGCAGTTAACAACCATGCTGACAAGGAGCGTTGGAGTTGCGGGAAGTACTCTGCGGTGCAGCCTTGGAGCACACTGCTTCCTGCAGTGCAAGAGGCACACAGCCAGCAGGCAGGTGAGAAAAGCACCTAAATCAAAATACCCCTTGAATACAATTCTGCTATATACTATTCCTATTCAGCCAATGGTATAGCAATTATATGCAAGTCATTTGTGATTTGAAAAAACGGGTCCAAGAAAATATGCTTTTGCCTGCCATTTGACTAACAGAGAAGGTAAAAACTCTTACTTCCTGAAGCTGTCTCTGGTATTGAAATTAAGAAGAGTGGATGGTGGAGGATGAGCCACAGGTATCCCTGCAGTCACTGAATATAGCAAGTCCCTAACAAAAAAACTATATTATTTCAGGTTGTGGAAGTGACATTTAGACTGAATGAGTGATGGTAACCTGCATCAGTTCTTCTTGGAAGAAAAAAAGAAACAAACATAAAGCAAAATGTCTCTCCTATTTGTAATGACTTAAATTAGTTACAGAGTTAGCACTGGCAATCCATTCACATAGAGACCAGCTTCCTCTTCCCAGCTCTTCTCTCCTGCCACCCATGTTTCCTCTCTGCAGATGAGTGCACCAACGAAAGGCTTACGGGTTCTTTTTTGTATGTTTGTTTGTTTTCTTTTGCTAGTTTATTTTTAAGGAAAGGGGAAAAAAGTTTATCCAAGGTACAGCCATGAAACTTGCAGTTTCTCCTCCTTGATCAAATGCGTACTTTGAGCTGTGTTTGGTGCAAATATGAGCTGAGGCTGAACTGGTTGGCATTTGACATCACAAGCTGTGAAGAGGGTTCTGAATGCTTATCCCCCAGATCTAAAATTTCACTTATACTGCAGACCTCACTCCATGAGAGAGACTGGATGTACAGACTCGGCTGAGATTTTTCTCTTAATTTCCTTCATTTACATGGTCGCGTTCATCATGTAAACTCAGCACGCATCCTCATTATATCCTAGGTACTGGTGGGGAGGAATGTGTGACCAAGACAGCACAGGAAAGCTTGTGCTGATACAGCTATCAGACTTTAAATTTTGTGGATACATGTAGGACTGTGGTCTGCAGAGCCAGCAGTCTGGCACGTTCCACACGTTTACTTTAGTGAGAATTACTGTTGTAAACTGCTGAGCTAAGGAAAGTAATTGCAGCAGCTGCACTAGCAATGGCTTCTATCACTACTGTGGAAAGAGAAACATCTGAGCCAGCTACAGCACAAGTATTTTATTATGACAAGGGAATATAGGTAGATTTTGCTATGAATGCACATCATAAAATACCTGGGAGGGTTGATGTCCATCAAAAAAATACCCCAGCCTTCCCATTTTAATTTGTATGCTTTCCTTGTGCTTCTACCATGCTTTCTGCCCACGTGTGACACCAAGAGAACTTTTTCTGCCTCAGTGTTTGAAACTTGGAGCAAAATAACACACAAGGCTGAAAAAAAGGCATTGGCAGCCCTAGCCACACGAAGATCAGTCCTGTGCCTCTATCACATGGAGTGTTGAAGGCAAGTTGGTGTCCGCAGGCCTGATGATGGTGGGGCTGGGGGCTGCCACATCCACACCTCCACAAGTTGCCTCAGGATTGCTGCAGGATGCTGCCAGCTTGGCCCTTCAGTTAACATTATTGGACTTTCTGGAGATAGCTCCTGAGAAAACAAGCTGTACCTAACTTGATCATGTGGCGATTTGTGCTGGTGGGCTTTTCACTTTTCACCTCAGAGTAGAAGGCCTAGCTGTCCAGCTGGGCTGTAACCCTGATTGTTCTCCATGCCTTCCACAGCTTTCTGAAGTCATGATGAAAATAAAAATTAGTTGCATTTGTAGCTGGCTCCTCAATACAAGCTGTACTGTGAAGTGTTTGTGTTGGATGCATGGACATCTAGAGCAGAAACAGACAAAGCCCATGAGAACCATCTACCAGACATGCAAGATAGAGGAAAAATTCCTCACACAAGAACGCGACTATGGGTACTTTATTATTCTTAACAGAAGTATTAATGTTGCCTTTCTTGTTTGGTTTTCTCCTACCACTCATAAATGACTTTTTAAATATAAATATTACATTACAAGGGAAATTTTTTGGTGAGTTGGTTGCATGTATTGTGGGGAGATAACATCTCTGTGAACATGAGAGATGGTCTGTATGCTGGAGCAGAGGGAGAATAACCACCATTGTTTGGTTTTATTTGTTTTACTCTGTTGATATTGGCTGTCTTCTGGCTTTTCTTTGCAAAAGCTGAATGGCAATTAGGAAGTATTTGTATCTGAGGCTCCATAAAAGAAGCATCTGGAGTTTACCAGTGACAGTTTAATCTAATGAGAAGTGCCAGGCACTTTTTGTTTGTTATTTCAAAATATTTTGTTTGGAAGAATTGTAAGACTTTTAAATTACCTCAATCTAATTATATCAACATTTCTGGACTAAGGCAGGTTCCAGATCTTATGTTCCACATTTCCCCTCCTATTAGCTTTATGCTTGGCTTGCAACAGGCCTAGGAGAAGGGAAAATTAAAAAAAAAGAAAAAAAGAAGAAAAAAAAAGTCACCTCTTTCAGTTCTCATTCTGCAAGGAGAAAAGATGAGGAAAGAAAAATAAAGGGAGAAAAACTACTGGGGCTCTGGACCCTTGTGTGACAGTTTCACCTCTGAAACTGTGTATTCATGAAACAGTAATAGCTATGGCCTCTGAACTCTCTCTCCCGTGCCTAGAGATGTGCCAGTATCTTTAACAGCAGAGGCTAAGGAATCCATTATTTTGATCAGTAATTTTCACTAATGCATTGTAAAAAGAGGGGGGGGGGGGGGGGGGGGGGGGGGGGGGGAGGGGGAGAGAGAAAGAAAAAAGAAAGAAAAACAAAATAAACCAATGCTAAGATACTTCAATATGGTGGTTTCATACCCAAATGGAAGATAGATATGTAAAATTTCAGGCTGAAATAACACCAGCTTGAGATGAAATCACATCTTCTGTAGGAGAAGTGGTATTTATCCACTGCCCAACAGAACAAATACTTCTCTAGGAGTCTTTCAGTTCCAGCTGATGACCTGAATGCAATCAATTACTTGGGCTTTGCATGTGCAAAGGTGATTTTTATGTTATCATTTAAACATGCATCTATTTGTGTTGGTATTTCTTAAATATAAGCGAAAATAGTTTTCAGCCTGCTGAGGGTGTGGAATGTGACGCTCACTTGAATGCTGAAGATATTTGTGCTATCCAGTAGCATTTCAAAAGAAAGAATGTTTTATTTGCTTCTTGTGGAATATCTAAGACTTTGACTTAGTCACATATAGAAACTTGGTACTTACATTTAGCCTTGAATGAATGTGCTTGCAAAACTCTGAGCTTGAGTACAGTAAAGCAACCAAATACCGTTCAGTGTGTCTTGTGAGTGATACCTGTACCATACCAATTTGGCTTTTGTATTTTTTAAAAAATTTGGCTTTTTTTTTTTTCATATTGTTGTTGAGACAATGGATCTAATCCATGGCAATGGCATGGCCAAGTCTTGTGTTTTGTCTTGCCATGGCAATGAATTCAATTCATGGCGATGAATTACAAACATTATGATTTGATATCCATGTGTTTACATCTGTGCTAGACTCTAAAAACTTTTAAAGGACATAATTAAAAATGATATATGGAATAAGCATTTGAAATACACCTGTTCTTTCCTGGTTTTATGTGGCAGAGCTCTTAAAATTTGAATGTATTGCTGTATTTAAAACTAACACTATAAGTACTGAATTGCTCTCACTAAGGTTTCTTGGAGGTGTTTCACATTTACATCTGTTTCTCCAGTGAGATAAATAAATGTTTTATGTGTTACATTTAAACATAGCAGCTGCTTAGTAGATCTTGCATATAAGCAGAAAAGAGAACTGCTGAAAAAAATAAAGTAAAATGCACAGATAATTCTTGAAATATATTGTTCTTTTAAGCCTTTAACTGATATTTCTAATTCAATCGGCTTTCTCATTTTGAATGCCAGCCCCATGTCCCCCCTACTGGCACCTTCAGGCATCGAAACACATAGAACAGATTCTACATAAGGCTACTTAGTAACAGACAGCTGCAAACGTTGACCTTTTCTGGAGATGTGTTTTGTAAACACTAAGCTAATCCCCTTGCCTTCTGCCCAGCTGCCAGATGTTGCTAATGCTTTAGAATGGCTCCCCTCCAGTCCTTGGAGGGATCTACCTATGTGAACATGTCTCTGACTCTCACTCTTTTCCTGCTTGACTGGAAAGCATATTAACATTATCCAGCAAGTCTCATTTATTTATTTATTTATTTATTTATTTATCCTTTTTTGTTTGTTTGTTTTGTTTTCTCCTCAGCTTTCCAACTTATCCACCAGGTGCTCTTAATTATACCTCTTACAAATCTTCTCTATTTCTCCATATCTTTGGGAATTTAATTCCTTGGTTGCCTTTTCTTTTTATTCCCTGTTTTACCCATGGGCAAACTTGTTCACTTGGCCAGGTGAATGTTAATGACTCTCAAATCTTCCTCACCAATTCAGGTTGGTATTCTCTGTCCAGACTGAGCTGTCTTCTAGCCTGACATTGCTATATGGGTGACAGCACAGCTAAAGCCTTGCTCAGTCTTTTCCCACTGAAGCTGCTCACCTCCATTCTTAATTACTGTGAACCCACAGTCCTCCACCCATCAATCCTTTGGACAAACATGCATTTTGTCCTGAGGAGATGCTGCTGCTCATCCTGCTTTAATTAGTTTCTCCTTAAAGGCTGTTCCTTGGGCACAGCACTTCAGAGGTCAACTCCACTTCTTTTATGCTTCTGTTGCAAATAATTAGGGGGAGAAGTAATTAGTACAAGCGTTTCCAGCAGTAGAGGCTCCTCAGTCTTATCACTGAAGTGTTTCGTATTCAGCTGACGTTAGGCAAGTTGGTGATATTTGGGAGAGCTTTTTTTTTTTCCCTCAGTACCAAGAAGCTAGTAACCTTTTTTCACTTCCAATACAACAAGCCTCTATTACCTGAAATCTTGTAGCAAATCAATGTAACACAGTCAGTGTGAGACCAGATACTTTAAACAGGCATCAGCTTATTTCACCCTTTTATCTCTGTGAACTCTGTGAGTTCAGAAGGGATTTTCCCTGAAGAGACAGAGACGTGAGGGAGGAGTCACCATAAAGGATTAATTAACAAAAAAAATATATTTTTAATTATGTTGGTGGGTATGTACTGCCTTGGAAGGAACACCTCATATTTATGTGAGTCTCAAACAAACACCAAAGCTGAAGAGATGAGTCCCTCACGCCCAGCTCTGCGACGTGCTCAGGCTGTGAGCTGAGAACACCTATGAGGCGGCACCGCCCTGAGGGGACGGGCGGCAACGCCCGGGAAGGGCGCGTGACCCAGAGGTGACCATGAGGTGACCCCCAGGTGACCCCGACCTCACCGCCTCCAGATGGAAAGAGCGGGAACGATGAGGCGAGAAGCGAGAGCGGCGGGAAGCGAAAACGGCGGGAAGAGAGAGACACGTTCTGCGCTCCTATTGGCTGGCGGGCGGCGGGGACACCTATATAAGGCTCACGGGGAAATGCAAACTCCTTACAGCGTGACAGGAATCCCACTGCTCTGAGGAAAAGACGGCAAGCGGCATCCCGGGCTGAGGTAAGAGGCTGGCGCAGCGGTAAAGCGGCCACGCGGGAACGGGACGATGCAAGGCATACTTGCTGGGTGGAAGGAACGGGAGCGGACAAGACAAGACAAAAGGAACACGAGCGGCGTCCGCGGGCTGAGGAGAAGGAGGCGGTGCGAGGCGAGCGGGACGGGGCAGCGCAGCGTCGAAAAGCCTCGCAGTGCTGAAGGGATGGGGGCGGGATGGGATGGAGGCTGCCGCGAGAGGAAGGCAGAAAACTGCCCCGTGGTGCTGCAAGGGACGGGGCGATGCTGAGCGGCCGCGCGGCGCTGAGGGGGTGGGGGTGGGCGGGGACGGGGGGCGTTGGCAAAACTGCCCTCGGGACTGAGGGGAGAAGATGGGGAGGGGAGGGGAACGAAAGGTAAAACTCCAGTTTGAAACTCAGAAGTAAGCATGCCACTACGTGTTGTCAGCTAACAATCTTACTTGCAATTTGATAAGTTACCAACAACTAATGGAAGATAAACAAATGAAACTGAGGAAGTCTGGATGACAAACGAAAAAGAGGAGCTCTAAATAGAGGTAAAGAGAAAATCAGCCTTGGACAACAGAACTCCCCTGTACATGGGGCGATGCTCAAGTGACAATAAAGCATGGAAGTACACCTCACTGGCAGTCACAATAAAGAATAACTCCACTGCACACAGGGCATGTATGGTTTTTGGGGGGGGGGGGGGGGTTGTTCTTCTTTGTTTTGTTTTTACTGGGAGGAGTCGGGGATGGAAGGTGTGAACTCCTCCTTGGCGGGGCGCTCGTGTGCCGGCTGCGTTGGGATGTTGGGTTGCTTTGGGGAGGGGAGTTCTCGGTGCTTCTCGGGACTAGTGGTGCCTGCCTTCCTTTTCAGGAGCTCCCGCAGAAGACGGCGGAAGAAGCCACGTGTGGAACTGGGCGGCAGGAGGATGCAAGCAGAGGGAGCAAGAAGAGGAAGCAGAAGACTGCGGCTGGGCTAAGGGAGAGGCGGCCTGGGCAAAAGCATCTCCCTGTCACCAGGGGCATAGTCATGTCGCAGTAGAGCGTTGCCGGCACTTTAGGTGACCAGGCCGGCTTTGTGCTGGGCGACCTCCCTGTAAGCAGGGCTCGGGTCTTTGCTGTAGTTGGCCTTTTGCCTTGTTGCTCCTTTGGCTGCCTGGGGAAGGTGGGCCCCTGTAAGGAGGGCGAGAGCCGCTTTCTCCGCACCCGAGTGGGAAATGGAGCTCGCTGGACCCCACGGGCACCCTGTAAGCAGGGTAGCGCCCTTCCCCTGCCACTGTTCCTCTGGCCGCTCAGCGCTGATGCCTGCTGGTGGCCTGCCCGTGTGTTGGCCCTGTACTCGGGGCGTGTGTCACGCCACTTGGCCTTAAGTCACCTGGGAATCCCCTTGGCGCGTTGAGGTCTGAGGCCTCCGTGCAGCCCCGGGGCGGGACAGAGGCTCTTGTCTGCTGCTTGTGGGTACGGGGTTTTATTTCCCCAGGCCTTGGCTGCACTGCCTTCTCCTTCCGTTCTGGAAAGCCCTGTCTGTGTGGTTGTGTTCCCCTTCCTTCCCTTGTTTGCTTTTGTGTGTGTGACTGTGCGATTGAAGTCTCCCCTTAGGCCTCCATGACTATGGCTGCAGCTTAGCTGTGGCTTCCCAGGGGGGAATGGAGGACTCGGTGGATGCAGCAAGGGGGATGTTCCCTCTTAGCTCCGCGAGTGGTGCAAGTGTCCTTTTGTCTTGCCCCTTTTTTCCTAGGGCAGAACAGAGCTGTGTGGTAGTTGCGTGGCCATGGCCGCCCTGTATCCAGGGTTTGGGTCTGTGCCTGTGTGGCCCCCTGTCCTGCTGGTGACACGCCAGCGTGACAGCCCCGTACTCGGGGCGTGTGTCACAAACTGTGGAGCCCTCTGTCCCCGGAGCGGCCCGCCCCCCCTGTAATCAGGTCTGGGGAGGCTGCGTTGGTGCAGCCGGCTGCTTTAGCCAGCTGGTGGGAGTGACCCCTCCCTGGCCCGTTAGAGGGTGCAGGTTGAGGTGCTACTTGTGGCTGGGGCGACCTCCCCGCTGTGTGGGTAGAGGTTGTTCCCTGGGCTCCTGAAGACGTGGTGATGATTGTGCTGCGGCCGGGCGGGCCCGCCTGTACCTCGGGCGTTGGCAGGAGCTGCGTGCTCCGTGGGGCTTTTGGACGTGGTGCGGCGTGGGGTACCGTCCTGTAGTCAGGGCTGTGCGTGCCCCCTGCGCTTAGGAGGATGAGTTCTGAGAGACCCCCTGTACTCAGGTGGGTACCTTCGGCCCGGCCTTTCAGAGGCGTGGTGCTGAGAGATGTGGGGTTGGGATCTCGGCCTTTGGCCGTGCCGCCCTGCTGCCTGGCCGCTGAGAGTCGTTCCTGCTGGCGAGGGGGAAACCGAGCTCTGTGGCTCCTGGGTGTCATCGCCCCGCCTGTAAGCAGGGTCTGTGGGTGGGAGCCTTTGTGCTCCGCTGGCAGCCTGTGTGGGGCGACCGCCCTGATAGCAGGGTTTGGGTCAAGGTGCCCCTGACTGGGGGAGAAGGAGCCCCCCGTGGCCTTCTGGGACCGGGGCTGCCCTGTAAGTCAGGGTGTGGCTGAGCCCTGGGGTACCAGGCCCTTTGCGGTGGAAGCGGCGACCGGGGCCCCTCTGTAAGCAGGGGTGTGGACCCTTTGGCCGCCACGTTGTGTGCCCAGCCCCATTTGCCCAGGCTGCCCGACTCTGCGGCCCGTTGCAGCAGCGTCTGGAAGTCCGCGGCGCATGGAAGTGGTGAGTAAAGCTGCTCCAAGTGTTTTGTTTTTGTTTTTTGTGTAAGCCTGGTTGACAACTGAAAAAGAAGAGGACAGGTGCGCTAAGAAGGGCTAAAGAGGGAAACCGTGAGCAACAGAATTCCCCTGTACATGGGGCGATGCTCAAGTGACAATAAAGCATGGAAGTACACCTCGCTGGCAGTCACAAGAAAGAATAATTCCACTGCATGCAGGGGGTGTGTGGTTTTTGTTTGGTTTTCGGGTTTTTTTTCTTTGTTTTGTTTTTACTGGGAGGAGTTGGTGCTGGAGGTGCGAGGTCTTCCTTGGCGGGGCGCTCGTGTGCCAGCTGCGTTGGGATGTTGGGTTGCCCGTTTCCTTAGGGCGGGGGAGTTGGTGCTTCTCGGGTCTAATGGTGCCTGCCTTCCTTTTCAGGAGCTCCCGCAGAAGACGGCGGAAGAAGCCACGTGTGGAACCGGGCGGCAGGAGGATGCAAGCAGAGGGAGCAAGAAGAGGAAGCAGAAGACTGCGGCTGGGCTAAGGGAGAGGCGGCCTGGGCAAAAGCATCTCCCTGTCACCAGGGGCATAGTCATGTCGCAGTAGAGCGTTGCCGGCACTTTAGGTGACCAGGCCGGCTTTGTGCTGGGCGACCTCCCTGTAAGCAGGGCTCGGGTCTTTGCTGTAGTTGGCCTTTTGCCTTGTTGCTCCTTTGGCTGCCTGGGGAAGGTGGGCCCCTGTAAGGAGGGCGAGAGCCGCTTTCTCCGCACCCGAGTGGGAAATGGAGCTCGCTGGACCCCACGGGCACCCTGTAAGCAGGGTAGCGCCCTTCCCCTGCCACTGTTCCTCTGGCCGCTCAGCGCTGATGCCTGCTGGTGGCCTGCCCGTGTGTTGGCCCTGTACTCGGGGCGTGTGTCACGCCACTTGGCCTTAAGTCACCTGGGAATCCCCTTGGCGCGTTGAGGTCTGAGGCCTCCGTGCAGCCCCTTTTGTCTTGCCCCTTTTTTCCTAGGGCAGAACAGAGCTGTGTGGTAGTTGCGTGGCCATGGCCGCCCTGTATCCAGGGTTTGGGTCTGTGCCTGTGTGGCCCCCTGTCCTGCTGGCGACACGCCAGCGTGACAGCCCCGTACTCGGGGCGTGTGTCACAAACTGTGGAGCCCTCTGTCCCCGGAGCGGCCCGCCCCCCCTGTAATCAGGTCTGGGGAGGCTGCGTTGGTGCAGCCGGCTGCTTTAGCCAGCTGGTGGGAGTGACCCCTCCCTGGCCCGTTAGAGGGTGCAGGTTGAGGTGCTACTTGTGGCTGGGGCGACCTCCCCGCTGTGTGGGTAGAGGTTGTTCCCTGGGCTCCTGAAGACGTGGTGATGATTGTGCTGCGGCCGGGCGGGCCCGCCTGTACCTCGGGCGTTGGCAGGAGCTGCGTGCTCCGTGGGGCTTTTGGACGTGGTGCGGCGTGGGGTACCGTCCTGTAGTCAGGGCTGTGCGTGCCCCCTGCGCTTAGGAGGATGAGTTCTGAGAGACCCCCTGTACTCAGGTGGGTACCTTCGGCCCGGCCTTTCAGAGGCGTGGTGCTGAGAGATGTGGGGTTGGGATCTCGGCCTTTGGCCGTGCCGCCCTGCTGCCTGGCCGCTGAGAGTCGTTCCTGCTGGCGAGGGGGAAACCGAGCTCTGTGGCTCCTGGGTGTCATCGCCCCGCCTGTAAGCAGGGTCTGTGGGTGGGAGCCTTTGTGCTCCGCTGGCAGCCTGTGTGGGGCGACCGCCCTGATAGCAGGGTTTGGGTCAAGGTGCCCCTGACTGGGGGAGAAGGAGCCCCCCGTGGCCTTCTGGGACCGGGGCTGCCCTGTAAGTCAGGGTGTGGCTGAGCCCTGGGGTACCAGGCCCTTTGCGGTGGAAGCGGCGACCGGGGCCCCTCTGTAAGCAGGGGTGTGGACCCTTTGGCCGCCACGTTGTGTGCCCAGCCCCATTTGCCCAGGCTGCCCGACTCTGCGGCCCGTTGCAGCAGCGTCTGGAAGTCCGCGGCGCATGGAAGTGGTGAGTAAAGCTGCTCCAAGTGTTTTGTTTTTGTTTTTTGTGTAAGCCTGGTTGACAACTGAAAAAGAAGAGGACAGGTGCGCTAAGAAGGGCTAAAGAGGGAAACCGTGAGCAACAGAATTCCCCTGTACATGGGGCGATGCTCAAGTGACAATAAAGCATGGAAGTACACCTCGCTGGCAGTCACAAGAAAGAATAATTCCACTGCATGCAGGGGGTGTGTGGTTTTTGTTTGGTTTTCGGGTTTTTTTCTTTGTTTTGTTTTTACTGGGAGGAGTTGGTGCTGGAGGTGCGAGGTCTTCCTTGGCGGGGCGCTCGTGTGCCAGCTGCGTTGGGATGTTGGGTTGCCCGTTTCCTTAGGGCGGGGGAGTTGGTGCTTCTCGGGTCTAATGGTGCCTGCCTTCCTTTTCAGGAGCTCCCGCAGAAGACGGCGGAAGAAGCCACGTGTGGAACCGGGCGGCAGGAGGATGCAAGCAGAGGGAGCAAGAAGAGGAAGCAGAAGACTGCGGCTGGGCTAAGGGAGAGGCGGCCTGGGCAAAAGCATCTCCCTGTCACCAGGGGCATAGTCATGTCGCAGTAGAGCGTTGCCGGCACTTTAGGTGACCAGGCCGGCTTTGTGCTGGGCGACCTCCCTGTAAGCAGGGCTCGGGTCTTTGCTGTAGTTGGCCTTTTGCCTTGTTGCTCCTTTGGCTGCCTGGGGAAGGTGGGCCCCTGTAAGGAGGGCGAGAGCCGCTTTCTCCGCACCCGAGTGGGAAATGGAGCTCGCTGGACCCCACGGGCACCCTGTAAGCAGGGTAGCGCCCTTCCCCTGCCACTGTTCCTCTGGCCGCTCAGCGCTGATGCCTGCTGGTGGCCTGCCCGTGTGTTGGCCCTGTACTCGGGGCGTGTGTCACGCCACTTGGCCTTAAGTCACCTGGGAATCCCCTTGGCGCGTTGAGGTCTGAGGCCTCCGTGCAGCCCCTTTTGTCTTGCCCCTTTTTTCCTAGGGCAGAACAGAGCTGTGTGGTAGTTGCGTGGCCATGGCCGCCCTGTATCCAGGGTTTGGGTCTGTGCCTGTGTGGCCCCCTGTCCTGCTGGCGACACGCCAGCGTGACAGCCCCGTACTCGGGGCGTGTGTCACAAACTGTGGAGCCCTCTGTCCCCGGAGCGGCCCGCCCCCCCTGTAATCAGGTCTGGGGAGGCTGCGTTGGTGCAGCCGGCTGCTTTAGCCAGCTGGTGGGAGTGACCCCTCCCTGGCCCGTTAGAGGGTGCAGGTTGAGGTGCTACTTGTGGCTGGGGCGACCTCCCCGCTGTGTGGGTAGAGGTTGTTCCCTGGGCTCCTGAAGACGTGGTGATGATTGTGCTGCGGCCGGGCGGGCCCGCCTGTACCTCGGGCGTTGGCAGGAGCTGCGTGCTCCGTGGGGCTTTTGGACGTGGTGCGGCGTGGGGTACCGTCCTGTAGTCAGGGCTGTGCGTGCCCCCTGCGCTTAGGAGGATGAGTTCTGAGAGACCCCCTGTACTCAGGTGGGTACCTTCGGCCCGGCCTTTCAGAGGCGTGGTGCTGAGAGATGTGGGGTTGGGATCTCGGCCTTTGGCCGTGCCGCCCTGCTGCCTGGCCGCTGAGAGTCGTTCCTGCTGGCGAGGGGGAAACCGAGCTCTGTGGCTCCTGGGTGTCATCGCCCCGCCTGTAAGCAGGGTCTGTGGGTGGGAGCCTTTGTGCTCCGCTGGCAGCCTGTGTGGGGCGACCGCCCTGATAGCAGGGTTTGGGTCAAGGTGCCCCTGACTGGGGGAGAAGGAGCCCCCCGTGGCCTTCTGGGACCGGGGCTGCCCTGTAAGTCAGGGTGTGGCTGAGCCCTGGGGTACCAGGCCCTTTGCGGTGGAAGCGGCGACCGGGGCCCCTCTGTAAGCAGGGGTGTGGACCCTTTGGCCGCCACGTTGTGTGCCCAGCCCCATTTGCCCAGGCTGCCCGACTCTGCGGCCCGTTGCAGCAGCGTCTGGAAGTCCGCGGCGCATGGAAGTGGTGAGTAAAGCTGCTCCAAGTGTTTTGTTTTTGTTTTTTGTGTAAGCCTGGTTGACAACTGAAAAAGAAGAGGACAGGTGCGCTAAGAAGGGCTAAAGAGGGAAACCGTGAGCAACAGAATTCCCCTGTACATGGGGCGATGCTCAAGTGACAATAAAGCATGGAAGTACACCTCGCTGGCAGTCACAAGAAAGAATAATTCCACTGCATGCAGGGGGTGTGTGGTTTTTGTTTGGTTTTCGGGTTTTTTTCTTTGTTTTGTTTTTACTGGGAGGAGTTGGTGCTGGAGGTGCGAGGTCTTCCTTGGCGGGGCGCTCGTGTGCCAGCTGCGTTGGGATGTTGGGTTGCCCGTTTCCTTAGGGCGGGGGAGTTGGTGCTTCTCGGGTCTAATGGTGCCTGCCTTCCTTTTCAGGAGCTCCCGCAGAAGACGGCGGAAGAAGCCACGTGTGGAACCGGGCGGCAGGAGGATGCAAGCAGAGGGAGCAAGAAGAGGAAGCAGAAGACTGCGGCTGGGCTAAGGGAGAGGCGGCCTGGGCAAAAGCATCTCCCTGTCACCAGGGGCATAGTCATGTCACAGTAGAGCGTTGCCGGCACTTTAGGTGACCAGGCCGGCTTTGTGCTGGGCGACCTCCCTGTAAGCAGGGCTCGGGTCTTTGCTGTAGTTGGCCTTTTGCCTTGTTGCTCCTTTGGCTGCCTGGGGAAGGTGGGCCCCTGTAAGGAGGGCGAGAGCCGCTTTCTCCGCACCCGAGTGGGAAATGGAGCTCGCTGGACCCCACGGGCACCCTGTAAGCAGGGTAGCGCCCTTCCCCTGCCACTGTTCCTCTGGCCGCTCAGCGCTGATGCCTGCTGGTGGCCTGCCCATGTGTTGGCCCTGTACTCGGGGCGTGTGTCACGCCACTTGGCCTTAAGTCACCTGGGAATCCCCTTGGCGCGTTGAGGTCTGAGGCCTCCGTGCAGCCCCGGGGCGGGACAGAGGCTCTTGTCTGCTGCTCGTGGGTACGGGGTTTTATTTCCCCAGGCCTTGGCTGCACTGCCTTCTCCTTCCGTTCTGGAAAGCCCTGTCTGTGTGGTTGTGTTCCCCTTCCTTCCCTTGTTTGCTTTTGTGTGTGTGACTGTGCGATTGAAGTCTCCCCTTAGGCCTCCATGACTATGGCTGCAGCTTAGCTGTGGCTTCCCAGGGGGGAATGGAGGACTCGGTGGATGCAGCAAGGGGGATGTTCCCTCTTAGCTCCGCGAGTGGTGCAAGTGTCCTTTTGTCTTGCCCCTTTTTTCCTAGGGCAGAACAGAGCTGTGTGGTAGTTGCGTGGCCATGGCCGCCCTGTATCCAGGGTTTGGGTCTGTGCCTGTGTGGCCCCCTGTCCTGCTGGCGACACGCCAGCGTGACAGCCCCGTACTCGGGGCGTGTGTCACAAACTGTGGAGCCCTCTGTCCCCGGAGCGGCCCGCCCCCCCTGTAATCAGGTCTGGGGAGGCTGCGTTGGTGCAGCCGGCTGCTTTAGCCAGCTGGTGGGAGTGACCCCTCCCTGGCCCGTTAGAGGGTGCAGGTTGAGGTGCTACTTGTGGCTGGGGCGACCTCCCCGCTGTGTGGGTAGAGGTTGTTCCCTGGGCTCCTGAAGACGTGGTGATGATTGTGCTGCGGCCGGGCGGGCCCGCCTGTACCTCGGGCGTTGGCAGGAGCTGCGTGCTCCGTGGGGCTTTTGGACGTGGTGCGGCGTGGGGTACCGTCCTGTAGTCAGGGCTGTGCGTGCCCCCTGCGCTTAGGAGGATGAGTTCTGAGAGACCCCCTGTACTCAGGTGGGTACCTTCGGCCCGGCCTTTCAGAGGCGTGGTGCTGAGAGATGTGGGGTTGGGATCTCGGCCTTTGGCCGTGCCGCCCTGCTGCCTGGCCGCTGAGAGTCGTTCCTGCTGGCGAGGGGGAAACCGAGCTCTGTGGCTCCTGGGTGTCATCGCCCCGCCTGTAAGCAGGGTCTGTGGGTGGGAGCCTTTGTGCTCCGCTGGCAGCCTGTGTGGGGCGACCGCCCTGATAGCAGGGTTTGGGTCAAGGTGCCCCTGACTGGGGGAGAAGGAGCCCCCCGTGGCCTTCTGGGACCGGGGCTGCCCTGTAAGTCAGGGTGTGGCTGAGCCCTGGGGTACCAGGCCCTTTGCGGTGGAAGCGGCGACCGGGGCCCCTCTGTAAGCAGGGGTGTGGACCCTTTGGCCGCCACGTTGTGTGCCCAGCCCCATTTGCCCAGGCTGCCCGACTCTGCGGCCCGTTGCAGCAGCGTCTGGAAGTCCGCGGCGCATGGAAGTGGTGAGTAAAGCTGCTCCAAGTGTTTTGTTTTTGTTTTTTGTGTAAGCCTGGTTGACAACTGAAAAAGAAGAGGACAGGTGCGCTAAGAAGGGCTAAAGAGGGAAACCGTGAGCAACAGAATTCCCCTGTACATGGGGCGATGCTCAAGTGACAATAAAGCATGGAAGTACACCTCGCTGGCAGTCACAAGAAAGAATAATTCCACTGCATGCAGGGGGTGTGTGGTTTTTGTTTGGTTTTCGGGTTTTTTTTCTTTGTTTTGTTTTTACTGGGAGGAGTTGGTGCTGGAGGTGCGAGGTCTTCCTTGGCGGGGCGCTCGTGTGCCAGCTGCGTTGGGATGTTGGGTTGCCCGTTTCCTTAGGGCGGGGGAGTTGGTGCTTCTCGGGTCTAATGGTGCCTGCCTTCCTTTTCAGGAGCTCCCGCAGAAGACGGCGGAAGAAGCCACGTGTGGAACCGGGCGGCAGGAGGATGCAAGCGGAGGGAGCAAGAAGAGGAAGCAGAAGACTGC
Organism: Gallus gallus; assembly: GCF_016699485.2. Classification (NCBI taxonomy): domain Eukaryota; kingdom Metazoa; phylum Chordata; class Aves; order Galliformes; family Phasianidae; genus Gallus; species Gallus gallus. The sequence continues at coordinate 62,733,819 of NC_052534.1, read as the reverse complement.
GGCTGGGCTAAGGGAGAGGCGGCCTGGGCAAAAGCATCTCCCTGTCACCAGGGGCATAGTCATGTCGCAGTAGAGCGTTGCCGGCACTTTAGGTGACCAGGCCGGCTTTGTGCTGGGCGACCTCCCTGTAAGCAGGGCTCGGGTCTTTGCTGTAGTTGGCCTTTTGCCTTGTTGCTCCTTTGGCTGCCTGGGGAAGGTGGGCCCCTGTAAGGAGGGCGAGAGCCGCTTTCTCCGCACCCGAGTGGGAAATGGAGCTCGCTGGACCCCACGGGCACCCTGTAAGCAGGGTAGCGCCCTTCCCCTGCCACTGTTCCTCTGGCCGCTCAGCGCTGATGCCTGCTGGTGGCCTGCCCGTGTGTTGGCCCTGTACTCGGGGCGTGTGTCACGCCACTTGGCCTTAAGTCACCTGGGAATCCCCTTGGCGCGTTGAGGTCTGAGGCCTCCGTGCAGCCCCGGGGCGGGACAGAGGCTCTTGTCTGCTGCTCGTGGGTACGGGGTTTTATTTCCCCAGGCCTTGGCTGCACTGCCTTCTCCTTCCGTTCTGGAAAGCCCTGTCTGTGTGGTTGTGTTCCCCTTCCTTCCCTTGTTTGCTTTTGTGTGTGTGACTGTGCGATTGAAGTCTCCCCTTAGGCCTCCATGACTATGGCTGCAGCTTAGCTGTGGCTTCCCAGGGGGGAATGGAGGACTCGGTGGATGCAGCAAGGGGGATGTTCCCTCTTAGCTCCGCGAGTGGTGCAAGTGTCCTTTTGTCTTGCCCCTTTTTTCCTAGGGCAGAACAGAGCTGTGTGGTAGTTGCGTGGCCATGGCCGCCCTGTATCCAGGGTTTGGGTCTGTGCCTGTGTGGCCCCCTGTCCTGCTGGCGACACGCCAGCGTGACAGCCCCGTACTCGGGGCGTGTGTCACAAACTGTGGAGCCCTCTGTCCCCGGAGCGGCCCGCCCCCCCTGTAATCAGGTCTGGGGAGGCTGCGTTGGTGCAGCCGGCTGCTTTAGCCAGCTGGTGGGAGTGACCCCTCCCTGGCCCGTTAGAGGGTGCAGGTTGAGGTGCTACTTGTGGCTGGGGCGACCTCCCCGCTGTGTGGGTAGAGGTTGTTCCCTGGGCTCCTGAAGACGTGGTGATGATTGTGCTGCGGCCGGGCGGGCCCGCCTGTACCTCGGGCGTTGGCAGGAGCTGCGTGCTCCGTGGGGCTTTTGGACGTGGTGCGGCGTGGGGTACCGTCCTGTAGTCAGGGCTGTGCGTGCCCCCTGCGCTTAGGAGGATGAGTTCTGAGAGACCCCCTGTACTCAGGTGGGTACCTTCGGCCCGGCCTTTCAGAGGCGTGGTGCTGAGAGATGTGGGGTTGGGATCTCGGCCTTTGGCCGTGCCGCCCTGCTGCCTGGCCGCTGAGAGTCGTTCCTGCTGGCGAGGGGGAAACCGAGCTCTGTGGCTCCTGGGTGTCATCGCCCCGCCTGTAAGCAGGGTCTGTGGGTGGGAGCCTTTGTGCTCCGCTGGCAGCCTGTGTGGGGCGACCGCCCTGATAGCAGGGTTTGGGTCAAGGTGCCCCTGACTGGGGGAGAAGGAGCCCCCCGTGGCCTTCTGGGACCGGGGCTGCCCTGTAAGTCAGGGTGTGGCTGAGCCCTGGGGTACCAGGCCCTTTGCGGTGGAAGCGGCGACCGGGGCCCCTCTGTAAGCAGGGGTGTGGACCCTTTGGCCGCCACGTTGTGTGCCCAGCCCCATTTGCCCAGGCTGCCCGACTCTGCGGCCCGTTGCAGCAGCGTCTGGAAGTCCGCGGCGCATGGAAGTGGTGAGTAAAGCTGCTCCAAGTGTTTTGTTTTTGTTTTTTGTGTAAGCCTGGTTGACAACTGAAAAAGAAGAGGACAGGTGCGCTAAGAAGGGCTAAAGAGGGAAACCATGAGCAACAGAATTCCCCTGTACATGGGGCGATGCTCAAGTGACAATAAAGCATGGAAGTACACCTCGCTGGCAGTCACAAGAAAGAATAATTCCACTGCATGCAGGGGGTGTGTGGTTTTTGTTTGGTTTTCGGGTTTTTTTCTTTGTTTTGTTTTTACTGGGAGGAGTTGGTGCTGGAGGTGCGAGGTCTTCCTTGGCGGGGCGCTCGTGTGCCAGCTGCGTTGGGATGTTGGGTTGCCCGTTTCCTTAGGGCGGGGGAGTTGGTGCTTCTCGGGTCTAATGGTGCCTGCCTTCCTTTTCAGGAGCTCCCGCAGAAGACGGCGGAAGAAGCCACGTGTGGAACCGGGCGGCAGGAGGATGCAAGCAGAGGGAGCAAGAAGAGGAAGCAGAAGACTGCGGCTGGGCTAAGGGAGAGGCGGCCTGGGCAAAAGCATCTCCCTGTCACCAGGGGCATAGTCATGTCGCAGTAGAGCGTTGCCGGCACTTTAGGTGACCAGGCCGGCTTTGTGCTGGGCGACCTCCCTGTAAGCAGGGCTCGGGTCTTTGCTGTAGTTGGCCTTTTGCCTTGTTGCTCCTTTGGCTGCCTGGGGAAGGTGGGCCCCTGTAAGGAGGGCGAGAGCCGCTTTCTCCGCACCCGAGTGGGAAATGGAGCTCGCTGGACCCCACGGGCACCCTGTAAGCAGGGTAGTGCCCTTCCCCTGCCACTGTTCCTCTGGCCGCTCAGCGCTGATGCCTGCTGGTGGCCTGCCCGTGTGTTGGCCCTGTACTCGGGGCGTGTGTCACGCCACTTGGCCTTAAGTCACCTGGGAATCCCCTTGGCGCGTTGAGGTCTGAGGCCTCCGTGCAGCCCCGGGGCGTGCAGCCCCTTTTGTCTTGCCCCTTTTTTCCTAGGGCAGAACAGAGCTGTGTGGTAGTTGCGTGGCCATGGCCGCCCTGTATCCAGGGTTTGGGTCTGTGCCTGTGTGGCCCCCTGTCCTGCTGGCGACACGCCAGCGTGACAGCCCCGTACTCGGGGCGTGTGTCACAAACTGTGGAGCCCTCTGTCCCCGGAGCGGCCCGCCCCCCCTGTAATCAGGTCTGGGGAGGCTGCGTTGGTGCAGCCGGCTGCTTTAGCCAGCTGGTGGGAGTGACCCCTCCCTGGCCCGTTAGAGGGTGCAGGTTGAGGTGCTACTTGTGGCTGGGGCGACCTCCCCGCTGTGTGGGTAGAGGTTGTTCCCTGGGCTCCTGAAGACGTGGTGATGATTGTGCTGCGGCCGGGCGGGCCCGCCTGTACCTCGGGCGTTGGCAGGAGCTGCGTGCTCCGTGGGGCTTTTGGACGTGGTGCGGCGTGGGGTACCGTCCTGTAGTCAGGGCTGTGCGTGCCCCCTGCGCTTAGGAGGATGAGTTCTGAGAGACCCCCTGTACTCAGGTGGGTACCTTCGGCCCGGCCTTTCAGAGGCGTGGTGCTGAGAGATGTGGGGTTGGGATCTCGGCCTTTGGCCGTGCCGCCCTGCTGCCTGGCCGCTGAGAGTCGTTCCTGCTGGCGAGGGGGAAACCGAGCTCTGTGGCTCCTGGGTGTCATCGCCCCGCCTGTAAGCAGGGTCTGTGGGTGGGAGCCTTTGTGCTCCGCTGGCAGCCTGTGTGGGGCGACCGCCCTGATAGCAGGGTTTGGGTCAAGGTGCCCCTGACTGGGGGAGAAGGAGCCCCCCGTGGCCTTCTGGGACCGGGGCTGCCCTGTAAGTCAGGGTGTGGCTGAGCCCTGGGGTACCAGGCCCTTTGCGGTGGAAGCGGCGACCGGGGCCCCTCTGTAAGCAGGGGTGTGGACCCTTTGGCCGCCACGTTGTGTGCCCAGCCCCATTTGCCCAGGCTGCCCGACTCTGCGGCCCGTTGCAGCAGCGTCTGGAAGTCCGCGGCGCATGGAAGTGGTGAGTAAAGCTGCTCCAAGTGTTTTGTTTTTGTTTTTTGTGTAAGCCTGGTTGACAACTGAAAAAGAAGAGGACAGGTGCGCTAAGAAGGGCTAAAGAGGGAAACCGTGAGCAACAGAATTCCCCTGTACATGGGGCGATGCTCAAGTGACAATAAAGCATGGAAGTACACCTCGCTGGCAGTCACAAGAAAGAATAATTCCACTGCATGCAGGGGGTGTGTGGTTTTTGTTTGGTTTTCGGGTTTTTTTTCTTTGTTTTGTTTTTACTGGGAGGAGTTGGTGCTGGAGGTGCGAGGTCTTCCTTGGCGGGGCGCTCGTGTGCCAGCTGCGTTGGGATGTTGGGTTGCCCGTTTCCTTAGGGCGGGGGAGTTGGTGCTTCTCGGGTCTAATGGTGCCTGCCTTCCTTTTCAGGAGCTCCCGCAGAAGACGGCGGAAGAAGCCACGTGTGGAACCGGGCGGCAGGAGGATGCAAGCAGAAGGAGCAAGAAGAGGAAGCAGAAGACTGCGGCTGGGCTAAGGGAGAGGCGGCCTGGGCAAAAGCATCTCCCTGTCACCAGGGGCATAGTCATGTCGCAGTAGAGCGTTGCCGGCACTTTAGGTGACCAGGCCGGCTTTGTGCTGGGCGACCTCCCTGTAAGCAGGGCTCGGGTCTTTGCTGTAGTTGGCCTTTTGCCTTGTTGCTCCTTTGGCTGCCTGGGGAAGGTGGGCCCCTGTAAGGAGGGCGAGAGCCGCTTTCTCCGCACCCGAGTGGGAAATGGAGCTCGCTGGACCCCACGGGCACCCTGTAAGCAGGGTAGCGCCCTTCCCCTGCCACTGTTCCTCTGGCCGCTCAGCGCTGATGCCTGCTGGTGGCCTGCCCGTGTGTTGGCCCTGTACTCGGGACGTGTGTCACGCCACTTGGCCTTAAGTCACCTGGGAATCCCCTTGGCGCGTTGAGGTCTGAGGCCTCCGTGCAGCCCCGGGGCGGGACAGAGGCTCTTGTCTGCTGCTCGTGGGTACGGGGTTTTATTTCCCCAGGCCTTGGCTGCACTGCCTTCTCCTTCCGTTCTGGAAAGCCCTGTCTGTGTGGTTGTGTTCCCCTTCCTTCCCTTGTTTGCTTTTGTGTGTGTGACTGTGCGATTGAAGTCTCCCCTTAGGCCTCCATGACTATGGCTGCAGCTTAGCTGTGGCTTCCCAGGGGGGAATGGAGGACTCGGTGGATGCAGCAAGGGGGATGTTCCCTCTTAGCTCCGCGAGTGGTGCAAGTGTCCTTTTGTCTTGCCCCTTTTTTCCTAGGGCAGAACAGAGCTGTGTGGTAGTTGCGTGGCCATGGCCGCCCTGTATCCAGGGTTTGGGTCTGTGCCTGTGTGGCCCCCTGTCCTGCTGGCGACACGCCAGCGTGACAGCCCCGTACTCGGGGCGTGTGTCACAAACTGTGGAGCCCTCTGTCCCCGGAGCGGCCCGCCCCCCCTGTAATCAGGTCTGGGGAGGCTGCGTTGGTGCAGCCGGCTGCTTTAGCCAGCTGGTGGGAGTGACCCCTCCCTGGCCCGTTAGAGGGTGCAGGCTGAGGTGCTACTTGTGGCTGGGGCGACCTCCCCGCTGTGTGGGTAGAGGTTGTTCCCTGGGCTCCTGAAGACGTGGTGATGATTGTGCTGCGGCCGGGCGGGCCCGCCTGTACCTCGGGCGTTGGCAGGAGCTGCGTGCTCCGTGGGGCTTTTGGACGTGGTGCGGCGTGGGGTACCGTCCTGTAGTCAGGGCTGTGCGTGCCCCCTGCGCTTAGGAGGATGAGTTCTGAGAGACCCCCTGTACTCAGGTGGGTACCTTCGGCCCGGCCTTTCAGAGGCGTGGTGCTGAGAGATGTGGGGTTGGGATCTCGGCCTTTGGCCGTGCCGCCCTGCTGCCTGGCCGCTGAGAGTCGTTCCTGCTGGCGAGGGGGAAACCGAGCTCTGTGGCTCCTGGGTGTCATCGCCCCGCCTGTAAGCAGGGTCTGTGGGTGGGAGCCTTTGTGCTCCGCTGGCAGCCTGTGTGGGGCGACCGCCCTGATAGCAGGGTTTGGGTCAAGGTGCCCCTGACTGGGGGAGAAGGAGCCCCCCGTGGCCTTCTGGGACCGGGGCTGCCCTGTAAGTCAGGGTGTGGCTGAGCCCTGGGGTACCAGGCCCTTTGCGGTGGAAGCGGCGACCGGGGCCCCTCTGTAAGCAGGGGTGTGGACCCTTTGGCCGCCACGTTGTGTGCCCAGCCCCATTTGCCCAGGCTGCCCGACTCTGCGGCCCGTTGCAGCAGCGTCTGGAAGTCCGCGGCGCATGGAAGTGGTGAGTAAAGCTGCTCCAAGTGTTTTGTTTTTGTTTTTTGTGTAAGCCTGGTTGACAACTGAAAAAGAAGAGGACAGGTGCGCTAAGAAGGGCTAAAGAGGGAAACCGTGAGCAACAGAATTCCCCTGTACATGGGGCGATGCTCAAGTGACAATAAAGCATGGAAGTACACCTCGCTGGCAGTCACAAGAAAGAATAATTCCACTGCATGCAGGGGGTGTGTGGTTTTTGTTTGGTTTTCGGGTTTTTTTTCTTTGTTTTGTTTTTTTCTGGGAGGAGTTGGGTCTGGAAGTTGCGAGGTCTTCCTTGGCGGGGCGCTCGTGTGCCAGCTGCGTTGGGATGTTGGGTTGCCCGTTTCCTTTTGGTGGGGGTGTTCTCGGTGCTTCTCGGGTCTAATGGTGCCTGCCTTCCTTTTCAGGAGCTCCCGCAGAAGACGGCGGAAGAAGCCGCATGTGGAACCGGAGCACATGAGGGAGGAAGAGGCTGATGCTGAGGTTGGGCAGTGTTTTGTAATTAGACCAATTTTTCTTAATATTTATGGTGTTTCCCCTTAACATATATGCTTTGGTTATTCACCAAAATTATGTACTACCCCCTGTATTAAAAGTTTTTTTCTTGTTGATGTGATGTCTGCCTCTTTTTTCTTCTTCTTTTTATGTGTTTATGATCTTTTTTTGTCTATTTGCATTTTAGTGTGTGCTGGAAGTAGTTTTTCCTTATTTTTCTTGTCTAGATTTACCTAAGCCACTTCAGTCTTAGCCGCTCCATCTACTTCCTGGTTTTTTTTGAAGTTTTTTTTTGGTGGCACAACTCTTGTGCACATGACCATCTACATTACTTACTTTTACAGCCATGTTTTCTACCTAGGCAGCAATATCTTTTCACAGTGCAGCATCCCAGATCTACTGGTCTCTGTGCTGCTAGTTCTAGTTCCATTGCTGTTACCACCCCCCACAGGGCATTTGCGTCAGTGTAATGATATAGCTCTGGCCATTTTCTTATTCAGCAACATTTGAAGCCAGCTGGTCTGCCTTTGTTTCTGATAACTGTCTCAATTCATCCTTTCCTTCAGTAACTTCTGCATCTTGTCATGAGGGCTCTCTATACAGCACCCTTCCGTCTCCAGTGCTTTCCCACAGTGCAGCAGGATCCATCAGTGAATATGGCACTTCCTAATTTTCTGGTGGTTTATTGTGAAGTGGAGCTCTTTCAGCACATATCAGCGTCTCCTTTTCTAGTGGTACTCTTGAATTTTTGCCTTTGGGTTAATCTGTAATCATGTCAAAGATTCCTGGATGTCTGGGATCCCCTATTCAAGTTTGCTGTATGACCAGTGCTTACTCCATGTAGCATCAGTAGCATGATATGTTTGCTCTGAATCATTTTCTAATCATCTGTGGATTAGAAGCAGGCAAGTAAGGTTAAATTTGAGTAAATCTGTATTTACCTCTAATTGTTTACTGCAGTGGCTGTGATGGGACCACTCTTTGCTTTGGGATCAGGTGGAATATTTCATCTTTTTTCTTCTTGAAAACAATTCACTCTGTTTAAAAAAAAAAAAAAGGTAACACGGTATTACAATGGGAATTAAAAATCCAAACAAGATGAGTTCAATTGTAAGAGAGAAACGATTGTGCTGAATGGGTTTGCTTTCTCCATGGAAATTACACTGCTGTGTCAACCTTTCAGTTTTTCTTATGTGCTTTAGAACATTTTGGCCCCCAGTGAAAACTTAAACTACAATTGAATGTCAGGATTTAACTTTTCATTTGCAATTATTCAAACAGAGGATTTATCCCTTATGAAGTTTATGAATGAGTACATTTGTGCCTGACTGATACAACAGTTTTTAATAGAAATGCAACGGAAAGCTTAAATACTTAGAAAATCTTTTCTTAAGGAAATAAGTAGCTAAACCCTTTCTGACAATTGACATTTAGATTTGTGAGTTGACACAAATGATTTTTTTTCTAACTGACTTTAAATGTTAAACATGAAAGAAAACCTCAGACATGCACGGCAGCTCTGGCAAATATGGTCTCCTGCATTTATACGCAAAGCAACTATATAGCATCTGAGTTTCATCTTGGTTTTCTTGGGGTAAGGCAAGGAGTATATTATTTTTATGTAAGTATGAATATATAACATGAATTTCCCCTCTCCAGTCATTCAAGGACATGTAGTAGCTCACTACATGGATGCTTGCTGTACATGTACACTGCAGACACCACATAATTGTTTATGAAGGGGCAGAGGCAACAACAGGAGGTGAGAAATGAGAATAAAAATGCATGTTATGAACAAAGCTGACTGGATGGAAGATGGAAGAAGGCTGTGTCTGACCCGCGTGTTGTGTTTTGTTCGTGGATGTGCCTTACCTTGCTGATATGAAGTTTGGCATTCTCTCTGGCTGTGGCTTCCAGCAGGTCACCAGTGAGAAGGAATGAGGCCCCCAAAACACAGCACAAATTGGCCCCACAAAGTAGAGAAAAAACTGAACACAAAAGCAGGGTAGAAGTAGTGGCAATGTGTGTGTACTGCTGTTAGCAAGAGGGCTCTGACATGCAATCTGGGACTGGCAGCAGTAGCTAGGACACCACATCTGCTGCCTGAAATGTTCAAAGTACAGTGGTTGTGTTCTTTTAATTAACCATGCTTATGATTTGCTGAAAAACTCGGTAAGTGACATATAGAAATGAGGTGATACTTGAACTATCTGCTTGGCTGCACGATGTCTTTGTTTAATAAAGATTAATTTATCCTACATGCATAGAGTACATTGCAGGGTAATGTAAGTCTTTGGTTCTGAGTTAAAGTTTTTTACGGTCTTGAATAACAATTTGTCGCAGCCATTACTGACACTTTTCTACGCTGCATATTGAGGACAATTGATAAACTGACTCTTGCTGCTGATCATGGGATCTCTTAAATCTACATTTGGAATGCTACCTGAAATATGATATGCTTATATTATGGATAGTGTAGCATATTCTCCTGGGTAACAGTGATAGGACAAGAGGGAATGTCCTCAGGTTGCACGAGAGGAGGATCAGGTTGGGCATTAGGAAAAACTTCATCTCTGAAAGAGCAGTCGGGCAGTGGAACGGCTTGCCCAGGGAGATGGAGAATCGTCACCCCTGGAGGTGTTCAAGGAACGTGTAGATGTGGTACTTAAGAACATGGTTTAGTGGGCAATATTGGTGGTAGGTGGACAGTTGGACTAAATGATCTTAGACGTCTTTTCCAACCTTATTGTTTTGTGATTCTGTGAGACTGCTGAAAACCTTTTGTATTCCTTGTATTTGCCTTGTATCTTCTTTTTCAGTACACACCAGTTTTGAGGCTTCACAACAGCAGCTATAACCCAAAGGGAGTAAAAATTTCATGTTCAATTTCGGAATTGAAAAAGAAAGGGAAGAGAGAAAGTCTCCTTTGTAGGAAGAACTTTTTCAAACAAACATCTCTCATAAAGGTTTTTAGCTTCCTCAGACACATGCTGCATGCTATGTTTAAGCAGAGTTCAGCCAGTGCAAGTTTGTATACAGCTACATGTGAAATACACAAATAATTGGTACCAGCAAATTGGAGTAATTGCAGAAAGGATAAGAAGTCTTGAGGGACGGTCAGAAATATCTGAAATACTGAAAGAAGTTGCTTTGGGAGGGAAAAAAGGCTCCATAGCAGTAGGCAAAAATCACACTCTGTGTCCCTAACTGTGAGCTTTCCTGACTACATGAGAGGCTTCAATCCCAAAGGGCGGAGATATCCTGAAATATCTGGGATATTCTGTTTATTCTCCACGATTCTTGTCAATATGGTATCAATGTATCACAGGCTTTACAAAGGCTGCATAAGGAAGATTTGGGAGGAAGAATGATAAAAAAAGAAACCCCATGTGAAGCAACATAGAACATTTTCCAATGACTTCTTTTACTGTAGATAAAATGCAGCTTCCCCAAACTCCCTTTTTCAGTTGTGGACCTAGCCTCTCACCCAGCATGTGATATTTCAGAGGACTTGCATAAAGGCCACCTACCCAGAATGTCAAAATAAACAAACGAAATGTGAGGAGTGAGCCAATCCAGAGAGAACCACTGTCATTACTCAGCCAAAGTTAGAATTGATGTTGCTCAACTTGTCATCTTGTGTGCACGTTAGAGAAGGTGATGCGTAAACCTGTCTGAGTAAAGTTACTGTTGCTAATCTTCAGAATGTTAGTGTTGTTTGTTTACTTCTTTTCTAATCTATGAGCACACAGAGAGATAGACAAACAGACACCTGTGAGAGCATTGCTCACCCCATGCGATGTGGCTTGGGTTTTGAGAAAAGTGTTGGTTTTATTTAAGATTACTAGGGACTGAGAAATCAAAGAATCCCCTAAAATTTAGGGGATGGGATTATCAAGTAAGATTTCTAATGAAGTGTTGGTGTTTTTACTTATTTCTGCTGTGAAGAATGCTTCAAAAGTAATGCTCCTATTTTATTAAGTTGGCCCATGATATCAGAGGTGGATGTTGGTGGCATGGCTGTAGAGGTTGAACCTTCCTACCAGTACTCCATTACATTGTGTTGCCCCGTGACAGATGGCAGCAGAGAGGCAGTCTGACAGAATGGAGTCTGACATGGCAGTGCATGTGAAGCACAGGTGTGCCACTGAATTCCTTCATATGGAAACAGTTGGACCCACTGCCATTCCCCAGTGCTCACTGAACATTTATGGAGACCAAAGAGTGGATGTAAGTACAGTGAGGCAGTGGGTGATGCGTTTCAGTATTGACGACAGCAACAGTGGGTCACCTCTGTTGGTGCAGGTTTTGATGAGTACAGTATGCAGGCTCTTGTTCATCACTGACAAAAATGCTCAGCTAACGGTGGTGACTGTTGAAAAACATTGTTTTGTAGCTGAGAATTTGCTCTATCGGGTAGTGTTATTGTGTTCTTTGTGTCTGCTTTAGATTCCATAGAAATAAATAGAAAGCATTACTTTCGGAGCAACCCACTTATATTTTCAGTATTTTGTAATTGTCACGGAATTGTAAGAAGAGCAGAGAAGTAATATCAAAGACTTTTCTCCATATCCATTCTTACTACTATATAGTGCTGGGAAGAAAAGTATCTCCTCCATTTCCTGAACCTCTATGTGACACTAACAGAAAGATACTGTAACTCTTAAAATCCACCAAGGCTTCAAAAACATGTGCTCCCTCCAATAATAAACCCATAACTGTATGCACTGTCAGCAAGGGCATTTTGGATTCCTAATGCTGTTCCCTTACTGCTACTTGCAGACAATTTACCCTAGATAGATAATGGTCAGCAAGCAGGGGGTTTTCTGCAAAGAAACTAAAACGTAATGTTCAATACTTGTCACTGGAATAAAAAAATGGAGTCAGTTGCTAAAATGGACCAAAATGAAAAACATCAGAATCTCAGCAAGAGAGTAAAGGTGGAACACAATGGCAAGTTTGTGACCAGCTACAAAGCAGAGGGTTTTGTGTTTGATGACCTGTGTATGTTGTTGCTGGATGCAAGCATCTCTGTTCTTTTCCCTGGTGACCAAGTGCCTTGATAGTGCAAGATGATGCATAAACCCTCTGCTGTGAGTTGGGACATAAGGTGACTTCAGGTTCAGGTGGGTAAAAGATGAAAAGTTGTAACCTGAACAGCAAGGAAAGCAGAGGTTTCAGCGCTAGAGCGTGTTCATCCATGTCCTGGAGAGCTGGTACAATGTGTTTTCTGTCTCCATTTAGAAATACAAGCTCAAAAAGCTGACAAACACATAGTGGGCTCTTTTCCTCAAGGAAATAAGCCCTCTAGATGCCACCATCTTTTGCCAACGCCTGAAGCTATGAGCAGGAGGATGTTTGCTCACCTTGCGTTGTAGCTGGACAAAGAAAGAAAAACACTATTTGAAACAACAAATTTCTCGTAAGGTGGTGGTAACCATAGTGTTGCCATGTAGTACTGCCCTGAGGGATGTATAAGAAGGACATAAAACTACGAAGACGGTGAAGTCTGGAGGGCAGGATGTGTGAGGAGCAGCTGAGGCCCCTCGGGTTGCTCAGCCCAGAGCAGAGGAGCTGAGAGGAGCCCTCGTGGTGGCTGCAGCTCCTCACAGGGAGCGGAGGGGCAGCGCTGAGCTCTGCTCTGTGTGACAGAGACAGAGCCCGAGAGAACGGCATGGAGCTGTGTCAGGGGAGGAGCAGCTGGGGTTACGGACAGGTTCTTCACCAGAGGGCAGTGGGGCACGCTGTGATTTCCCCGTGCAAGAGAGAAGTACGAGTGCCACAGACTACAATCAGGCTTTGCGGCACGCTTCCAACCAAGGCAAACATTGATTTACTGCTCTTAATCCTCGGTGTGTCTTCTCAGAAGTGTGTCATTTGGTTCCTTTCTTCTCTGGGTGACTTGTTTGAAAACAAAATGCCCTGGTCACGTGCCAGTGTTTGGGGCTAATCTAACAAAGGAGTTGTTCTGAACAGACCCTTGCTACTGCAGTTCTTAGCATGGATCTCGGAAGGGAATGAATTGCTTCTGGGGCTTTTTTGGGGTCTTTACCACAGGGGACTTTGTCAGCTGTGCGGTCTTATATTTTGCCACTTGCATTAAATAGAAACACAAACCACCTGCTGTTCTGCGGCCTGAAGTGTGAAGATTGCTCTGGCTTTTGTCATCCGGTGTTCAAAGCCAGAGAGGGTGTCACTGAGAGTTCTGAAGGACTCACAGCCAGACGTGGTGACAGTGGCACCCTCTGAGTCATTCCTTTATTTGAAAGAAGCTGTGCTGTGGCTTATTTTGGAAAGACATGGAGTTGGCTGTCCTCGGGGAGTGTGGCTCACCTCCCTCAGATAGGAAAGTTCTCTGTATATGAATTTATTTAACGCTGAGTTTCTTCTCCTCATCTCTCTTTTCTTACAGTGTAACTTTTAGAGACTGGCATCTCTGAAAATAGTGGTGTGTCAGCTGAATACCTGCTAGTGAGCAATATGAGTTTGGGTGTTTATTTTTTGCCTGGGTCGAGTAAGAGATCTTTCATTATTGACTGGCAGTTGTGAAATACAGGCTTTCACTATTTATGATGATAAAAGCCAGGTGCAGTTTCATTTAGAGCACTTTCATATTACCAGCTCTCAAGCAGGGGAATCTCTGCTGGGTCAAAGAATCCTAAAGAACTTCCTTTTCTGCACAGTCACTGGTGAGCTGATGCCCACATAGTAGAGTTGGTTACCTGGCGTGTAGCAGAGCCGTAATATCAAGATTACAGGTCTGAAGATGAAGGCATGTACAGGGAGCTTATCACTCAGAGCTGCGCATATCAAAACAGTTGTTATTTGGTGAGAAAAGGCATGTTTTGCTTTTATCTATTAGTCTCCCAAGACAGATATCTGATAACAGAGCTAAATTCAGAAGAGCTTACAGCTGTGCTCTTCTTAACATTCCCTTCTTACAGATGACCATTAGAACTAGCAGAAGATATTGCACAAGCAAATACTCTTCCCAGAGCCTGTGAGTTAATCAGTAAAAGGATGATTTTCTTCCAGCCATTGATAAGTTATTATTATTCTAAGAGCATTTCAACAGTCTTTCACCAACTATATCTCTGAGAGTCTTGTGACTTGTTCATTGGAAAACTCTACCACGTGTGCAGCTGTTCTGCTTTTACAAGATAACGAGACATCAAAAGATGCCAGGCATCGTGCCAGATAACTGAGCCATTAGAACAGGACTACCACAGCACTTCTGCCTAAATGTCTCTGCTTGTTCCAGAACTGACAAATGGCCGCTGCAGTGAGCAGATCTGCTTACTGCGAGGGTTGCCTCTGCCAAAAGTATGAACTTGAATAACACTGAGATTTGTGACCCCAGAGTTAGCGGGAGCCATCTCTTGTGGTGAATGAAAAAATGTTGAAGAATTGCTGGTTGTGCGCAAATTGCCTAATGTGGGGGGAAAAGCACGTATTCATAGGGTATTTTCTACTACTTCAGTGGTACATTAGAAATGGATTATTCACATTTTGCTAGCTTTTAGAATGTATGTCGGTACCGCACGCTACTGCCAGCAGACTGCTAACTGCTGCTGTTTGAAATGTCTGAGAATACTTTTTCTTCTTTTTTCTCTTCCCTTCCAATTTCAAGAAACTATTTGTTTGGCGAATTCATATGCTGTGATTCAGTATTGGAAATAATTACATCTAAGGACTATGTAGTTCATCTGTATTTTTTTCTTTTACTGGGAATCTGCAAAGGCTCTTCCAAGTCCAGCCTATTTTGGGACACTTGAAAGACCAGATAAACCTTTGTGATATGGGAGAAGAGTTGGGAATACAAATACCAGCTTGCTTACTTTGGTTACAGGAGTGAGAAATTGAATGAAAATGAAAAGGGGGTAGTCAACCCCCTTGAGAGAACAGTGGTGAAGATACTCAAAACGATCCCTCACTAAGACAATGAAGTGTGTGGAAGAGAAACAGGGCTCCTTTTCAGAAGGAGAGAATAAGGGCCTTAAAGATTTCCATGTCTTTGTTTTCCTCCTGCTTTGCATCACATTGCTTCCATCCTGCTCTTGTTACAGCTGCACAGGGGAGAAGTACAGTACATTTACAAAAAGTGAATTTAATAAGTCAGCGGTTTAATCTCACTTATCTCTGTAAAACCTGTGTACAGCTGTCCCTCTACACAGTGATAGATTCATAGAGTTCAAGAATAAATTTACACTTGAGAGAAAAAATTGATTCCAAGTTTGGTAGCTGATGCTGGCAATTGGCCTCCCACCTGAGAGGGTCTGTGGCTGTGCTTGCAGGGCATCAGTGTAGGTGATATTACTGGCACGGAGCTGGGCTATGCTGATTATCTCAGTGTGAAAATTTTAAATTGGTATAGCTGAGAAAAATAATGCAGGAGATGATGGCTTTCACATTTATTTTAAAGCTTTAATCTTAGGTTTACGAGCTCTTCACATTGTTGAGTGGTTTTTTAAGATCAATTTTCTGGGTCTGCAGTTTTAAACTCTGCTTTAAATTCCACTCCAGAGTGAAATGAATTGCACGGTCTCTGCTCAAACAGACTAGATCTACTGGGTCACTTAAAAAGTGGGTAAATGTTGCCTTGAGGGCCGAAGATGGGATGCAGCATCACACTGCAGGCACTGTAACTTCTATTTAAAGCAAGAATGTTCCATAGCCTGGCCTGTTCCTTAACTTTCACAAGCAGCAGTTGTTTGAAAAAGTCTTCCCAGATGTTGAGCTCCAATTTGCCTATTTGGATAGAGAGGAGGAAGCACTGTCTCTTGTAGTATGTGCAGATGAAGCTCACAGACATTACAGACCAAAGAAATCCAAATAATGACTTCTGCTGACCATGGGCAAACAAGCGCAGCAGACTTGCAGGAGCAAAAGGTAATAGTAAGCAAGATTAAAGGGAGCACTGCTGTAGCAGAAATACTGTCATGGCCTGAAACAGTGATTGAACACCTGGTGAGAAGGTAGAGGCAATGCACCTGAGTAACTGGAAGGGGTGGATCCTGGCTCCACCCCTTCCCAGACCTCATTTAAGGGTTGGCAGTGGAGGTGAGGGTATTTCTGGTTGGAGATCCTTGACTACCTGAGGCTTTCTAAAGGTAGGCAGCTATTTTCCTTTATTTCAGTGGCTGTTGTATTTGGACTTATTTTTATTTGCTGTAGTCAAAGGCTTTGCTATCCTGCTATTACTGTGGTACTTTCTATCCTATTGTAGCATTACAACTGCAAAACTCTTCTTCTGTGAACTGACTCAGCATCCATCTGCATAGTAAGCAACCTTTCCTACAGTGAAATCCTTGTGCTTGACCTCCTTTTAGAGCCAGTGTATTCCAATGGGGGTGGAAAGCCTACAGATGAGATGATTGCAGTAGGTTATGTTAACCTACGTATCCCAGCTTCAAGTGTGAGGTAGCTGAAGACTCAAACTGATGAAAATGCTTCTTGCACATGCTTTATGTGCTAGGATGTGCAAAGATACTGAGTTCTTGAGATGACTTGAGAGTGGTTTCAAGGAACCTCTATTCTGCCAGTGCTCCAGAAAGAGGTCACCAGTGCACAGCTGTGGGTGATGTCTGTGAGAGTTAACCACACCAGCGTGGACTGCATTCCTCGTGTACACAAAGAATGATGTGATTTCTATTTGCAGAATTCCCATAAAAATAATGTTCTTGCTTTGCTGAGCAGTGTCTCATAACATCATGTCTGCGTAGGGAAGCTATTGCATGAAGAAAGGATACATATATGCTACTGCAGCTTGACAGTTTTTATGATATTGCTTAAATGCTGGTACTTGCTGTGCTTTCTAAATGTTGATCCAATTCACGAGAGTTCTAAAGAAAACATGTGGGTGGCTGATCAGTATGATTTTTCTATTGTTTCATATGAAATGGCACTGCCATTTACCAGGAGAAAGGAACGATCAGGCATGTTTCTACTTCATTTGTTTTTTCTTCTTTTAAAAACAATTACAACAAACATGTAAGGTGAGACTGTGAAGGATATAGGCTGTCTAGTATATTGCTGCTTACTGTGATTTACTTAACTCTTCTACGCTGATGCCATCGGAAAAATGCCAGAATAGAGGTTTCTTCACTGTCTTGCTTGTACAACAAGCTCATGGCTTGGGTTAGTTTTTAGTATTAGAAAACATTACAAATATCAGGATACACTGAATGACTGAGAGGGCTGAAGATACAGGCATTCATGCAGATGTATACTTATCTATATACCCTAGGTTAAACCTGAGAATTATCCAGCCTCCAATTAGCAACGCTGAAGCATGTCAGTGGTTGCGGAAACACGGTTAACTTTCTCTTTTGTTGTCCCTAATAATAACTTCTAATTAGGTACAACACGGTTCATAAAGCTTTTTGCTCTCTGAACTCTGAGAGGAGATACTTGGCCCAGAGGAATTCCTCGCTTTAAAGGCAGAAAGTTAAATCTGGAGGTTCCTGTACCAGGTGGTGGCTGTCAGAGTTGCTGCTCACAGGCTTGGCCATCATTCCTTCTCATCAGAGGAACGCAGAGCCTTCGCACCTTACTCTCAAGTCTGTTGTTTCCAATCTCCAATGCAGTACCTCAAAGAAGGAAGCAATTAGCACAGCCAGGACTCATCCAGGCTCGTGCACACTCTACCATGGTAGAAACTATCTCTGCATTCTCCAAGAGCTGTAATGACCAACTTAAATGAAGGCAGTGTGTTTGAAAAAGGAAAACTGAGAAACTAGACTGACAGAGAAAACACCACAGTCTCCTTTAGCACCTGTTAGTCTGTTTTGTTTGTACCACGGGACAGCGATGACAGACCTTTTGGTTGTTTGTTGCCAAATGAATTTAAAAGACTTTGCAACCTCATGTTGGCTTAAATCTCTCCAGTGCCAAATTTGGAATCATCATGCCACAATGGTGTTGCTGCAGAACTGATGCTTCTACTCCATTCGCTGCAGCAAGACATTCGGAGATGAGGCCCTGAGGTCAGCTTTAACCTAAATCTGGTCGCTCCTCAAGGAGAGCTCTGAAGAAAATTAAGGTATGCTTACACAGTCACGTTTTCCATCCTATTTTAAAATAATCAGTATTATGCATAACCCAACTGCAGAAACAACATGATCTTAGCTCCTAGAGTGTGAGGAATTTTAGAATATTAGAAGTCAGTACTAGCAAATGCTCTGTGATGGAATTTGATTAAAGAGCAATATGTAATGTTGTATTCTCTACCAATGTAGAAAACAGCACAGAATCTGGGGGGGGGGGGGGGGGGGGGGTGGAAGTAAATTTAAAGAACTAGTAATTTTCTCATAATCATTTCTTCTTTTTAATTGCAATTTATTTGACAACCTCTGAAGAGGGAGGTTGTGGTGAGGTGGAGGTTGGCCTTTTCTCCCATGAAACTCACAATAGAATTAGAGGGAATGGCCTCAAGTTGCACCAGGGGAGGTTCAGGTTGGATGATAGGAAATATTTATTCTCCAAGAAAGTGGTCGGGCACTATAATGGGCTGCCCAAGGAGGTGGTGCAGTCACTGACCCTGGAGGTGTTCAAGGAACACGTAGTTGTTGTACTGAGGGACGTGGTTTAGTGGGAAAATATTGGTGATAGGAGGACAGCTGGACTGAATCATCTTAGAGGTCTTTTCCAACCCTGGGGATTCTATGAATTCTACTAAGCACTGTATGAAAATACGGAAGAGTTATTGTTCAGCATGTGATGCAAAATCTGTCTTTTCATTGGTATTTAGTTGACAGCAACTCAGGTTGCTCACTGTTACATATGGAAGCACTTTTTTCCCTCCAATGTATGGATGGTAAGTGCTCTTCTTTGGATCTACAAGCAAACCCAGCCATGATGTGTACAGAAAGCAGAACACTTGAAACATAATGGAAGAGAAAAAGTGCTTATTTTCAGTTCTCTCTATCAATACCTTTGCTCATAGAAGTACATACTGAAAACTTACTGAATTTGGTAACTGCAAAGATATCTTCTTTGTCCAGTTGATAACCATGCCAGTTCTGTTTGTCCCGGCAGCCTGTCTCCTAACCATGCTGCTTGTCCATATTTGTGTGAAACCAGGAAGGTTTTGCACAAACAGCAGCCAATTAGTGAGAGGTGAGCTTTCTGTCAAGCATTCTCTTTTGGGCCATGACAAAGAGACTGTTTTATGGAATGGGGGATAATTACTATCATTAAAAAAAAGAAAAAAAAAATCTATGCATTTCCAATTATTTAATGCCTGGTAGATCTGTAAAGAGACCTTCACAGAGCCTGAAATTGCCCTTATCTTCCACCCAGTAACACTGAATATCTGTTCACATTGCTTGATCTCCTAATTTATATCTAATTGAGCATTAGACTTGTATACAAAATCTACACTTAAGTAAAGTTGTATTGTTTTCTTAATGTATGACAAATAAGAACCTGTCAGTAATGTGACCTGATCACCGACCCTAGCTTACATTAAAATAGCATTCCACCCCACTTCTTCCACTTCTGTTTATTCTCACCCAGAAAAGAACAGAAAACAAATCAGTAGAGCTTTCTGCGGAGGACCCTCTGAACCAGGCAAATACTCACATTAGCACAGGAGAATGACATTTATAACTTCTGCAGGGGTTGCTTTTAACTTCCTGACCCTCTCTCCTTGTTCGGTTTCTTAGCTATAGGGGAACTTGGGACTACATGGTATGTTGGATGCTGATTTTGCCTGTTACTCATGACTTGAGATTCAACATGTTAGTACAGCGGATTTTCATTTTTGTTACTATTTTAAGCATGTGTGCAGCTAAATCTTCTTTCTGCTACTGTGTTTTTCTTCACAGATTGTTAAGGGAGCAACTTTATTAGGAAGAAAACATTGCTTTAATTGCTCAGACAAGCAACAAGGTGGATTCCGTGCATTGTTTTGGGTTTTTTTGTAAGGACACTCTCTGCTTTGCGAACTTCTTGGACATACTACTTGTTTCTTTAAACCCAAATAAATTCCTTTTAAGAAGAGTTCTAATTTCACCATATTACTGCTTAATTTTTTTTTTAACTTAGAAAATGAAAAACTTCTTTGTTAAATAGGTGTTAGATGTCCGGACTTTAAAGTAATATTCATTTTTACTGAAGGCTTGCATGTTGCATTGTTTAGATGGAAAATCTAATGATAGAAAATAGGCTGTTTCTAGCAATGTCTAGCTAAAATGTCTAGCTAAAAATGTCTAGCAAAATCTAGAAACCTGCAACCAAATATGTCTGGACTATTGCTACCCTCAGGACACTGGAACTTCATGCTAAAATACTTTCATTTATAATCTCATTTTAACACCTGGCTCTATTCCATTGTTTTGAGTGATACAAAATCAGTAGGTACACATTTTCCATAACTCTAAGGTTCCTGGAGTTTAGGCTAACCCTGTCAGTAGAAGTTGAAAGGACGTAACATTTTGCTCTAAGAACTGGCAGCCTGTTTGCTGTTGTTGCTTGTGTTCAGATATCATACAAAGGGTACCACTAGAGTAGCTCTGATTTTCTTAGTAGCCAATGTTTTCACTTGCTGCATTTTGCTCTCCTCCAGGTTTTTAATGCCTTTGCTTTTTCTTTGATGATTTTTTTTTTGTAGTCAAAGAAGATCTTTAGTACTTTAAAACTATAGTGACTGTACAAGAGCAAATAAAGAAAAAAAAAAAAGAGTTCAAGTTGGCAAATATGATCTTCTAGAGCATGGAGATGATCACTGTACTCAGAGATTAAATATCAACTCTGTATGTGTATGGATATACTCCCTAAGAGTAGCTGAGATAGGAGTGCCTTGTTAATATGCAAGGCCCTGACAGAAGGTATCAACAAGGGGGAAGAAGAGGAGGCACAACTGAAAGGGAATTATTGAGAGCAGAAAAAATAGAGCAATAAGCCTTCTGGTTGCTCTGCCTGTGTTTTGTTAATTTAAGGGAAGAATTTTGGCAAGAATGTGATCTCTGCTCAAAACATCATTATATATTTTCCATCAGGTTTTCCCTTTGTACAATGAGTCTGGCATTCTTGCTATGATGATACGAAGATTGAAACTTCTCCTTGACAAACAGTAATTTTATTTCAAGGTATTCTTTCAACATCCTTCTTGATTTTATTTTACTCTTTGTGGTTCATCAACAAACTAGAAGTCCTTCCATTTACGTTCCTTGTTCTAGGACTGTTGAGTACTACTTGTGTTTTGGTGACATCTTCTGGATAAGGTTGCCACCGGAAGGAGTAATTAAAATACATCACTACTAGTGTCCTTTGTGCTTGTTTCTGGTCTGTTTGGAAAAAAATATGTACTCCTAACCTTTTCCAGTGATTAGTATGCTACTTGAAGTTTAGTAAAGAGTTTGAGGTGCCAAAGTGAAAGATGAAAATGGATTGAATTATAAATACGAACAGACACTGCTTGCATGGTGCTTCATATACGGATGGAATGGGATCTTTTGTCTTACACTTGGACAACAGATTTATTTAATTGCATTCATACATTTCACTTTTTTCTTCTTATGGCAGGCCTGTACTGTGCTAATTGTTGACTAGACTAACCAAAGAAAAAGAGAAAACCAGAGAAAAACTTCCCTTGGTTAGAGTAAAGATGCCCGTAGCCAAGTTTCCTACCTTTCAGCAGCAGGTCCATGGAGGAGAGGATAAAGGGCAAGGTAAAAATAATAAAGGCCAATAATTCGTGGAACTTATTTCTTGCCATAGTCAGAAATACTGTGTCCAGACTCAGAGTAAGAGATTGTACCTTGTCATGACTTTATTCAGTCATTTTTTGCCCATTTACCATTTATTCATCTTCCATTCACTTAGTCCATTATTCTACAGCCATTGTGCAAAAGTTTGAACCAGCGAAGTCAACTGAAGCCTTTCTGTTCATCTTGGAGAAAAGGCTCTTCTGTAGATTCACTATTTCATTAGCATGGGAATGGTTTCATCCACAGGCTCTCTGTGACAGCAGTAGCTTGTTTTCTGCAGTTCAGGAATGCTGTTTCTTTCTTGCTCCCTCACTGTCTGCACAAAAGTAACTGTGAAGTATGAGGTCACTAGATAACCCTCTTTTGGGCATGAATTTGTAGTGTTTTCCAACACTTCATGTCTTACTGAAGAATCAACATCCTATTATTGAATGATATAATTCCTATTGCTTTTCCTTTGAAGTTTTCTTACATTTCTCAGAGGAATTATCAAAATTTAAGTTTGTTTTTACTTATTCTTCATCTGAATCCATCCTCAATTTCAAAGCTATCTTTGTGCAAACTAGGTATTGCCTGACGCAGGCTGTGCCTTTTCACCCACTTATCTAATGCTATGCAATAGCAAATTATTTCCAATCTGGGAGGTACTCTTCATGAAATGTCCTGAATGACAGTCAGTATAAAATCTTTTTCCATCTAGGCAAGAAACATCTCAGTGGTTAACACACTACATCTGCTCTAAACAACTTCAGCTGCCTTCAGCAGATTCAGCTGCTTTCTCTGCAACAGCTGTAGAATTCAATTTTTTGTTTCTTGTATGTAATAAACACTCATATCTTTCTCCTCCTACTTGTTTACAATCTTGGTTGTTTGGTTTGTTGGCTTCTCAGCTTGGAGGCTGTCTAGGATAAGGCTGAGCTGTGCATTGTGGTTCAGCCCTTTAAAGGTAAGGTACAAAGAATTTGCCCTTTTCAGGAGTGTTTCAGGTGCTGACTTTAAAACAAGAAAAAGAATATCAGATACAATCATATAAATAATGCAGAGCAATCGAACATCCAAATATACTTTGGCTTTTTTATAGGAACTCAAGCATGTTTGCTTTTTTTTTTACCAAGAACCTTTAAATAACGTTACAAGTTGATGGTTTACATTTTTTTCATTAAACAATACTCTTCACACACAGTAATCATTACATTTATGTGCATATGCGTATTTACATTGTGTATTTATATATGATACATCTGCAAATGCATTCAATGTGTATGTGCACAATATATTTTTTCAGATATTGGAGGCATGTGCCAGAGTTTTTTTATTTGCAATGAATTCTTTGAAATTACGGTATTGAGTGATTCACATGATTCAGCTTTTGATGGTCATGAGTTCAAAAACGGAAGTTACTGTTTCTGATTTTCTTTAACTTGGGAAATTCACTCAAAATTACTGTATTTATCCAATTTTGTGACGTCTCAACCATTGTTTCAGCTATGGTGCTATTCTTTTTCTGAGGCTCTTGCAAAAATTATAGGTGTGGAAGGTGTTGCTACCATTTTTTACTTATGTACAAGTGATGAGCAACACATTATCCTGAAAGATGTATAATTTAAACTGAGTACATCAGACAAGTCCTGCTGTAAGGAACAATTAATTTCTTATGTTTTTATATGGCAACTTTATCATACAGAAGCTTAAGTGCTGGTAAATTTTGAGGTCTCCAGAGCCTGTGTGCTTTGTGTCAAATATTATTCTCTAAGAATGGCATCACTGTGATTCAAAGAGAAATTCATTTGTTTAGCCAAGATGTTTCACTGAGATTTGCATTTCAATTATACTGAGGTACGTAGATTTGAAATTAACGGATTTTAGTTGACATTTTTGACCATGGATGTTGGGTCCAGAGAGACTCAACTTAGCAGCTTTAAACTAAAATATATCTCTCTCTACAATTTTAAGAACATGGGTGCTGACCAGGTAATGTGTATGATAATTGGAGAGCTGTGAGTTCTTGGAAGCTAGTAGGAGTGGTGGAGTTCTTCTCATTGGGGTGTATTGTCTCCGTTGGCCACATATGCAGTGAGTGCTGTGCATTGACCTAATATGAAGGAGTGACTTCATGGAAGCCTTCCACTAAGCTTGTCCTGGGCATGGAATTAGATCTGAACCAGGTTCCAGGCCTTGCAAAACACACCCTTTTGTATATTAAGCTGTCTTCAGAGTAGCTCTACAGGAAATAGGAGAGGGCTCCATGAGGGAGTAGCAGCAATGTTATGAACTGACAGTAGCCCCTATTCTCCTGCGCTGCTCAGGTAAGGAGGTAGAAGAGGATGGGTGGCAAGGGAGAGGTGTTTTTAGTTTGCTTTTAGTTCACACTAGTCTGTTAATAATAGACAAATTCTATGAATGTCCCTACACTGAGACTGTTTTGCCTGCATCAGAAATTGGTTGAGTGATCTCTCTGTCCTTGCCCCAGCCCTTGAGCCCTTTTCCTTCTCTTCCTTTCAGAAGGGAGACGAGAGAGTAGGTATTGTTTAGCTGCCTACCAGAGTGTAACCACCATGTTGCTTGCTATTGCTTTTTTTTTTTTTCCCCTCTCCTTTACCATCTTTTGGCCTGGCAAGTTAAAAAGAAGGGATGTAATTCATGAATTTCAGAGCTAACATCAAAACTTCTACTACTTTGCAGGAATTGCTCTTTGTAGTGACAGCCATCTTTAGTGAGTGAAATACTTTATGAATACCTTTGAATGAAATACGC